>NC_084865.1:6122886-7322886 GCF_951802175.1 Populus nigra
GTTGTGGCTATTGTTAATATGTGCAGGTTTGTGGATTTGGGTAGTATCCGGTATAAGGGAGGTGCTGTCGAATTTTTTTTTTACATTTGAATTTAATTATATAATTATTTGTATCAAATTGTGTAGATGCATAGAACGAAAACCAGAGCTGGTCGCTTAGGTGCGGTCGCAGCTAGTTCGTCTAGCAGCGAGGATGATATTTCCTTAGGTGCCTCTCAAGAAGAGGCACCTACACCACCTGCGCCGTCAACTGATGCTGCCTCTTCCAGCGGTACTTCACAGCGCAGAGGCGGCGTGCCTTCGCAGGGGAATCAATTTACCCGCAAGTACGAGGCACAGTGAAAGGACGACCTTTCAATGTAAGTTTGTTAAGGTTTTAGTTTTTTTTTTTAAATTACAACATAATTTATGAAGTAATCACTATTGAATTTATTTCATTTATTTTCAGGTTCACAAACATTGAAGCCGCCCGAGTAATATCATCGGCGTTTAAATCGTCGATGGAGATTCCATTGTTTCAATGGAGTCAGATATCCAAGCATCCTGAATGGATGCCTCAAATCAATGCATGGTTTAACAGGTTTGAGGTTGGTATTAATTTATAATTTTCAGCTTATTAATATAATTGTAAATAAATTATTATTTTTATTTAAACTTGTTTATTTATACAAAGCACAAATTCTGCTGGGACATTGAGCATAACACTGTTGTGAGGAGGGTGTGGGAAAATCACGCGGCAATTAGGTAAGATCGAAAACAATACAGGATTTTTTTTAGACAAAAATTTATGTTTCGAAATGTAATTTTTGGTTGCGTGAAGCAGGTTGCGTGATTTTTGGTATGAAGCACAGAAAAAGGCAAAAAAAATCGCGAGGGATAGGGGTTTCCAAGGCTGGAACGATGTTGCGGTTTGGAGGGATTTCAAACCAATATACATCCCGGAAGATATATGGTCGCACTATCTTGAGCACGTGACGTCTGAGTGGTTCACACGATGCTCACAGTCCGATGCTGGCAACCGGAATCGGCCAATTCATGGCGGGGTGACAACTCACACTGGCGGCTCCGTTCCGTTTGCTGCACATGCGAAATGGATGGTAAGATTAATTTAAATAAAATATATCGTTAAATTCAGTTGTTGTTAATATATCTTTTTTCATTATAGGCTGCGTCTCTTGGACGTGAGCCGAGCCCGATGGAGCTGTTTGTGGAGACGCACGTGCGGAGTCAAGACTGCCAGAAGGGGGCGCAACAGTTCGTTGATAACCGTGCTCAGCATTTCGTGGTATGTTTGTTCAACCATTTTATTTTGTAAGTTATTATGTAAGTTATTATGTTTATTGTATTGAATATGATGATTACTTTTTATTTTTATTTTCAGGAGACCTATAATAATCGGTTGAGGGAGAGATACGGGGACGATACTTTGACCCATCCGGAATTCGATCCGGATTTGTGGATGGAGGTTGGCTCGTCAGGTGGACCCGATAAAAATCGGGTTTACGAGCTCTCCAACACTACGGCCGACAACTTGCGGTCGACCCGTAGTGTTTCAACCGTTGGGAGCTCCCAATCTAAGGAGTTCGTGGCTTTGCAGCAACTCACCGAGAAATACGATAACCTAAAAGCGGAGTACGCACAACTCAAAGCGTCTCATGCACAACAAAGAGAGGAACAAAGAGCGGAGTCTGAGCAATTCAAAGCGTCTCAAGCACACCAAAAAACGGAGTATGAAGCGGCTCATGAACAGAAAAAAGCGGCTTATGACCAGCTTTACGAAATGATTATGAAATTATCAAATAGCGGAACATGTGCGCCTAATCCTTTTTGGCCGTATAACCACCAGCCTCCGCCAGGATCTCCTCCTCCTCAAGCTCCATCATCTTTATATTAATTTGTAATCAACATTATTTACCTTTAAAACTTCATTTATTATTTTTCTTGAAACATATTCAGTTTGTAATGAATATTATTTAACTTTGTTTTTTTTTCTTATGTTTAATATAAATTTTATTTGCATAATTGGTTTGTATTACAATTAATTTATATAGTTTTATATTATATATCCTGAATAATTTATTAAAAACAAATTAGGAAAAAAACTATTACCAAGGATTTTACTGACGGATGAATTCGGTCGGTATTTTAAACACTCACCGATAGAATTACCGACGGACTTAATCCGTCGGCATTTAACAGTAGCTTCCACAATCACCGACGCATTTACAGACGGACATATTCTATCGGTATTTCATACACTCACCGACAGATTTACCGACGGCTATTTTCTGTCGGTCAATTACAATATACTGACGGACTAAACATCCGTCGGTATATTTCAAGCGGGAATCTTTTTTTTTTGGCGCGCAAATTCCGTCTGTAAAACCATCGGCAAATGTTTTTTTTGTTTTTCTGACCGATATAGCGACGGAATGGGGAATCACCGACGAAGGGAAAGCCGACGGATATAATCCGTCGGGGATTACGTCGGTAAAAAAATCACCGACGAACTTCTAATCACACACCGACGGAATTTGTCCGTCGGTAAAACTGTGAAATCTTGTAGTGTACACAGTAATGTTTGGTTTATAGTTTTTCAATTTAATCCTCAATTAAGCCTTAAAATTTGATTTTCTTCAATCTAGTCCCTAAAAAGGTTTGGTATAACCCCCAATGTTTCGCGCTTTTTGAGAAAAGTCATTGGTCTTAATTTTTTTAATTTAGCTCTCAATTAGCCTTCAAACTTTGAATTTCTTACAATTGAACCCTTCACTACCAAAATCTTTAGATTTACCGATGGATTTTTCCATCGGTATTTGCACTACCATTCTGTTGGTAAAACAATTACCGACGAAATCACCGATGGAACATCTCTGTCGGTGAATCTTTTATCAGTAATTTTTTATCCGTCGGTAAGTCCGTTGGTAATAAAAAAATATTATTACTGATGGATTTACTGATGGAAAAGCAAGAAAAAATAAATTTCATTTCGTTGGTAATTTCCTCGGAAACAAATCGTATGTAATTCCATCGGTAATTATTTAAAAAATATATTTTACAAAACTATAAAATAATTAAATTAATATTAATCAACACTCTATAATACTCAAAATGCTTGGAAAAAAGAAGAAAATCAACTCAAAAAAATTTGCAACAAATAAATAACACAAAAAAATAAATTCAACTAAAAAAATTCATATGAAATACATTTTAAAATCCTATAAATAAATCAACTAAAAATTGAGCTCATATGAAAAAAAATCCTACAACAACATTCAAACAATTAATAAGAACAAAAACAATTAAAAATAAAATAAAAAACAAATATAGTGAAAAAAACACGAAAAAAAAAGAAATTTTTTTTGACCTTAACATAGTTACAAGTGAAACTAATAAGAGAAAAAAAAAATTGTAAAGTATACTAATTAAAAAAAAACTGAGAAGAAAAAATAAGAAAGGAGAAAAAGACATACCTAAGCATGGAGGAGAAGATAAGTAGTTGAGGAGAGAAGAGAAGAAAAGGAAGAAGAAGAAGATATACATTAGCATGGAGGAGAAGAGAAGGAGTTGAGGAGAGAAGAAAAGAGAGAAGAAAAGAAAAAGAAGAAGAAGAAGACATACCTGAGCATAAAGGAGAAGAGAAGGAGTTGAGGAGAGGAGAGAAGAGAAGAGAGAGAAGAAAATAAAAAGAAGAAGAAAAAGACATACCTGAGCATGGAGGAGAAGAGAAGGAGTTGAGAGAGAAGAGAAGAAAAAGAAGAAGAAGAAGAAGAAGAAGAAAGGAGACGGGCCTGTTGTGAAATTAAGGATTCTAGGCTTTTTATTCGAGTATTTACCGACGGTTTTACTGACGGATAATTAAATATTAATATTTTTAATAATTCTGTTAGTGATTCCGTCTGTAATATTTAATTTAATTTAAATTTTTCAGAAAACCACCATATAACATCGACGACTTTTCAATCAATCGGTGATTTTGTCTGTAAATAACAATAATTAACAGTCAATTAGGAAGTGAATAGCTCCAGAGCTCTCTGTAAAATACCAACGAAATGTTCCATTGGTAATTCCCTTTGTAATTAACATGATGAATAGTGTTGACAGTTTACCAATGATTTTTTTGACGGAATTACCGACAGAATAAATTCCGTCGGCAATTTCATTGGTAAAAATGGCACGTCATTATTTTTTTAGCTTTGTTTTAATTATTTTTTTCTCACTGTAATTCCCTCGGTAAATACCGAGAGAATATTTTTGTTGGTAAAATCCGTCGGTAATTTACCAACGAAAATATTTCGTCGGTATTTACGTTTGTATTTATTGATTTTTTGATAGTGCTTGATGGCACAAATTTAAAATTTTAAAGTTTTAAATATGTCCCTAATCTTCCAAACTTCGCAAATTAATCTGAATTAGGCCTCTAAACTTGATTTTTCTTTAATTGAGTCCTTGATTGAATCATGTCAACCCATTAAAAGTTTAGTTAAGTCCTTGAACTTAATTAATTCTTCTAATTTTTTCTCAATTGATCTTCAAACTTAATTTTTCTTCAATTAGGTATTTAAATAAGTCAATCAAATTCGTTAGAATTTTATTTAAGTCTTTAGACTTAATTAATTATTTCAATTTTGGTCAAGTTTGGATTTTAAGCTCAATTCTCTTCTTTTCTCCATCCCATCTTGTAAAAACATCCTAATTTGGCTATTCTTCTAATGTTTTGTTATTTTTACAGCTTAAAAGCTTATCTTCTTGTGTCCCAAAAATATTTGGTACGAGGCACAAAAGAAAGCAAAAATAATATGCGAAAGAAAGACAGTTTTCAGGCTGGAAGGAGGTGGCAGTTTAGAAGGATTTCAGATCGCCGTATGTCTCGGAGGTCGTGTGGGTGGAATATATTTAGCACGTGATGTCTAATTTTTTTGTGTCATGATCACACTCTAGTGTGGAGAACCAGAACTACATGTTCACGGTTTCATTACCACGCATACTAGTGGCTTTGTTCCGTTCATTTTGCATGCGAAGTGGATGATAAGATTTTTTTTAATTACATCCTTTTTTTATTTGTTGTTTTTTATAAATATATTTAACTAAGAACAATTTTCTCTTGTAAGCTACAATTCTTGGATGCAAACCAAGCCTGATGAAGCTTTTATGGAAATGCATGTGCAGATTAATGACCATAAAAAAAAGGTGCCATAACTCGTGAATATTGTTGTTTTCAACAATTTTTTTTCTTAAGTTATTATTTTTTTGAATTTGCTGACCTTTGTTTTCCAAGAATACATATAGCACTTGGTTGAAAGAGAGATACAATGATTAAACTTCGACCCATCCGAATCTCAATCCGGATTTGTGGTTAGAAGTAGGAGCGTTTAGTGAACTCGATAGAAATCAGTTGCACGAACTCTCTAACACTACGGTCGAGGACTTGTGGTAGACCCTCAGTGTTTTAGCCATTGGATGCTTGCAATCCGTTCTAAGCATTCAAACTCTGGAGTTTGAGGTGCTTTTAGACTAGCAAGTTAACACTCGGACAACCCATCTTGCTGCTGATTATGAACGACTCAATGCTGAGATGGTCGAACTCCATCGATTGGTAATGAATACGAGATCACAAAAATGAGAGGTATATGTGCTCCCTCTTATTAACCCCATGATCCTGGTGAAAAGTCGTCTCCTCCTCCTCCAACACCTCTATTGTACATTAGTTGTATTTGAATGTACAAATGTTTAAATTTGTAATAAATATTTGATTTTTATAATAATTTATTTGATTTTAATTATTTTTCTACTTTTGTTCAATATATTGTTTTTAAAAAAATATTTTTAAAATACAGCACAATTCCATCAGTATATTCTAAAGAGTTGGAAAATAATTACTGCAAATACCACTATTATTGATGGTCCATCTTGCTGCTGATTATGAACGACTCACTACTGGTTATGAAGAGCTCTGCCGATTGGTAATGAAGATGAGATCACAGATGGGTGGTTCATATACACCCCCTAATTGACCCCGCGATCCCGGCGACGACCAACCTCCTCCACCTCCAGCGCCACCTCTATTTTGAATTTATTGTATTTGAAAATACAAATGAAGAGATTGAGTGACATGTCAGTTATCCCTGTTTTATTATCTTTCCCAACTAGAAAGGCTGATCGGGATGCCATTTCAGGCAAATGAATGTGGCATCTCTGACCTCCTCAGAGGATCTAACCACAACTAATGGACTAAGAAACATCTCTTCTACAAGGATGAGCCACCCCCATTAAACGTTTACACCCCATTTGTTTCAATGAATAACACAACATCTTGTCTTTGATCAACTACTCTGAATTGATAAACTAAAGTTGATCAAGGGCCAATCTTCCAAGTAATGAATATGGAGTTTTGGACCTCCATATCAAGTGTGGTTTGTTTCTAAGGGTAGATATTCATGGTTTGGGTAGAACAAGGATACAGTTATCTCCTAAGTAGCATACTTAGTCAACCATAACTGGAGAAGAAAAACTTCCTTGATTGACTAACTTCATGGTCGCCTTTTTTTGATCAAATTAAATCCACAAAATGAAAAAATGAACCGAAACCCCTATTTCTAGGGAGGTTATGAAATGATGGGAGGAATCTTCCCTAAACCACCCTTTTTATGCAAAACCATCATGGTTTTAGTAATAGCTTTTGGTGGGATTTTGGATATAAAAGAGAAGTTACTCTTTAAGGAGAGGGGGTGAAAAGAAAGTACAAGATAAGAAAGAAATGAAATACCTAAAAAATTGATAAAGAAATCCTATAAATGATTAAGAGGGAAGGTAGAGAAATAGGGCACCAAATTGAGAGAAAAGGAAAGAATGAAAGCAAAACTAGTTTCAAGTGGAAAAAGGAGTTGAAAATCAAAAGGAAAAAGGCCAACAATCCAGAGGAGAAAGCTATATCATTATAATAAAGTATATCCTCAGACTTTAATGGAGGGGTGAAGCTAAATGAGCACACACCCCTTTCTTTTTTAGCTTATAAATCCATATTTAAATCCATTTTTGAGTATGTGATTCTGTTGTTAATTTAGATGCAATAGAGTTTTGTGTTTATGATATCACTCCATTCCATGATTTAACATGTATACACATGTTCATATTCAATTATGTTTAGTTTGATGTGTTATAAATGTTAACATAATGATATAACTTAGCTTAAAAGGTGTTTTATCAAGTTTTATGACTAGTTTGGTCACTGTTTTTTGTTGGATCATTTAGGAGGTTTAACTTTAAGCCTGTATTTTTTTTTGTTATTTTGGTGTGTTTCTAGGTCTTAACAAGCATGAGTTCAAGTTTTTGCATTCATTTTCTGCTTTTATTGATGTTTTCTTATGTTTGTTGAAGTGTGCATGAGTGTGCTTGAGTTATTGCTACTATTTTTCGGTCTTATTGTTAAGCTTTTATGCTTTTTTCTGGGTTACAGTTTGTTCTTGCCTTTTTTGGGTTTAAATGATGCATTTCTGGGTTTAGGCTTTGAATGTTCTTGAACCTAGATTTGGGTTTTCTCAGGTGTTGATGTTTTAGCCTCTTTACTGAGCTTCGATCGAAGCTATAGCACACACATGACCATTTTACACCTTTTTGGGGTTTTTTAAAGTTTATCTTGGTTCATTCGATCCGTAAAACTTTTAAATGTTGGGTTTAAGGTTTTCTTGTTGTTAGGGTCGATTTGTTCATATCAGAGTTCATTTTAGTTGTTTGATGCATGATTATGTTTTAGGTTTTCACATTGCATCTTTCTGCATGTTTGATGGGCTGAGTCCATCAACATAAGGTCATATTTGGCTGGATGAAATTTTAGCAAATGAAAAAACATCTTTTTTTATTCTTAAGACGTATTTGTCAAACACGATTTTAAGGTATTTTTAAGCCTATCATTTTTTTATAAGGGTGTGATTCCCAAACACGCCCTACTGATTTTTCAGCAATGTATATTTTCTTATTTGCTTTTGTGTTTTTTTCCAAACTAACCCCAAATAATTTCCAAAAGATTCTGAAAATATTCAAGGACCATTTTAAAACTATTTTTGGGTCCCAAATGTGTTTTCCAACCATTTTATTTAATATTTTGGCTATAAACTTATAATGTAAAATGTTAACCCGGTATTAAATATACTCAATTGTCTTCGAAAATTTCAGAAAATTATAAAAAAACAATCTCTCTTATTAAAAAAATGCAAAAATATGTTTTTATTTATGTGCATATCACCAAGTCTCTTAGAAATTAAGAAAAGAAATCATAATAGCATAAAAAAATACAAGATATGATTTAGCATCTTTAAATACAAAAATTCAAGAAAAATAGTTTTATTGATATATTTGCATGTATTTTTTCTTTCAATAACTAGTTTATTAAAGTCATGAAACTTGGCCTATATTTCAAAAACACCAAGAAAACTATATTGTTTTTTTTTATATATGAGATTATGAACTTATACGTAAGACGTATTCACGATATTGAATAAGACACTTTCTTTTATTTATATGTTTTGAAATTAGAATGGTTAAGTTTTAACCTGATAATATAAGAAACTCCTTACCGAGAATGACTTTTCTTAAACCTTAGACAGACCAATAGTTAGAAAACACAATGATACCTTAGGTAAGGTGTACAAGGGGTGATATGTCCTCCCTATATACAACTAGTTCCTTTATCTAGACTCTGAGACCAGTTAGGATTCCGAGTAACTAAAATACTAGGTGTCGACTTCATCTTTTTTTACTAATAAGAAATAAGAATTATTTGTTCTTTCCACCCATCACCACAAAAATCCCGGCCTGGAAGGACGATAGTTGCAACACTGCACACAATCGATAGAATGACGACTCTGTTGGGTTAACACAATGAGTTAAGAATACATGAGTTGAGAAAAAAAAATTGAAAAAAATAAGAGGAGCCAAGTCTCCGGTTAGAATACATGCATTTGTATGATATTGACAATCAAGTTTGTTTAAGTTTGTAGGCAAGCGTAGGCATGAAGTCTAAATAAGAATCTGCAAAGGTTGAATTAAAAACTTCTCTTTAGTCTTTTAATCTTATTCACTTTTTTGTCACTCTTAGACATTTTTGGATGCATTTCATCTAGGGTTTGGTTCTCCTTTTGTATTGTCTTTACAGGATCTCAACAATGGTCTCTCAATCTTAATGATCTCAAAAACAGGTATAAGATTAGATGACCTATTTTAATGATAAATATGAACAACTCACTACTGGTTATAAAGAGCTCTGCCGATTGGTAATGAAGATGAGATCACAGATGGGTGGTTCATATACACCCCCTAATTGACCCCACGGTCCCGGCGACGACCAACCTCCTCCACCTCCAGCACCAGCTCTATTTTGGATTTATTGTATTTGAATATACAAATGTTTAAATTTGTAATAAATATTTGATTTTTATAATAATTTATTTGATTTTAATTATTTTTCTACTTCTGTTCAATATATTTTTGTAGAAAAATATTTTTAAAATACGGCACAATTCCATCAGTATATTCTAGAGAATTGTAAAATAATTACTACAAATACCACTATTATTGGGTAATAGTTTTTGTGATTTATCCGTCTGTAAATCTATTGGTATATTTGTTACCGCGGACTCACCAACAGTCCATAAACTACCGACGAGAGTTTTTTCGACGGACTGTTTATGTCTGTGAGTCAGTCGGTAACAAGTGCACTAATGGATTGCTAGTGTAAATACCAATAGAAATTTATGTGGATAAGAGTATTAAATTTGATAGTGATTGGCATTGAGTACTTCATAAATGTCTTGCCAAGATTCTGTTCTCAACCTTTTATTAATTGCATGTGCAACACCGACCCAAACAATATCTTGCGACACCTTTTCATCATTTTCACCTGATTTCTGTGATTTTTATTTGTGTCTATTCTTCAACAAATTGGTTTGGAGATAGTGTTTATGGTCTTAAAGGTAATGATACCTTATTAATGATCTTTATACAAAAAAGAGAAAGAAAAAGGGAATGAAACATTAAGAACTTATTGGTAATTAAGACAACATCTCACTTATATCCAGGGATGAAAAAGATAAGGATTGTGTCACCATATAGAAGAGTCAAAGACATAATATTGATATGGCACCCATGTAAATATTTGTAATGAAACTTATTGGTATTACTATTTTTACATTCTGAAATGCATTAAGAAACAGGCTGTGCAAGCTGAAGTGCTCAAAAACGTTTATCTCAAAATAAACACCCCCCCCCCCCTAATTAATTGCCATTCAAGTTCTAGCCAAACCTAGCTACTTATTCAATATCTCCAGAGAGATTAAGGACAATTACAAATATTGAAATTGTTCCAGTGGTTAGGGATCTTTTTAGTTTGTAATCTGCTAGTAGTTTTGAGCTGGACAAAGACTCTATCCTACAATTAAGCTTATCACTCAACAACATGGCATGAGATGGCACAACAAAAAATCAATGGAGGACAATGAGACACGGAAAAATGTCAAATTTTAACCACCTATTTTGCTGGCATGAAAACTCTATAAAGCTAGCTTGAGTAATCAATAGTTTGTAATGCATCTGAGATAAACCATTTCTTTTGTCAATCTAGAGGGCAAAAGAAAGTACAATTTCAGATTGCATAGAGATGGCAGGAGGAGGTTTCGTTGCGCAAAGTGGGGGGAGGAACTATGAAGGTCGCGTCACAACGTTCGTTATCATCACCTGTTTGGTGGCTGCAATGGGCGGTCTCATTTTTGGTTATGACATTGGTATCTCAGGTAATAAATGGAACACCTTTTAATTATCTTCTTGTAATGCCGATGAATCACGTCTATGTCTTAAAGTACTAATGATTGGATTATTTTGTACAACGTTGCAGGTGGTGTGACTTCTATGGACTCATTTCTCAAGAAATTCTTCCCATCCGTGTACAATAAAGAGAAGGAAGAACGTCATGACAATATGTACTGCAAATTTGATAGCCATTTGTTGCAATTGTTCACGTCTTCCCTCTACCTTGCTGCTTTGGTAGCTTCCTTCTTTTCCTCTACGGTAACTAGATTATTCGGCCGTAAAATCTCCATGTTGTGTGGAGGGTTAGTTTTCCTTGTTGGTGCCATTATTAACGGTGCTGCAAAAAATGTAGCAATGCTTATCATTGGCCGTTTGTTGCTTGGTGTTGGTGTTGGATTTGCCAATCAGGTAACTGTTTCTCTCAGTGTTGTCTTTCTCTACTTGAAATGTTTATAACGTTGAATATTGATATTCATTTTCTCTGTTCTATACAGTCTGTTCCAATTTATCTGTCTGAAATGGCACCAGCAAAGATTAGAGGAGCGCTTAACATCGGTTTCCAAATGGCCATTACAATCGGTATCCTTGCTGCAAATCTCATTAACTACGGAACATCAAAGATCGAAGACGGATATGGCTGGAGAATTTCTTTGGCTCTTGCGGCTGTCCCCGCTGTAATGATTGTTGTTGGATCTTTTTTCCTTCCAGACACTCCCAATTCTATCCTAGAGAGAGGCTACCCCGAGAAAGCGAAGAAAATGTTGCAAAAGATTCGTGGCGCGGACAATGTTGAAGCAGAATTCCAAGACCTCGTGGACGCAAGTGAGGCTGCAAAGAAAGTGGAACATCCATGGAAAAACATCTTGCAGCCAAGATATAGGCCTCAACTTGTCATTTGCGCATTGATTCCATTCTTCCAGCAAATTACTGGAATCAATGTCATCATGTTTTATGCACCTGTTCTCTTTAAGACCTTGGGTTTCGGAGATGATGCTTCACTTATGTCTGCAGTCATCACGGGCATGGTTAATGTTGTCTGTACAGCTGTTTCCATCTACTCAGCTGATAGGTTTGGGAGGAGAATTTTGTTCCTTGAAGGAGGCATTCAGATGATTATTTGCCAGGTATTTAATATGATAACCTTAACCAATTTGTTTACTATATTCACGTTGGATCCATGCTGATTCATTGAATATGCATACTTGATTGCAGATACTTGTTGCAGTCATGATAGCCATCAACTTTGGAACAAATGGTGTAGGAGAAATGTCAGGTAGCACAGCCAACTTTGTGCTGTTCTTGATATGTGCTTATGTTGCAGCATTTGCCTGGTCTTGGGGTCCATTGGGATGGTTGGTGCCTAGTGAGATCTGCCCTCTTGAGATTAGATCAGCAGGGCAAGCCATCAATGTCTCAGTCAACATGTTCTTCACTTTCTTCATTGGCCAGTTCTTCCTAACCATGCTCTGCCACTTCAAGTTTGGTCTCTTCTTGTTCTTTGCTGGCTTTGTTGTTATCATGACCATCTTCATTTACTTCTTCTTGCCTGAGACGAAGAATGTCCCAATTGAAGAAATGAACACTGTATGGAAGGCACATTGGTTCTGGAGCAAGTACATCCCTGATGATGCTGTCATTGGAGTCCAAACACATACTGCATGAAATCACCATCAGGATGAGAACAATACATTTGTGGCTATGTACATATGATTTGTAGTTACATGTTGTGCAACATTTCAAATTAAAAATAAATAAATCAATACACTCTGATTTTTTATTTGTTTGCAAGTGTTTAGCCGTCTTTTGAATATCTTCACTTTTGTATTTTCAATTTCACTTTGCTCAAAATCCAAACAACAGAAAACATCCAAACCAATTCCCATCAGTACTGGTCCATATGATTCATAAATTCCATGCTCTATTCTAATTAGATCCAAACTTACACCTCTTATAAGTTAAAATGTCAAATTTCAAACCATGTATACTTATAATTTCTCTTGTAATTGTTTTAGATTGCAATTTCTTTCATGTTCTTTTTCCTTCCTACTTATTTGAAGGTTTGTTGGGTTTTAAGTTATCCTAGATTGGTGACTCATGCTGCGCTATGAGCTGGACACCAAAATATTTTTTTAACATTTCATTCCCTGATTTAGTATATTTATAAGTTTTGAATCAAGTCGTCAAAGCTTTAATCATTTTAAATCAATAAAATTAAATTTTGTTTTTGCTAAATTGAGCATATACCAAGTGTTGGATTTTTTCTCGACATTGCGAGAATCCTATGCAAAGCTAACTGAAGCAAACCATACGATCCAATCCCAAATAAACTTAATATCAAAATGGATGAAATTAAAATAAAAAAAAACTTTATTTAAAAAAAAAACACGGTGGAACACCATTACAATCCACAATGTTTTGTATTTAGAACTACAATGATTTTTGGTATCATAAATTCAAGAGTTCTTTTAGTATTTTTTTAATTACAAATTTTAAACGTACAGTAATATTCATATTATAACAAAAAAACATCATCATTCAGGTGCTTATTTACGTTAACATAAAGAGCTCTCAAGAATTTGTTGGTTGTTAAAAGTGATTTGCGTCACTACTTTGAAGGTCCCTCCAAGTCAAAGTTGAAAAGGAAAGCTTAGTGAAGTAACAATGTAGAAAAAGAAATTAGGGGGAGGATGGCCTAATACATTCCTTGATGGAAGTAA
Source organism: Populus nigra (assembly GCF_951802175.1). NCBI lineage: Eukaryota > Viridiplantae > Streptophyta > Magnoliopsida > Malpighiales > Salicaceae > Populus > Populus nigra. Next base: position 6,136,404 of record NC_084865.1, read on the forward strand.
ATTTGGTATGAAAAATACAAAACACCATCTTTATCTTTTTGTCCATGCAAAATTTCACATATTAAAAATACACTAAAAAATGGTTCAAAATTACAGTAGTGAATTTAACTACAAGAAAAGGTAAAAACTCTTTTAAGGTGCTCTTAACTTAATTTAATTTGATGAAGACGAATATTATTCACATGAGCTCAAAAGCTTTAAACATGTGAAATCTTAACTGGTTTATGACTTTATTTATTAATGTGTATTTGTAGGTACATGAATTTTAGTTAGTCTTCCAAATAGAAGAGGTGCTACCAATTTTTTTTAACAGGAATGTTATTACCTTTTTTCATGCTTTAATTTGTATAGATTCCAAGGAGAAGGTCATTAGTAAATAATATGGACAAGAGCGTTGTTAGTTCTTCTAGCAGTGTTTCTGATGACCATGAGTCACTAGTGCTGACCATGACCAGACACCTAAGGCATAGGCACAAACAACCTCTCTTGATGCAAGCTCGCCGAGTGCGATACCACCTCGCAGAGAAGGTGTCCATTTTGAGAGGGATGTATGTTTTAGGAATTATATTTGTTCCAAAAATCTTGAATAAAAACTTATGATTAATGCATTGTTTAGAAAGTTCAAGTTAGTTTATACATAAATATTTTTATATCGATTAATTTTTTAATTTTAATTAGCTAATTATTTTACAAATTTGATGTGTAAGGAAAACTTTTACTGAGATAGGGATGACAATACTGTTGCTTGGAGGGTTTGGAAGACTTACTGCGCAACTAGGTAAGATTGAATTGAAAATGTTATATTTTTTATTTAAATGTTAAAATTTTCATTTTCATTTTCTTAACCGATAATTTATTTCTATCATATAGATTGTGTGATCTCTGTTATGAGGCAAATATATATATATATATATATATATGTTAAAGAAAGACATCTTTCAGGCTAGGGAGACACAGTCATTTTGAGGGATTTTAAACCTCCACACGTCTTGGAGGCTATTTGGAAAGCTTATATCTAGTGTGTGATGTCTTAGTGTTTTATGTCATGATCACAGTTTGGTGCCAAGAACCAGAATAAGGATATTCATGGTTCAATTACCACTCACATCAATAGAGCCATTCTGTTTGTTTCACATGCAAAATAGATAATAAAATTCTTTTATTACATCCAACTTTTTAAAATTGTTGTTTTATATGAAAAATATTTAGCTAACAATAGCTTTCTTTTGTAGGTTACAGTTCTTCGACGCAAACTAAGATTGATGAAGCTTTTTGTAGAAAGTCATATGAAAATAATGACCATTAGAAAAGGGTGCAACAGCTCGTGGACAGCCAAGCTCAAAAGTCCATGAATAGTTGAATTTCAACAATATTTTCTTAAGTTATTATTTTTAAAAAATTAGCCGACTGGTTTTTTTTCTAAGAAACATATACCACTCGATTGCATGAAAAATACAGGGACGATCCTTCAACCCATCTGAAACTCGATTTGGAGTTGTGGTTAGAGGTTGGATCGTCTAGTGGACCTAATAAAAATTAAGTTTATGGTATCTCAAACATTAAGGTCAAGGACGTGTGGATGGACTGTAATGTATAGACTATTGGTTCCTCTCAATCGGGTTTAGTCTCCTAATCTCTAACTTTATTGGCAATTATACGAGAACAAGTTCAAGCTTAGACGACTCGATTGGTTTACTACTAAGATAAAACGATTTAATGCTGAGATGATCAAACTTAGATGATTGTATATGAAGCTGTTATATATCAAATTAACCTCGGTGGTGCATGTCCACCTTCTTGCCCATCCGGTCCCGGCGTAGATTCACCTCCTCCTCCTCCTCCTCTAGTTTTTGTCCTCTAGATGAATTGTATTCAAACCGATAATTTTTAAACATGAAATAAATATTATGTTTTTTTATTTTAGTTTTATTTTTTTTGCTTTTTTTATATAAATATTTCCAAAAATATTAAATAAATTACTAACAGAATTAGCAACGGACTAAATCTATTGAAAAGTTTTAGAGAGTTAAAAAAATACATGAAATGCCACTATTATTACAGACGGAATCAGTAATGAATTAAATCTCTCGAAAGAGGGTTTGAAAAAAATTATAGAAAATACCATTGACTATAAATACACCATCGTCAGGTTAATTTTTTCAGCAATATGAATTAAGTCATTGATGGAAGTACTAATGAAATGATGCTAATAAATATTTTTTATTTGACATGCTTTTTTAAAAAATCATCAGTACTAATTATATTGCTGACGGAATGATTAATAAAATAAAAATTATCAATGATAAAATTTTCAACAAACATGTATTGTCCATGATGTCATTGGTAAATGCTCTTCTTACAAAATCAATATCTAAATACCAACAGAAAAATCCTTCAGTGGTATGCAAAATTGTGATCGTGAACCATGGCGAGTGATCTTAATTAAGCTTGTTCAATATAACTACAACCCGAAGCCATAAGCTCTCTTGAACTCTTTCTTCATGTCGACAGTAAACGTTGCTGGAAAAACACTTGTTTAAGTGGCATCAAAGTTAAAAGTAGAGCACTCAAAGAAGTGGAGCTGACCAAGTGATCATTAAGGTTCATGGTTATGTTAATGACTTGGGTCACTGTTTGGGTACTTAGGGTTTTAATGGATCATTTCCCTCTTCCCATGAATTTGTCACCTCATTATCTTCTTAATTAATAGCTTTTCCTCCATTGGATCATCATTTCCTTTGGCATTTCCATCATCATCAACAACATGGTCAACTTCTAGTCCTTCAATGGACTTGATTTCTTTTTTTAAAAAAAAATAATTTCTGGTCATTATCAGTTCCTTTTAATTTATGAACAAGTACTGGGATTTATTAATAATTATATATCTAGTTTTACGTAGGTAAATATATACTTTACAGTATATCTCCATATATATATGCCATATTTGCAAGAATTGGTACTTTCGGGTTTTTTCTTACTCAATAAGCACGTCTATCGTCGATATAATTAATTAAGCTTAATTAACGCCCTAAACTACTCTCTCTTTACGACCCCTTTTAGGGATTGTTGATTTCGTCCACTAAATATTCATTTAAACAGCAAGAGGTACGTTTTGATAAAAACGAGGACCAGATTTATATTCTTTTTCAGATCACCAAAAAAAGGAAAGAAAAAAAAGGTGAAATTCGTATAAGGTAATCAAAATCCTTTGAATCTCCTGTTTTTGTGAGAAACAAATATTGGCCATGGTTCCCACCTTTTATGTTCCATAATTTCCCCCTCTTTTCACTATCATCCTCTCTTGCTAAAGTTTAATGCTCCATAATTTTTTATTTTGTATCTCAACAATTAGTTTTTTTTTTTAATTTAATATTTCAAATTGAATTCATGCACTCATGATTATTTAATTGCAAGAGATACATTTGAGACTGTTTATTTAGTTAGTGGCATATATTTGAATTCATTTCGATGCTTTCTCTTTCAATTATATTTTTTAATTATAAGAATTTAAAATTAATTGTTTTTAATTAAGATTATATCATTTAAAAAACAGTTTTGATAATCAAATTGAAAAATATATAAAAAGATTAACATCGAAAACACAGTACAAGGTAAAAACACCATACCATTTAAATAATTATATTATAGGTAATAAGAATCCAAGAGTGATCACATGCAACGACTGCCATCGAATGATGGGTGTCTTTTGCGTTCTACACATAATTGCCAAGTGGTTTGCATGCAACATTTCCTATTAGAAGTACTATTGCCACGCAACACAACGAGACACCACCTCTCGTAAAATAAACAGCCTTTAGGCTCAAAATTCCCACCTCTCATTTCTCCAAGACGGCCTTCAAACACGTTCTGTCCGTCCCTTGTACAGGAAAATATGTAAATTAATAAGGAGGAGGGGCATCAAACTATCTATCTATATATATATATATTCGGCGGCATGTTTTAAGTTCAAGTCCTGTCAACTTTTGTCGAGTTCGATATAAAATCCTGAAATATCTAGAAAATAAATAAGGATATGGACTGAGTTCCAACCCTAAAAAGTTAGTGTCACGTATCTTTGGACATGATTCATACAAAATACTGAAGATCATGTACATTTTGTCATAACATTTCAATTATATGCACAGCATTGTTATTTGCTGTTAGATTTTTATATGGGGCAGGTACGGGGCGGCCCTATATAAATGCATGGCTAGTGTAATCTTTTAAAGAGATAGGCCCTCCTAATAATAAATTATTATTTCCTTAGCTATTAAAACTCTTCACTTTACAAGTTAGTTGCCTGCGTGGAAGTGAATGATCTTTGGGATTGATTTCAAACTGAAAGAGAGGAGATGACCATTGCACATTATATTTAAATTTTCACTACGCAGTGTTTTGCTTATATTTACGTTTTGTTTTTCTTTATCTTCTAGAGTTCATGTGTGCGCTTAGTGTCAGGAACTCCTGTTTTATAGGAATTTCCTTTGTATACTACTAACTACTAAAAAGAAGGGTAAAAAGAAGGGTAATGAGATGTTAGCATCAAAATAATTTAAAAGTAATTTTAGCAACGGATTATATATATTAATTTTTTAATATTAATAATGAATTTAGCAATAAAAAATTAGATACTAAAAAATAAATTAATATATTAAGAATCAGCAACGGATTTGTCGTTGCTAATATGGTTGCTGATAAAAAAAAAAGATTAAATTTTGACTTCTATAAAAAAAACAATAAATTATAATTACATGTTCATTATTTATTGGTCCATTTATACCTTGAAAACAAAAGAGAACCTCACACAAGCAAAATTCCTTCATTCTCCGGAAGAACTCCTATGTCCCTTTCTATACCTTCTCCATAAACCTAATTAACTCATATCTCCCTTTCTATTCCTTCTCCAACCTAATTAACTCATATCTCCCTTTCTATTCCTTCTCCAAATCGGACTTATTTTGAGCTCAAATTTTAAAGGACCATGTCACAATTGGAAAAAAGTTGATTCAATTATAGGGATGAACTCTTTAAAGAGTTTAAGGTATGAGATTATACATTTTTAAATTGATGAACTTGTAGTGATGAAATTGATTATCTTTCAAATTGTTTTAGTAATACTTTTATGTTGACTTAGTAATTGATATTATGAGACTTGAATATATTGACAAGTATAATTAAGTGTTTAGAGATTGTTTGATGAATGAGATGCGATCCAGGATGATTAGATCAAGATGGAAGTTATAATAACATATAATAGAAGTGTTGTCGATAACTTGGTACCAACAAAAATAGAGAAAATTTTGCCGAAATTTTCAAAACAAAATAATCCATAATCTTAGATATATTATTCAATACTTGACATTAGTAATGAAATATTTGAGATTTCATGACATTATATTTGAGGATGTTACATTCTTATTTTCTATGCACACCATATCTTACATGCAAGGAGTATTAATGTAGTAAAAATAGTTTTTTTTATAGATGTGAAGACCAAAATGAAGTACGAACCTCTTAGATACAATTAAAGGAATTTCCAACGAAGGCATTAAGTTTGTTTGACCATTTCATTGATTGAAAGTATAAATTAATATATAATTTTTTTCGCATCTCTAACGACATCAATTAGGTTAGAACATGTAAATTAATTCTATTTTAGGAATTTATTAAGAAATGGTAAGGTATATACCAAAAAAATATTATAATAATCAAAATATAAGACATTAAATTCAATTTTATAATGTAGTTAAGAAGTTTTTATTTTAACAATATTTTTTGTTCATCTTTTTTACTATTGATTGTGTGATTATAATTATGTAGGCTAGTTAACAACTATGTTGAGCTTTGTTTTTGTTTTTTGTTATAGAAAATATATATATATTTTGAGGATGATGAACCAATTGTTTGTAAGATTTGAGAAGATAAGACAAGAATTGCTTTGAACCAACAGTTGACACGAGCTCGTAAGAGAGCTATGTCAGACAGAAATACCACAAATATTATGGATTGCATTAATAAAGGTCCAGTTTGGATAAACAATGATGATTGAAATCAAATGATTAAAAAAATTTGGTTCACCCCTGAATTTCAAAGGAGATCAAAATCTGCAAGTAATAATCGGCTAACTGAAACAGATGGTAAATTAAGCACTCATTCTGGAGGTACGATGTCATTTGCATCATATCGAGTTAGCATGGTGAGGATTGTTTATATTTGTTATAATAGACTTTAAATTTTTATATTTATATTGTCTAATATTTTTTGTTTGTTGATAGCAAGAAAAAGTAGGTGGAAAAGAACCTCTATGGGATGATGTGTTCTCGATGTTGCATTAGAGTGACAAGAAGCCTGAAACTTTCATAAATAACAAGTCTAAAAAAGTTATTGTAAGTATTTTTTTATGTAATTTAATTATTATTTAAAATTAAAATTAATTTTTTATTATATTTAATTTTATTGTAGGAGAATTACAAAAAAAGAGATGATTTTAAGAAATGAACTGATCGGGAAAATCATCATTCATTTGATGAAGCAGTTTGGTGTGTGGCTATAGAAGGAGTTACAAAGGGTAGAATATATGGTACACTTAGTATGCCGAAATCCATGGCTAGTATGAGTGCTTTATCACAATCCTATACGATGGAGTCAACGCCTCCTAATTCATCAATTCAGGCATTGAAAGAGCAAATAAAGAAAAGAGATGGTTATATTTTATCACTACAACAGGAAATGACTTCAATCAAAAACTTTCTTAGTAATATGGGATACCAAGCTTGGGCATCAAATATGGACCAAGGTATGTCGACACCTATGGCTTTATCTATACCATCACATGTGGCTCCATAGATGACAACACCTATATATCCCTTATCTAATCCAGTATATCGACCTAGGCCTCGACCACCATATACCGGTCTCATCTTATGATGGTCAGCATTGTTTTGGTTCGTTTCCACCACCACCTTTATGATGAAACATATTTATTAAATTGTGACTTATCTATTTCGATATAAGTTTGACGAGATTTAGAAATTTATTTTTATTTGACTTATTATTTTTGATAAAATAATTTCTAGTATTAATTTATGTTCTTTATATATTTATCTATAATTTTTGAAATAGCCACAAATAATTAAAAAAAAATCAATAGATGGGAAAATAATTTAAAAAATCATGTTTTATAAAATAGTCATTGGATAAATCAGCAACGGATTAGCAACAAAGTTTCCATTACTAATTAGCAACGGATCAGCAACAACAATTATCATTAGCAATGGAAAATCTATTACTGATTTACACATTTAGCAGCCAAATTACAATAACAGATAATTTGTTACTAAAAAATTAATATCTATTATTTATATCTAAAATTATCTATTATTAATTTTATTATGAGTTTTATCATCAACAAATTTCAATATTATCTAATAGTTAGTTGCTAATAAGCTCATTTTTTTAGTAAACCACTGCTGCTATATGTAACATAATTGCAGAGAGAAAGGGCACGAGAAAACAATGATTGAATCCCGTTAATCTCTCTCCCTCTCTCGTCTTCTTATTCTTCTTCTTCTATGGTTGCTAAATCCTACCAGCCATTGCTGGCTTTAACAATGAACTCCCAAAGTTCATTAAAATACTTGAAAGAAATTCCTGTACGAACAATTCCAATTCAGCAAGCAACAAGTGGTATTAGAGCGGTCGATCTTCGGGCCCGTGACATGACAATTAATATTAATCCTCGAGACGTGTTTGAGGAGATTAAAGATCTTCTTCGTGGTATGATAGATCAAAATAGATCTATGTTGTTGAAGTTCAAAGGAGATCACTACCCCTACAAGACTGCTAGGGCTACTAAAAAGGCAACAAAGGGCATCACATATTTGAATAATGTTGTGAAGAATTTGGCTTCAGGAAAGAATATTGTTCTGAATGCTTCATCTTCTGCAGTTACAACCACAGGAAGTGGTCCTTTTAGCTTCAATGATGGGAGCTCAACTCCAGCTTCTACTAATCAATATCAGGTTTTCAATCCTTTTAGTGCTGGAAGTGCTCATGTTTTTGCTGCTGGAACTGGTCTGGGAACTGCAACATAGACCATGCTGATGCAATTTAGTTCACCTGCATCAACTCTCCTTTTGCTTTTGACTGGGAGTGCAGTTTTTTTCTTCTGGCAATCCCATATTTGGCTCTTCTTCTACATCAAACACAAGTTCTGTGTTGTCTCTGATCTGTTTGGATCATCATCAACTACTGCTAGTACCGCTGCTATCGCATCCACTTCAGCTCCTTACACCAAATTCTTTTTCGTTTGGGACGCAGTCATCAATGCCTTCATAACCTTTATTATATAGCAATTTCTTGAATCCCAAGTTTGGGTTTCGTCATCAGCCCCTCGATGGCCTATTTGGCATCCAAACAACAGCCCCTGCTGGATATCCCTTGCCACCATCATATATTGTTGTTGCAGCTGCCACACATGCTCCTCATAATTCAGGCAAACAAGGAACCCTATGCATTTTCTTTCAGCAGGGAATATGACTTGAACACAAGAGTTTATCGGATCCTGGTCTGGCTGACGTCCCTGCCAACTGGAAAAGGACGTGTCTCTCAACAAGAAACTTATCGGTGCTAGAACTTTTGACAAAGGCTATATAAGTCCTAGAAGGAGACTTATTGATGAACCAAAATCTGCATCTCCAAGAGATACCGAAGGTCATGGAACAAACATGTCAACAACTGCAGCTGGATTCTTTGATCCATAATGTGAGCCTTTTCCAGTACGCAAGTGAAGAAGCTCTTGGTATGGCCTCAAAAGCAAGAATTGCTGCTAACAAGATTTGTTGGAGTTAAGGTTGTTATAACTCTATTATTCTTACTGCAATGGATCGGGCTATCTATGATGGAGTCCGTGTGATTTCTTTATTTGTTGGTGCTACTGCTCATGCTCCTCAATATGATCATGATTTGATTAATTGCCATCGGGGCATTTAGTGCATCACAACATGGAATTGTTGTCCCTTGCTCTGCTGGGAACTCAGGACTAAAAGTTCAAAGAAATACAAATTTCTTACTTTATAAGGTTGCGAACATAGATGATGACGCCGAACAAGATGCTGCTGGATCGTGATCTCGTTCACAAAGACGAAGATTGTTGATATCATTCAACAAGATGTAGAGTAGCTTCAAAATTTAACAATAATTTTGAACTGAATAACTTTTGTAAAATCAATATGTCCTTCTTTGTGATTACAGCCAACTAAATATAGCAACAAGCCAATGAAACTCCAGATAACATTAAAATGCATGAATAAAGAAAAATGTCTAGATTCGGTCTATGACGAGATTAACTTTATTAAATTCAGCAGGCTTTAAAGATCAAATTCAAAGTCTCTGAAATCTTCATTAATTAATGATGGCTGGTTGCAGTTCTCCATCTTCCTCTGTTATGTGTGAACACAATATGGTTGTTGGCTGCCATGTCAAACATGGCTGCATGGTGAAGGTCAAGAGTGGTTGCCGAAACATTGCAAATGGTGGCTGCTATAATTGACTAAATGGAGAGGATTGTCTCCCATATCAGCTATATATAGAGGATGCTATTGAGAGCTGATAGATGTGTATGAAATAGAGAGAAACACCGAGAGAGAGCTAGAAAGAGAGTTGAGTTGAGTAGAGAAGAATTTTCTCCTCCTCCTTGTTTTATTGTTTCTTAAACAAGATTAATATAAACCAGTAGCTCTGTAGAGTAGGCAAGTTGCCTAACCACGTAAAATTATGTGTGTTTGATTTCTAGAATTACCCAATAACTGGTATCAGAGAATGGTTCTTGAAAAAGAGGGTGTTTGATCCAAACCCAGAAATAAAAGTTCTCAAAACGTGTTTTTGAACATACCATCGTGTAGAGGAAGATGATACGAATCCACTGGTGAAAACCTGGCGAAGAACCGACGTCCTGGATGCCCGCACATGCCGACGACAGCACTGTCCACACGCCACACGAACTCCACGTGCCTTCTTCGCCCGAATTCCTGCAACTGAAACGGGTTGACTCGCCACGTCATCAGCCACGCCAGCAATTCTGCATAGTCATCTGCCACGTCATATGTCCAGTCAGCAAGCCACATCAGCATATGCCATGTCAGCAATAATTACGTGTTCCGTTGCCATGTCATCAAAGGTGGGCCCGGATTGATTACGTGTATGCCACGTCATCATATTGGGTTTTGTTTTAGTGCTTCGCAAACTCTATTTTGCCCTGACACGCGGCTTCATCTGCACCGTCTGTTGACCCAAAACTTTGATTGATAAGATTTGAGCCATCGAAAGTCCGATTTGGGTGATTTCAGTGTCGTTTCCATATTTTGGGCCATTCCGGACACATCTGTAAGGTCAAATTTGACATATTCAAATCCGAGACATATTAAAATGGCAGATGAAATAAAGGCTGCTGGAATTGAAAAATTTGATGGGATAGATTTTGGATATTGGAAAATGCAAATTGAAGACTATCTATATGGAAAGAAACTTCATCTTCCTCTATTGGGGAGCAAACCAAAGAATATGCCAGAAGAAGATTGGCAAATTCTTGATAGACAGGTTTTGGGCATTATCCGGCTATCCTTGTCAAGAAGAGTTGCTCACAATGTTACAAAAGTAAAATCCACTACAAGATTAATGGAAGCCTTGTTTGGGATGTATGAGAAGCCCTTAGCAAATAATAAAGTGCACTTGATGAAGAAGTTGTTCAACTTGAAGATGACAGAAAGCACCTCTGTTACACAACATCTCAACAACTTCAATACCATCACAAATCAATTGTCATCTGTTGAGATAGAGTTTGATGATGAGATCCGTGCACTCATTTTGCTAACTTCACTTCCAAGCAGTTGGGAAGGTATGAGGACAACCGTGAGCAACTCAGCTAGAAAATCCAAACTAAAATATGATGACATCCGAGACTTGATTTTAGCTGAAGAAGTGCGAAGTAAAGACTCAGGTGAAAGTTCAAGTTCAGGTCCAGCTCTCAACATCAACACTCGAGGGAGGAGACATGATAGAGGCTTATCCAGAGGAAGATCAAAATCAAGATACAGAAGCAAAAGCAAGTTTGGACCCAGAAAACAGGTTGAATGTTGGAATTGTGGCAAACCTGGTCATTTCATGAGGAGTTGCACAAAACCAAAAAAATCTGAAGCTGACTCTGCAAACGCTGCTACAGATGAGGTACAAGATGCTTTGATTCTTGCTGTACAAAGTCCAATTGATGATTGGATCCTTGATTCTGGTGTTTCATTCCACTGTACACCACACCATGAAATGATGCAAAACTATGTTGCTGGAGATCATGGTGTAGTCTATCTGGCCGATGGACAACCAATGGATATTGTGGGTATAGGAGATGTACAAATCAAGACAATGAATGGATCTATATGGAACTTGCAAAATGTAAGGCATGTTCCTGGATTAAAGAAGAAGTTGATCTCCGTCGGACAACTTGACAATAGTGGTCATTCAATCCTTTTTTTGGAGGTATGTGGAAGGTATCAAAGGGAGTAATGGTTTTGGCTCGTAGAAAGAAAACCGGCACCCTGTATATGACCACAAGATTTGCAGACATTATTACCTCTACTGAAGCAGAAAATCAAGCACAACTATGACACTGTAGACTCGGCTATATGAGTCAAAAGGGAATGAAGATACTTCAGTCGAAGGGAAAGCTGCCAGAGCGTGAAAGCTGTGTTCTTGGAAAACAGAAGAAGCTCAGTTTCTTAAAGGTTGGAAGGACTTTAAGACCAAGAAAGCTAGAACTGGTACACACAGATTTATGGGGACCGTCTTCGGTAGCATCTCTTGGAGGTTCTCGGTATTATATGACTTTTATTAATGATTTCAGCAGAAAGGTATGGGTCTACTTTCTGAAAAATAAATCTGATGTGTTTGAAACATTCAAGAAGTGGAAGGCTATGGTTGAGACTGAATCAGGTTTGAAGTTGAAATGCTTAAAATCTGATAATGGAGGAGAATACATTGATGAAGGTTTCAAAGAGTATTGTGTTGTCAATGGTATCAGAATGGAAAAGACCGTTCCAGGCACACCGCAACAGAATGACACTGCTGAACGGATGAACATGACCATTAATGAACGAGCTAGAAGCATAAGGTTACATTCAGGGTTACCTCAAACATTTTGGGCCGACGCAGTTCACGCTGCAGTTTACTTGATCAACCGTGGACCATCAGTTCCTTTAGAGTTCAGATTGCTCGAGGAAGTTTGGAGAGGAAAAGAAGTACAACTCTCTCATCTAAAGGTCTTTGGGTGTGTTTCCTATGTTCACATAGATTCTGATGCTCGTAACAAGCTAGATGCCAAATCCAAGAAATGTTTCTTCATTGGCTATGGAGATGAAGAATTTGGGTTTTAGTTCTGGGATGATCAGAACAGAAAGATTATCAGAAGCAGGAACGTGGTCTTCAATGAGAAAGTTTTGTACAAAGACAAATCAAGTGTAGAAACAAATATGGCTAATTCAGATGCAAGTCCACAAAGATCTGAATTCATAAGAATAGAAGGGCTTCCAGATGTTATCGAGCAGAACAAAAATCAAGAGTCTTTACAAGAAGATTCAAGCATATCTGTAGCCATTACTACACAGGCAGATGCGGAACCAAGTGAACCGACTGTTTTTATGTTCGTAGGTCTTCAAGGACTATAAAGCCCCCACAACGATTCACACTTTTACTGAATTATATTTTGCTAACAGATGGTGGTGAGCCGCTAAGTTATGAAGAATCTTTACAAGATGGAAGCTCAAGCAAGTGGGAGTTAGCCATGAAGGATGAGATGAGTTCGTTACTGAAGAACAAAACCTGGGAGCTAACCACACTACCTGAAGGAAATGAGGCTTTGCAAAACAAGTGGGTTTACAGAGTAAAGACTGAGCATGACGAAAGCAAACGGTTCAAAGCAAGACTTGTTGTAAAAGGGTTTTAACAAAAGAAAAGGATTGACTACTCTGAGATATTTTCTCCACTTGTGAAGCTCACAACAATCAAAGTTGTTCTGGGGATAGTAGCTGCAGAAAATTTACATCTTGAACAATTAGATGTAAAAACAGCATTTCTTCATGGTGACTTGAAGGAAGACATTTACATGCAACAACCAAAGGGGTTTACAATACAAAGAAAGGAGAACCAAGTCTGTAAGCTAAAGAAAAGCCTATACGGTTTGAAGCAAGCTCTAAGACAGTGGTACAAGAAGTTTGACAACTTCATGTGTAGTTCGGGATATACAAGATGTCAGGCTGATCATTGTTGCTATGTCAAATATTTTGACAACTCCTACATCATTCTACTATTATATGTGGATGATATGTTGATTGTAGGATCCAGCATTGAAGAGATTGACAAGTTGAAACAACAATTGTCAAAACAATTTGAAATGAAAGATCTGGGAGCTGTTAAACAAATACTTGGCATGAGAATCATCAAAGATAAAGACAAAGGCATACTAAAGCTTTCACAAACAGAGTATGTCAAGAAGGTTCTCAGCAAGTTTAGTATGGATAATGCTAAACTAGTAAGTACACATCTAGGGAATCATTTCAAGCTCAGCAAAGACCAGTCACCAAAAACTGAGATAGAATGTGGATACATGGATAAGATTCCATATGCCTTAGCTATCGGCTCTTTGATGTATGCTATGGTCTGTACCAGACCAGACATTGTCCATGCAGTGGGAGTTGTAAGCCGATATATGAGCAATCCTGGAAAGCAGCATTGGGAGGCGGTAAAATGGATCATGAGGTACTTAAAAGGTTTATCGAAGACTTGTCTTACCTTTAAAGCTGGTGGTTTGAAACTTGAAGGTTTTGTAGACGCTGATCTAGCAGGAGATGTTGATAGCAGAAAGAGTACTACAGGATATGTATACACTCTAGGAGGCACTGCTGTTTCCTGGAGTTCTACCTTGTAAAAGATCGTCGCTCTTTCAATAACAGAAGTTGAATATGTTGCAGTTTCAGAATCTGCAAAGGAGATAGTATGGCTACAGAGTTTTCTAAAAGAATTAGGCAAGATGAATGGAAATGGTACTTTGTATAGTGACAGTCAGAGTGCAATCTTCCTTGCCATGAATCCAGCATTTCACTAAAGGACAAAGCATATTCAGAGGATGCTATTGAGAGCTGATAGATGTGTATGAAATAGAGAGAAACACCGAGAGAGAGCTAGAGAGAGAGTTGAGTTGAGTAGAGAAGAATTTTCTCCTCCTTGTTTTATTGTTTCTAAGCAAGATTAATACAAATCAGTAGCTCCGTAGAGTAAACAAGTTGCCGAACCACATAAAATTATGTGTGTTTGATTTCTGGAGTTACCCAACATCTTCCGGTTCTTGATTTGGTTGCAACTCTTCATTATCCTACGGTTCCCCATCAGATGGCCAGCCTTAATTATTTACAGGTGATAGTGAACGGAGAGACTAAGGTAATTAGCCTTAGGAAATCAGTGCTATGATACTGGGAAAGATGAAAGAAATCGCGTAGTCATACTGGGAAAAGAAACCTCAGCCTTGTACATATGACCCATTGAAGATGTGCAAGCCTGCTCTTACCATTGCGCTGGCTTCAGCACCATATCCTTCGTGCTTGGGGCTGTCACTTTAGTGGTTTCTGGATTTCTTGGAATGAAAATTGCAACCTATGTTTAGGGAGGAAAGAAAAGGAATCAGGAAGGTTTTTATCGCTGCATTTAAATCTGGGGCAGTCATGGGTTTTCTCCTTGCTGCAAAAGGACTCTTGTTGCTTTATATTAACATCAACGTCTTCAAGTTATACTATGGTGATGACTGTGAAGGCCTTTTTGAGTTTATAACTGGTTATGGACGTAGAGGATCTTCCATGGCTCTCCTTGGCAGAGTTGGTGAAGGTATTTACACCAAAGCTGCTGATGTTGGTACTGATCTTATTGGCAAGGTTGAAAGGAACATTCCTTAGTATGACACAAGGAATCCTGTTGTGATCGTTGACAATGAAGGTTATAGTGTTGGTGATATAGTTGACATGGGATCTGATCTTTTTGGCTCAAACGCTGAGTCCTCTTGTGCTGCCCTAGTTGTTGCTTCCATCTCCTCTTTCGGAATCAATCATGAATTGACTCTAATGGTATATCCTCTCATTGTCAATTCTGTGGGTATTATGGTTTGTCTTATAACCATTTTATTTGCAACTGACCTCATTGAGACCAAGGTTGTGAAGGAATTTGAACCAGCACTGAAGAATCACTAATCATCTCCATTGTTCTGATGACTTTTGGAGTTGCCATTGTTTGTTGGATTGCTCTCCGATCCGGTCTTCCTTTACCAGCTTCAACTTCAGAACCCAGAAAATTGTCAAGAATTGGCAACTCTTCTTGTGTGGTTTTGTGGTTCTTTGTGCTGGTCTCATTATTGAATTTGTCACAAAATATTATACTAGCAATGCATATTGCCCACTAATGTGAGCTTTGGCCTAGTATTGGGATACAAATCTGCCATCATTTCCATTCTTGCTATTGCAGCTAGCATTTGTGTTAGTTTTAGCTTTGAGGCAATGTATGGCATTACAGTGGGTGTTCTTTTAATGCTAAGCACCATTGCTACTGAATCAGCCATTGAGATCTATGATTCGATCAGTGACAATTTTGGGGGAATTATTGATATGGTTGGCATGAGTCACTGTATTCGTGAGAGAACTAATGCTTTGTATGCAGTTGGCAACTCCAATGCTACCATTGGAAAGTAATTTACCTTTGGATCTGCTACACTGGTGTCCATGGCCTTTTTTGGTGTTTGTATCAGTAATGCATCTATTTCAACAGTTGATGTATTATAAATCCTAACGTTTTCATTGGTTCGATTGCGGGTGCAATGCTTCTGTATTTCTTTCCTGCCATGACATTGAAGGGAGTTGAAAATACAGCTCTTAAATTGATTAAGGCAGCTCGCAGGCAATTCAACAACACCCCTGGCTTCATGGAAGGCACTACCAAGCCTAACTATGTTGCATGTGTCATGTTTCCCACTAAGGCTTCTATCAAGGAGATGAACCCATCTGGTGCACTTGTCATACTAACACTCCTAGTTGCTGGATCCTTTATGTGTGGCGTCCAGACTGTCATCTGTGTTTCCAACATTGGAAGTGCATGGGATAATGCCATGAAATACAATGAGGCTGGTGCTTCAGAGCATGTTCTGTTCCTATGGAAAGATCTTTTACCTTCAAATACATCGTGGGAGTTTCTGGACGAATTCTCTCTGAGGTTTCCCCACTTCTTCCTTGAGGACAATGAAGCTTTGATGGAAGGGGAATTGTTGCAAGCAGAATGATCTTTAGGGTTGATTTCGAACTGAAAGAGAGGAGATGACCGTTGCACATTTAAATTTTAACTACGCAGCGTTTTGCTTATATTTACGTTTTGTTTTTCTTTATCTTTTAGAGGCCATGGATTTTCCTTTGGATGTCGGGAATTTCTATTTTGATATTAAAATATCTGCCAATTAATTATGTAAAATCAAACATATCTTTTAAAACGGTATATTAAATTAAGCTGAGATTTTCTAAGAAATTACTAGATGCATTTAATTATATTATTATAAATTTAATTTTACATAAAGTAAAATTCAAAAACATATTAATTTAAAGGATAAAACTTAGAAGAAAAATCTTGTTAAATCTATCAAACTAAATCTTTATATACTGTTTAGGACATATATGAAATTACATGTATAATTTTGTTGTGATTCAAGTTGGGTTAAAGACTAAGCATTTTTCAAGATTTTCAAATATATATGGTAAACCTAATAATTCATTTAAATGAGAGAGAACAATATATTTGTAGTCAGGACTGAAATCTGCTAAGAATATGCAAAAATTCAATATTCAAACTATATATTTGAAGTCAGGACTGAAATCTGCTAATAATATGCAAAAATTCAATATTCAAACTATATAAAGGAATTTTAACATAAAGAATTTGTTTTTATTATCCTATTTTATTTATTTCTTTAATGTTTAATAATTATTTTTAATTTAAGTTTGTTCTATCTCATTAGATATTATTTAGGGTTTATTTTATTATTGGAATATTTATATTAGTTGATTACTAGTTTAGACCTATTAGATCGCAACCCAAAATGAGTCTATTGGGGTTCATTAGAGAAGACTATATTATATATTTTATGAGTTGCAGATATGAGCAGCAAGTTGAAGAATAAACATGAGTTTTCCTATTATTTATTTGTGACAAAACAACCATTTTTTGTAGGGAAAAAGATCATACACTGATTTATTGAAGATTAACTGAATTTGTGGTGTCATTCACATACTTAGGGTTCTCAGATATAAGGTTATCTTCGAATCCAAGTTTTTTTTTCAATACCTTTAATTTTTAGATACAAGGTTATATATCTTTGAGTCATGATTCTATCAAATCTGATTTTTTACTTTCTAAATCGTTATCTATTTCATTAAAGATTACTTAACCACATAATTAAAAAATAAAAAAAAAGGTCTCCATCATAGAAATAACATGAGAAAATAATGATTCAATCCTGTTAATCTCCTCTTCTACTTCTTCTTCGGTTGCTAACTCTTACCAGCTATTATTGGTGGCCTTAACAATGAACTCTGGAACAATTCCAATTCAGCATGCAATAATGATTCAGCCACCAATATAGTTACCTACTTTAATGAAACTACTCGATCAATTAAATATATAGAATTATATGCTTCAATTATCTATCTTTATATGAGAAGGTAATCCATTTTCGAGGTTGTGCTACGCTCTTAGGTAAAGTTATTTGATATATATACCTTGTTAGCAAATATATATTAATTAGAAAAGGATAACACAACATTATACATACATCTAAATAGTGTGGGGGAATCACTTTTCTCCCATACCAAAATCACTGTGAATTAAAATAGTAATCCGCAATGGTTTTTTTTTTTCAAATTTCTTCTGTTTTCTTTTTTGCATTTATTTTTTTTATCAAAATTTTTTTTGTTGATTTTACTTTTTAAATATTGAGTTGGTTAAAAATTTTATTTTGTAATTTTTTTCCTTTAAAATACTGTGAATTGCTGCGGTGTTTTCCCATATAGTTTTTCTATTTTATTTTTTTATTTTTCAAAATTATATTTTTCGATTGTTTTAATATTGAGCTAGTTAAAAATTTCGCTTTGTAATTTTTTTCTTTAAAATACTATGTATTGTTGCAGTGTTTTCCCACATAGTTTTTCTATTTTATTTTTTATTTTCAAAATTATATTTGTCGATTTTTTTTAATATTGAGCTGCTTAAAAATTTAGTTTTGTAAATTTTTTTCTTTAAAACATTATTGATTGCTACAGTGTTTCTCCGTATGATTTTTTTATGATTTTCTCTGAAATTATCTTTTTTATTTTATTTTTTAATATTGAGTTGGTAAAAAATTACAGTTACAATATGTGAGGAAAACACTGTAACTTTCATCACAAATTATAGTGGATTGCTACAATGTTTTTTTCCACGTGATTTTTTTCTATTTTGTTATGTTTTTCACTAAAATTATCTTTGTCAATTTTATTTTTTAAATATTAAGCTGGTTAAGAGTTGCAATTACAAGTAAATACAAGTTTTTCCTCACAAAACACTATGGATTGATACAGTTTTTCCTTACATGGTTTTTTTTCCAATTTCTTTTGTGTTTTTTTTTGTAATATTTTTTTTCAAAAGTATCTTCATCGATTTTTTTTTCATATTGAGTTGGTTAGAATTTATCTTTGTAATAAAGCTTAATCATGTGGGGAAAGTATTGTAGCTTTCCTCACAAAACATTATGGATTGCTATGGTGTCTCTTCACATGGTTTTTTTTCTTATAATTTTTCCCAAATTATCTTTATCAATTTTATTTTTTTAATATTGATTTATTTGAGAATTATAACTACAAGTCATTACAAATAAGTCTAAATCATATGGGGAAGCACTGTAGCTTTAATCATAAAACACTATGAATTGTTACAGTGTTTCCAACATTATTTTTTTTCCCTTTTTTTGGTGTTTTTTTTCTAAAATTATCTCTGTTAATTTTGTTTTATATTGATCTAATTAAGAATTTAGCTTTGTAATTTTTTTCTTTAAAACACTGTGAATTATTGCAATGTTTTCCCATATGATTTTTTTATGATTTTTTCCAAAATTATCTTTGTCGATTTTTTTTTTGAATATTGAGTTGGTTAAGAATTATAATTACAATAAAGCTAAATCATTTGAGGAAAGCATTGTAGTTTTTCTCACAAAACACTGTGGATTGCTAAATATTTTTCTAAATAGTTTTTTATTTTATTTTAGTGGAGAAAACACCATAGTTTCCCTCACGGAACATTGTCAATTGCTACAACGTTTTTCCTCATGAGTTTTTTTCCTTCTAAAATTATCCTTGTTGGTTTTTTTTATATATTAAGTTGGTAGAGAATTTAGCTTTGTAATTGTTTTTACTTTTTATTAACAGAAAAGTTAAATCATGTGGTGAAAGCATTGTATCTTTCCTCATAAAACACTGTAGATTGTTACAAATCATTTTGTTCAGTCTCTAAGTTTTTGATCACCAACACAAAATTTTTTTCCATCGTGAAAGATTTGCTCCATCATACCTTTAGTTTCTATTACTTATCTAACGTTGGTTCATAATTATAACACTATCAAGTGTATTTGTTTTATAAATCCGTGGCAGCGCGTGGACATATCATCTCGTTATATATTATCTAGAAACAACTCTTGGTAATTATCAAGTATTCGGAATATAAATCGTCAATATTCTATTATCTTGTCATAATTAAACATCGATCAATAGTTTTAAATACTTTTAAATGAATAAACTTAAATTGAAAAGGAGAAACACTGACATATGAAAACTTGTGCATACCAGTACAATCAAATTTAAATATTCCATATTTATAAATAGAAGTGCTCGAACATAAAACTCGAAGTTAATGTGTTAGGAATTATGATAATTTTTATGGTTGTGATTTTAAAAAAAATATTTTATAAAAAATAATTTTAGTTGAGGTTGGTTTGATATTTATATATGTTTGGTTAAAACTGTGGTTGAAATTGAGGTTGAACAAAAAATAATTTAATATGTTTGGTGATATATATTAATATTGATGGTTTTTAATTTAAATATTGTACATTTAACTACTGTTATTATATCATGAAATAAATAATACTTTATATAAACTTTTTTTTATTGTTCCATTAAAGTATCTATAATTTTATCACATAGAAATTCATCCGACAAGGACTATAATTTTCATGGTTTTTTGAGCGTACAACAAGATCAGGTAAAATATCATCAGGAACAAAATTAGGATTACGATCAAATTCTGCAAATGTTACGCCATCATGCGATCTCCTTCTAATTTATTTAGTGTCATTGAATAATGTTAAACACTAATTTTTATAATAAAACACAATAAAAAAAATTGGTTTTTTTAACTGTTCACATGTTCACTTTTGTGTGCACAGTGAATTAATTCACTATGCACACTGTTCACTAAACAAAAGTGAACAGTGCCGACGAAGCTGGTGCAAAATACTTCTCGTGAAACTGTGTTTCTACCTATTTTTTGGTGGGTTCCATGTTTTGAAAACACTAGTTTAACACTTTAACAAAACTCAATTTTTGGTGATTTCTTCAAAACGCAACGGCTGCCGTGTAAACAAATACACTCTTTACTGTATACCAAACGATTCTGAAGTTTTAAATTATAATAAAAAAACAAAATTAAAAGATAAAGGATCAAAATATAAAATATGGAAAAGACACATGACCAATCTCAAACTCACAAAAAATGCTTTCTAGTCCACCTATTTTTCTTTCTCCTCTAATTCAATCCCTTTAGTTATAAGAATTTTACTTTTTATCTGAAAACTTATTTTTCAGTCCCTAAATTTAAGAGAGAAAAGAGATTATTGGTTTTTCATATTCTGACAAAAAAATAATTGATATTGGTATCAATGAGTTACATTCAACAAGAGAAATTTCATTGAGATATTGTTAGACCTTCCTCATGCTAGAAAAAGTAGATCATAGTTGAGAGAAAAAAAAATTTCTGATTTGATTTTATATTTTTGAAACAATTTAAAAGTGCTTTTTAAGTTGAGAGATTGATTTATTTATATGATAAGGATGTTAATTAAGTATTTTCAAGGGAAAATACATTGAAAAATAAAATTTTGAGTCCAAATAATCTTAAACTAATTTTTCATCCTCTTTTGCCAAAGAAAAAAATAGTTCACACATGCAAACCTAACTTGCGCGCGTGACTTTTTTTTAAAAGGATTAGGCCTATTACACCAACCAGGCTCAAGTGTTTTTCTCTATGTATTCAGGTCATTATATATATTTTTTCCATTAAATTTTATGAAAATAATAACTTTAAAATATATTAAAAACATTATTTTTAAGAATAAAACTGTAGTATTTTTATAAAATTATCAAGTCTTTTTCTTGTATGTTTCTTCCTTAAATTTTGGTTTTTAGTTTTTCTACACAAATTGTTTTTATTATCTCAAGATTACAAAAAAAAATAATAATAAAAGACTCCATAGATATTATTTTTGTACTTTTTAGTGCATTTGCGACATTATAACAAAAATATTATTGTTTTTATTAAATTTTTCTTTTATGATTCTAATAATTTTTATTAAAAAAATAAAAATAAAAATTTCCGAAAATAAAATCGTTGTGCATGTGTTTTAATTTAGTAGTAGTAATTGATTATCTAAACTGACGGGCATTTAAGAGGACAGAGGAATCCACACGCTTCTCTCCGGTCCACAAGCAACCTGACCCCTGTTTTTATAAATTGACATGGCTGAAATATTTTGGCCTTTTCAACACGTTTCCATATTTTGTTCCTGATGAATAACTTTATTTTGGACCGACTTCATGACTTTATGACTTTATGATATGTTTTTCAATCAGCTCTTAAATTTAGAGTTCTTGAATTTTTACCATTCATGTATCTTTCAGATATTGCAGATATTCCAGAATATGATTCTAGTTATTTTTTAAAATATTTTTTATTTAAAAATGTATTAAAATAATATTTTTTTTATTTTTTAAAAATTATTTTTGACATCAACACTTTAAAATAATATGAAAAAAATAAAAAATTATTAATTTAAAGTAAAGAAAAAAATTAAAAAAAATGTTAATCGGAAGAACAAACATGTCTTTTTATCTAACATCACGTTTTTTTAATGTTAACATTAAATCAAATTACCCATGGTTAATTTAAAATAATATTTTGAGTGCAAAACTTTTATTGAGGTTTGGTTTCTCAAACTAAAATGAGCATCTTAATATCTATTTGACAATATCAATGAAAAAAGAGGTTGAATAATTTTCAGAAATGGATGATGATTTCCTTTTAGTGTTTGCACAATAATGTAATTGGAAAGTCTTACATAAAAATAATGTTCTTATCAAAGTCAAAATTTAGTTGAAATTAAAAAAAAAATCAAATAATTGTTATTAATGCAATATAATGTGGAAAGTAGATTATGTGAGATGGATAGCAATTACAATAATTTAATGTGGACATTTGAGAAAAAAATTAAAGAAATAATGGGAGGTGAAATTGAAAACAATTCATGCTTGGAGGACTTTACCCTTTCAATTATCCGTTTTAATTTTGTATTCAAGTATTTGGACAAATCCCACACCAAAAAGCAATCAAACACTCTCTCTCTCTCTCTCTCTCTCTCTCTCTCTCTCTGATTCTTGAATAATTCTTGATTCGATCAAAATCAAACACCCCCTTCACATATCAAACTCTAATTAACGAAAGCAGCAGCAGCAAGATTGTTAAATCAATCCTTGAAAAAGACAACAATGGACGACAACAACACCAAATTAGGTTCAGGAGACTCAAAAGACAACACCAACAGTGAACAACAACTTGAAGAGAACCCAAATTTGAGTTCTAATGGAGAACAACAACAGCAACAAGGAGGAGGAGGAGGAGGAGGAGGTGAAGGTGAAGGAGAGAGAGAGGGTGGTGGTCCTCAAAGTCAGACTTCAGGAAGAACTCCATTCACTAATCTTAGTCAAGTTGATGCTGACCTTGCTCTTGCCAGGACCCTTCAAGAACAGGTCTCTTTCTTTTTCTCAATGTTTTTATCTTTTTTATTGAAATGGATTGGTTTTTAAGCTTCTTGGGTCTCTATAATTTGTGGTTTCTTGTTGTTTTTTGATCTCACAGTCAGTTTTTTTTTTTTTTTTAAGTTTGAATTTTGGTTTCAGTTGAGGGAATGAATTGGTTTTTTAGGTTATTGGGTCCGAGTGATTGGTGGGTTTTTGTTATTTTTTGTGCTATGTGAACACTTGAGTGAAAGTTTGGATTTTCAATTTGAGTTTTAGCAGGTGTTATTTTCCTTTTTGGCTTAACCAAGGAGATGAATTTCAGTTTTTAGGTTCTTGGGTCTTTATAATTGGTGTTATAATCTCTTGAATAGACGTTTCAATATCATCAAATTTTGAATTTTAATGGCTTTTTCGTATTTTGATAAATCAGGGGGGAAATGCTGTTTGGATTTTAGTTTGTTGCTTTTGAGAACCCAAATGGAGTAAGCATTGAAATGAATTGGTGCTTGATTGTTTGGCTTAGTTAGTTATGTTATTAATTATGAAAATACACTCAAGTTTCAATCAGCAAAACATTTGGTTAAGTTCTTCTCTAATGTGATGAATTGGCTCAGTTGATTCTGTTTTTCCATAGAGGCATTATTATCAAGTTTTAGCCTTTGGTTTCTCTAACCAAGACATTTGTTTATGTTCTTTACTTCTCTTACTATGGTTATCCTTTTCTTCTAACCGTCTGATCTGATGTGCTTGATCATGGAGTAGGAAAGAGCATACATGATGCTAAGAATGAATAATGATGGGAGTGATTATGGAAGTTGGGAAGCTGGAAGTTATTTACATGCCTATGGTCTTGATTTTGGTGATCCCGATGATGAGACTGATGGAGATGATGATGATGATGAGACTGATGGAGACAATGACACAGATGTGGATGGTGATGCAAGTGACGTGCATGCTCATGCTGACAATATAGATGATAATACCGAAGTTGAAATTGACCCTTCCGTGTATTCCAGCGACGAGGCCTATGCTCGAGCCTTGCAGGAAGCTGAAGAAAGGGACATAGCTGCTAGACTGCTGGCCCTTGCTAGCTTAAATGGTAGTAAGTTTGAAAATTATAAAACGAACTATTGTTTTTGTATGTCTTTTTGTTGATGCCCATCTTTTTTTTTTTTTCTTTTTTTGTGAATGAATGAGTCTGTCTTCCTGTGGTCTGCGTGTTTGTTATGCAACCTCTGCTTCTTTTGCTAATAGCTTGTAGTTACAGGAGACGCTGAGGAGGATAGTGAAGAAGATCTTGGGGATAATTCTCAGGTATCACTTTCTGTAACTTGGTATATTATTTTCTTCCTACCTTTTTGGCATGGTAAGGATTTCAGTTTAACAATTTGGCTCTATGGTGTGTCATGCTATTACAAATTTCCTCACTGTAGTCTGTGAAAGTGAATTTGGCATTGTGTTTTTGCGGGTACAAGCAATGGATTATATATAAACCTATGCTGTGTGTATTTTTCCTAAGTAATATGCCCCTTAGTTTAGTGATACTAGTATTGGAAAGGTGACAGTCGATTTCACAATCATGAAGGTGATATCAGTGATTATTTCTAGTGAGCCCTCTTTGATGGTTTTTGTTGTTCTCAAAACAGTTCTAACTGCTGCCACTGACATACATTATGTGCACTTGCAAAAAATCATTTCAGGTAACTATTAGAAGAACTAAATTAATCTAGACCAAGCCTATAAGCCTGAAATACTATATGGAAACTGAAAAGTAATCACAAGCTACGCTTACAACAACTTAGGTTGTTGCTGTAGTATAGGAGCTCGGGGACTGCTCCGACTGGCACTTCTTAAGGGGTTGTTGTCAATGATGTAAAAGGTTAGGTATGGCAAGAGGAGAAGGGTAGATACTATTCTTACAACAACTTAGGTTGTTGCTGTAGTATAGGAGCTCGGGGACTGCTCCGACTGGCACTTCTTAAGGGGTTGTTGTCAATGATGTAAAAGGTTAGGTATGGCAAGAGGAGAAGGGTAGATACCATTGTGGTGCAGAGCAACTTGATGAACTAAGAACTGTGCAATTGTTCAGCCAGGTTTGACTTGCATGATGCTACCAAAAGACTTTTAATTCTGACATTTTCCTTTTTTGTTGAAGCAAATAGTCATGGAGCACTACAAATGGCTTTTTGCTTGCTCTTTGTCAAAGATAATATGATTCAGCGGTTTGCTTGATTTTGGTTATTGTCTTGCTTTAGTTTTCATTTTAGCCGCAGGCCCACAAATGCTTTTATGACATCCAAGTGTCTTGCCAGTCTAGAGGTGTTTCATTAGCCATTTCTTTTCTTGTTAAATTTCAGTCTATTAAGTGGTATTCTCTAGTCCACAACTTTAATATGGGTGTTTTAATCTCCATGGAAGGATGCTATTGGTTTAGTTTTGTTCCTTGTTTTAGCTTTTCCTCAGGTTTTTATTGGTTGAGTGGGCATCTAAATGCAAATATTTGTGTTGAGTCCTCTAATTTTTCTTTCCTACTTAATTCTATTGTCCCCTATGGGGCTTAATTGGCTTCTTATTGCCCAGGAAACATGGGAGGAGGTTGATCCAGATGAACTTTCATACGAGGTAAGCTGGCTTGGACTGAGTGTTCCCATGATGCTTCTATGTTACTTTATTTCTTACAGTGTGATTCATTTATCTCAGGAGTTGCTTGCATTGGGTGAAGTTGTTGGAACTGAAAGCAGAGGCCTTTCAGCTGATATAATTGCTTCTTTGCCTTCGATAAACTACAAGGCAGGAAGCAGTCAGAATGGAAGCAATGATTCGTAAGCACAAATGCCCAATTTTCTTATCACCTGTAGTTATGTGATGATTGAAATGTGTGCTTGTGTTTCAGCTGTGTCATATGTCGTTTGGATTACGAGGATGGTGAAACTCTGACTCTGCTATCATGCAAGCATTCTTACCATTCAGAGTGCATAAACAATTGGTTGAAAATAAACAAGGTATTTTTTTTGTGTGTGTGTGAACTTGGTGTAGTTACTTGCCTTTGTCCTTTTTTTTCTTTCTTGTTTTGTTTCAAACTTCTTTCTGGTGACTGAAATTCTTCCCCTACCAACCTAACAGCACTTGGTTATCTCAACATGGCTCAACTGTTTTCGTCTTTGCTTTTGTTTTCATTTCACGACATCGTACTTAATTTGTTAGCTATCGATAAAGAACAAATAAACCTTTTCCTTTTCAATCACACACGTAAAGAATTGGAACAAACCATAAGTTCAAGGGCGCCTATTTTAAAGTGATGCAGGCACCAATCATTTGTTTAAGGGATCTTGCTTTAGACCAACAACATATTTTTGTAATTACAGTTTGAAGGATAGTATGAATCTATTGCTTAATATTTTCCTTATGACTGCAGGTCTGTCCTGTTTGCAGCACCGAGGTCTCCACTGCTGCGCACAGCTAGCATTTGTTGGACCATCCTCTTCTACTAGTCATAGACTGCTGGGTTAAAAAGAAAAGTAGACCGATGTGTGCACCACTTGCATGATTGTTGTGCCAATTTGTATGCCATTTCCCAATAGGGGAAATGCCCAGGTGCGCATGTTTGTATTAATTCATCCTTTGTGTCCATGTAAGAAGCCAACCCTACAAACTGGTTTCTTTTAACGTTACTGTGTGGCCTCTATAGCAGAGCTTCAGGGATGAATATGGTTCTCATAGATTTAATTTTTTTATAGCAAAACCCGGGTTTTGTTTATTTTTTCTCATAATCTTCCTTTCAAATGAATATGGCCTCACCCTACCAAATTGAATAACAAATCTGTCCTATTTAATTGGGTTTATCTTCCCCTCTTCTTTTCTTGTTTTCAGCTCCATACAATCGACCACTCGATTGTATTGAACGGATAAGACTATACTACGGAGCAGTTATGCTATTGTACTCTCTTAGATTTTCTGTTTGGTGTAAGGTTCCTTGCAAGCACAAAATGAGAATCTCCAGGGAGTTTGCTGTCTAGCCAAAAAGACAATGATCTTAACAAGCTCTATCCATATCATGAATTTGTCGGCAGCTCTACACCTTGCCCCATGTAAGGACATGAATGATGGGGTAAAACTTGAAAGCAAGCAACCTGATAGGATTGGACTTAGGTTATGCCTGCATGAAATGTATGGAAAGATAGAGATGATGTTGCTGCTCAAATCTTGAACTGACAGATTGAGAAGAGGCCTAAAACTTTAACGAGTTAACATCTATCATTAACCCAAGGCCTCCGCATACGAGTTTTTAATATTGAATTAGTTTAAAATTAATTTTTATAATTTTTTCTATATAACTTTTTAAAAGGTTATTCTAATCTTATAATCTGAGTTACGAGTTTAACAGGTTAATCTAGATTAACTAGTTTATTTTTGTTTTTTTATTGATTTTTTATCAATTTCACCTTCCAACAACTATTTATCATTCTGTCTTGTCATAATATGCCTTATCCTCACCTTCAATCTTCCTTTCTTATTTTATTTTTTTTATTTCATTCTTTAATCTTAGAATGTTTGGGAATTGAGTTTTGTAAATTTCTTTTTATTTGTTTTCTTTAAAATTATTTCAGTTTCATGAATTTAGTTTTTTTCTTCAATTTCAATTTTCAATACTAGATTTGTTAGAAATTGAGTTTTGTAGTTTTTTTTTTGTTTTTTTTATGAAGTTATTCTGATCTTATGATTTAAGTTGCGGATTTAACAAGTTAGCTCGAGTTGACTTGAGTTATTTTTTTTAATTTTTTTTAATTGATTTTTTTATTTTATCCTTCAATATTAGATTGATTGGGAATCGAGCTTTGTAATTTTTTTTATTTTTTTATAGGTTTATTCTAGTCACATGACTCAAGTCGCAAATTTGATAGGTTAACTTGAGTTCACATAAATAATTTTTTGTTTTTTTAATTTATTGTTTTTCAAATTTTTCTTGGCCGATTAGAAACTGATCTTCGTAATTTATTTAGATTTTTTTTTATAAAGTTATTACGATCTTAAGAACTTGGTTGCAGATTTAATAGGTTAATACAGTCGATCAAATATGTTATTTAAAAATTTCATTCAATAATTTATTATATCAATATTTTAAAAACATGTCCTTCAATATATTTTTTACATTAAAAAAATTGATTCAACCCATGAAACAATAATCTAGGAAAATAAACTAAAAAGTAATGTAAAACACTATTCATTTCTTCATGGCATTACACTTGGCCGATTAGAAACTGATCTTCGTAATTTATTTTGATTTTTTTTTATAAAGTTATTACGATCTTAAGAACTTGGTTGCAGATTTAATAGGTTAATACAGTCGATCAAATATGTTATTTAAAAATTTCATTCAATAATTTATTATATCAATATTTTAAAAACATGTCCTTCAATATATTTTTTACATTAAAAAAATTGATTCAACCCATGAAACAATAATCTAGGAAAATAAACTAAAAAGTAATGTAAAACACTATTCATTTCTTCATGGCATTACACTTGGATTGATACAAAGCGCCCCCCCCCCCCCCTCCTCATTTTTTGTACTTGAACAATTATTCCTTTCAGACACTTAACCTTCTTTTTTTCAACATCACCGTTCCATGTTCATACAATTCTAAGCCTGATGATGACTTTAGATTTGCATGCTACATTGTATTCACAATGTTAAAAAAATATCTTTGACATTAAATAAATATTTGATTTGATAAAATATTGTTTAATTTATCAATTTAGAAAAAAAAAAATAAAAGAGCACAAACTAAATATATCATAAAAACAAAAAATTGTCTTTTTTTCTTCTTTTTAGTGTTCATAAAAATACAGTTGGAGAAGACGGGAAGTTGCTCGGACCCGCCTCCCATCAGGTTGGATAAGAACCGAATTTTTGTAGGATGAGTTCTGATGGATATCAAAGAGGTCGGACCAAGTTGCCTTGGACTCACTTTTCTTCCGAGCCTTTAAAAATAAAATAATGTTCTTACATGCTTGAGGCTTTTCAGGCCTTCACTTCCCTGTGAATGTTGACGATCCTTCATCATGTTACTTAGAAATCCTAATCTAAATTTAAAAAGAACCCTAATCACCTTCCTTGATAAATGCAAATCAATGCTACAATTGAACCAACTTCATGCTCTTGTAATCACCTTTGGCCTCTCTCAAGATGACCTTTTTATGTCAAGAATCGTTTCTTTCTCTGCTTTATCTGATTCAAACAACACTGATTATTCTTACAGGGCTTTGTTAAATCTCCAAGACCCAACTATCTTTGAATGGAACTCAGTCATTAGGGGTTATTCGAAGAGCAAGAACCCAAATAAATCCATTTCAGTTTTTGTCAAAATGTTGCAAGTTGGAATCTACCCTGATCATTTAACATACCCTTTTCTTGCTAAGGCGACATCGCGACTTTTAAGGAAAGAACTAGGGGTTTCAATTCATGGGCATGTAATAAAATCTGGGTTTGAGATAGATAGGTTTGTTGCTAATTCTTTGATTCATATGTATGGTTCTTGTGGTGATATCGTGTATGCTCGGAAGGTGTTTGATGGAACTCCTGTGAAGAACTTGGTGTCGTGGAATTCGATGGTTGATGGGTATGCAAAGTGTGGATATTTGGATTTGGCGCGTGGTTTGTTTGATTTGATGCCTGAAAGGGATGTTAGGTCATGGAGTTGTTTAATTGATGGATATGCTAAAAGTGGGAATTACGGGGATGCTATGGCAGTTTTTGAGAAGATGCGGACTTCAGGCCCCAAGGCTAATGAGGTTACTATGGTTAGTGTGCTATGTGCTTGTGCTCATTTGGGTGCTCTTGATAAAGGGAGGATGATGCATCAATATTTGGTTGATAAGGGGTTCGAATTAAATTTGGTTTTGCGGACTTCTCTTATTGACATGTATGCAAAATGTGGGGCAGTTGAGGAGGCTTTCGCTGTGTTTCGTGGGGTCTCGCTGAGAAAGAGCGATGTGTTAATTTGGAATGCTATGATTGGAGGGCTTGCAACTCATGGTTTGGTTAAGGAATCGCTTGATTTGTATACAGAGATGCAAATAGCTGGGATTAAACCGGATGAGATCACGTTTCTGTGCTTGTTGAGTGCTTGTGCTCATGGTGGATTAGTAAAGCAAGCTTCGTATTTCTTCGAGGGTCTTGGTAAAAATGGCATGACACCAAAGACTGAGCATTATGCTTGTATGGTGGATGTTATGGCTCGTGCTGGTCAAGTGGCGGAGGCATATCAGTTTTTGTGTCAAATGCCAGTTGAACCGACGGCTTCAATGTTAGGTGCTTTACTTAGTGGATGCATGAACCATGGAAAATTAGATCTTGCCGAATTAATAGGGAAGAAGCTTATTGAGTTAGATCCAGAGCATGATGGTAGATACGTTGGCCTGTCAAATGTTTATGCCATTGGCAGACGCTGGGATGAAGCAAGAATCATGAGAGAAGCCATGGAGCGTAGAGGGGTGAAGAAGACTCCTGGGTATAGTTTTCTCGAGATGTCTGGAGCTCATCATAGATTCATTGCACATGATAAATCACATCCTAGCTCAGAGCAAATTTATACAATGCTAAGTTTTATTGTAAGCCAAATGCAATTTGGTGTTCTTAAGGAAGGTCAAGAACACTGTTTGTATGGTATAGAGGGTATTTGAGTTACTTAATTCTTCTTTAAATAAATCTTATTCAGGTTGCTAAAATTCTAAATGGGGGTTCTTGTGTGCAGAATTTGTTACTTTTCTTGGTTGCTTGCCACTACCATTCTCTCCGTTTTCTTAAGCACAAGATTCTCTTTCACCTCTGAAACTTTTCAATTAACTAACAGAAGAGCACAACTGTCAAAGTCTAATTTCATATCCCTCTAGGCCACTAAACATACACTGTCTTAACTTCAAGTTATTATAGAATTCATTTATCCCTTCCCTATGCTAGGGCCATAGAGAAAAAAGAGTAGGATCAGAAACACAGCACTATTCTTCATAAAATAAAACCATAGTTTCCAGATAAAGTGCATCTTAAGACAGTAGTGCAAACATACAAAGGAATATTAAGCAGAAATTAAGTCTGTCTTAATGGCGAATTAAAATATTATAGGTACTATGCCCAACACTTCAATGTGAGAAGCCCTTCTCCAAATCTGACAATTCTGCACAAATCACAAAACAACTCGAGTTATAAAAGGGAAACAGCAGCTAAGGCTGATATTGTTACTCTCACTAGCCATTCTTTCCTCACCTAGACACTAGAACCTTGAAGGCAGGGTTGAGCAAGCTGAAGATGGTATGGGTCAATTTGATGAGAGATGGTTGAAAGCTGCAGCACACTACTGGGTTCTCCACAGAATGGGAATTGATCCAGGACTTGCTGAGGTTCCACCGGCTTTGCTTCCATCGCTGCGTGCTGATATTCCAGCGCTACACGATGCTCCTGAATCTAAAATATGATCCATCAACCAAACAAAAAGATTACAAAACGGAGGTAAGAAATTAGAATATGGTCTAGACTGTATAATTCATATGATTCCAGCATATAAAAAGTTCCCAATGAAATATATGGGGAAAAATACCCTTACCCAGCGGTACATATTGCTGTTTTCCTCCTCCAACATACGCTCCTAACAGTTACAACAACAGTAAAATCAGATCCTGATGTAGAGTTAATGTGCATCAAAGTGGGATTGTGTGTTTGAGACTAAGAGACTCACCTTCCTGCGAAGATTTTCCAGCTGCTGGTGCAAGAGCTCATTCTGCATGGAAATGAAAGAAACATATATAAACAACCTTAGAAGGATAAAAATCTAGGAATTCATATCACAAGAGTTGACTTCAAAAAAATATAAGGCATACTTTTTCTCACCATTTCTGGATTGTTTAGTTACCTTGCGATCTCGGACCTTGATAACCGAGCGTTCAAGTTCTTGTTCTACTTCATCCAACTCCTCGAAAGGAATAGAGCTCGTATCTTCACCTGTATAGCGGCGCATGTTAGATTGAAGACGGCGAGTCTCGTTCCTCAGCATCGCCAATTCTCCAAATAGTTGTTCCTAAGAATTAAGAAGGGAAAAGACCAGTAAATGTAAAATTAATTCATCTTAAAACTTCATGTCTGTTGAGAATATTAATTTTACCCGGCTATCGTGCTCAGGAATGCGAGTTCCAGACATCTTCTGGTACCTCTCTATGAGTTGCTCCATCCTGCAACACATTACATTCTTGTCATATATATGAAACATGTGCGTGTGATTTTATAATTATATGGTAGTAAAACATCACCAACATGAACAAGTCAAGGGTTCAGTCTGTTCTCTCTTTCTGACTATATATAAGGGAATTGATTTAAGGCAGTTCTCAAAAATGGGAAATGAAAAATGACTCCCAATTTAAGGCACACCGCAAGCTACTTTTTTCCTCCTAATATAATATTAATTAATGACCTCATCAAGGGACTGCAATCATAACCAACCAGTGATGATCTGAGACTGAGATAACATGTATTCCACACATTTCATGCACATTCTGTACTATTTTCCGCTCTTTGACTAAGATGAACTCTAAAGAACAGAAGAAAATTAACAATCAGAAGTTGATATATTTATTAAACGATGCATGGTTGTGATCATCATAGGTAGGCAGTTGGTTGGATTTCCAACTCTCAGGGCTAGCTAGATCACAATTTACAGAGGATTAAGAGACCCAATCATTCCTTAGGATGATCAATTTACAAGATCTTGAACTGGTATTGAAAGGGAAAAAATGGCATCAAAGATAAGCTGCCCACGAAGGAAAAAGTAAGAAAAGAAAAGAGAACACTTCGACGGTGGAAAACCCTAGTTTGTCAGAAGCTTGCACAGAAAGTCAAGTCCTACTCACGCTGGTCAATTAAAATCTTTAATGAAAGTTATGGGGCTGGTATTTATCAGTTGGATCAGAATGCTGGGAACAAAAGGGGCCTTCTATGTATGAAACAGATTCAAGTCATCAAATGAAGAAAATCATGAAGATCTGGTACTAGAAAATCTAAGACACAAAAACATAACGAAACAAAAAAGGAAAAAAAATTAGAAGAAGAAGTAATTTTTATATGGGACCAGAAGGGGTCCGACATTGTAAGAAAAATCAAGTAGAAGAGCATAAAAAACCAGTGTGTTACACAGAACGAAAGCTAAGAAAAATAAAGTTTGGAATGGTAGTGAGTTAGTGATGAATAGAGGACCTCAAACCCTCGGTGCAGTACTGACACAACTTTCCAGTGCTGGAAAAGATGATGAGCCCGATTTGAGCATCACATAGCACTGAAAGTTCATGAGTCTTCTTCAAAAGCCCAGCTCGACGCTTTGAGAAGGTGACTTGCCTTGTTGTCTGGTTCTCAATCCTCCTAATGGCTATCTTTCCACGCCCCATAATTCTTTTGCCTTTTACTAAGGGAAAGAACAGAAGTAAGGAAGTCAGTGACCCTCTTTTCTCACAAACCTGTTTTTCTGGTTTTGCAAGAAATTAACACACAGTGATTAGTTCCAAAAACCACAAAAGGCATGAAAATTATAATGGAAAGTAAATGAAAAGTGAATTTGTAATAATGATGAGGAACTTGTAGCTAGAAGACACAAAGAAATGACAAATATGAAGTAAGTTTCTGAAACCTAAAATTAATTATAACTTGGCATAATTCTCTAGCCAAGATGATAATCACAGAAGAAAGAAAACTTTCTATATTACCTATCTTTCTTTCTCTTGCTTGTAGAAAATGGAGAGTTTGTTTTTCAGAAAACTGTTGGGATAAAATTTATTAGTACTAATCTATATGCAGACTGGCTCTTTTCTTGAGCAAAACTACCAAAATGACCTCATGCATGAACTTCTGCACGATCCTTGACAGACAAGAGTTGAAAAGGACTTGTTAATCTATAAACCTTTTGTTTTGTAATTCAAACCAGTGGTGATGCAATAATTCATTGGTATAGATATGGTCAAATCACACAAAGGTTTCATGCGTGGCTAGTGGCATGGATTGTAATTTGATGGAAGGCATTTTCTTCCTTTTATTGTCCTGTAATGGGATCATGGACAAAAGGTTGCTGTGACATTTAACCACTCTCTGAGTCTGATCTGCCAGCCTACCTGAGCTTTTCCAATTTGGGATCGTTTTGAAAATGGTCAGAAAACTAGGTTTACTAAGAAAAGAAAGGCAAGAGGTGTTGGCCAAAACCCATGACCTAAAAGGTAATTACAAGGTGTAACAATCCCTTGAGAGAGACTTTCTTGCATGGTAATTCGTATTCATGGTTATAGATGTTGAAGTGAAACTGATTTTCTACGCTTGATGAGCCTTAGGGTGGCTAGCTAGGTGATGATATTTATACGCATGATCATTCATGCATGTAGTTGAATTATACATATATCTTTCAATAATACTGATATGATCTCCACCGAACGTCTTTTTCCTGATGGGTACAAAGCAAACCCATCTTTAACTTTTGGCTTGAAAATTTCTTATACTGCCACACTCGTTTCATATGCATGATCTATTTTGTAGGCGTAGGTCACAGGCTTCTATTTTGGCAGATATATACAGGGGCACATATTGTGCTGCGTGCATCTAGCTTGGCCACAATTACTGGTACTGATGAGCCGGACACATTTACAAATCAAGCTGAAGAAAATGTTGTCATTCAAGATGTAAAGTACACATGCATGGATTAGCTAAATTTTGTATGCTCGAATTTATAATTATATGTATCATTTTGTTCCATATGATGTTATGACCTTGATAAATCATGATTGGATAATGAACAATATTCAAGTAAAATTATGAATGGAAGATGAACTACAATGAGCCAAAATAATTAACCCGGTACGTAAATCTTGGTTGCTTGCAATTTCAGCTTTCGGAAATGATGCTGTAATTTGGATGTTCTTCTCATGTTTGAGTGACGAACATGCAATAAAATGCCAATAAGCAGTTCGTGGAACTAACACTATTTCCTGTCATTTAGCAAATGATAACAATAAAATTCTGATAGGAGTCCTAGCAATGAAGAAAATAACTAAACACCGCAAGCATCCAGCAATACTTCAAAAGGGTAAGTGTGATCTCTTAATTTATCTTAATTACTTTTAATTAGAGATTAATATTGTATAAATGTACTGCTTGTTCTACATATTTCTGTGCAATGAAAACTTGTAGTGAAACATTGATTGGTTTTTCTGTTTAGTGTGGCAATCCTTAGTCAGAAAGCACATGTTTTCGATTCTAAATATGGGAGACTTAGGTTGAGCAACTTGCTGGCCCCCCTGTGTCTGTCTTTCATTGATGTGTGTCAACATCCATTGTATCCCACTTGGGCTATATGCACCACAATATTAATGGCCAGCCTACTCATCGATTCCCTCTTTTTTTTCTTTATTCAAGGGAGAGATTCCCATCTATTTTTATCAAAGTTATTATTACCATTTTTATTTATTTATTTATTATTGCCGAGAAAAAGTGCCCATTTGAGCTGTAAATTTGTAAATATAAAGTTATTTGCAAAACAGCACCATGTTATCAACAGTAATTAAAGGCTAATTAGATTTATTTCAAGCTTAAATATCATTGCCATGCATGTCATAGTACTCTATGATGATCCTTGATCTCCCTAGAGGCTGGAGCACTTTATATTACTGTATATTTTTAATGAATTCCCATATATCATTATGGCATGTACGTATTTGCAGCATATCATAGAGAACCAACGGAACTAATAGTTTTGGATTTTTCATAAGAAATTCAGAAGGCAATCATCCCCTCAAGGCCATGTTATTAGCAGAACTTTTCTAATATCTCAAAATTAACCTTTAATGTTATAAAATTAATAGTAAAAACTAGCATATTCCATTTCAATCATTTAATGCTCAGTAATGGTGTTTAAAAAAACCAACATATTCATAATATTTACAATATTAAACACAACCTTACCTGTACAAATGATATTGGGTAAAAATAATCTAAGAAATGGATATTATAAGCCAAGTAACGGGTTGAGATTTTTGAAACTCAGACAAAAAATTCCAACTTGTATATTCTTTTCATCTTTATATTTAATAGTTTATGAATTACATATTTATTTTTATTTTACTTAAAAATATATATTTTGACTCCAAAATTCTTGTTAGTAGGCTTCCTATTAAATTTTTTTAATATAACAAAAAATAGCTTATCTCTTTGTTGGAGGGGAAAGTAAGGTAACTAGAATTTAATAGTAATGTAATTTATAAAAATCAGACCTGATATTTAGAATGCTATAACACATATAGTCTATATTGTAGATTCACCTTTAAATATAAACCCATGAAAATTAGAAATATAAACATAATTTATGAATATATATAATATTCACTGAAAAGATTTAGCCTAATCCAATATATTCAACGAGCTCAAGTCTTAAAAGAAAAAAAAAAAAGAAGAATGAATCAAGTATGTACACAATATATACACTAATCTAAGTTATGTAAATTCATGACTTATACCCCAAGGGCTAAGACACAAAGTAGTGCAGGACCCAATTTATATCCACCAGCCTGAAGTTGTGGATTCGGACATGACATATCCTAGACTTCATCAAACATTGTCCTTTGCATGATGTGTAATGCCATCCTCATTTTGGGTCGGTCCGCCAATATCTAGGTGCATGTGTCCTAAACTTTTGATACGTCAAGTCATAAATATACACCGGCGATGATGGATCCTAGAAGTTATTTTTTTCTAAAAACCAAAAACAAATGCATGTATAAATATTTAACCCTTTTTAATCTATATATTTTTATTTATCTTAGAAGTTATTTTTTTGTTGCT
This sequence comes from Populus nigra, assembly GCF_951802175.1. Lineage (NCBI taxonomy): Eukaryota > Viridiplantae > Streptophyta > Magnoliopsida > Malpighiales > Salicaceae > Populus > Populus nigra. The sequence goes on from NC_084865.1 coordinate 6,173,430, forward strand.
GAGAACAAGTGATTTTTAATTTTATAAATACATCATGGAAATACAATTTATTTATATAAAAATATAAAAGAATAATATCTTTGAAACATTTTAAAAATATTAACAATGAAAACTAAAACAACATGGACATTTACTATGTAATCACACTCATTTGCACTATTCATTTATTCTAGAAATGATAAAGTTGAAATTTTGCTAAATCTATTCTACTTTCTTTTCTCTCTAGAAATATCCTTCAGGTGAGTCCCTACTCTTCTTTCTTTTATGTCTTGAAACACTCATTCGTTTCTTCAGGTTCGTGAGTCACCTACTCTTCTTTCTTTTATCTTGAAACACCTTCATTTCTTCCCACAACATATCTATTTGTTTACAGACCAATAATTACAAAAAAAAAACAAAAACATAATATTATCTTAATTTATATCAGACAAATAAACAAAATAACTTACCTTAATTAGAGTTTACTTGGGGTGATATGTTCTTCTTATACACAGTTAATCTCTTACCCAGACTTTAGGACCAGTTAGGGTTATTAGTGATCAAAATATCAAGTGGTGACTCCACCCTTTTTTTTACTGATAAGAAACAAGAATTCCTTGTTTTTTTTCCTATTACCATGAAGATCTTGACTCGGGAGGACGATCATGACACAGCACACATGCAACAAGGATGAACACCACAAAGACAATTACGTACCTTTTATAAGTTCTGAAGAGTTCGATGATGAATCAAGAGTAAGCAACTTTGCTACACACAAAATATAATTTTTGAATAATAAGAAATCTCTAAAAAAAAACCCTAAATACAAGATAAATAACTCTATTTATACTAAATAAAACATCTTAACAAAACTAAAAAAAAAATAACAAAAGAGTTCTAAATAAAATAAAAAAAATAATATTAAACCAACTAGAAAAATAATGCAATTCTCGTATAGTAGCTTCTAGACTTTATCATAAAGCCTTCCCGATATTCGATCACTATAAAATTTTAATCCTATAGTTAAAAAAGGCCTTTATAATCTTATAAATTTTTTTTAGCTGAATCCAATAATTGGATCAAAAGATATGCTTGTTAATGTAAAACTGTACTTTAAAAAAAATAAGCTCAAAACCACATCTTATGTCTAATCCGCAAGCTACCAAGATTTCATACTAAATCTATAAGCTACTAGGCCTTTAAAACTCTTGTTCTTGTATGAATTATATTAATTAAAGCCTAATCATCTCTTAAATCATCTTGATGTTTGACTTGACCCAATTAGCACATGTAATAGATTCTTTAATGATGTTTATTGATTCTCATTATATTTTTTTTCTTGATATATAACACTTTTAAGAGTATGTGAAAACATTAAATAATTCTAAAACAATGGGAGTGTCCATAATTTTTGTGGTATTTGTTTGTATTTATGACTATTGATTGATAAATATTTGATATTTAGATTATTTATTTTATTTTTATAAAAATGAATGTCTAAGATATTTTTAAAATTAAATAAATTACAGAATGATGTGTACTCTCCTATAATACTGTTCCTAGATTATATATCTAATGATTTGATATCTTGAAGTAGTATAAATATCTTATCTCAATGAATTTATGTTAATTAGAGAAAGTTTTGATAATTTTATTAAAATATACAAAACATTGAGATAAATGACATGATTATTATATATTGCATATTTTATCAAGTAGGAGTTTGTATTTGTTTAAATAAAATATTTTAGACACCTTAAAACTATTTAGTTGATGTTTTGCTCATAATTTATTAAATAATTATAGTTTCACACTAGTTATATAATGTGATTACGAGCTTTACAAATTTTCCTTTGTATGACTTGTGTTTTAATAAAGATTAATGCTACAAAACTGTCTCTATGTGTGTGCGGTGTATCTCTTAATCATCTTAAATATGCATTGTTTAAATGTAGTTATTGATGGTCTCATAACAAATCATAGCTGATCACAATAAGGGTGAGAAGTTTAATGGTGATAACTATTATTTATGACATTGCAAAATCCAGTTTGTGCTAGATGAATATAAGGTATTAAAAATCTTATCTATTATGATGACAGAGCCCAAGAAGGGTAGTACAATAGGGAATTGAAAGCTTATTAGGCATGAACAAAGAATGATTGCATTGCTCATAATACATTATTGAGTAGTATGCAAAATGATAACATGGTTAAAATCTCTCATTACTAGCATGTGATAAGCTCTAAAAGAAAAATATGATGTTGTTTATACAACAAGATTGTGTTGATTAAATTGTATTTTGAAACTTACCAAAAGCACGCTAATCATACTATGAAACAACACTTTTAGGAAATGTAAAATATAATTCGAGATATGAAAATTATAGGAAATAACTTGATTGATGAACAACATTTTCAAGCTGTAATTTTCTCTTTTTTTAACTCTTAGGATCACATACGAGTTAACATGAAGCACAATAATAATGTTCAAATATTGAAGGATATTTCACGTCATCTAGAGTTAGAGGATGAATGCTTGAAGTTGTTATATCTTTAAAGATTTTTGTAGTTAAATCTAGTCCTAGCTGGAAAATAAGGCCAAATATAAGTAGATTAATGGACCTTCTAAATAAAATGTTAGGCCTGCATCTAAAAGAAAAAGAAAAAGCACTTAAAAAAAAGGCTAACGACGTGGCAAAAAAGACAAGTCCAAGATTACTTGCTACAATTACACGAAACAACAACATTTTTTCTAGTGAGTGCACCCAAAGCAAGTACAATGTTGTTTGATTTCTCACTCTGAATATTTAGTTTTTTCAATAGTATTTGTTGTTGAATCTAATCATTTATAGATTATAAACATAAAAGCAACAAACCATGTAGCAAGAGATCAAATTGGGTTCGAAGAGTATCGTTGAATTATGATTTGAAGCAAAATGGTGTACATGAAGAACAAGTTCAGTATTGTCATGCATAGTATTGACACTTATAAACTGGTCATGCAAAGAGAACACATCTTGTATCTCTATGATATACTTTATGCTCCTAATATTCAATGGAACTTATTTTCCATTCTTGTCATGCTTAAATTAGACTTTCATTTTTACTTAGAGAATAATTTTGTTAAGATGTATCTCAGAACACATTTTTATGGTTATGGTTATTTTCTGAATGTTTTTCAGTTTTGGATGTTGAATATTCAAGTATTAATGAAAGTTTTTTTTTGCTCTTTTTTATTGATAAAGCTCATAATAACTTTGTTAAATGGTAGGCTAGGCTTGGCATATTAGATAAGAAAGAGTGATAAACTTGTTAAAGAAAACCTTTTAGACCCAGTCATAAAAGTTAATCTACTAATTTATGAATATTTTTTAAAGGAAAATAAACTAGAAAACCATTTGGAAATGCAATTAGGGCTACTACGCCCTATAATTGATTCATTTAGATATACGTGGCTTAATGAACATAAGAGATAAGCATAGTAAATACTATTTTATCATATTTATAGATGATAACACTCATTTTGGGTCATGTTTTTTTGATCTCCTAATAAATATAAAGCATTAAATTGTTTTAGGTGATATATAAATAAGGTTGAGAATCAATTAAATATAACAATCAAGGTTCTCATAACTAATAAAAAATGCGAGTATTTATTTTAATAATTCAGGGAATTATACTGACACGATCAAAGAGTTGATGTCTTATCCCAGATGCAGCGGCAAGACCGGGGTCGAACCATAGAGAGGTGAATTATATAAATTACAAATAATAAAATGATATTGATGTTCAAGATAACTTTGAGATGTAATATTGATGTAAGTATTAAACAATGATAAAACAGATGTTAAGGTTAGAGGATCCACTAATGGTATTTTAAATAAATATAATATAAACTCTTTTTATTACTCAACTGGAAACCACACACAAAGAAGATTCTAATTGGATGATTTATTGTTATTAGCTCATTATAAATTATTAACATGATCATATTAATCATCTTATCTAAGTAACACCATACTTATAAATATCATCAGGCATTCATGTTGCTAACTTATATTAACAACAAATCAAGTTCCTATCATAATAACGATGTCGGTCGAAAACTACGAAGGATCAAACATTTGATGTACCAAGTGTTATACAACACAAATCTAGATTAACCATTTAACAAGCAAAGTATTAAGAATTAGTAAGATAAAAAGATAAAACATGTTAATAACAATCTTTTTTGGATATAAACATTAAAGTCCATGTTGAGTTTATATTATACCTATTCTAACACCACTAGTAAAACCTTTTCACCTTGACATAACTGACTTAGCTAAAAATATGAAGAAGAAGAACATAAATAAACAAGATAAGAACATGATTATGATATAAGTTAACTAAGTATATGAAAGTTAATGAAAAAGCATAAACAAGAGATTAATATAGCATGAAAGAAAACTTGAACATTACAAAGAGAGAAAACAAGAAGATGATTTTGATTTGAAAAATAAGATGACTAAATACATGGCAAATGCCTTCTTTTATAGGCTAAAATTTAGAACTATTGATTGGTTGACTAAGAAAATAGTTGGTGGCCAACCATTGATTTGGTGGCTGGTTTTTGACATTGTTGGCTACTGGTTATTGATATTGTTGGCTGGCCAAAATGTCATTGCTAACATCAGAATTAAAGCCCATTGAACATGAAAGTTGTGGGCAATTATCTCAGCTTTCCAATAAAAAATACCAGAGCTCATTTGAACTTCTAGAACTCAAGATATGAGCTAAAAACCGAATAGTATCTAAGCTACAAGACAGATTCTGACTTCTCCATTGTTACTAAGATTTGAACTTGAAAACGGCAGAATTGAGTCTTGGACTCATCATAAAAGTTTTAGGTCTATATCTTAGCTTTGCATACATATAAAGCAGACCTAAATCCAAGGTCTACAATTCCAATTATGATCCAATAACCGAATGGTTTTCCAGTTTGAACCAACATCTCTTCTCTTAGCCCTTTCTTTGTCTTCTTACTTTCAATAGTTAATCACATCAATCAATCCTTTGAATTGTGAGATATACTTGCATTCAAAACAAGCATTTACCATAAATTAAAGATATATTATATTATCAGACTTGTTATTATAAAACATGCTTTAGTTAGGGAATTTAATGATACTTTAGTGCAATATGATGAAATAAAGCTTTAATAATAATGCTCTTTCAAGTACTAATCATATACAAAGAAGAAAAAAATTATCAAATAGCTAATAATTCTTGGAACTCCACAGCAAAATGGTGTTGCAGAGAGGAGGAATCGTACTTTGTTAAACATTGTTAGATTAATAATGGTGTAAGCTAATATGCATTGAGGAGATGCAATGTTAACTATTGCGTATATTCTAAACCATGCTTCTTATAAATTAGTACCTTCCACACCATAAAAGTTATGGATTGGAAAAACCCTAGACTTGAGTCATTTAAGGTCTTGGGGTTCAGCTGCTTATGTACATAACATTTCTCATAAGTATGGAAAGTTAGGCTCTAGAGGGAAAAAAATGTATCTTTATTAGATATCCTAATCACTTAAAAGAATATATGTTTATGGGAGAGACATCAAATGAAAATGTGATTGAAATTATGTCATAAGATGTAAAGTTCCTTGAATAGGATTTTTCTTTTTAAAACAAGGTTTAGAGATACATTGTTTTTTTATAAAATAGATGATCCATAACTTCACACTCGTACTACGCTAGTTGAGATAGAAAAGGTAGTTCTTTAAACTTTTAAAAATAGTGGAAGTTTATTGTCTTTTAGTGGAAACATTCATTATATAAAAGGTATAAGGGGCCCTACTTTAAAGAATCATAAATACGACCATTCTTCCTCTTTGTTTTAGAACTAATGGAAGAGCTTTCATTATAGCTATACATGATGAAGAGCCTAATTTTTTTTCAGGGGGCTATTTCTTCTCCTTCAAATAATAAATGAATGCAATGCAATGAAAGATGACATAGAGTCTATGAAGACTAATCATGTCTGGGACTTGGTTGACCTTTCACTAGGTCAAAAGGCCATTAATAACAAATTGATTCTCAAGGTGGAATGTCAAGTAAACAATTTTAAAGAATGATGTAAGGTTTGTTTGGTGGAAAAATGTTATACATAACAAGAAGGTATAAACTATGAGGAAAATTTTCTTCAGTAGTTAGGTTTGCCTTAATTCATTTAATCCTAACAATCATTACGACTTTGGATTTGGAGCTCCATCAAATAGATGTTAAAACTATATTTCTTAATGGAAAATTAGATGAAGATATTTATATAGATCAACCAATTGATTTTGTTGTCAAATGCCAATAACACAAACTATACAGACTCCATATATCTATTTATAGATTGAAACAATCATCCAAATAATGGAATCTTTGATTTCATCGAGCCATCATCACTAATGAGTGTATAATGATTGAAAAAGATTATTGTATGTATATTAAATAATATAATAAGAGTTTCATCATCTTGTCATTATATATGGATAATATATTGATTACTCGGAATGACAAGGAGATGATTGCAATGACAAATTTATGGTTATTCTTAAACTTTAAAATAAAGGTCATAGGTAAAACAAGCTATGTGTTGGACATAAAAATAATTAAAGACCGATCTAAAAGACTTATGGGTTTTTTTCCTAAAAGACTTATATAAAGAAGGTCCTAAAATGATTTTTTATGCAACATTGTAAGCCCATAGACACTCTTGTCATAAAAAGCATGAATTTAAATCTTGAAAATTACCCTAAAACTCATGTGTAAAAGAAGAAAATGAAATACATAATATATGTCAGGGCATTTTGTAACTTGATGTATGCAATGATATATACACGACTGATATTTGTAATTTTATGGGATTTGTTAGTTGATGTTTATCAAATCCAGGATTTATGTATCGAGAAGCAATTCAAAAAATTCTTTATTACCTTAAACAAATGATGGATAATGTATTATGCTATCAAGGATCAAGTTTGTGTTTTAATTGGTTACAGTGTTACTGCTATACTTTTGTGCTCAATCATGATGTCATATCTTAGATTGGTAAAAAAACATGTATAGCTCTGTCTACTATAAAAATAGAGTTTGCAAAATATTTGACTACATCCAAGAAGCAATTTGGCTAATGAGGTTTCTACCTAATCTTTATTATTATGGCCAATGCAACTAACTCAGTATTGTTGTACTATGACAGTATGGAAGCATAGGTATACAATAAGGACCTTAAGTATCATGGTAGAACTAAACATATTAATATTATATATAACATCAGAGATACAATGACACAAAATAAAGTGATTTTGCAAAACATATCTACGAGTCACATAGTGATAGATCCCTTAACTAAACTTATACCAAGGGATGTATTTAAGGCATATGTTAGGGAATTAGGATCACGTAGATTTTGATCTTTATATTAGTGATCTTATTATGCTTTGCATTGTATCATTGTTTTTTATCAGGTATTTATTTCATCTATATTGTTTGAATACTAATAAATAATGATATAGAAGCGCGCGTGCGCACATACACACATATGGATTGACAATAAAACGATGTTAAGATATAAGTTGTGAAATGTCATCCCAACCATGTACAAGTGGGAGATGTTGGATTTTATGGATCTATTTTATAATTAGATGTCTATGGTTAGGTGTGACCCAAAGTGTATAGAAAAAAAAAATTAAAAAGTCAAATTGTAAATGTAATTTCTAACAACTTGAGATATCATTAAAAGATTTTATCTCCACCATGAAGAAACAATATCTCTCAATCTATTTAATAAAACTCCTTTGGTGTCAACTACTTGCTATCCTCTCAACCTCTTTCCTTATTTTTGTGAGAATTATTTCTTATGCATATTTCTTTCACCTGTCATAGTTTTTCTAAATTTAAAGATTTACAATTGAGTCCATTAGTAATAAATAATCTTGAATAATTATTTGAACTTTGTAATCAAGCCCATTCATGCAACATTTATTCGTATTTTGGGTTTGGTCTAATTTAAAGTATAACACAAGAATGGTTTAACAAAACAATATATCATTTTATATATATATAAAAAAATAGAGTAAGAAAAAGAAAAGAAAATTGAGACTTCATGTTAAAATGCAATATTTCTCTATCTAGAAAACTAGTTTTTTAATTTCTCAAAATTGTACTTTGTTTGGAAAACATATTTTAGAGATTCTTCATAGGTTTTCAAAACATGTGGTGTTTTGTTTTTTTAGCAATGTAAGAGATTGATTTTTTTTTTATTTACATATTTAGTTAGTGTCATAAATTTAATTTTTATTATAGATCTAATATAATGATATTTTTTGAGTTAACAATATATCTTTTTTTATGATATTTTCTAATTTGAATAAAATAAAATTAATAGCCTAAAAATTAGATTATCACAAATACAAAATATTAAATGACTATTATAAACTATGATTTTGATTTTTCATGAAAAATAGTTGTAATTTTAATGTTTTTCTTATTTTTTTGTGGAAAAATTGTTTTTGTTTTCAAAAAATGACTTGTTTTTTTAATTTTTTATTAGAAAAGAAACTGAAAGGAAAACAAATACTGAAAAAAAAGGTTTTGATTTTACTAAACACACCCTCAATCTCTTCTCTGCTAACCGTGCTTCTCTGTATGAAAAACTTCCCTGCCAGCATCTTCCAAAAATGCCACCGCTTGCACACATCCCCACTGAGGCAATTAGAAGCCCCACTTTTTGCTCACGGATCCATACTGTCTGTATTTCATGCTCGGCAACCATGCCTGCGTCTAAGGCAATTGCGTAACAGTTCCATACTGCTTTTGTCCCTGGATAATGGAACTCTCTAATACTTGGCTTATAGAGGCATAAAGAGAGCTTATTATGTTCATCATGGTGTAAGGCGAGAGCCCGAATATACGTTCAGGTCGGTGTATCGGCAAGTCAATCCTTCCTTCTTAGTTAAGTCTTCAAACAAGACATTTCATCAAGTGTACTGAGAATTCAAGACATTCAATCTCGGCATGTCCTCGCTGAAAGGCAGAACATGAGTTGTTAACTTCCCAAATACACCAAACGGGCCTGTGTATCATTTGCTTCCACTTGGGAGGCAGTAATGGCAGAAATTTGGAGCATTAAGGATAATGTTTGGAGCACACTGCAAAACATGAGGCCATTAATCTCAGATCTCTCGGTTCCAGCGGTTCAGCTTGTCCAAGCTACTTAGAAGGTATGTCAGATGAGTGGCATCGACTGGAGGAGGGAGCTTGCAATTGCATCAAATGTGTCTGAAGCATCGCACTGGAGGTGCTCCTAGGTGGTCAGCATTTCAATTTGGCCGAGCGCATCTTGCCATGCTGTAAACTTTACACGAGCAACCTAGCGTTCAGGAAGAATAAGGATCTCAGCTAGGCTGCTGCACATTAAACTATTAGCCATTCCTCAGCCAGGCTTGGATAGAATAGCAGAGCAAGTACACCTATTGGTAGAAACGTCCATGAAGAAAAGTTAGCTTGCAGCGATTATAACAGGAAAAAAAATAGTCAAGGGACTTGTATTGCCTCTCTTTAGCAAGTGATGGAAGACTACTTTAGCATAACATTGTTACTCTGTTTCTTAACGCCATCATACAAAGCCTGAATTCGTAGATCAAGTGCATAGCCTGTTTGTAAAGGGCAACGCAGAAAAGATTGCGTATCCATCACAATATTTATAGTGCATATTTCTAACGAACAAGAAAAAAACACAATTATAGTTCACATAGAAATTCCGAGACAGGCCTATCAAGCAGGCCATTATGAAAATTGAATTTGAAACATCCTTCCAGAATTAAGTTCAATGAAAAACAAAATGATTAGCAAGCTGGAAGAATATCCTAACAGAACCAATTCACAAGACATCTCTCTTTTAATACATCAAGAATGCAGGCCGGATCTTTTCTGGACATTCACACAACTGTCACCCCAGCTTCCTTTAGAGTCTTGATATTTGCTTTGGGCATTACCCTTTTCTCCTGATACCTAGCTGTAAACAAAAACACAACAGCAATAATTAGCGAGAGACAGTTTACAAATATTTCAAAGAATTATATTTCCCAGATACAATGACAGTACACTAGAATCTTACTTCAAAGCAGCAGTTTCTGGAGTTTCTCCTTATCCAAACGCGTCTTGCAATGAAACTGAATTTCATATTGAGCTCCAAATATTCTCTGGCGTTTTAACCAAAAATACTTATTGCGCAATTCATGGCTTTGTGTTTTCATGACCAAAAACTGTTTCTTTATTCGCATTTCAAATTGTTCCCTGGACTTTTTATCAACATGAGGTGATCGTAACACAGTATATAAGACACGTGATTCAGGCAATCTAATCTTCCGTGCATCAGCTGGAATCCCTGAAATAGTGTTTCCAGGAACTAGATCTTCAAAAGATCGAATCGCTATGCATATCTTGGTGGTCATTGCTTTTGGTGGTCTTTCTTCTTGGTGTCCTGAGATTCACAAGATCACAAAGACAATAAGTCCAAAGAAAATACCACTCTGCATGAAATGAAGTCCATCCAGGATTCATAAACAGATGAAATTATAACACTATTGGAATTGAAACTGATTGAGCTGGTCAGTAACCCTAAGGTTCTCAGGATCACAAAGAATGTTCATTGTGAATCCAAAGTACAGGATGATCGTAAATTTTACTTTTACTCTAATATTGGAAAGTACAAGCATACAGAGGTGGACATGACCCTACATGCAGGCAACCAAAAAAATAAAAGGTATAAAAATTAGAACAAGCTGAGATTGACTGTTTGTGAACTTAAAGACAATGTTCGCATATTTATTAAGAGATGGATTCTTCATCAGATTATCCTACAAACAAAGGTTTCTATAAGAGTTACAGCTACAACAAGATTACACATACGATGCAGGTCAAATCAATGTTTTTATTTCATTTTTTTATGCATTTGATTGATATCTTAAGAAGTAACAAATGGTAAACATACTCAACTATAAGAACTAACAAACCAATTATAGTGATGATGTGGCAAGACATGGATAGAGTGTATTCTATTTCTAAGAGTCCAGGTTAAAACGCATAGAATCAATGTACTGATTGTGAGTCGGTGAAATGTGAATGAAACATAGAAATTTCCGTTCTCTCTTTCTCTTCACAGCTTCTCTATCCTATCCTCTTCTCTTATCAACTAAATTCTCTTCTTTTCTCATCTAAATCTATCCCTTCAAAATTCCTAATTTAGTCCTAAGATTGTACAAATTCTTTTACCAATATGATTCATGTTGATGAGTTTAGGTGCACAGAATATCATATGCATGATTATAAATTAGTAAAACTAGATCTCACTGTAATACCTCCAGCAGTAAGTCCAGATGAAGATGCAACTGTAGGCATTTTAGTACCGCTTTCCTGTTTCAGTTGCATAGAATCATAAGAGCAGCAGTCACAATGGGGCAATGAAGATATCTCTTAATAAAAAGAACATATCTCTTAGCTAAAATAAAGTTGATAGCGTGGCAAACATCCAACACAATGATAAACATGTATGTTATCTCATCAAGGTATAAGAATTTGCAATGCCCAATGACCAAAACTCAATAGAGCTGCACATTCCATGTACAAGCACAAAAACCACCAGTAGGTTGACATCAGGAGAAGATTCATGAAACATTAATATAATCTACACACTTTTATAGGCTATCCTAAAAAATTGATGGCTGGTACTTTTAACTCAATCATATTTCTGACAGTACAACAATTTGTTACATGTAAATGATGTATTAGCTTCATAACTACATTGCAAAGCAACCTAATTGTTTTGCACAGAAACTTGCATTCACTGCACAATTTGCAATAATAGAACTAAAGTTCATTCAACAAAACACTCAGAAACCCATTAACAAACATGAAAAACCAAACCACCTCCAAAGCCGTCACAAATATGCATCTATACGAGCAACTATGCCGATTCTGCTCCATTAGAGACCAAAACAGAAAAAACCCATTATCAAATTTAAAAAATAACGCCACTCCAACAACTAAAACCAATAAAAAAACGAAATAAAATCACACAAACACATTCAAGAAAAAAAAACAAAGAAACAAGAAGAAACTTTATAAACCATTTTAGTGCCATATTCAATAGCTTGTTCAGGATGAGAAGTTACATTCTTTCCTGTGATTCCTTGACAATTCTTGTTAACAAACACTGCTGGTTGTGGTGGAGGAGCCGCCGTGAAAGAGCGAGATTGTGAGTAAGAAAAAGATGAAATCTTTGAAGAGAAAAACGATACAAGATTTTTTGCTTGTCTTGACATCTCTCTTTTCTCGGGTTTCTTTCTCTCTTTTGATCTCCCTCCCTCTCTCACTGTTAAGAAAACGCAGCCAAAGTTTTCTCAAAGAGAAAGTGAAGTTCTTTGTCGGGTTTTTAGTAGTTCTTGTTCGGGTCAAGACATGGAGCTCTTGAACTTGACCCGACTTCGAAACATGGACTCTCACTTGGAAAATCCCCCGATTTAGCCCATGTGTTTTGTATCCATTCAGGCTCAAGACATGGAGCTCTTGAACCGACCAGAACTTACAATTCGGGTTTCTTTTTTGGAATATCCCACAATTTAGCCCCTGCTTTCTGTTAATTTGACAAACGAGCTCCTGTAGAGAACATCTCATCGAATTTATCTTAACTTCTACACATTTTGTCAATTATACCAGATCGAACAGAATTATAATTTATAAACAATATTGACTAGATTAATTTTAGAGAAGTGAGCATAAATGTTTAGTTTATAATCATTTAATATATAACATCATGATAAAAGAATATCATAATTATTAAGTAAATATATAAACTTAAAAAAATATTGAAATACAATCTTAATATTCATATTAATCATATATTAAAAATATATTTAAGGAAAATCTATAAAAGATACTCACTTGTTAAAGTACTTCACATATAATTAATCTTAAATTTTTTGTTGTTGTTATTGTTGTTGTTCTTGTTCTTGTCAATGATCAATTCTTTATTCTTAAAACTTTATTATTCCTCACTTAGTGAAAAATAACTAATTTTAATGAGTCTCTCATGATTTCAACAACTCTTTCTAGTTTAAATACACTCCTAAACAAAGTAAAACCAACATATCTCTCTCCACAAGAACTAATCCTAAGCTCTAGATTAGGAAGAAAATAAGAGGAAAAATTAAAGCTTAAAATAGAGGAGCGAAACTAAAAATTTAGGTGAAGAAAAGTGTCAAAAATTCTACAAAATTTATGTAGAAAAACAAACCCAAAAACACTTTTATTCACCTTTTTTTATAGAGAATTTTAGGTACCAAAACTGATGGAATTCAATACATTATTAACTTGGGTCCTCTCACCTCAAAAATCCTAGGGGATTTTGAGCTCAATTTTAATTTTTCACATTTCCACTAAAACAACCACTAGAAAAATTTGTTTCTTTTTCTATATGGGGTAAAGCTTTTAGAGGGTTATAAGTTTCTTCAAAACATGTCAATCAATGGTTATTTGAGATCAATTTTTCATTCACCCATAATTTATTGAAATCAGGTTAATATTTCATGTTAAAGAGTTTACGTTGGAGATTAAACTCTAACAAAGTTTAATCCTCGAAAGTGAGTGAATTCCACTTTTAATTTGGGCTCAAATGTGCTCATTAATATATGTCTCTCCTTATAAAGTAAGTTTATCATATTTTGTTTACACTTGATTTGAATTGACTATATGTGACAAATACAGGGGTAAAATTGATGAGTTTTTTTTTATAAAGTTTTGTTTACCAAATTGACATGAATACAATAGCTAAATTGGGCCTTTTGTTTTATATTATAAATTTAATTTGAGTTTAGATCAATCTAAAAGAAGAAAAGAAAGAAAGAAATTTGATTTTAGATCATTTCCAGTTATTCCAAGTAATTTTACTAGACCAAACTATAAACTGAAAAGAAAATCATCTATTTTTAGTAAGCCAAGTCATTAAAATATATAGGCCCTAAATCACCCCACTTATATAGAATGAGAATGTTGATAAGGCATAATAGAATATGTTGTAAAACATAAAAAAATAATTGTTAAATGACACTAAACATTTGTTATATATTATCCTTTCGTTGTTGTTTTTCTTCCTACTTGTTAAGGTTTAAAATGTTCATATTTAGTTTGATGAATCTACTATGCTTATTATTCCGAAGTCTGACTAAGTTTGGCGTGTAGCCAAACCTAAAGAAAATATGTTCGGTATTTTGCTAGACCGATGGTGATTTGGGCTCACCTCCCAGCTAAACCCAAGTAGATTGAGTTTGGTTTCTTACCAGACCTACGATGACTTGTGTTTAGCTCATGGTTGAACCTAAATACATTAGGTTTGATATCTTGTCAGACCTATGATAACTTTGGTTCAGCTTATGGCTAAGATTAAGTATATTAGGTCTGGCATCTTGTCTAACTTATAATGACTTGGGCTTATATAATGGCTAAACTCAAGTATATTGAGTCTTGCATCTTGTTGGACCTACGGTGACTTGGGATCAGTTTATGGTTAAGTCCAAGTATATTGAGTATGGTATCTTGTCGAACCATGTTGACTTGGGATCAACTCATAGTTGAGCCTAAGTATTTTGGGTCTGGCATCTTGCCAAAACCATGGTGACTTGGGCTTATCTCATAACTAAACCCAAGTATATTGGGTTTGGCATCTTGCTAGACTAATAATAATTTGGGCTCACCTCGTGACTAACACCTTATTTATGGTTTTAAACTCTTTCAATGCACAAAATTATTGAGTCAAAAATATTGATTCATTAGTTTCCCTCCCAAATCTTTATACATTTGATGAAAAAAGACTTGAAAAGCTCCTTGGAAGACAATCGATCAGTTTTATCTTGTCTTCCTTAGAGATAAGGTGTCTTCCCATGTTAATTTTAAATGTTGTCAAATTTAGACAAAACAAATCTTTTGAGAAGACTAGTTGACGACATGCTATAAATGCAGTAGGCGTTTAACCTTTTTAGGATTATAATAGGGTGTCATATGTCTTTCATTCATTATTGGGAGTAGAGGGTAGTGACTTGTATATAAACCTTTTTTTCCTTACTTCCATCTTTTACTTTTGCTAAAAATTTCCTTTGCCTATGTTTTAGGAGTTTAAAACCAGAACAAAAAGTCTTTTCATAAGAGCAAAAACTAGGTAACTATAAAAATTTTCTTCTTTGTTTTTCTTGCTTTATTTTTTTTTTAAGAATGGCATATAAAAAAGATCGTGTCTCTTGAGGAAGACTTTAATTTTAGACCCGAGATTGGTGATGCCTGCCAGGGATCTATGGCCATTAAAATTGACCTACGATCTAGAATTGGTGTTGCTCAACCATTCTCCATTAAAAAGGGTAAAGCTAGAAGTCCTCAAGAGGTTTCAAATCTTAGGGAATGAGAAAGGTTGCCAAAGACGCCTCTTGATGATGTTGAAAGCATTGTTTATTTCGACCAAGTGTCTTTGGCTAGCTCTTAACAATTAGGGAGTTACAAGGTTTTCATACTCGAAGCTGGTGACTATGTTACCCAGGTCACCAGCAAGTTTGTTAAGGGCAATTTTATTATTACTACCCCTAAGTTTCTAGTATGGAGTGGTGTGATACTTGGATAACTTATTTCCCACGTTGTCTAACTGGACGTCTAGAAAATCCACTTTGTGCTCGAGTATCATGAGAGCGAGTATGCTTATTGGAATGGTTAGATGACCTCTAAGACTGGAATCCTTATATAGATTCATTTTGCTCACATTCCTCTAGGTAATGTAATCGTCTAAGGGCACAAGGTGCAGCCTGGTACTTGGGAGGTGATTGGGAGGAAGTAATAACTTGTTAAGGTGTATTTTCTTATGTCTGCTGATTCGCCAACACTACTTAGGTGATGAGCTTCTCCTAATCTATAAGTTGTTGAAGTGTTAGCTATATAGGAGTGTTTGCATTACCAAGGAGATATATTACACATCCTATTCCAGAGATGTTTTGATTCTATGTCATTAATGATGAGTAGGAATATCAATAAACTAGTAGGATAATTAAAGGCTTTTTGAAAGATTTCTCACAAATGGTGCCAACTAATGATATTCTAAAATCCGATATGTTCAAGGAATATATTATTTGGTATTTGGATAGTGATTAATCAAATGTTCTTATCCTAAATTTCTTTCTTCTTAGCTCAGGAAGTACAAGACCAATAGTAGAAGTCTTAGTACCTACAAAAATCATCCTTATCAATGAGATTTAAAGACCTTCCGATGATAAAGTCAAAAAAATTAAATGGAAAAGACAATAAATAAAATAAATAGCCTTAAATTTCAAGAACAAAAGTGTTTGTTCTTGTTTTTTGGTATAATTAGTGCTTTAAAATATATGAACTTTTTTAATAGAAAAAATTATGATCATTTTACTTGGATGGTTCAATGGTATTTATAACCATTGAACCTTGTTGTCTTTAGGAAAAGGAAATACTAGAAAGTTCTTTGCTTTTGATGGAATTAATGAGGGATAAATATTCTTTACATATCATTAATAAGGAAAAAAAATCTCTTACACATCATTAATGAGATGAAAAATATGATAGGCCTCTTAAGAGACTTTTCATACATCTATAGATGTAGGAAGATGATTACTTCCTACATGAACAATTCATGTAAATAGAAACATATGGTCTTAACATGGATGTCTAAGTCCAACTAGGTCTGACATGTAGCTAAACCTAGAAGAAATGGGTATGACGTCTTGCCGGGTTAATGGTGACGTGGGTATGACATCTTGCCGGGTTAATGGTGACGTGGACTCAACTCTTAGTTAAATCAAAATATATTAGATCTAACATCTTACCGGACTCATAATAACTTGGGCTTAGCTCATGAATAAGCCCAAGCATATTGAGTCTGACATCTTGCCAAATAAATGGTGACTTGGGCTAATCTTATAGCTAAACCAAAATATCTTGGGTTTGAAATCTTGCAAGACCCTACGGTACTTGAGTTCAGCTCATTGCTGAATTCAAGTATATTAAATCTGACAACTTATATTTATAATTTTGAACTCTTTCAAAGCATAATAATATTGACTCATCAATAGTAAATTTATGCTTATAATTAAAAGCTTCTAATCTAGCTTAGTGACTCATCCTTCAATTTAAAAAAAAAATAAACACTCATCCATGTGAGTCAGAAGTATGTGTACTGGTGCGAAAATACAAATTGAAGACTAATGAAGTTTGCATGACATAAAAGAAAACATGAAAAAAGAAATACCCAAAACGAATGAATACGCTTAAGCATAAGCAGAAGCAGTTTCTATTGAAAGTTCAGTAAAAATCTGAGAAAATTATAAAATGAGTTGCCTTCAATAAATAAATAATAATAAAAAAAAACAGTCCTTTCCCCTATTTGTGTCTTGTCATTCTGCCTTCATCATAACACACAAAAAAATATTGTGTTGTCTACGGTGGGCTGCTTGTCCTGCCAGTGACATCGTCGTTAGAGACATACTTGCTCCAAAACCCATGCTCTTTCCACACTTGATTCATTTCTTCAATTGGGACATTCTTGGTCTCAGGCACAAAATAATATATGAAAATGGTCATGATAATAACAAATCCACCAAAAAATAAGAAGAGACCAAACTTCATATGACAAAGCATGGAGAGGAAGAATTGGCCAATTACAAATGTGAAGAACATGTTAACCGAGACATTGGTTGCTTGTCCCGCTGATCGGATCTCCAGAGGGCAAATTTCACTCGGCACTAGCCATCCCAAAGGACCCCAAGACCATGCAAAAGCTGCGACATACGCACATATCAAAAACAGCACCAAGGAGGATACACTCTTAGACATGTCTCCCTCCCCTTCTGTCCCAAAAGCACGCCCTATCATAACTGCAACAAGAACCTGCAATCAAGTTTAACATCATCGACTAAGTCGAGCTCAAAGTCAACATTAATGTCGTTTATACACTAGCGCTAAGACTGACTAGGAGTAATTTCATTAAGGTTGTCGTATACCTGACATATGATCATTTGCACGCCACCTTCAAGAAATAAAGCCTTCCTTCCTAGCTTATCAACGGAATAAACAGACACCATTGTGGCCACAACATTGACTACGCCGGTTATGACAGCAGACATAAGCGAGGCATCGTCACCAAAACCCAAAGTCTTAAAGAGAACAGGTGCATAAAACATGATGACATTAATTCCTGTAAGTTGCTGGAAGAAAGGGATGAAGGTGCAAATGATTAATTGAGGTCTATATTTTCGGCCTGTGAAGTTTTTCCATGGGTGCTCAACTTGCTTTGCAGCCATACTAGCATCAACAAGATCCTGAAATTCTTCGTCGACATTGTTCGTGCCTCGAATCTTTTGCAACATTTTCTTCGCTTTCTCATGGTTGCCCCTCTCAAGAATGGAGTTCGGGGTATCGGGTAGAAAGAGAGAGCCGATAGTAAAAAGAATTGCCGGGGCTGCCGCAAGGCCTAAAGAAATTCTCCATCCCCAACCAGCTTTTATCTTGGAAGTCCCATAATTGATGAGATTGGCTGCCAAAATACCAATTGTGATTGCCATTTGAAATCCAATGTTGAGTGCTCCTCTAAGGTTCGCCGGTGCCATTTCTGAGAGATAAACCGGAACAGACTACAAAAACGAATAGAAACAGATTGAAGACATTGGCTCATTTATAATATAATCTAAAAAAGAGCTATAATTGGTTGGAAAAAAGTGTAGTTACACACGTTTTTCACATCATTCATTTGTGATTATTAAATTTATCAATAATAAATAAGTTTTTTTTTTACTTTCTAGTGAAACAACATAAAATATCTTTGAAAAGTAAAAGAATTTAAATCTAAGTATCAGTGAACATTTTTATATTTTTATAATAATTTTTTTTGTTATTATAATTTTAATTTAAGAAAAAATTAATATTTGATCAAATATTAAAAAACATACATGCACGGTAAAATTATGAAAATGTCCTTGAAAGTAAAAAAAATAAACCTAAAGTCAAAGTACTTTCTAGTATTTTCACAATGATTTTTTGTGTAATTATTAAATCAGCTTAGGGATAGTTTGATACTTAACCAAATATAAGAAATCAAACAACTAAAATGCATAGTAAAACTATAAAAATACCCTTAAAAGCAAGCAAAAAAAAAAAACTAAAGTCAAGGGGTTTTTGGTATTTTCACAATGGGTTTTGCATAATTATTAAGTTAGCTCAGGAGCCATACCCTTTGATGGGCGCATGCGCTGTCTTCCAGGATCCAGAAATATCTTTCCACCTTGTCATAATTAGAAGTGGCGTTGTGACATCTTACATATATATGGAGTGACACATGTCGGCATTGGTGGTCTAGTCCTTTCTTCTTCTTCTTCTTCTTTTTCTCCTCAAAAATTTATAAGTTGATTCTCTTTTTGGTGGTATTTTAATTTTATTCCTTATTCTTTTGATTTTTAATTTTTGTTTTTGTCCCTTTTATATAAATTTTATTTATTTTTAATTTCATCATTTCATCCTAATTTTTTATATATTATTTTTTTCTTTTTCAGTTTCACCCTTCAATCAAATATAAAATTTATTTTGATCATTATTTTTTTAATTGCTATTTTTTCTTGAATCTTTTTGTATAATTATTTTTTTTTTAATTTTATCATTCAATATTTAATCGATTTAGAATTGAACTTCATTGTTTTTTCAAATAGAGTGTTTCGACTCTAATTACTCAGGTCATAAATTTGAAAAGTTAACACAAATTTTTTTTATTTAAAAGAGGTCTTTATAGTTCTTTTTATTTTTTATTAGTTTATTCCAATATTATAATATGGACTACAAGTTTGACGTGATATCCTGAGTTGGCTTGACCTTGATTACCAAGGTTACAGGTTTATCATGATAACTCGAATTGACCATGACCATGTTTTTTTATGTCTTTTCTTATCCCATTTTGTTTTTAATTTTGTATTTAATAGGTTGTGAATTAAAATACATCATTTGTCTCTTTTTGAAAAAAAAAAAAAAGTTTTTCCTCCAGGTTTTTAATTGCTTTTCTTTGTAAATTTGATCATCTATAGTGGTTTCTTATTTTTTTATCTAGTTAAAATAAAGTTAGCTTATTTGATCCAAATTAGTTTATTATCCAAGATGTGTATTTTTTTTAAAAAAAAAAACATGTTTGTCACACCTGAACATCATTTCTTGCGGGAAAATTTTTTTGTGTAGGATCGATTCTCTAAATTATTGGTCAAAAGAAATGGTATCAAAACCAAAACGGAGCAGATAATCTAATTAGTGAACCAATCACTAAATTGGTTTGTTTTTTTAAATAGGACAGCTTAAGTTTGTAAACTAGTAAAACCTGGTTTGAACTGGTTTGTGAATGACAAGTCCGAGTGTAGCAAAAAAATTAATTTTTGGTATTTGAAGCTAAAATTTTGCACAGAGATTAGGAAAAATCCAATCTAATTTTAGAAAAAATCCCAGAATTTGGGAAGCTAGGTAGTGTGTGTGTGTGACTTGGTCAAAAGACTGTCGGTCAAGCCATAGATCTAGTTCAAGAGAATTCTGTACAATTTATTTATGATGAACATTTGACCCGTCACCTTTCCTGGGAAACTGAGGTCTGGTTCAGTTTGGATAACACTGGGCCAAAGTATTATTACAATTCTGTGCCACTACTTTCTGTACTGAATGTTAAATTCTGAGGTAAGTGAAAATTAGAGACTAATGGTTCTTTAACGAAAGTATAATTTAGCCTAACATATTCAATATCTATGATCTATAAGAAACAAAAAAAAAAATTCATACCTGATTAGCAAATCCAACACCGACACCAAGCATCAAACGACCAACAATAAGCATCGCAACATTGACAGCAGCACCATTAAGAATAGCTCCGCCAAGGAAAACCAGGCCTCCAAACATCATAGACATCTTACGACCAAATCTCCTCGTTGTTGCAGAAGCAAAGAAGGAAGCTATCAAGGCCGCAAGATAGAGGGAAGATGTGAACATCGTTAGCACATGATCATCAAATTTGCAGTACATATTTTCCTCATGATTTCCATGCTGTTTCTTGTACACATGGGGGAAAAATGGTTTGAGGAATGAATCCATCGCTGTTACCCCTCCTACAAGATGTTACAGAGCCAGCGATCATTATAAAATCAACACAATATATTCATGAAAATCATTCTTACTGCATCAAGACTCAAGATCTTTTGTTCACCTGAGATGCCAATGTCATAGCCAAACATGAGCCCCCCCATGGCTGCCACCAGACAAGTGATGACCACAAAAGCAGTGACACCACCTTCGTATTTTCTCCCGTCACCTTGAGCCGCCGCAAAACCTCCTCCTGCCATATTTTCAAAAAGCAAAAGCAATACCTTTGAGAAGTAGGTCTGTTCTTCTCTTATTTATGCTATTGTCTGGATAACATAAGGGATAGCTTTCGTGAAATGATTCCATTTAAGGCCAGCATGCGTGGATATATATGTGGTTTCCAAATTTGAGAGATTGGATTGATATTGAGAGATTTCCTTTCTGACTCTTGAGATGAAAATAATTAATTAATACTGTCAAATATTGGATAATACAGAATGGACAAAATAGGAAATTAATGTTATTTAGTATATATATAGAAAAACAATAATATTAATTAAGGAGGAAGAAATTTAAGGTCCAGACCATGCTTTTAATGGTAATGGAAGTTGCAGAATTTCCACAAAGGATAAAATCGAAGTTGACTTTATCAACGGCTGGAATCGAGCAGATCAGGGTCCAGATATACGTGCTCTTTTTCTTTCATGAGTATGATCGTCCTGTAAGATTTTTACTTCCCAATATTTTTTAATTATTGGATTTATGGGATTTATTATGAGGATCAGCTTAATTTACTCTTCTTTTTTTACAAAGGATAAGATACAATCCCATTAATTAATATATGTATATATATAGAAATAACTGATAATACTATTTTAAATATAATTGACTAATATTATTAATTTATTGAGTAATATCATATAGAAACTTAGCCATGAATATATTCACATATTTATTCATCTAAACACACCTATTCAACATATTTAATTTTTAATTAAATTTATTTAAAATAAAATGAAAGTTCTAGATGGCATTCAATTTAAATTCTAATTTATTCTCAAATTATGAAAAGAATAATATAAACTATACCATTATGTAAAATATCAAATAAAGATGTATTCACACATCTACCATCTAAATATCTATTCAATATAATTAAATATTTACAAAATAATTTGTTGAATAATACACATCAGCTTGGCATAATTGTTATATATATATATATATATATATATTATGCCAATTTAAGATATATATTACCTATGCTCAAATTATAAATAGTAATTTCTTATAAGTTACTACATGTGGTCCCATTAATTAATATATTTGCCATATATTATTATCTTATAGTACAGGTTACCATCTCTAAAAAACCATCAATTCTATTCGACTTTTATGTCTTTTCTTCTCCTCTCGAAACCTCCATATTCTATAAAAAGATTATGTGAAATACTAATTAACTTAATTATAGGTATTATAAAATTTCTACTATTATTATTAATAGAAATAGATAAATAAATAGAATTTCATAGCGGGTTAATTGCAGTGAAATTAAATTTAAATAAAATTCATTAATTTAGTAGGTTATTAATAATTAGTAATTACCGAAGGATAAGTTCGACTCCCGCCTGAGAGGGAGAGTGTCAAAACTTAATACTTTTAAATTCACTGAATATGTCAAGAAGCTATAATTAGTACCCTTTGACCATTTTCTTTTTTTCCTTTTTCTTTTTTTCTTTTTCCCTCAACAAATTAAAGTAGAATTCTAAGAGTCTGTCTTCCTTGAAATCAGCTACACAACCATATCGAATACTGCAGCAGTTGTACTTTGTTTGAGTTAATTACGCTTCTCGCCCCCAAAATTACGTTTTTTTTCTCAAATATCTATTATACAAAAAAAAACAGTAATCAAGACTGGATTCATGTTTGTGAGACCGTTACCATGTGGATTATGCCATTTATTGTGAATTAAAATAATGTTTTATATTTTTTTGTTTCAATTTTTTTCTGTTATGATTTAAAAAAAAAAGATTTTGATGTTGTATTTATATTTAGAATTTAAGATTGATAAGAGCGAACCATTACTATTTATTGTGGATAATGAGACTATTGTGGGTTGAAATAGTCCAAAACTCTATTTTTCTTTCATAGGAAATCTTATCTGTTATTATAGTTATTAACTAGATTTGTGGTTCGCGTTCAACTACAGGCTTTTAATTTTAAAAAATTATTAAAAAAAACAAAATTTTAGATCCAAGTCATTAGCTCAATTATTAATTTGAATAAAGAGATTAAAAAACAATAAATTAATAAAATTCATTTATATGCTTTTTAAAAAAAAATTGATTAGTCAAAATCTTTTCTTGGACCTAATTTTGGCTCCTAAACAGTAATTTGTTTTAGAAAAACAAAACAATATGTTCTCTTTTACAAAAGAAACTATAATATTTTTACCCTGGATTATTTTGAGTATTTTTAGGGAACCTTGAAATGCATATTGTATTGTATCTATAATTGCTTGATTTCCTCCAACTTCAAAAGGAAATACTTCGTATTTTATTTCTAATTTTAAAGAAAAGAAGAAAAGGAAAAAAAAAATAGCTGTCGAATTTACGGCGCAAGTGCTGTAACTTAATTCCATCTCCATTTAAAAGACAAGTGGCATCCATTCATCCAAAATAAAAACATTAATGCATTTCTTTTTTAAATCTGAAACATTAATGCTTGAGGAAATAATTTCATCCCAAATGCCACATTAACTCTCTGTGCTTTCTCACTTGTGAGCTAAGCACATGGATAAAAATGGTGTCAGAGATTGCCTTGGTGCAACAATTTTGGGATATTTTGTAAAATAATATTTTTAAAAAATTTTTTGGGAAAGAATAACATACTAAAAAAGTTTTTGTGCATTAAGACTCGGAATACTATTTATTAGGTTATTTTAATTTTTTTAAAAAATAATTACTCTCGAGAAGTAATTGTGCTCGTAACACTATTTATCGTAATAATATAATTATAAAGTTGACCTTAAACAAAAAAGCTTTTGAATTAGGCATCGGAGCCAAGATAATCTTTTCACTATAACATAATTATCTTTTATAAATTGTATGAGATTAGATTGATCATTTCTTTTTTTTATATATATATAGTAAAATCACTAATTTAACCCTAGAATAAAATAATATAATGCTTATTACCTAGGGATAATTTTTTTTTTTTTTGAATAGTGTAATTACTTTGATGTCTTTAAAGACAATAACAACATAACACTCACTCAAGGGTGTTTTTGTCATTTTACTATACAATATACAATAGAAATTAATACCTGTGAACATTGAAAGAGAGTGTTTAATAGAAATATTTTCCTTTTTATTCAACACCAACAATAACTAGCTTGACAACCTGTTCATCAGGCTTTGGGAATGACATATATGTGCTAAGCATGGCGCCCCTCTAGCTAGCTTGGTGTGAAATGTTAGCACAAAATATCAATGTGCGAATTCAATTATACAAACAGAAGTGCCAAGTTCTTATATTGATATGCATGAATCATTTGAGGAATGCTATGGCCTTCTGTTTCTAACCTAAGCAAAGTAATGACATTTTGCCCATGAGCCACATGAACCACTGGGGCTGTTCCTTGCTCAATTAAAATTGCACTTCTATGAACTCTCTCTATCATGTAACGAATGATGGTGAAGTTTCTCCGTCATGAGGCGAATGATTAATGGCATGGACCAAGACAGGGATCGAACTTTCTTTCTCTTTTTTCTTTTTTTTTTCAAGAATATGACCTAACAATCATTTGTATGGCCCTCGTTGAAGAACACATCAATGTTGCCTTTGTTCATGGTAACACACGATAACCACATTTAGATCCTTCTGTTAATTATCTTGAAAGTTAATTGAAAAAAGAGAGAGAGTAAAACACAAGTAAAATTGTTAACAAGACAAAATATGAAGAAATGAATTGCCAACTGGGCAAAATCCCCTGGGAAACCAGCAGCACCTGAAGGGATCCAGCAGCGAAACGAATGAGGTTGATCACACACATACATGTCATGGTTCGGTGTCAAGTAGCCACCCAGAACCTTGTGGTATGCTGTTCACCAGCAAAAATCCGAAACTCCAATTCCAAAGGTCTGAAACGAATCAAAACTGAATGAATATAATAAATCCAGCAGGGTACCTCTAGCTAGCTGCTCTCTTTAAATCTTGGCAGTAAGTCATCAGTGATACAAAAGATTATGCCAGGTTCTTATAGTAAATTCAAAGGGTGTTTTTGTCATTTTACTTCAGTTTTTATAGTAAATTCCAAGGGTGATTGGGGCATTATTGTAATTTACATTAATTAAATATAATTAAAAAAAAACTACACACGAGCTAGCTTATGGACAGCCCCCGCACTGTCCAGGCAACGCGTGCGGGGCCGTCTAGCCACCAAACATCATCTTCCATGGCGACGTTTGAAATGTCTTGATGCCTACGACATAATGGAATGATGTATGCCCCATACATGCATCGAGATTGATGTCGATGACTTTTTTTTTTCTCTCTCCCCACTTTGAATTTCATGTCAGCCCCTTTAAAAAATCAAACCAGCCCTATGCAATTTATTTTCCCTTTACATTTGATCCCTATTATTATAATTTTTATTTTAAATAAGCCATGAAATTACAATTTTATTTTAAATTTCATCCCTTTTTATTTTTTAATCTTCTACTAGGTTATTTCGGTCTAATGATCAAGGTTAGATAGGTTAACTCAAGTTGACTTGAATATTTTTTAATTAATTTGTTTTTAATTTTATTGTTTAATATTGGAATGATTGAGAATTGAGCTTCAATATGTTTTTTATATATATATATTTTATGAGGTTATCATGATTTTACGGAGTTAGTTCACGAGTTTTACATGTTAACATGAGTTGACCTAGATTTATCCAAATTATTGTTGTCTCAATATTTTTTTTTAAATTGTCATCTTGAAATTTGTTTTAATCAAAATTTTTTTTTCTAATTGCTTAGGTTACCTTTGAACTTTTCAAGTTGACTAGGTTATATTGAGTTAATTTCTGTATAATTTTTTTTTATTTTAAAAATAATTTATCAGTGCTTGGATATTTTTTTAACATTAAAATAACAAATGTGATCCTATCTATAGCGTAACATGAGTAAATCATGTAATGCTATCTTTATTACCCTCTTTATATAATTAACAGATTATCAATTAATTTATTTTTCTTTTCTTTGTTTTGTTTTCTTAAAAAGACTTTTCATAATGATTTTTCTGAATATTCAATTTTTCTATATTGTAAAATAGTTTATGATTGTAATCTATTTTTATATTACCACTATTTTAGATCTGGATTATATCAAATCAAATTATGATAGTAAAGTAAAATTTGAAATTATTCATATTTTTAAATCTTATTTTAAAAATAAATAATTTAATGATCATTAGTATAATGAGGTGCTTTAAATCTTTTCTAAGAGTTATAACAATTACTTAGAATGAAGTTATATGATAACAAATTTTAAATTCAGGAAATAATTTAAGCTATTTTTAATATTAATTTATCCTATTTTTAATATCTTTGATTTATTTTTGTATTATTTTTAGAGATTGAATTCTATTTAAAATTCAATTTTTAACATTTAAAATTCTTTCAAAATGAGATTTGATTAAAATTTCTGAATTGAATTCAATTCAGAGGGTTTCAAATATGCTGTAAATGAATGAATTCAGAAATTATTTTCTGTAACGAGTGAAGATGTACATAGTTTTCATTGCTCATAATATTGAAATCACCAAGTTTACAAGAAAAGAAAACCTAATGCAAAAGGAAGCAAATTACATTTGTTTTTTCCTATTGTTTTAATTTGTGATTCATATAAATATGAAACTGAAATCACCTATATGTAACAACATCATTTCGTAACTGCTAAATCATTCCGGTAGGTTTAACATTATTTGATTAATGGCATCCTTGTTACCGCTTGAGTGCAAATTTGATACTAAATATAAGGTGCTAAAGAATGGCCGACAACTATACGAGAATAAACTATAGTCGTATTAATATATATATATATATATATATATATATATATATATATATATATATATATATATATATATTGGTTAAACAGAAAGTTGTCAGCCATGGCCAATATAATATATTGATTACATATCATCAAAAGTTATATAGCTGCCACATGAACATATTGTCTATATATAAAAACAAATAAAAAAAATTATTATTTATTTTTATGATAATTAAAAATCCTAAATAGTTTTTAGAGGTTCTAGGTAAATGATTCATTATAATAAAAGAAAGATTAAATTTATTATAAAACATACTATCTAAGATAAGTTAATTCATATTTATTTTTAATGATAAAAATATAACTATTGTGCGTACTAGCTAAGAATTTCCTTAAACTAATATATATGTGTGCTTTTATTTTTAAAGATAGACTACTAAAATTTAAGATGGTGATTTGAGATTTAAACTCGAGAATAAAACTTAATCCTCACTTTTAAAGTATGGACAGTGAACTCAAAATGATAGTAAATAATAAATTAGAATTTAGCTTTTCTTTTTTGATTATGTTCTAAAATTATACTTGATCTTTAAGCAAATACAATTGCTAAAATAAGAAATAAGTTCAACACTAGCAAATTCTTTTTATGTGAGCTTTGCAGTGTTGTTTTTCTTTCTTGGGTTAACAAAGTGGTAATAAAAACAAGTGATGATGTGATACAAGAGAGACCATTGAAAGTTTCTCTCATTTGATATTACGTAATATAAGAGTTTAAAGTACTGTAATCTAAGTAAGTCCATTGAAACTTTCTCTCATTTGAGATTACGTAATATAAGAGTTTCCTTCCTTCTCCCCTAGTTACTTCTAGTACACTTGTTTGGTAGAGAAAGATCATCGGCTCAGTTCAAATAACCAAGTTTCATCAAAGTCATCATAGAAGGTTTTCGACACTACCTCCTCTGTGTCCTTTGGTTGTAGGAAGACGGATGAAACACTGCATCAAGGAGGGGGTCATGGAGTTGATAAGCCAACTCTTGACCCTATTATTCTCAGCAATCCATATGTCAAAAGTGGCTTCTTCCAGGGCTGGTTTCGCCGTAGCCTCAGTAAGATATCCGAGTTTGTTGCAGGTGCCAATACGCATCTCCATTAGTTGGGACTATAAAGGATAATTGTTCTCATCTAGTGTTCTTCCAGTGAAGAATGGAGCATTGTATGATTGAACTTGTTGAACTATCACTGGAGGTTGTGATCTTTGGATGATGGATGAGTCAGTATCCCCATTTAATTTTACAGAGACTCCGGGAAGACAGGTACGTGATTGGAAGAGTATATTTCTCTTGTTGTACTGTGCAAATTCTGATTTCGAGATGACAGGGAAGAAAAAACTTGTGACTGAGAAGGCTGTCAAATCTTTCTCTGGTGGCGGCAGGTACCCTAGAGAACTAATTAAGATTGCAATGAACAATGGCTGCTGCTCTTATAACATGTTGATATTTGAAATTTTCTGTCATAAATTTCAGCTTGTAAATTTGGAATATATATACTAGTTTTACAATTCTAATAATAGGTAACTTGTAGTCCTAATTATAACTTGATTCTAGGCCTAAGTATATTGATGTGCTGAAACCTATAAAGGAAATAAATCATACAATCATGTATTTACAGCAACACAGCTCACGCGCGCTAACATAATGGTGAAGAGAAAACAGGTTAGTATGACTGAGAAGAGTCTGTCAGCTAGTCAAGGTGCTTCCCCAAAACCAAACAAAAGGTGCTAAGTAATACATTGGAACCAGCTAAGACGATGACGGGCAAGTCTTCCTTGGCTGCCAAACATGATCTTATCTTCAAGTATGGCTGCCAAACATGATCTTATCTTCAAGTATGGCTATCCTGTGTGCTGCAAAGGTAAAAATATTTTGTTGTGACAACCAGGATGTTCTCTGCTTGACAAGATCTCTTTAATATCGGGATTCACATTTCCTCATATTCGATATGGCCCAAGTTATAACAAATATTAACTCTAAAGTGAGCCTTGCTTGTATTTAGTGGTTTCAAAACAAAGAAAAAT
Source organism: Populus nigra (assembly GCF_951802175.1). NCBI lineage: Eukaryota > Viridiplantae > Streptophyta > Magnoliopsida > Malpighiales > Salicaceae > Populus > Populus nigra. The sequence goes on from NC_084865.1 coordinate 6,202,724, forward strand.
AGTTTTTAACCCTTTACCATGAAGATAAATTCCATAATTCTAATTCTTCAAGCTATCAAGTACGGAATTCCACAAGGGCTCCTATCTGAGTTTTAACACCATGGCGCCATTTCTCAGTGTAGGCGGATAAAGCAAATGTTAAAGTTTGCCAGTCAAATGAGTTCTCTGATCTTTCTAGCTATGCCCGCAAGCAAGTGGGAATGAAAAACATATTTTTATAGTCAACCTCCTTTTAGAAATGAAAAAAATAAAAATAAAATTCAAGTATCAAACCAAACTAAATAATTAATTGGTCCTGTTTTGGAAAAACCTGGCATCAGGAAGGAAGAAAGTAAGGACTTGACAACTATTTAGGTGGTGGTCTAGTGATAATAGCTTGGATCAATAAGTTTGTTTCCTTTGTGGTTTCAGGTTCAAACCCTATGGTTGCTTATATGATAGTCACTGGAGGTTTACATAGTCGTTAACTTCAGGGCCCGTGGAATTAGTCAAGATGAGCACAAACTGATCCGGACACTCACATTAAATTAAAAAAAATAATAAGAACCTGACCCATCTATCTCTCTAGATAGAAGAACAGAGGCAATGAGAGTGGTTCAACCTAAGACTAGCAAGGGAAAACTAGAAGCTTAGAAGCCTTATTACACTCCCAATACACAAAGGAAGTTCATAGCAATACTTACCCTAAGATTATATCTATCCACTTGCTTGGGGTTGGCTTCCTGCCTCTCAATTCCTTACTACATGAGGGAGAAAGCAAGGGAAAAGCTGTTTTCACATTGCCATTTTCTGTGGTTTTCTAGTTAATGTCTATCAGACTACAACGCAGAATGTTGAGGGATGAAAAGAAGATGCCTAGCATGATCGAGAAGAGTCTGTCAGCATAGCCAAGGAGACTTCCCATAACCAATTAAGAAGTTGCTAATTCTAACCACTTGTCTCATAGTGTGGGCAAGTCGTCCTTGGCTACCGAACAACACTCTTATCTTCATGCAAGACCATCATCTCAATGAAATAACGCCATGTCAATCAAGGGCATGTGTGGAGGAATAAGAAAAAGGGAAGGCTTAGCATGAAAAAGAAAAGCCTGTGAAGTTACCTCAGCTGATGACTGCCTGGGAACCTCAATAGAGATCAAATTTGTATATTTAACTAAGCTCGACACCTCAATGTGAGCTCAGGCAAATCATCATTGGCAATAAACAAGACCCTTTTCATCATGTTAGACCTTTCTTCTCAAGTTCTTGCTCAAATGGTTTGATGAATTCAGGTTTCTCATGCTGCCCTTTTATACTTAACCGGAGAACAAAGATTAGATACAAACGGTAACACTATTTGGTTCTCTTCAACCATGATCACTTTTCTCATTTAGCTGCCCCATAATTGAATATACTCACTGACCCTTCCCATGTCGAAATGGTTTTGACCTCAATTTAGAATAAAAAACGCATTAGATCTTATAGCAAGAGGTGAAGGTGACACCTTTCTTGATTCAATTGTTATAAGATAGATAAAGTTTTCTGCTATCCGAAGCTTTTTCCCACGCTTCACAATTGGGTCAATATTCCAAATTCTCCGCATCAACCAAATTGAGAGGCTCCCCACCTATAAAGCAAACTAAAGTCAACGCATTTTCCATAATAGGATAGGAGAGGTAGTTTTGCATTGGTTGACTTTGTAAAGGTTTTTGCATCAACATGACTATCTTTGCTGATAATGAGATGTTGAATAGGAATCTATAATTATAATAAATTTATAATTTTTTTTGTAAAATATTTTTGTTCTAAGAATTTTATTTTTATTTTAGATTCATTGATCAAATATGTAATTCATTAATAAAATACTTAATCAATATTAAAAATAAATAAACTTTTATTATTAAATTAAATATATTTACATCAATAATATCAATACCACGTATAACCAATGTTATTATTGATCAACAACTAGAGGTTCATTTAGGATTTATTTAGCATAACATTTTATTCACACTGCATGATGACATGGTTTACCTTTGGGAAATAGTTTTTGTGCTGCGTAATCTGTGATATGGCTAATAACAATAACTAAATCCATGATTAGTAGGAGGTTTGTGCAATTTATTATTGCTGCTTGTTTGTTTCCTGAGTTTTTTTTTTTTTATCTAGCCTTAGCTGGTCGTTGCAAGACTCCTTATTCACCCCTAGTAATATATCCTCATTAACAGCATTCTTGAGTTTGTCCTTATATATATTGACTTGTTAAGCAACAACTATCGCTAGTCCAATTAAGATTTATTGAGCTTAAAGCGAGCAAAACACTCGATTGACATGAAGTAATAACAGGTACCCCAATAGATTGTTTGGTGGAATTACATATCGATGTTTTTCTTGGACAAGCCCTTCACTTTCCTATCTCGCATGCTAGTCTGCAACCTTCTGCATGCATTTTATGCAGTATCGACTTGATAATAAAGCTGTTAAGCAAAAGGAATTTTGGAGGTAATATCCATTGATTAGAATTTTTTAATTATATGAAGAAATGAATTCTAAAATTTATAAATGTCTAGATCACCACACTACAGTAATTTGTTCAATGCTATAAGGCTACTGCAAATCTTGACTATGAATGACCTGCAAAACAAGATGGAGAAGGAAACGCTGCATCCTAAAACCTAGTAATGAAACATTGCAGGGATTCGGCCACCATCTATTTTTTTAACACAACATTTGTCTGTGCATTTTGCCGGCGCTATGTGCCTGTTATGAAGTATGAAAGTTAATCAGATTGCAAGCTGATGTCAAGATCCTATGGTAGAAGAAAAGGAGGACTGACATTTGAGAGAAGAGCCTTTCAGCATAGCCAAGGAGTTTTCCTAGGATCCATTGGTTCTAGACATGTAGTATATATATATGCTGAACCCAGTTGAACAAAAGGAAATCATCTTAGCTATGAAATTAGACTCTGGTCTTCATGCAAAACCTCTCTTCCTCTCAATTCTCCCTCTAGCATATAGGATCTCAAATATTAACTGACACCAAGATCATGTTGTAGGAGGACTGTCATGGTAAGAAGAGAAAAGCCTAATACGAATGAGAAGAGCCTGTCATTTAGCCAAGGTGATTGCCTGAAGCCAGAAAAAGGTTCTGAGCATATGCAGCCTAAATTTGAAACATCTTTCAAGGGCTAACGAGCAAGTCATCCTTGGCTAGAAAACAGCACTCTTATCTTCATATTTGACCACTCTTCTTCTCGTATATATATCTGCAATGCAAATACCAAGTGTTTGAAGCCTATTTATAGCTGAAATGAATAATCGTATTCAATGAAGGTTGCAAATACAATAGCTCATCATAATTCACTTGCATTTTGCCTCCTCATAGACATCTATTCTCTGATCCTTCTTTATTTATGTCAACCTCTTAATTCCCATGATGGAATATATTCCTTCCACTGCTCTGGCCGACTATGCTACATTTTACTCAAATTTCTTAAACTGTAGTTTCTCTGGAGAAGGAATAGCCTTCAAGGCTTTAACTGGATAATATCAATAGGCACATTGGCTAGGGATTTTGCTATGAATCAAATTACCAGACCCTTTAAAGGGTATTTCAAACATTTGGCTGTCACAACCAAAATTTTCTCTGCTTGACCGGGCCTGTCATTGATACTTGGAGGCCCATTTCATCGTTTTCGATTAGGCTTCCAGTGTGATGATTTCTATTACTAAATTGAGCCTTATTCAAATTTAATGATTTCCAAAGATTAATGTATGAATTCTCTTGAAAACCAACCATTATTCAATATGGACTCCTAGGTTGAATTTAGACGCAATGGTTTAGTTGGGAATTTAGTGGATGGAGAAAAAGAATATTTGGCTACCTTTTGTGAGTGCAATGAATTCTGAGCTTTCCCAGTTATGCCTGCAAGCAAGTGGAGCTAACGTTGCTTTCAATCTTTTTTACGTTTTCATGTATGCAGAGCCTCTAAACTTGCACTGATTAGAGGTTTTTTCTTCTCTCAAAGAATTGGAACAAAACCTAATAAAATTGAACGTGAATTTGGACACTTGAAGTCTAGAAGGGTTAAGATTCCATTTCCAAATGGATGAGCAGCTCTCTTTCTGCATCTAGCTAAGTGTCCTTTTCAGTCCCTGACCCATATTCCTTATTCTGTATACACAAATGCAAAGCCCAGGAAAAGGAAATTGCTCCAAGCTCTGCCAGCACTTGACTCTTATATGTGTCTTCAAGAGTTTTTGCAAAGCCCAGGAGGGCTGACCCCTCCTCTCTCTCTCTAATCTTTGTTTCTAGCATGCAATTGTGTCCATGGTGTAATTATGCCCTACTTTTGTCCTTTGTCATGTGAACTCATGCAAATCTCTGTGAATGTGATTATGCCCGATTTATTGAGCTTGATCTTATAAGAATCTTCACTTCAATAAATTATACATTTATTTGTTTCATCATTCATGCCTGACAAGATATGAATGTATTGGATAGAGTGCATAATAACCAAGCATTCCAACCATTTGTCTTCAGTACGTACCGGATTGAATAACATGTCGACCGACTATCAATAATTTTGTATAATAGTTTCTTTCCCTTTTTGTATCAATAATTGTTTGCTAAAGTTGGACGGTGTACGATTGCTTCGCTTCATTGTAGTATAGAATTTAATTCTAGATTAACAATCTTTTATAAATTGTTTAGATGAATAATTTGAATTGATTATTGAACTATTGATCACATGACATTTAAATAAAATTTTAATAATAATATTGAGGGGTATAGCTCAGCTTATTAGATCCTAAATTTGCTTCCCAAATGTTACTAATTCGAGTGTCATAAACCCCAGGGCTACTAGAGGCTTATATGGTTGTTAACTTTAGAACTTATAAGATTAGTCGAGTTAGGTGCACACAAACTGATCCAGACATCCATGTTGATTAAAAAAAATATCCAATAGTATCAGATATGATGTGGGATGGTAACATAGTATACATACTAATAAAAATTTAAGAAAAATTTAGTGCAAATTAAATATTGTTAACAATATTGAAGTTGGTATTGATAATAGTATTAATATTCTATTAGTAATGATACTAATACGAGTAGTAATAATCTTTAAGATAATAATAATCTTGATGTATAATGAAAAAAATTAAAGGAATAATATTGGTTTTAATTTACATAAAACACTAATAAAATATTTGTTTTAAGATTATTGATCGTTAATTAAAAAATTTTTTATGAACATAATTATAATATAAGAGATTTTTAAGTTACATTATACATAAATTTTTACTTGAACTAAATATTTTAAAATAGTTGAACTTTTATATTATTTATTTTACTTTTATCTTAACTATATTGTACTATTGTTTACCATTTAGCTCAAATTATCTATATAATTAATTAAAAAACACTTATGTATAATTTTACAGTTTATATTATAGTTTCATGTCGTTATGAACAAGCAATTAAGAAGATACACGTGGCTTCCCAAGTTCCCAAGGAATCTGACATGAAAAAGAAGGGGAAAAAACCCGAAAGAAAGCCCCAGCTTGTTCCAGAGCCTTCTGGTCACTGTATTGAAAATTAAAACAAGGAAGCCCAAATCACCACCATGCTGCATCATCTTCTTGCATTTAGCCTTTGGTATTTTTCTTTCCTGATAAACCTCTCAGCCTTTTAGCTTTCAAACGTTGGGTGGAAATGTCGTACTTGCTACCACACTTGCACTCTGGATGGGCAGTGGATCAAGCCATCTTAGCGGAGGAGGAACGTGTGGTCATCATCAGATTCGGTCATGACTGGGATGACACCTGCATGCAGGTGCCTAACCCTCCCCTCCTCTCTTAGCTTGTTCTTCCTTCTTTCCTGTTTTGATATTTTTTAAGACTACAAATATAGTCATATTATGTAATGGCAAATTGGATCATGGAATGTGAGAAAAATAAAATCTGATTCGAATTAAGTAAAATCTATTTTTAGTAGAATAGGAGGAGAAAAGATTCAAACTAGGAAAGTTTTACCTTTTTGTTCTCTTGCTTCCGTGCATTTTCTCTCCGAGACTCGGACCAAACACAATAAACAACATAGAAGAGACCCGGTTTATGGGCTTTGGTCTACTTCCTAAGTAAGGTCAGTTCTTGCTAGTTGGGCCCAAGTAGACTTGAAATCTGCAGTCTTATTGGTCACACGTGTGAGTACAATGAACGCGCACGGAGAAAAATCGCCATAAGAATCACGGACTGTTTCGTTTTAATTCAATCGAAGATAGCCTAGAAAATTCTTGTCCGAGAGAGAGAGAGAGATGTCGTACTTGCTACCTCACCTGCACTCAGGATGGGCTGTAGACCAGGCGATTCTAGCTGAAGAAGAGCGATTGGTAGTCATTCGATTTGGTCATGATTGGGATGAAACTTGTATGCAGGTTTACAACAAATTCCCAAATTTTTTTTATATTTATATTTCTGTGGTTTTTGGGACTTATAGTGGGTTTTGTGAATGGATTTCTCATAAAATTGTATAATTATGGTGGGTTTGAGAATCCCTCATTTTTTAAAGCCCTAATATTTGTTTTTGTTGTTTGTGTTTTGATGTTTGGTAAAATTATGCTCTTTTTGTGTTTCTGGGTGTTATTAGTGGGATTTATGAAGTGGGTTTCTCGCATCTGTGGTGGGTTTCCCGCATAAGTGGGTGTTTTTCTTTGTTTTGTGAAGTCCCATGATTTTGGATTTATAATTCAAGTTGGGTTTGGTTATAATTAAGCTCAAATTGTGAAATTTAGCTGTTGAGTTTACGGGGGAAAATTAGGAAAAGTTTGGAAAATTGATCAATAAAAGGTATTACTCGGGATTTTGGTTCATTCTGAGTATGCGTAAAGGGAGACTTTATTTTAGCAGTGTTTGCGACCTTTATTATTACTCTGCATTTTGGTTCATTTTGAGTCTGTGTAAAGGGAGACCCTTTTTTAGCAGTGTTTGCGAACTGTTTGTGAATACTTAAGTACATTTTAATGAGCTTTTTTTATTTTGATATGTAACTTTAAGCTAATTTGACTCATGAGTTGCTGTTGAACTGCTAATTTGCTGATTTACATCTTAATAAAATTGGATTCCTATGTGTAGTTTAGAAAGAAAATGTCTTTATAAGTGTATGAGTGTTTGCAATCCTAGATGTTGATCAACGACTCTAATCTTGTGAACCATCTTAATTATAGAATGCTTTTGGACTATTGAACAACATGTTATTTGAAGATTTTCATTTTATTTTTAGTATTATCATTTTTTTGTGGTTTTTGTTAAATTTGTAGTTTCTGCGAAGGCCATTGAGGTTGTTTGAGACACATTGAAAAAAAATGTTTTGAATTTGAATGTTATATAGATGGCAGAAAACTGGGTTCATAGTAGATCTTGTGTTTTATCTCGTGAAAGTGTAACTGGGTTCATAGTAGATCCTGTGTTTTATCCTGTTAAAGTGCAAGTGGGAATTAAATTTGCTGATCCATGTTGACCTTCAGTTGGAGAAAGTTAGTAAAAGCATTTCCAGTCTTATTGCCTTCCCTGTAGACTTTGTTTTTGCCTTACATTTGTTTAGCAACAGCCTACAATTTTGAACTGTTTACAAAAATCTAATTGTCGTTGGCTCTTCCATTCCTTTCTACAATACCCGAGACTTTGAGAATGCATAAGTTATTGTATGCCTTCTAGATTCTTGTTTGCAAATTCCCTTGTTGGTTTATTATTGTCTCGACTTTTTAACCTTAATTAAAAAGAGCTTGCTTCTTGACCAGTGCTTTTGGATTGGTTTGGTTCTGAACCTCTGTTAAATGTTCCTTTTCCTTTTGACTGTTTTTCGGTGTTTCATTTCTGTGGAAGTGTGTAATGAATTTAGAATCAACATATGTTCTGCAAAGTGAGAAGTTTTGCCTATCTGGAATCTCAGTTGTTAGAGGTTACCATGCCCCGGTTGGTCATTATGATTGATTAAAGATATACCTTTTGTGAAAGGATCTCAATGATTCTAGCCCCTTACTTTTTTATAATTCTGTAGGTTGACAACACTTGCTTGTAACTGCTTCCATTATATATATTGGCTCTGCATGTTGAAATTTGATGATGTTGAGTTAGTTAAGTTGTTTTCTTTATTGGGGAGATAGCATTTCCAGTTATTGCCTCATTAATCATTTTCATCTCTTCTTTTTCAGATGGACGAAGTGTTGGCATCAGTAGCAGAAACGATAAAGAATTTTGCTGTGATATACCTGGTGGACATCACAGAGGTTCCTGATTTTAACACCATGTATGAGTTGTATGATCCATCTACTGTCATGTTCTTCTTCAGGAACAAGCATATTATGATTGATCTTGGAACTGGTAATAACAACAAGATCAACTGGGCTCTCAAAGACAAGCAGGAATTCATTGACATTGTTGAGACTGTCTACCGGGGTGCAAGGAAGGGTCGTGGTCTTGTCATTGCTCCAAAAGACTACTCCACAAAGTACCGCTACTAAATACTTTTGCTAATTGTTTGAACTGTAGGAGATTGCCTTGAAAACATGCATGCTTGTGTCAAACTTGTCTTTTAGAACAAAAGTGGGGATGCCCTGGTTAATTCAAAATCTCATGTTGTAATACTGGTTGGTGTGGATAACCAGTTCCATGCTTTGGACATGGACGACGCGTTGAACTCGGCAACTATTCTAGAATTGAAACAGTATTCATACTCGGTATTTGTCAGTATGTATGTGTGCACACACACACGGGTCATCATGTATGAAAATGCAATTGAGCACAGACGATGAGCTTCCACAGCGTGTGTTTCACTGGTGTGAAGAAAGTGTTGATGGAAGGATAGTGCTCAAGAGATAAGAAAGCAATAACCTTGAATGCACAACACTAATGAATTTTGCATTTGATGTTTCAAGAAGTTTCGTTATTTTGTTGGAGTTATTTACTAAGAGTCGAGAAATCTACCAAAAACTAGGAGACTTGACTTTAATAGAAATGGGCAAGACAGTTAAAGAGAAGTATATGAGAAGGCATATTCCACAACTCTTCCATAAGCTAATTATTGCAAATGTTTTCTGCGCCCGAAACTGCTGTGTTCACTTTCCATCCTAAGCCTCACGGTGTTTATTGGTTTGTCTGCGGAGCCTGAGTTCTGAATCCCTCCAAGATAATAATAAAAATAATACAAATCTCTGATTCAGTGTCATTAACCTGAGCCAAACCCGAGAATCTAAACCCGAGAATCTAAATTATGATTAGAGTTTGCTTTATCTACAAATAGAATGACGTGAGCTTCAAAACTAGATGAGGAAAAAGAAAGAAAATGGTTGTAGGTTTCTCTCCAGCTTGTGGGCCGGGTCATATTCGTCTTGCTTTGCTGTGGACTGTGTAATTAGATAGCTTTTACTTTTTTTATTAATCAATCAACTTGCTAAAAGCAACATCCTGATCAATCCTTACTCTATTGAAGGTAGATGCCACGATTATTGTAATACATAGATTCCAGTACTGCACGAATATATAATGGAGAACTTGTTATTCCATGCTGAGGCAGAAGGATTAATTTCAACATTCCCAGATCCTATGGGATTTTTTTTGATAAGTTATTAGTGTTAGGACAGATAAGATAGGACACCCTCTGCATTCTGTAAAAGCAAACATGCTGATGGAAAAGTATTTCAACCGGAAGAACGGAATTGAAGATTCATGTAATTATGTTAAGAAATCTTGATGATTTTAAGCGGTTGAGAGGATGGAGTCACTGAATTAGTTGGTTTTTGGAGGAAAGTGAGTGGGATTTATTGGATTTTGGATATGAGTTTCAGTAAGTTTTTCATTTATTAGTTACTATCTATTGAAGAAGGTGGTGGTGGAGACGATGAGAGGTTCTTGACAGTAACAATAGTTTTGGTGGCAAAGTTGGTGAAGGTAACAAATGGGAGAGGAGAATTTTAATTAAAGCACCAAATGCAATCTCTCCCTCCCTCCCTCCCTCCCTCTCTCTCTTATTGTTTTGCTATGCAGAATTGCACCAGCATATGTTTTATATATCTTCTTGGGGATGAACCATTCAAATTGTTTCCTCTTATCAGCAATTCTGAAGAGACATTGTGTAGCAGCAAACAGGGAATGCTCTCAACAAGTAAACTGTAAGATAAATCTAGGAATTGCAAGGTGTGGTCATGAACCTGCAGACATTTTTGCCGCTTTTCTAGTTCAGGTTAAATTTGCGTTACGAGAAATGTCAAGGTGAGCGATTTTGAAACCATTACGTGAGATGATGAAGGACTCGATCTTTGTTAAGTTACGAAGAGAATTCCCCAGCAAACAAATTATCAGAGAGATCTAAATGTTTGAGAGAAGTGAAGTGATGTTACTGATGAATCTTGCATCAATCAGTTGGTTGTGAGAAATCTTCAGCACAGCAAATGACTGAGTTTTGCAAAGGCACCTTGGCATGTCTCCTTCTAATTTATTTCGTGAAAGATTCAACAAGTGAGGAGTAGGCATGTTCCCCCAGCAAATCTTGGAACTATCTTGTATGCGTGTGTGTTAGACTACTATAAAAAAAGATATAAAAAAAATTACATGAGTAAACCCGGTTAACTTATTAAACTTGAATTATGAGATTGAGATAACCATATAAGAAAAATTAAAATAAATTATAAAACTTAATTACCAATCAATTCAATGTTAAAGGATACAATTTTAAAAAAATCAATTAAAAAAAATTAAGTCAATCGGATTAACCGACGATTCAAGTCATGAGATCATAATAATTCTATAAAAAGCAAATAAAAAACAATTATGAATATGAATATTTAATCAAACTAGTGTTGAATAATAAAATTAAAAAATATAATTAAAAAAATAACTCGAGTTAATTCTAGTTAGTCTTTGAGACCCATGTCAAGTGCTGAAATAACAGTATAAAACAAATAAAACAAATTATAAAAATCAATTTCAATGATGGAACTAAAAATGTATTCAATTCAAAAAATAACAAAACAACTTTTACTTTAACTCCTTTTCCTTTAACTCTCTAATTTCCATAATTATTTGTTGGGGTGATACAAAGCATAGTTATTAAACCTGGATTGGCTTGACGGGTCAACCCAGGATTCGGCCGACCCGGGAGCTGGACCGGTCCGACTTTGTCAAAAAACCGGTCAGTGTAATGACCCGGTCAAACCCAGTCAAAAAATTATGTTTTTTCAATATGGGATAAAAAACTTTTTGGTTTAAATACTTCAATTTAAAAGGATAACATAATATCTTTTTAATGTGAGAATGAAAACTCATTATTATATATACTCTATGTTCACAAGAAAAAAAACTATGTTTTTTCAATGTGGGATTTGAAACCTATTATATATATACTCTATGTTTATAAGAAAAAACCTATATTTTTTCAATGTGGGATAATAAATTTTTTTGATTTAAATACTTTAACTTAAAAGCTTAACATAATATTTTTTTAACGTGAGATAAAAAACTTTTTAAAATATTCTTTTAAACTTCATTATTTACAATATGTATAGCCTATATTTACATGGATTTTTTTCTTAATTTTTCATATAAAATATTAAAACTTTAAATTTTTTTTAATTTTTCCGGATTGATCCAAGTGAACCCGAGTTAAACAACCTATAAAACTCGAGACCTGGTCTCTTGACCAGGTTAACCCCGGATCAAGTTTAATATCTATGATACAAAGAAGATATTGCTCTTTTTAATTGTCTATTTACGTATATATCAGATCCACAGCAATGCATTTTACATCAAATACATTTCAAGGTACGAAGTATTACTCTTCTTTTGTACTATTACCTCTTGCGAATTGCTTCCACTACTCCTATAATTGCTAAACCAATCAAATACCATGTAATCCCAGCTAATGTAACTTGTAACCAAGAGCTATTTACAATCTCCAATGCGAACGAACCACCGACATGCTCATTCAATCTACCACCTGTCCCTTCTCCTACTTGCAAATGTATTATAACAGCTGCAATTATTGCAGGCACCATTGGTATTTCCCATCTTATGGGATTTGTTTGCCTTTTCTCTTCTCCCCTGTTATCTTTCTCAAGCTTCTTTGGTTCTTTAGTATGTGAAGTCTCTGGGGTGGCTCTGGAGCTAGAACTATTGATCGAGGCGGGAAGAAACTGAGTTGATGGAATCCAATACTCGTCATAATATAAGGAACTTGATGGGGTTTGACGAAAGGGCCTTGTGCTCTCTCTTGCTTTCTTTCTTGCAGCAGCAGCCTCCCGAATCTTGTTGATATTTGGCTGAGGAGATTTTCTGACGATCCTTACCAGCTTTTGACAAGATTCTGGTGAGTCTGCTCTAGCTTTTGGTGATTGCCAGTAAAGCCAATTTGAGATTGATCTAATTGCTTGGAAAGCTGATATTCTTGCTTCTCTTTGCAGGTCAGATTCCTGAAATGAAAATATTCTATGGTTAATCATGTTATAGTTGATGTCAATTGCCATCGGTTCATAACTAATGTTTATTAACCTAATGGTGTGATCAAGTTACCATGGAGTTCTGAGGGTTGGCTTTGTTCATGGCATCAACAAATCTGTTTTGGAATTTTTTAACATCTATGAAAATGTTTGAGACACGCCCTCCGGCTGTATTGCCTACACCAACTCGTACGCTGCCTCGAGGCTGCTTGGACATCAGGAACTCTAGTGCTGCCAAGTCTGACCTCTCCACAGTCCTGCATTTGTCTCAGGAAAATTACAAACAAAATGAATTTATTTTGTTATAACTGTCTTGTGTCACTAGCAGCAGAAATCAATGTATTCAACTATTTGAAAGATCTATGATCTTTACGAGATGCAATCGACAGGACATGCGTCTATTGCAGCTTGGATTTTGTGCTCAGGGTCAGCCCATTGGGCAACAACTCTTGCTCTTCCGTAAAGTGATTCGATAGCAAACGTTTTCTCTGCAATCAAGGCACATTTTAAGCAACCAACACACTTCACTTCATCGACAAAAACCGCTCTTTGTTCACTTTCTGAGCCAAACCATACTGAATATATTGGTTTGCCAGAGTAGCCACGAAGTTCTGCCATCTTTGCCTGTTCCTGTACAGCAAATGAACAATAAAATCAAATAAAGAGATATTCTCACATCTAGGCAAAACACAAGAATCTAAAAATGCATTACACATTGCTTCATCCTCCTAAAGAATTACTCAATCATGTCCTGCTACAAACTTGGTTCGTAATTAAATTGACCGTAATTTAAGAAATTTGACTAAAATTTCTCTTTAACAAGTGCTTCATGATAAAAAAATTGGGTGGTCTTGTAGCTATGGTGACTTAATAATGTTAGAGCTTGAGATTAATTATGTACATAATCGGGCCAGGATAAGAACTCAAAAAAGTTCATCATGTTAGAAATCCTCAAAAAAGTTCATTTGGGTTGCACTAACAAGTAAGCCCTAAGACATCAAAAACCTATCGGGCCAAGATAAGAACTCATTAACCATGGTTGGGCCACAACTCTCGACATGCATGATTAAAATCTGTTCATATTTTATCGTTTCTATGTCGATGATAGACCACAGAAACACAACACATCCACGGTCGGAAAATTCAACCTTAGTTTCTCTAATGTATGGATAATAACAAACTGACCTTATCGTAAGCCAAACGTGAATTTGGATCAGACAAAAGTGAATAAGCTTCGTTGAGTATAATAGCCATGTCATGTCCTGCTGGCCCTGCTATGTCAGGGTGACATCTTTTCTGCAAAGTCCTGTAAGCTGTTTTTATCTGTGAATGATCACTTGAGCTATCTATACCTAGAAGATCATAGAGATCAAAGTCTGTGATTGATGAATAAGAAGACGATGACGATGACGATGACGATGAAGTAGCCCTACATGTCATAGAATAGTTACATGTTTTCCTAGACGACGTCGGAGGGAAGGAAGTGAAGGTTTTTGGGGTTAAGATTCTGGTTGTCATTGAAGCAAATGGCGTGTATAAAGAAGGCAGGCAACCAGCAGGCATTTTGTTCTCCTCACACAAAAGATAACAAATGGTGGGGGGGAAGGAGGTTGTAAATTTGTAGCTTCTATTGGTTCTTTGGAACTAGATATTTTAGGCAGGAGGTTCATGGCATGAGATATTTCTTTAAAAATGATGTCTCGTGCAAAAATTCAATTCACTGAAATAAAAGTGAAAATCCTCCTTTTAAAGGAGATGACGACTAGTTATTTTTGTTTACAATAAAATATGTGTTAGATACTTAATGCAAAAGCTGAAAAGAAAAACAAATTAATATTTTGGGAAAAGGATTGAAAAAAGGTGTTGAATCAAAAAACTTTTGAACCTAAAAAAATATTTAGGCCTGGAGAATTATGTAGTATTGTTATTAAATCAAACTCAATTGATCAACTATAAAAACTTTTGATTAAGTTTTTGTCTAGCTCGAGTTTCAAATTAAATTGTATGGGTGTTGTTTTAACATGACTTAATTGACTTAACAACCAGTAAAAAAACATGATTTAACTTTTAAAAATTAATTTTAAAATATTGAGATAACGAAATATAGATCTACTCGAGCTTTGAGGCTTAATCTATTAAACATGCAACCCAAATTATGGAGTAGTTTTTTAAAACTATTTTTTACTTAATGATATAATAAAAAAATAGATATTTGTAAAATTGAGCATCAACTAAATGTCAAGATATTTATTTGAAACAACGATAACCTTATAGAAAGCAAAACAAAATAAATTATGAATATTAATTCAAGATCAATCACATATTGAAAGATAATTTTTTTTTTAAAACAGGACAAAAAAAGATTCAATTGTAAGAAAGAAAATTAGAAGATGGAATAAAAAAAGGATCGAAATTATTTAACATTGTTATTAAACTCTATACAGCAGGTCAAACTTGAAACCATTCGACCAAACTTCTTACCTAACTCAAGTTTAAAATTAACCCACAAAAGAATTGATTCTAGGTGACCCAGTTGATTTGATATGTCTACAAGCAACCTGGATAACCGATAAAGATATGGTTTGACTTAAAAAAAAAATTATGGACTCCATATGATTTAAAAATTTTATTTTTTTATTATTTTTTATTTAATGATATAATAACAAAAAAAAGATACTTGAAAAAATTTAGCATTAATCAAATGTCAGGATATTTGTTTAAAACGGGGATAACTTTATAAAAAGAAAACCAAAACAAATTAGGAACAATTGAAAATCAATAAAATATTAAAGGAAGAAAAAAAATTTGAAAGTTAGAATTAAAATAAAATAAAATAAAAAGTAATTTAAAAGAAAAATCTAAAGTGCTTCATTATTCATATAAATAGTGAAGTACCATAAACTTGTTTAATTCTTTTAATAGAGTAGTAATAGCTAGTTTTCACGATCACGCTACATTACAGGTTGATTTAAAAAAAATAACATAATATAAAAAAAAATATTCAAGGCACAAGTAACTAATTGGCATTATTGTTTTTAAACTCATCCCAATAGGTTAACCATGAAACCTTGAAACCCAACTTTTTGCCTAGCTGGAATTTAAAATTAAATCGTATAGAAGTTGTCTTGATATAATCTAGTTGACTTGACAGGTCTAAAAACAACCTATATAATCGGTAAAAAATATGGTTTGGCTTTTAAAAAAATCAAAATGATTTTTTGTTAATGATATGTCAACTTAAGTTTTGTATCATAACCCCTCAAATTTATGATTCAGTTGATAGACTACGCTAAATTTAAGAATTTTATTTTTTAAAACTATTTTTTATGATAATAGAAATAGATTCTTGTGAAATTAAGTGTAAATTAGGTATTAAAATTTATTTGAGACTACAATAATTTTATAGAAAATAAATTAAAATAATTTGAAAAAAAATTTAAATTTAAATAAATATTAAAAAATAAAAATTTTAAAAATAAAAAAAATAAAGAATCGAAGAAAAGAAGAAAATTAAAAAAAAAAACAACCCCACCTCCTTGACTTATACGAACAGAGGTACGTTAAGAAAGACAAGTTTTTTTAGACGTGCAAGGAAATAGTTGTTGTCAATTTTTGTACAAAAGTGTGTTGCAAAATTGTCAAAGTCTCCTCGTCTCAGGTGATGATGTGTGTGTCTTTGAATGCTCATTAGGATTTGCTATAAAAAGGGTTTTCATCATGCTAAGTCATGTCTAATTTCACTTCAATCCAAATTAAAAAAAAAAATCCAAAAAAAATATAAAACCCTAAAAATTATTTTATTGTTAAAACGGATAATTAGAGTTTTTTCATATTTTTTGCGCCCGAATGCAGTCACATCCTTTATTTTTTCACATTCATTAGTTTAAATTTCTGGAACAGCCTACGGGCATTGATTCTAGAGAGTTTTAGCATTGAATCCATTGATTATAGCGAAGAATAATGAGACTGTGATAAAATTAACTTTTCCAAGTGTTTGATTTTGCATTATAATCTGAATTTTTATGAGTATTTATCAACTTATTTTTTAAAGTAATCTTTAAATTATTTTTATCTGAAAAATTATTAAATTAATATTTTTCAGATATTTTTTTTAATAATTTTAATGTGTTAATATATATATAAATATATAATATTATTTTAATTAAAAAACAAACACAACCACTATTATTAAACCCGGCCCGGCGGGTCGACCCGGGACCCGGTCTACCCAGTAGCTGGACCGGTCCGGGTCTAATAAAAGATCGGCTGTGGCAAACCCGGGTGAACCCGGACGAGACCTGGTTTTTTTTCTTCAAATGTGAGATTTGAAACCCATTAGTATATATACTCTATATTCCCAAGAAAAAAAGTCATGTTTTTTCAATGTGGGATAAAAAACCTTTTGGTTTAAATACTTCAACTTAAAAGGATAACATAATATCTTTTCAATGTGGGATTTGAAACCCTTTCATATATATACTCTATGTTCTCATGAAAAAAGTTATATTTTTTCAATGTGGGATTTGAAACCCATTAGTATATATACTCTATGTTTCCAAGGAAAAAGTTATGTTTTTTCAATATAGGATAAAAAAACTTTTTTAGTTTAAATACTTTAACTTAAAAGCTTAACATAATATCTTTTTAATGTGGGATAAATTTTTTTTTAAAATATTCTTTTAAACTTCATAATATGTATAATCTATATTTACATGGATTTTTTCATATGAAATATTAAAACTTTAATTTTTTTTAATTTTTTCAGGTTGATCCGAGTTGAACCGGGTTGACCCATGAAACCCGGGACCCGACCCCTTAGCCAGGTCAACCCCCGGGCTGGGTTTAATAACTATGAACATAACCATATAATTCTATTCCTTGAAGAGAGAATATTCCAATATCTTAACATTAACATTACTTGAGAGGAGATGATATGGTAGGCCTCGTTTGAATTGATTAAAAACCATAATCCTAACATAATAATTTTTTCCTTTCAAAATATGATTTCCCTACGAGTTTTGTTTGACTGATTTTAAAATGAAAATGACTTCTGTAAACACGGTATTATATAAAAACATGTATTCTATCTGATTAAGAATAATAAAAAGTTTAACCTATTAGTTAACCAACTTTTTCTATTTATACGTGTAGAATAGTATACACTAGTAAATGTAAAGATTACAACACTAGAGTAGTCCTATATATATATATATATATAGATGCCCCCTCAAGCAAAGGGTGGAGGATAGACCCAAAGCTTGAATAAAAAACAAGTAAAAGAAGCAGTGGGTGGAGGATCGACCCGAAACTTGAATAAAAAAATAGTAAAAGAAGTAGTAGGAAACGACTTAATAAAGACATCTACAAGTTGATCATGAGAAGAGATAAAAACGAATCTAAATCTCTTTCTTCGCAACCTTGTCTCATACAAAATGATAATCAACTTTAACATGTTTAGTACGAGCTTGAAATATAAGATTTACAGATAAATAAGTAGCACTAAGATTGTCACACCAAATGATAGGAGCAGAGGCATAAAGGATCTATAGATTTGTCAATAAATACTGAAGCCAGATAACCTCAGCAATGCCGTTTGCTAAGGCTTAATACTGAACCTCAGTAGAGGAGCACGCAACTGTGCGTTGCTTGCTTGATTTCCACGAAATCAGTGTTTGACCGAAGAAAAAAAGTAACCACCCGTAGACTTACAATCATCAATACTACCTGCCTAATCGACATTCGTAAACCAATGTACAGCGAATGAGGAATTGCGAGTGATATGTAATCCATAAGATGTCGTACCTTGAAGATAATACAGAATGATTTTAACAGCAACGTAATGAGAATCTATAGGAGTATGCATAAATTGACAGACTCTGTAAACAGCAAAATGGATATTTTATCTCGTGAAAGTGAGATATTAAAGAGCACCCATAATTTGCGAAACCGTGTATGATCAGAAAACAAGGGATTTGGCAGTATGGTAACTTTGGAGGTAGAGAGAAGAGTATCAACAGGTTTGCAAGAGGTCATACCAGCCTGAGAAAGGATATCAAGAATATACTTATGTTGTCATAACATTAGATTCATACTAGTGGACTGAACTTTAATGCCCAGAAAATAATGAACAACGTCTAAGTCATGAAACTTGAACTCTGATCTCAACAAATGTATGAGGCAGTGAAACATAGTAGAGTTACTACCCGTAAGTAGGATATCATCAACATAAATAAAAATATTCTTAAATCAAATGGGTCTAGCAAACATACCAGATCTAAGATACTTGGACTTGACAGTCACCCAAGTCCAAGGTAATCTGCATTTGGCTAACATACCAGACCTAAGGCACTTGGACTTGGCTGACATCCAAGTTCAAGGTAACATAGGTCTGGTCAACATGTCAGATCCAAGACACTTGAACTTGGTGGTCAACCAAGTCCATAGTATTTGGACTTGACAATCACCCAAGTCCAAGGTAACATAGGTTTGGCCAACATGCTAAACCTAAGATATTTGAACTTGATAGTCAGCTAAGTTTAAGGTAACATGAGATTGAAAAACATGTCATACCCAATGTTCTTGGACTTGAAAGTTAGCCAAGTCCAAGGTAACGTGGGTCTGACAAACATATAAGACCCAAAAAATTAAGACATTATCAAATTCTAAGGCTTTATATCTGATTTTAGACAATCCTCTATAATATAAGTGTTAAAGACATAATAAATCGTCATACATCTTCATCTAAAATAATTATTCATACTAAGGTAATGATTTTCCTATACTTATAGATGTATATAAGGTCTTTTAAGAGACTCACCATACTTACTATCTTATTAATGATACATAAAAATATTTGTTTCTCATTAATATCACTGAAAGTAGAGGATTTTTTAGCTCAAAATACTTAGATTTCATAGCATTAAGAGACTTAAAACTTAAGAACAAACATTTTTGTTCTTAGAAATTAAGACTCTTTTAACTTATTTAATACATTTTTTATAAATATATTAATTTTATCATCGGAGGGTTTTTGAGTCCTTTCAATTGGAATTATTTTTGTACGTATCCAAAACTTCTATTGTAAGCTCGGAGTTCCTTAAATTAAAAAGAAAAAGTTTAAATACGTGAATATGTTAATTAACCATTATCTTAAATAGTAAACAACCTTTTATTTATATATATTGAATTTTGAGAAATCATCATATTAAGTTGGGTGATTAAGCACTCTTGAGTTTGGTTCTTACGGCGTTATTGTGGAAATATATGGTCCTGATAGGTGAAGACATCACGTTATATTAATGATCATCTCTTCTAGCACCTAAAGAGTATGAAAACCCAACTCGTATGAGCTTTTGGCATGGGAGTGCTCCAGGGTATATAAACTGGATTAACTTTTGGTTTTGTTATTTTGGAATGTCTTAAAGGGCAATATAAGCCCCGTTTATTAATTAGTGTCTATTGGTATTCATGTTTCAATTGTGTTGGATGAGGTTGGGAGTCTTATTTTCTTTGTGATGATGGGCTTAATCTTGCAAGATTCACCTCTGAGAAACACCCTAGTCTTGTTTGATAGATTATTGTGAGGATCTATTCTTGATGGGCTGTGAGGATTCATGAAGAACTTGGAAAGCTACGAGCTAGTGTGACCGTAACACAATTCTTTTACCTATAAGAAAGCTGGAAAGGCAGGCCTTCTAAGGCCACCAAGTTCCTTGAGAAGGCTTAGTACTACCAGTAGCAGTGGAGTCTTGAGTTTAGTCTTCCTTCTTTCTATATTTATTCCCTCCTCTATATTTGTAATTTGCTTTTTATATGCTTGAGGTGGCAATGTTTTTTGTGTTTTTAAGGATTTATTCATGTCCACGGGATTCTCTCTTCACTCTCTTTCTCTCTGTCATGTACAACATCTTAATTCTCTACTTTGGAATATCAATTATATTTCTAATGTTTAAGATTTTCCCTTCTCAATCAATGTTCGAATTAATCTACTCTTATTTGTACAAAATCCCTGTAGCTTCAGTTGTTGAGCAATAAGTAATGTATACAAATTATAAGCATGGATATTATACAAAGCAATGGGTGAGGTCTATGATAGAAAGAATTTTCCCATCTTTAAAGCTAGAGAAGTAGATTTTTGACAAATAGAAAAAACCCTCAGGGTGAGAAAAATATATTTGTCTGTGTTAAAACGCAAAGAAAGTGCTGGAAAACAAGCTTACTTGAACATAATTTCTATTTTGTCATTTTTCTCCGAATATAATATGAACACGTTTTTTTAATTTTCTGAGTTGAAGAAATGAGCGTGTATTCTGATTCAAGAGAAGAAAACTAAAAAGGAAGATTGTTTTCTATTGCTCAACAGGGTTTTGGCTTCCCAGAAGCATTTTGACGCTATGGACCTTGATTAGACAGGTTGCCCCAAGGATTGTTTAAGAATGCGCATGTTCTTTGTCTCAATCTCCACTCCGCTCTAACTCAAAATCTCTTAGGAAAAGAACTTGCCAGTAGTAATATTTTAAATACAATTACAGCTTCTGTGTGCAAATAGGACAGACAGTGAGCATAAGCATGCCAAAGTAGCAAACTAGCACTTCAAAGTCTTTCAATGCAACCCAGATTAGACAGCCTAGAAACTAGTTACTGTCTTGAAGGAGTCCACCTGCTCTAGAGCACCTAGGATTTCCCTTGTTACCGCCATCAACATTAAGCTTCATCCACTCCCGTGGAGGATATTTACATCCAATCCAACCCACTTGCTTGATTTTGCTACAAGATCCGCCATCTCTATCATTGGTGCACTTTATATTTGCTACTAGCTAGACTCTTCATCGTGTTCAAGGGACAAAATGTGAACCATAAAATCAGCGGCAAATATATATTCTTTGGTTTCTAAACTTCCATGAGTAGCTGATTGTTACTCTAAATATCGATCATAGACCATGTAACTCCTTCGAATTAGGCCAAATCACAAGCTGGGAGGTTCCTTAACAGCAATATAGTCTCTCCTGTACTAGGAAAATGTCTGCCTATACCATGGTTTAACAAGCGAGTTCCAAACACTAGTAGCAACAGGAAAGTCTGCATCGTGTTCTCTATTTCCCCAAGCAAAGGTGATAGCTACGATTCTCTGTAAAATGCCTGCGCACTCTAGCTTCATTTGTCAACAAACCATTTTGGGCAGCTATCCATAAGAATGCTTTGATTCTTTTTGGACCTTTCCATTTCCAAACCCATCGCCAAATAGAGTCCTTGTGACGACTAGGATTCACTTTATTAATTTGCGCGTTCCATAGCACTTGAGGGGGGAAGGTAATTAGCCAAGATCATCACTAGCTGTATGGGGAGCAAGTGAGCAAGAGATTCCCACCTCCATCGCTCATTATCAACCACCATTTCCATAACAAAAGAATTAATCAGCTCCTCCGGAGCATATTGCTCCAGCAGCCCAAGACGCTCTAACCAGTTATCCCTCCAAAACCGAATACTCTCACCTCTTCCAATTGATCATCCCACAACAACTAGAGGCCATATTTTACACAGCTTTCCACAACAACTAGAGTCTTTACCTTTTGCCTAGACCTGTGGAATGAGGTCCTTCGATCTGATGTACTTTCCTCTTAAGACCTCCGCCCAAAGACTTGTGTTATCATGAATTATACCCCAACCAAGCCTCTTATAATAAATGCCTAGCTTGTTTAATAGATGCAGATTCTTAAGCCCTAGACCTCCATCCTGCTTCGACTTACACAATATTTTCCACTTGACCAGGTGAACCCTATCTCTGCCTTCGTTCTCCTCTCGGCATAGCTTTTCAATCTCATTACATATAGCTTTAGGTAATAGTGATGGATGCATTGGGTATAAAGGAACCGTGGAAAACATTGGATTTGCATAACGTAATTCTTCATGCTAGGGATAGATTATTGGACTCCCAACTCGACAGCTTCTGGTGCATTCTATCCAATATATACCTATATGTTTGCTTGGTAACACGTCGATGCAAAAGCGAGAATCCTAAATATTTCCCCAGATCATTAGTAGCAGTAAAACCACTATTACGTTTAATGGATCTAGCTAGGGAAGGAGTTACATTCTTGGAAAAAACAAATTTTAGCTTTTTTCACATCGACTTTTTACCCTGAAGTATCACAGAACAGCTTTAGCCAGGATGAAACTTGTTTCAGCAAAGAGAAGCATGTCATCTGGAAAAAACAGATGTGATATATTCGGACCCCCTTTGGCCATTTTGAAAAGAACCGATCCCCCTGACGAATACCTCTTGTAGGATTGAAGCTTGCAGAAGGCCCTCCATCCCATAATACTCTCAGCGAAGAGGATTCAATACACTAGATAATTAGCTCAACCAGTCTTCTTGGGAACCCCGCATCTACTAGCGTAAAAAGTCATTTATCCTCGTTTTCTAACCATCAAACACTGCCAAAGCAGCAACCAGCTACAACTTGTGCTTCTTTTTTTTTTTTTTTTTTCTTGTATGAAACACTTTGCATGAATTGGGAAATTTTATTTTTCTCATACATTATTCATCAATAAGCTGTCTTTTCCTAAGTTTGAGACTTTTAATTCCTTGATCATTGGAGTAGAATATACGTTACTTCACTGGCAAGTATCAACTTTCAAATTTATCACCAAACTTATGATAACCATATAGTATGGTGAACTAAATTTGTCTTTGAAGAAAAAAAATAATAATAATAATAAAAACAACTCTTTTAGAAATGCAACAGTGTACATCATGGAATTTCATTTGGTATAGGAAAAAATCGGACCAACTATTCCCTAATCATAAACAAAAATGCACAGTAATAAGAATTTATTTGAAGGTTAACCTTGCTAAAGATTTGTGTTGTGAGATGGGTGGATTGACTCAAGTTCTTATCATACAACTTCAAAAACAATAGAAAAGCGAAGAGAAGTTGCTAACAATGCTAGTTAAGCCTTTTCCTATGATAGCAGCTAACTCAACAGTTAAATGGCAACCCTTTTTTGTTTTTCCTTCAACGGTGGAAACAAGGAAATTAGAAAATCTCTATCACAGCATATGAAAGAAAAGCTAGAACTGCTACGTCGACGTCCTCGACGGTATGAACTGACCATTAACTTTTAGTATCTCTGCCTCCATTTAACTTTTGCCATTACGATGAGAGCAATGCAGCGTCAGAGGCAACATTAACAGCAAGAGAAGCGACTAGAGTTGTTGAATACGATGAGAATTATCTCAAAAATCCTAATTTGTTTAAATCGATTTGGTGTTTTTCCATTTCTATGCAGAGAGAATGTCATGGCGAGAGAGAAATAAGAGTGAGGGCGAGTGTTATGTCGTCTTTTTTAGTTTGCAACGTATTATAAACGAGGATAGTAGCGTTATTTCACACAATTTTAAATTTTAATTTGACTGAGGAAGTGAACATAATTTTCCAAAGCATGAAGAAATTCCTTTTGTTTTCACTGATATGAAAAAAGATAGAATTTCGATATGTTGACCGTTAAACCCGGCCAGGTCTTATAATTAGGTAAAAGTGTTTTTTTTTTTTTTAATTTTAAAAAAATAAAATAAAAACAGGGGGAAGAAAACGTAAAGGAATGATGGGCCAAACATTG
Source organism: Populus nigra (assembly GCF_951802175.1). Classification (NCBI taxonomy): domain Eukaryota; kingdom Viridiplantae; phylum Streptophyta; class Magnoliopsida; order Malpighiales; family Salicaceae; genus Populus; species Populus nigra. The sequence continues at coordinate 6,226,814 of NC_084865.1, forward strand.
TAGAGGGACGGAGCAGTAGGATACAAAGAGGCATGTAATCCCATTATCCTATCCAATTCCAGGCAGGATCCATTAGCATTCAAGCAGAGGATTCACATACCCCTACCCACCGCAATCCAACAGACAACAAAACCATCCCTTGAAAGCTAAACAACAACTCTCTCTCTCTCTCTCTCGTCAATGGAGACTCTATCTTCTCTATGTACAAGCCAAGCTCTAATGTCCCGTCCATCAAGTCCAGCCATTTTTTGCACTAGTGGGTCTGTTTCTTTTACTGGGTTTTCTCTAAAAACTCAAGCTTTTTCAAAAAAGAAACAGACTTTGAGTTTTGTCAAGGCTTCTGTTGCTGTCGAGCAGCAAACCCAGGAAGCTAAAGTTGCTCTCATTAGAATTGGCACTAGAGGAAGGTACCTAAAAGTTTTTCTGGTCAAATCTAAATTCTGGGTTTCGGTTTGTTTGTTAAGGTTTGACTTAATTTTGTTCAATACTTGGATTTTTTTGGTGTATGAGTGAAATTGGCTTCTGGGTTTTTGGGAGATTTAAGGTTGCCCTTTTCTGGTCCATGTGCTTCTATAGACTGTCGGGATGTTCTTCAAATTAATGATCTTTGCACTGGAAGTTCTGTTATTGAATTGGCTGTTATTGATTTAGATTTTGACTTGGTAAAAGAAATTCGGCTGTGACTCTGCTGATCAGTTTAATCAGAGATGCAGTTTAAGTTGATTTTAACTCAGTTTCATCTTCTAGATTAGTTTGTCTGTGAAATGCGGTTTTGATTTTGTCTCTATTTTGAATGTATTAGATATCGGTGTTTTATTCTTGAATCTTTGTATGTTTTGGTTATACAAAAGCTTTCATTTTTGTATGTTTTTGCACTTAAATTCAATGAGTTTTGTTAGAAAATGATGCGTTTGACATTACTTTGTGAGTAGATATAGGTAGGTCCAGGACCTTAACATGCTAGTTGAATGGCAAAGACAGTTAGATTTTGTTTCTTTTTATGATCTTGTGCCAAATATTTTGGATTTAGTTATGTTGTTCTGCTTCTTGATCTTCTTTCTAAATGTTTGACAGCCCGCTTGCACTTGCTCAAGCTCATGAGACACGAGACAAGCTCATGGCTTCGCATTCAGATCTAGCCGAAGAAGGAGCTATACAAATTGTGATAATAAAGACAACAGGAGATAAGATACAAAGTCAACCACTTGCAGACATCGGTGGGAAAGGATTGTTCACGAAAGAAATAGACGAGGCACTGATAAATGGTGACATTGACATTGCCGTTCACTCAATGAAAGATGTTCCTACATATTTACCAGAGAAGACAATCCTCCCCTGTAACCTTCCACGTGAGGATGTTAGGGATGCATTTATTTCCTTGAGTGCAGCTTCACTAGCAGATCTTCCTGCTGGTAGTGTCATTGGAACTGCCTCACTCAGAAGAAAGTCACAAATACTCCACAGATATCCATCACTCAGTGTAAGTTTATTGAGCCACATGTTCTGAATATAATTCTTCTTGGGAAATGATAGGAAATTGCTCAGATGCTCTTACATGAAATTTAATTTTACGCTTATAAAAGCTATCATGCCTGTTTATTTAGTATGGAGCTGTCGTTTGTAAGCGTTACTTGAAGTGCAATCTTGCTTTTAAAACCATTCCATTGATGTGATTTGCTCAAGGCAAGAGAAAAATGCTATTTGTGGTCCATATGAAGTGTCCGTTGTCAACTTTCAACTGTCAACTGCCAACAACCGTTGTGATTGAAGTAGAACTCCTTTTTCTGTTTGAGTTCTAGAGAGGGAGGTACATTGGGATATATGAAAATTTATTTGAAATATTGTTTAGCTTTTTATATTCTTGTAGTTTAGAAAAGCAAGCATTCTTGAGGCAGTTGTCATTATTTAGGATTTTTCACGTTTTCTAGCTTGTTGAGCTTATTCTCAGGGTTCTCCGGTATCTCTTGATCATTGATATCCTTATATTGCTTCTAATGTATGTTTCTCGATTATTTTGTTTTGTAGGTGGAAGAAAATTTTCGGGGCAATGTTCAGACAAGGCTGAGAAAACTTAATGAAGGAGTTGTAAAAGCAACGCTATTGGCATTAGCTGGACTTAAACGCTTAAATATGACAGAAAATGTAACTTCCATTCTTCCACTTGATGACATGCTTCCAGCAGTTGCCCAGGGTGCAATTGGAATTGCGTGTCGAAGCAATGATGATAAAATGGTGTGTTACCTTAGTTCATCTAAGCTTTGCATGCATGAAATCGTTGATCCAAATTCTGCATGCCCCACATAACTGCCATAGATTAGGATATATATTAATATCAGAACCTGGAGATTTTATGTTGATGGCCCATTCTGGTGCGGGTTTTGCAGGCTAATAACTTGGCTTCATAAAACTTATCATGTTCTTTTGTTACTGCCTTTTGCAGGTTAATTATTTGGCTTCATTGAACCACGAGGAAACAAGACTAGCAGTTGCATGTGAGAGGGCCTTTCTTGAAACCTTAGACGGGTCCTGTCGTACTCCTATCGCAGGATATGCTAGAAAAGATGAAAATGGTGATTGCATATTTAAAGGGCTGGTTGCTTCTCCTGATGGTACACGTGGTATGTTATGTTTGTTTTAACGTTGAGAAAGTGCTTTTAAAAATTCTTGAAATTTGTTTTTTTTACTTTAATTTTTATTTTTTTAATGATTTTGAATCGTTTTAATATGATTAAACTGTGATTAAACTGAAAGCATGTTCAGTTCCACGTAGCGTCTGCCGTTTCATGACACTTTAGTTTCTCCACCTTTTCTCTTCAGTACTGGAAACTTCAAGAAAAGGTACATATGCTTTTGATGACATGATTGCAATGGGGAAGGATGCCGGCAAGGAACTTCTTTCACAGGCAGGCCCTGGATTCTTCGACCGATGAGGAACTCGATAATAGCACAAGGAAGAAGCAAAATCAAGGCTTTGTGTTTGAGTTTTAGGCCTAGCTGTCGACCATTTTAGTGTTCATTAATTCTTCAAAGCTATTTAATTGTTGCAGCATCACGGTTTAATCTTTTGAGTTACTGTAAAGTAGAAGAGCGTGTTCAATCGCTGACACGATCACGTTAGGCTATTGTATCTTCAGAAGGAATAGAATTCGAAATTTTTGGTGTTCTCTCACTTGCATCCATAATGCCATGCTTTTCCATTGTTTTCTCTTTCTCAATCTCTGGCGTGCATGCACAAATGCTGTGCTCCTGAAAACCTGCTGATCCAAACATAGATAGGTGAGCGATGAAGGGGGTGAGCCCAGAACTCCTCTCAAGTCCGGGTGGTTAGGAAACTCAGCACTCACCCGGATGACCCGGGTTCAAGTCGGAATAGTTTTTGGCTCTCATTTGAAGTAAAATTAAAACCAAGAAGCAAAAGTGAAGGATTAAAAAATCTTCTTCCCAAGAAAACCTATCAAATTAGTTTACTATCTTTATGATCCTAAAACAAAATCTTTGTATACAAAAAATCTAAATCTAACTCTCACTTATTACTGTTAATCCATTTGATTTTTTTTTGGTTAAAAAAATTATATGAGAGATTTGGAAATTCAATGGGATTTCATCCTAAAGAAACAAGGAGACTAAAAAACTCCCTCTAAAATACTGGAACCTAAGCTATAGAATAGAGTAAAAACTAAGCAAGAACATAGGTAAACGAAGCTGAAAAATCTAAAGAGAAAAAGGCAAAGAGCTATTGTAAGTGTAAGTTATGAACAACATCTCACATTCAACTCTTTTTTATACTAATTTTTAAAATTAAAATTCATATTAATGGGCTAACTAAATAAAAATAAAAATAAATTGATAAAAAATAATTTTTTATAAATTAAAAAATTATTTATAATAAATTCACACTCAAACTCAAACTCATACCCAAACCTACTACGAGAAAGACTCGAGGCTATTTCATTTTCTTTCTCTTTATTATTTCATTTACTTTTTTTTTTTGCTTTTCATGATTTTTTTTCATTTTTATTTTTAGTTGTAAATTGTTTTTCTATGTTTTGAAAGCTTGATGTCAAAATTAAAGTACTCATGAGTCATAATTTTAAAATATTAACCGAACTGTCATATTTTTTAAAATTTGACTGGATTGTGCTTAAAAACATATTTTAAATTATATATATATATACACACACACATGGAAAAACAAAGTTTGGATAGGGGGTTAAATTGGGTTACAACAGTTTTGTTGGAATCTAGTAGTGTCGCTAGATTGTAAATGAAAGTAAAAAATACTCTAAGTAGATAAAGCCATCGAATATAGTAATTGTAAATAAAATTTACAGCATGTTATTAGAGGCTCACTCTAAAGTATAGAAATATTTTATTAAGAATTAGACTGATTATCCCTTCTTCTTAGATGGATTCTTCTTCTTCATGCTGTAGGAATTTGGCAGCGTCAATAGATTCCGGCAAAATTCCACTTATCACTGTCAAAACTCTATTTTTGTTATCCATTACACACACAAAATACAAACAAAAAACATATATAAAGATACTAACATGTATATTAATTAAACAATATATCTATATTTAAATTAAAATATTCCCTTGTTTAAGCACTTTAAATAGTGAAACTTTTTTTTATTGTCCATAATGAATTATTTATTTTTAAAATTTTATTATATACAATATATCCACCATGCTATTTTGTTATGAAGATCTAGACATGTTAACATTCCTTTTATATTGATTTTCACAAAACTCATTTAAATCATTACAATAAAATTCTCTCTTTGATTTTATAAAATAACCACTTTTCTTTTTAACTAATGCCTTAAACTTCTTAAAACAACTAAACATATTAAATTTTTATTTTAAGAAATATTTCCAAGTTTTTCTATTATAATTATCAATAAAAAATAAAAAATACATATTTTTACCAAACAAACATGGTTTGATACGACCATAAACATCGACATGTATTTCTTGTAGAGGTTGCCTTGCTCTTGATGTAAACTCCTTTGAAAAGCTCTTGTGAAATTGTTTGCCCCCTAAACATCATTCATACAACTAATTTGGATCTATTATGGATGATAAACCTTTAACATCTCTTTTTGTGTCATAATCTTCAAGCTATCAAAGTTTGCATGCCTAAGTTTCATATACCAAATTCAAGTCTCATCTTTTACACATGTATTTAGGCATTTAGACACAATCATCTCTTTGTTTAGTAAGAACATTCTATCCTTTGTTATAAATAACTTTGCAATTATAGCTGTTTTAGTGTCAAGTATTGTCAAATTATGATTTTTCATTTTAATCTCATACCCCTTCTCCAACAATTGTCTTAAGTTCAATATGTTGTTTTTCAGTGTTGGTATATAATAGATATCACCAATAAATTGATGACTTCTATCTTTCAATTTAATCAAAATTATACCTTTTTTTTTATGGCAACATTTGAATGATTCGTATATGTGACATTACCTCTAATTGCTTCATCAAGCTCCATAAACTTGTTTTTGTCTCCATACATGTAATTGCTGGCTCTATTATCTAGATACCACATGTTCGTTTTGTCTTGCATTCTCTCATCATGCACTAGTAATAGGGTGACTTCCTTCTCCTTTTATATCACTAGATTTGCATTCTCCTCAACCTTCTTGGTTGGACTCCAACAATCCCTATCATAATGACTTACTTTTTGACAATTATAGCATTTAACTTTTGATTTGTCAAACCTGGATTTTGGATTGCCATTTTTAGTGTAACTAGTCGGTCGATTTGCTTCATACGGTCGACCGGTTGATTTATTGAGGTTGTCATAACCTTGTCTTCTAAATCTGTCTCTTCCTCCTCTTTCTTTGCTTGTCCATGTCTTCTACAACCTTGGAAATATCCAAAACCATCTTGCTTTGAAAATAGTGTTTGTTCACCCACAACCTTTTGAATTTCATTGACTATTTCCTTATAGGTTTGTACTTTTCCCATGAGACCTTGGATTGAAAGAACATTCATATTTTGTGATTTCTTTATCGCGACCATCATATAATGGAACTTTTTTTACAACAAGCCTAGGATCTTTTCCACCACACGTGTCTATTTCATCTTCTCCTCGTATCTCTTCATTTGATTATATATAGCCAATATGCTTGTAAAGTATTCTGAAATATTTTGTAATTCAAACATATATAACTTTTCAAAATCACCACGTAACTTTTATAAATGTACTTTTCTCACATTGCCAACTCCTTGGTTTGATTCTTGCAAAACTTTCTATGTTTGCTTAACGGTTGTTGCATTGGCTACTATCTCAAAAGTGACATAATCTAAACATTGGTGGATGATTGTTAGTGCTTGTTAATCCTTCCTTCGTGTCTTTTGCTCAACCTTCCTTTGAGATGAATTCAATGTTACTCTATCTATAGGCTCATCAAAGCCTTTTTCAACCATCTCTCATACAACTTGGAAGTCTAGCCAAGTTTTTACTCGAATAAACCAAGTTTCATAGTTATTCTTTGTTAACCTAAGACATTGAATTAAGAAGTTTGGATTGACCATGTTAAATAATCAAACCTAAACTCTGATACCATTTGTTGGAAGAAAGATAAGTATGGTAGAAGATTAAAAATAGTAATACATAGTCAAAAACTCAAGAACAAGAAGAAAATTAAGATGAAGATATACTTTTATTAAGTGTTTATCTCTAAGTTCTCTTAGCTATTCTTTCTATTTTTGCACTACTTAACAATGATGAATTACAAGTCTTTTATAGGTATAAAATCCTAGATAATCAAGGAATTAAATTAATACAAGAAAATCCCAATCTAAACAAGAATTGTATTCTGCCAACTGAATTGGTCGATCATTTCTCAATCGGTCTACCACTTCAATTTATTCCACCTAATTGCTTAACATCAACTGGTCGATCTGTTCTCAATCGATCGATCCAACTAATTTCTAGATATCAATTTACTTTCAACACTATGTACCAACCAATTAAAATTATTTTGTTTTCATGAAGCAAGATTATGAAAAAAAAACTTCTCAATTCCAAAAGCATGTCATGGGCATCCAAGAACGGGAGAAATGGAATGGATTTTTGAAAACTCACAGTAAACCTTTGAAGTTTATGTGATGTTTCTTGTTACTAGGTGGTGGCCTAGTGGTAAGAGCGTGGGACTAAGGGGTTTGCTCCCTCTTAGGTCTTAGGTTCAAACCCTATGGCTGCTCATATGATGGCCACTGGAGGCTTACATGGTCGTTAACTTCAGGGCCCGTGGGATTAGTTGAGGTGCGCGCAAGCTGGCCCGGACACCCACGATAATCAAAATAAATAAATAAATGAACTCGGCAAGCTCTGGAACGTAGGGCCCAGAGAAATAATTAATAAAATCAGGAAATGATACTTAATCAAAAGAGAAATCAGATAATGAGTTGTTAACCAATACTGTGGGCATATCTTTCTCCCGGCAATGTCGAACTCATGTGACTTGAACTGTGGGCATTTTCGAAGCCAGTTCACAAGAAATACATTTGAATCTTGACCTAAATATCATTACAAGAAATTGGTTAGTTAATGTCTGGATAATTTGATGAAATTATTGCATTAAAATATTCATTTAACAAGTAGATCTTATCAGCGGATCCCATGAATTCAATGGTTGGGACATTGAGGGAGTGATTTTCAATAAAGTCAGCATTGTTCTTAAGAATAAAATACAATAAAAACATGGACACCAAGTTGTTTAAGATCACTAGAAGTATTGGATTAGGAAAATCCAACCCGAACAGGAGATTCAACAAGCAACGAATTGGCCACTGGGGACAAAAAATATAAGGCAAATTGACTGATGCTGCCGCCTAATTAACATTAACAATCCAGAAATGCTAGCTCTACCTACCATTGTTCCATGTGTGAGGACTGCAACTTTATTAGCTCTTGGGAAAGAAAGGGCCTAACTGATGGGGACATCGAACCGGAAACATTGGTTACGTGCGCGTATAATTATAGACGATAGAGGATAGCCCAAACCATTGAGAAATTGGGCTTTAGCTTATGTTTTTTGGGCTTAATTCATATGGACTTTTAGTTAAGGTTTATGAATTTGGTTTTATTTGTTGGGTTGGATTTAATTATTGTTGGATATTTTATTTAATGGGCCATAAGCCCAATTGCTTATTCTAGTTAGGGTTTTAGTATAAATACCCTACTTTTCTAAATGTAAGGATTATTGATGATTAATGAAAATTTGCAGATTTTGCATCTCCCTACTCTCCTCTCTTCTCTTCTTTGGCTTTCTTCTTCTCCTCTTCTTACTCTAGGCTTCTTTCTTTTTCCGGCTTTAATTCTTTTGCTTGTTGTCCCGCGTCAAATTTGGTATCAGAGCAAGGCTTTTAATTGTTCTTACAATTAAACGATCTATGCGTTTATGTGAAACCCTACTGTAAAAAAAAAAAAAAAAAGCCTACTATTCTTGCAATTACAAGGATCTACTGTACACTGTACACTGTTTAAAATTACTGTTCGGCGACTCCTCAGCAGCGACAACCTCCACAGGAGCAAGCCTTCGCCTTCCAGCTTCTTCACCGGCCAACAGCAGTCCTCCTTCCTCCAGTGACGCCCACAGAAGCAGCCCCACTCCTAACTGAGAACCAACTGTCGGATCTGCAAAGAAGAAACAAACCAAAAGGAAGACAACAAACAGAAGGGAAACAAAGGAACAGACCCAGCAGTACCCTCCATCTTCGCCGACCAAACGCCACAGAAGCATCACCACAGCAACAGCACCAGCACCAACCGCGACCCGCCATCCCGGCTTCAGCAGCACAAAACCACCAGCAACAGCCACCCACAAACCCATCACAGCCAGCACCGACTGGTGGTTCACCGCAACAAAGGCAACACAACAGATCTTCATCTGCCACCATCCACGGTGCCATCACCTTCAGCAGCCACCATAGGTCGCCAACGCCAGCAGCAGTAAATCCTCGTCGGTGGCAGCGCCTCAACCAGTGTCATCCTCTCCGCGCCATCAACAAATCTCCATCTGCCACCGCCCCCAGTGTCGTCGCCCTCAACCATCAGGCACAAGCAGGACAGTAGAACCGGTCAGCGACAACCACCACCTTCAACAGACTACAACTATCCTCGCCTTCAGCTATCACGCCGCGCCGCCAGCAACAACAACAAAGAAAACTCAACAAAGCAAGTGCAGCGCAGAAGAAGAGGATTGCACAGAAGAAGAGAGCTGAGGCGAAATTAATTAACCTAGACACGTCATCGCCATGTCAGCGTTCGTGTAGTCAGACACGTCAGCAGCTCTTCCCATGTCGTCTGCCACATCAGCTCTGACCGCCACATCATATGCCCCTTCAGCCATGCCACCCTGCCACGTCAGACATGATCATCCCCGTCACCCACCACGTCAGCAAACTGGCCATGTCATCTGCCATGTCAGCAGTCCATTCATCTGGTTTGCCATGTCAGCTCCAGCTTCCTCCCAGCACTCTAGTTAGTGAATCACTCTCCCATATTTGTTGAAGTTTCCTTTTCTTGGTTTTTCACTTGTCATTTAAGGTATTATTAATATTACTTTTGTGCCTAAAAAATTACCAAAAAAAAAAAAAAAATCTCACCTAGAATTTTAATTGTTAATTTTCGTTCATCAACCTCTTTCATCAATGATAGCTAATATCTTATTTTATTTGATAATTATGAATTCTTGCTTATGACATCGTATTTGATTAATCATTTACACTTAAGAATTTAGTATTACATGCTTACAATTTTATTAGTGTAATTTGTTCTTGATTAATCTCCACATTTAAGAAGAAAAAAAAGGATAAAAAAAAATATTTAGCTTTATTTTTGTATTGTGACTTCACTTGCTAGAACCATTTGTGATCTCAATTTCATTTCTAAGTGAGTGTTGTATGCTTTTGTGTCATGATCATCTAATGTCCAAACTTAAGTTTACACTTATCGTAGACTCAACCCTTAGTCATATTCTTATGACCATTTAAAGGGCACTGCAAACTTAGGTGATCAACATGTTTAGAAGAATTGAGCCTCAAGAGAGTTTTCGAATAAGGCACTCAAAGACCAATGAATATCACAAGAACAATCATTATGGACAAGTTCACCCTGAGCGCCACCAATATGACTATCATTTAGGTTATTCTAAACATGATGACTTTAATGAGCGAGTCTTGAGTCCTAACAAAATAAAAGCTCCCACTTTTGACGGTCGTCATGACCCTTGGATATTTGATATGTGGATTCGTGATATGGATAAATTCTTTGAGTGGCATAAATTGTCTGATAATAGGAAAGTTAGATTTGCTAAGATGAAACTCATCGATGAAGCCAAAGTTTATTGGAGAGATGTTGAGGATTGTTTAGAGATGAGAGGTAAACCTCCTATAACTGATTGGATCAAAATGAAACATAAACTTCAGGAGAAGTACCTACCCCAGTCCTATAGGAACAAACTCTTAGACCAATGGAACAATCTAAGACAAGGAAATAAGCCTATCAATGAGTATATAATGCAGTTTAACGATTACATGATTAGATGTGCCATAAGAGAGAGTGAAGCCATGACTTTGCGTAGATTTTGTAGAGGTTTAAATGATGATCTTAGAAGAGAAGTTGTATTTCAAGGTGTATCTACCCTTGATCAAGCTTATACCTTAGTTAAAGACTACAAGTTGGTCACGAAGAATCAGTGAAAGAATCGTCAGGACTCTTATAGTATCCTTATTAGGTCCCAATTCAGAAATAGTGATTCTTTGTTAGATGCTCCACCCCACAGACTTAATCCTAGTAGCGCCCAACTTTGTAAGAAAGATAAGGGCAAATGAGTTGTCAATGAAGTGTCTAAGGTGAGTTCAAAGGTTAAGTGTACTAATTGTTTAGGTTTTGGTCATGTCTTTTTAGATTGTACCTCTAAACCTTTAGTCATCCAAAAATATAAGGATCTAGGTAAAGAGGAATGTTGTAGTGTTGAAGTGTATGAGCCTAATCTTGAGGATTTTAGTGACATAGATGACGAGGATGTGCAAAAAGAGGGACTTAACACAATGAGTCCACATGAGCTTGAGACTGAGGTTAAAAAAGAGTCTGATATGTCTGCTTCAATGGTAGAGGAAGTTTTAGGGAACTCTTCAGTGGAATCGCTTGTAGAGATACGTATGGTCTTAGAAGAGTCTCATGATATTAGTCCTCCTAAACTACCTGATTCCTCATCCCACATGCTTGGTGTCCAGCACATCATAAGTTTAGAGCAACATATTGAGCTTTTTGACCCCTTACCACATGCACGTGATGAGGAAGATGAAGATAATCCTAGTTTACTTGATCGTGTTCATACCATATCTACACAGGTTTCAAACAATGTTTGTCACATTCCACACCCTCAATCATTTAGTGTTCATAGTTACAAACCTGAGAAGCCTATAGAACACCCTCCCATATCTCCTCACGATAGGATGTCTAAGTCAGCTGAGTCGTTACCATGTAGGGTTCATAATTTGCATATTGAGATCATGAAACAAATTCAAGCAAGTAATGAACAATACAAATTTCAAGCTGATTTACTTAAGTATCATGATGCACTTAATGTTGGAGATTATTTCATGATACAGATTAGACCTGAACGGTGTCCTTTGGGAACTGATCATAAATTGCAAGTAAGTAGTGCTAGACCATTCAAAGTGTTGCAAATGATTAAATTAAATAATTATGTCATTAAATTGCCATTAAACTTTGATATTAGCTCTACTTTTAACACGAAGGACCTCATTATTTATAAAATACAACCTATGCTTGATGCTCCTTTTGATACCCCTACCTCATTATCCATATCTTTGGCACAAAAGGAACATATTAATGCTACTTTGAATGCACAAGTTGTTTTTACCAGGGATGATGAACTTCATCAAATCTTAGTATATGGGCTCGACGACCAGATTCAGACTGTACTTGGATTATCAGAGAGACATCATAACAGCTTGATCCTTATCTTTGAGAGCATTATCGGAGCTGCCTTGACCTATACTCGACGGGGTCGAGTTCTTCCAACCCCGGGAGAATTGATGGGGACATCGAACCGGAAACATTGGTTACGTGCGCGTATAATTATAGATGATGGAGGATAGCCCAAACCATTGAGAAATTGGGCTTTAGCTTATGTTTTTTGGGCTTAATTCATATGGACTTTTAGTTAAGGTTTATGAATTTGGTTTTATTTGTTGGGTTGGATTTAATTATTGTTGGATATTTTATTTAATGGGCCATAAGCCCAATTGCTTATTCTAGTTAGGGTTTTAGTATAAATACCCTACTTTTCTAAATGTAAGGATTATTGATGATTAATGAAAATTTGCAGATTTTGCATCTCCCTACTCTCCTCTCTTCTCTTCTTTGGCTTTCTTCTTCTCCTCTTCTTACTCTAGGCTTCTTTCTTTTTCCGGCTTTAATTCTTTTGCTTGTTGTCCCGCGTCACTAACTCCTTTGCCTCTCCATAGCCAATAGAGATATAACATAGAACACCATTGGTTCTCTTTCAGTGTGAACCTAGCTAAGGTCCTAATATTCAAAATTATGAAGGAAAATATGGCTGGCTAGTCTCATCAACAACTCTGAATCCTGATTAATTAAATAGATACGATTGCAGAATGGCTTGCATGTTATCAGCACATAGAATCAATAGACTTTTAGATTGGCCCCTCTCATGCGTGGACCTGGACCCAGTGAAGGAGGACCAGCAGAGTTACATTACCTAGTCGCTGCTGGGTTGGCATAAAAACTGCTTTCAGATTCTTGACGTGCCTCTGTTGCACATGAAGCCGGCTCCTGGGCTAATTTTAGGAGTGGAAAACACGAGTTCTCCTACACATCTTGATCTTTATTTTAACCAATTACAAGGCATTTCGAGATCCATTCAGCAGATGTGCCGCCTATGTTCATTTGATCTGCAATTCATCAATCTTAATGGATGGTTGTGTCGGTTGGTCTTTGCTCCGCCCTCATGTATGGTTGTCTCGGTTCTTCTAAAACATGTTGGGTCTACAACTATTTAATACAGTACACAACCATTGTCAGTAATGAGGAACAAGTTGGGTCTCTTACATCACTATGTCTCAGACACTGACTCGTTTTGCTAGGTTTTGCATCACTTGGGATGAAAGATTTGAACTCCTATTCTCGTGCCCAGTCAAAAATTCTTACCATCATGGAGCTAGGATATTTTATTTTTATATTTTAAAAGTATTTAAAAAAAATAAATATTTTATTTATTTATTTTTACTTCAAATTAATTTTATTTTTGTGTTTTTAAATTATTTTGATGTGATGATGTCAAAAATAAATTTTAAAAAATCAAAAATTTATTTCAATGCATTTTCAAATGAAAATCTCATAAAAAAAAAACTGCTACCACAATATCAAACGAGCTCTAATGATATTGTGGTAGCGGTTGTTTTTAGTGTTTTTTGCTCGAAAATGTATGAAACTAATATTTTTTTTAAAAAAAATTATTTTGATATCAGCACATCAAAACAATAAAAAAAATAAAAAAATACATTATTTTCAAGCAAAAAAAATGAAAATTTTGTAAAATGTGGTTTCTACCACAAAAACAAATACATCCTAAGGGTTTATTTGGAACTATGATGGTGGTTGATTATCAAAATATTTTTTACTTATAAATGCATAAAAATAATAATTTTTTAATTTATTTGTTATATAGATACATCAAAACGATCTGAAAACATAAAAAATATTTAATTTTAAACAAAAAAATAATAATTTTAAATTTTGATCAACCTCAATTTGGGCAAAACAATGCTAAATAACACATCATTAGTGCATGATTAGATCAATTTTATATGCCATTTGATGTAGTTTGTTTTTTCTTTCTAATATAAAAGTCAAAGTGTATCATCTCAATCAATGAATCTCATCTTTAAATGATTGTAAAATATAGTTATATATAAAAAGAAAATTTTCTAAATATTAAGTTTCTAATAAATTGTCTCTAATAATTTTGATATTTCATTAAAGAAAAAGGGGCGCTGGTTCCAATTAACTTATAAATATGGCAATATTGGCATCTTTGATTATATTTTAGAGTAAATTATTTACCCTTGACAAAAATTAGTAAGTGCATTTTAAAGAATATATATGCCTTTGAGACCAATCACTTTGTCCACTGTAATGCATGACACCACTCTTTCTCAAATAACAGAATTACAAGGTTCATATATATATATGTTTGATTGGACTGGAAGCACGACTTCCTCTCAGTATACATAAATTGATCCGAAAACATTCTTTAATCTCGTTATAAAAATAGTTAATGCAAACAAGTCTCTATATATTATTATAAATAAAGCTAAAAGTGCCTTAAAAAACATTATTTCTGGAACCATACTCAGTAGTATTGTGAATTATAAATAGTAATGCATTATTATGTTTTTTGTTTTTTGCATTTTGTTTCTTTGGTTATTGATATTTTTTTAATTTAGTTCTTATATGATATGTTTATGGGGATTTAAAGTGAATAATTTATTTTAATTTATCTTTATATAGTTATTGCAGTATCAAAAAAATATCTTATTATCAAATTGATATTAGAAAAATATTACAGCATCATATCACAGTATGGTCTAATTTTTAAAATATTTAGTTACATTTTTTTTTTTTGAAAAAAACTAGGCTATTAAATTTTGTGGAGTCAATAACTCAATTTGTGAGTTTGGCGAGATAACCCCGGTTGCCCCTCTTTGCGGGTTTTGCGAGGTACTTTTTCTTCTTTTTTCCTCTAATTGAACTTGATTATGTGATTAATTTGTCTTTATATGGTTATTGCAATATCAAAAAATATCATAGCATCGGGTTAATATCAGAAAAAATATTTTAGCATTGTGATATGGTCTAATTTCACTACAAGATTTCATAGTTTTACCGATGAAAACAGTCCGTCAGTGTGTGATTAGAAGTTCGTCGATGATCTTTTTACCGACGTCATCACCAACGGATTACGTCCGTCGGCTTTCCTTTCGTCAGTGATTCTCCATTCCGTTGCTATATCGGTCGGCAAAACAAAAAAACCATTTGCCGATGGTTTTACAGACGGAATTTGAGCGCCAAAAAAAAATATGCCAGCTTGAAATATACCTACGGATTTTTAGTCCGTCGGTGATATCGTGACTTATCGACGACTACTAACCGTTGGTAAAGCTGTCAGTGAGTGTATGAAATACCAATCGAATATATCCATCTGTAAATTCATCGGTAAGTGTGGCGGCTATTGTTAAATGTCGACGGATTAATTCTGTCGATAAGTCTGTCGGCGAGCGTTTAAAATACCGACCGAATGAATCCATCAGTAAAATCCTTGGTAATAGTTTTTTTCTAAATTTGTTTTTAAAAAATTATTTAGGATATATAATATAAAACTATATAAATTAATTGTAATACAAACCAATTATGCAAATAAAATTTATATTAAACATAAAAAAAACAAAGTTAAATAATATTCATTACAAACTGAATATGTTTCAAAAAAAATATTAAATGAAGTTTTAAAGGTAAATAATGTTTATTACAAATTAATATAAAGGTGGAGCTGGAGGAGGAGGAAGAGATCTTGGAGGAGGAGGCTGGTGGTTATACGACCAAAAAGGATTAGGCGCACATGTTTCACTCTGTGTTGCCATGTTTATGACCATTTCGCGAAGCTGTTCAAAAGCCGCTTTTTGTTGTGTAGAGACTCTTTGTTCTGCATGAGACGCTTTGAGTTGCGCGTACTCCGCTAATAGGTGGTCGTATTTTTCAGTGAGCTGAGCCGTGTGTTGCTGCATGGCCACAAACTCCTTAGATTGGGAGCTCGATATTGATTGGGAGCTCCCAACGGTTGAAACACTACGGGTTGACCGCAAGTTGTCGGCCGTAGTGTTGGAGAGCCCGTAAACCCAATTTTTATCGGGTCCACCTGACGAGCCAACCTCCATCCACAAATCCGGATCGAATTCTAGATGGATCAAAATATCATCCTTGTATCTCTCCCTCAACCGATTATTATAGGTCTCATGAAAATTAAAAAAACAGAAGTAATCATCATATTCAATTCAATAAACATAATAACTTACAAAATAAAATGGTCGAACAAACATACCATGAAATGTTGAGCACGGTTATCAACGAACTGTTGCGTCCTTTTTTGGCGGTCTTGACTCCGCATGTGCGTCTCCATAAACAGCTCCATCGGGCTCGGCTCACGTCCTAGAGACGCAGCCTATAATGAAAAAAGATATATTAACAACAACTTAATTTAACGATATATTTCATTTAAATTAATCTTACCATCTGTTTCGCATGTGCAGCAAATGAAACGGAGCCGCTAGTGTGCGTTGTCACCGAGCCATGAATTGGTCGATTCCAGTTGCCAGCACCGGACTGTGAGCGTCGTGTGAACCGCTCAGACGTTACGTGCTCAAGATAGTGCGGCCATATATCTTCCAGGATGTATATCGGTTTGAAATCCCTCCAAACCGCAACATTGTTCCAGCCTTTGAAACCCCTATCCCTCGCGGTTTGTTTTGCCCTTTTCTGTGCTTCATATCAAAAATCATGCAACCTACTTCACGTAACCAAAAATTAAATTTTGAAAAATAAATTTTAGTCTAAAAAAAATCTTGTATTTTTTTCGATCTTACCTAGTTGCCGCGTGATTTTCCCACACCATCCCCACAACAGTGTTATGCTCACTGTCCCAGCAGAATTTGTGTTGTGTATAAATAAACAAGTTTAAATAAAAACAATAATTTATTTACAATTATATTAACAATTTATTAGAAATAAGCTGAAAATTATAAATTAACACTAACTTGAAATCTGCCAAACCATTCATTGATTTGAGGCATCCATTCAGGATACTTGGATATTTAACTCCATTGAAATAGTGGAATCTCCATCGACGATTTAAACGCCGATGATATTACTCGGGCGGCCTCAATATTTGTGAACCTGAAAATAAATGAAATAAATTAAATAGTGATTACTTCATAAATTATGTTGTAATTTTTTTAAAAAAAAAATTAAACCTTAACAAACTTACATTGAAAGGTCGTCCTTCCACTGTGCCTCGTACTTACGGGTAAATTGATTCCGCTGCGAAGGCACACTGCCTCTGCACTGTGAAGTACTGCTGGAAAAGATAGCATCGGTTGACGACGCAGGTGGTGTAGGTGTCTCTTCTTGAGAAGCACCTAAGGAAATATCATCACCGCTGCTAGACGAACTAGCTGCGACTGTACTTGAGCGACCAGCTCTGGTTTTCATTCTACGCATCTCCATAATTTTATACAAATAATTATATAATTAAATTCAAATATTAAAAAAAATTCGACAGCACCTCCCCTATACCGGATACTACTCCCCTATACCGGATATTACCTAAATCCACAAACCTGCACATATTAACAAAAGCCACAACTAATTGACCCAATTTATACTAATTATTCCAACATATTCAATTACTAATCCTAAGATAAATTCAACATTAAGAATTACAATTCAACAAATTATTCAATAATTATGTCAATACAACAATAAAATATATTCAATAAATAAAAAAAAACTGTAGACTAACAATTAAAATTAATTGAAAAAATTAAACATAAATCATGCAATAATAGAGTAAAATTAAAAATTATTCCAAAATATTCAATTACTAATACTAAGGTAAATTCAAAATTAACAATTACAATTCAAAAAATTATTCAATAATTATACCAATACCACAAAACAATAAATTAAAAAAAAACTCTAGAATAACAATCAAAATAAATGCAAAACATTAAACACAAATCATGTAATAATAGAGTAAAATTAATAATTATTCAAACATATTCAATTACTAATTCTATGGTAAATTCAACATTAACAATAAATATTCAACAAATTAACTAATAATAATTATGTCAATACAACAATAAAAAATAATCAATAAATTAAAAAAAAATTATAGACTTTAGCAATGAAATATGCTTACTTTAATAATGTGTTGAATTCAATACTTTATCTACATAACAAAAAATACACAAAAACAAAAAACATAGCAAAAAAAAACCCTTAAAATAAAATGAAATAGAAGAAACACATACCTTTCAAACTGATGAAGATTCACAAGAAAACTTGCTAGAGAGTGCAGGTGAAAACTTTGAAGAACGGAGAGGAAAAGAATCGAAATTTAAGGTGAAAAAATGAACTCAAGAGGCGGTCGCTAGAACTTATATGGCAGTTTTACCGCCGGATTCACTGACGGATATAAAATTAATTATTATTTTAATTTATTCCATCGGTAAAGTGTCAAAAATCCGTCGGTAGTTTTTGAATTTTGTGCCAAAATTTTTAATGACCCTCCATATTTTTCGTGGTCCGTCGGTAATTCTGTCGGCGATCTGACGCAGACAGAGATGCATTCAATGAACAACCCTTTGGAATTCGCGCAGTCCATTAGTAAAATTGACCCACCGACAACTTGCCGACGTACTTATATCCGTCGGTATGGTCGTCGGTGATTGTGGCATTTTAAGTGATTATTTTCGAACGCTCTATGAAATGCCGACGGACATATATCCATCGGTAATGACGTTGGTGATTGTGGTATTTTCGTGTTACAAAATATATCATCCATTATCTATAATTATTTCAAGTAATTATTTCGTGATTGTGACATTTCAAGTAATTATTTCAGGTAATAAATATTTCGTGTTACAAAATATATCATCCATAATCTAAATTACATGAAAGAAAGGGTTTTACACAGGGCTTAAATTTGATTGCTAGTCAGAATTTTCTTCTTCTTCGTCATCAATTGAATTGTCATCACCCTCATCGCAATCTTCAATATGCATATCGTCTTCTTCATCCACATTTGCTTATCCACTGGAGCTCAAAACAACATTCAACTCCTCTACGTCAACATCAACAAGACTATCATCGAAAACATGAAAATTTGAATTTTCTTCCAATTCAATCGAAGGAGCAACTCGATATAGTTCAACCAGCTCACTAACTTGAAAGACTTCATCTCGCACACTTGTGTCTTCGTTCTCATCCTGAACAACCTCAACACGACCCCAGGATTTTGTTTTTAAAACGGACAACCAATCAACTCTTGATCGATCCTTTCTAAATGAAAGGGTGTATGTGTAATAAACTTGTTGACATTGCTTTGTGAAAACAAAGACATCGTTTATGTTAGCGTGAATGCCTTGTTGTTTTCCATGCAGTATGGACATGTGAGTTTCCCATACGTGCTCCAACCAGAAAGCATTCCATAAGCTGGAAAATTATTGATAGTCCACATCAAAGTCGCCCTCATAAGGAAATTTTTTTTCCTCGATATATCATAAATCAGAGCTCCGGAAGACCACAACTGCGCCAACTTATCAATCAACGGTCGAAGACAAACATCTATATTCCGCCCCGGGCTGCTTGGACCAGGTATGATAATAGATAAAAACATGAACTCCGGCCTTATACACATTCTCGGTGGCAAGTTATAAACTGTGAGTATGACCGGCCAACAAGAACAAGGAGCAGCAAATGACACAAATGGGTTGAATCTGTCTGTACACAACCCAAGACGCACATTTCTTGATTCAGCTGAAAAGTGAGGATGAACACTGTTAAAGCGTTTCCATGCTTCGCCGTCAAAAGGATGAACCATCACTCCATCAACCGCATGGTGTGCTTGGTGTCATGTCATTTGCTCAGCAGTCCTTAGTGACATGAATAACCTTTGCAGTCTATGTGTGATTGGGAAGTATCTAAGTTTTTTATATGCCACTAGAGTCTTTTCCCTGCCAATTCTAGGTTTGTAATGGGAATGCCCACATGTCATGCACTCGGTCATCTCAGCATTTTCAAGGTAATATAACACAGAAGTTAGGGCACATGTCAATTTTTTGGTATCCTAAACCGAGGGGTTTCGCAGCATAGAAGTTCTCTTTCAGCCTGTTCTCTTCAGGTAAAATGCTTCTTGCCCATTCAATAATCTTGTCATACCCAGCCTCACTCAACCCATGATCTGACTTGATGGTGAACACTTGTGCTACGGCAGATAATTTACTGTGGTTCGTGTAACATCCCATAATAATTTGTCAGAATCTTTCAACAAATCAAAAAACCTAACTGCATCTACATTAGGTTTTTCTTCTACGATTGGACATTGACTGACATTACCTTGATTCATTCTCATTGCATCCATAACCATATTTCTGTATGGATTAGTGATGTCATTTGCCGCTTCATGCACGTTGCTAGCACTAGAAGTAGACCTAACCACCATTTCTTCCATTCTCCTCTCACTAACATATACTTCTCCATGTGCATACCAACACTGGTAATTCTCCATAAACCCTTTGTGTAGAAGATGCATCATTACAACATTTGAATGTAAATACTTTTTATTTTGACACTTCCTGCATGGACACCTAATACCGTCTCTAGTAAAATTTTTAGGAATAGATGTTGTGAAATTAATAAAACCTTGAACCCCGTTATAATAATCCATCCTCCAAAATTCTTGGGATGAATCTTGATACATCCATGAACGATCATCCATGATTTATATCGAACCTCTATAAAATTATGATGACATAATATATTAATTAACTAAGTTATGTAAATAAACTTGCAAAAATATTACTTTACCTCGAGATTATCCAACAAACCAATC
This sequence comes from Populus nigra, assembly GCF_951802175.1. Taxonomy (NCBI): domain Eukaryota; kingdom Viridiplantae; phylum Streptophyta; class Magnoliopsida; order Malpighiales; family Salicaceae; genus Populus; species Populus nigra. The sequence continues at coordinate 6,247,558 of NC_084865.1, forward strand.
ACAACTTCTCATAAATATTAAATATTCTTTATCATTTATCAACGTCCATACAAATTAAAATATATAAATTTACAAAAATTATCACTCCGCAATACCATTGATAAAACTTTAAACGGACCCATTAAGGAAGCTATTAATTATTTCAAAACAGCACATGTACTTCGGTAGTTCCATAAAGTTTTAACAATTTACAAACAAATACAATCTTACAAAATCTAAAACAAACCATAACAGGTATAGAATTATACATTCATATACTACAAGTTTGTTTGAGAAATAATAATAAAACATGTACATGTACTAACAAAATAGATATACTAAAAAAACAATAAAATTGACATTTAATTAAATGTTAAAATTTTAAAAGATAGAATTACTTACAAAAATTGATAAAATCCATCGGTAAATCAGAACATGGATGCTGTGACCACAAAACTTCAAGAAATATAACTTGTTGTGTTGATATGAGGGAGATTTTTGTTTGGGGGGAGGGGGGCTGGTTGTTTGCAGATGGGGAGAGTTGGGATTAGGAAGAAGAAGGAGAAATATGGGAGGAAAGGTTCGGTATAGTGGATATATATTAACTTTTCCCGACGGTTACACCGACAGAAACTCCGTCGGTGAAACCGTCGATGATTATGACGGAACAATCGACACGTCACCATACGGATCTGCAATTTCAAATCCATCAGTGATTCCATCGGCAATATAAACGGTGGTCGCTATACGAGCTGTCTTTTTGAATCCGTCGGTGATTCCATTTGAAAAAATAACCCGCCAAAACCTCCACGTCAGCGACCCGTTTTTTTTCACGGCGGAAACTTTTCCATCCGTAATTCAGTCGGTAACTACTGATGAAAATTGTCCGTCGGTAGTTACCGACTGAATTATAGACGAAATGTTGTCCGTCGGTAATATTGACCTCAAATTACCGACATAAATATTCCGTCAATAAATCCGTTGCTATTTAGCGAATTTCTGGTAGTGTTTTTAAAAACTTTAGTTAAATAAAAAATAATTTTTTAAAAAACTAGGTTATTAAACTTTATGGAGTCAATAATCCTGGTTGCGAGATAACCCTAGTTGCCCTGTTTGTGGGTTTTGTGGGGTACTTTTTCTTCTACTTTTTTATTTGTAATTGAATTCGATTATGTGATTAATTTGTCTTTATATAATTATTGTAGTATCAAAAAAATCCCAACATCGGATAGGTATCAGAAAAATATCATAACATTATGATATGGTCTCATTTTTAAAAAAATTAGTTAAATAAAAAATAAGTTTGAAAAAAACTAGGTTATTAAACTTTGTATAGTCAATAATTTGATTTGCAAGTTTGGTGAGATAATCCTGGTTGCTCCTATTTGCAAGTTTTGCAGGGCACTTTTTCTTCTTTTTTTAATTGAATTTGATTATGTGATTATCTATTTTTATTTTTATTATATAGTTAATAAAATAGTTTTGAAAAAAAACATGTTATTAAGTTTAGAAAGTTCATGGGCTTAGTGACGTGTATGGTGAGTTTAACTTTTTTTTCTTTTTTTATATATTTATTTTTTTCGATTTCATCCCTTGATGTTAGACTGATTGAGAATTGAGTTTTTATAATTTTTTTTGTTTTATTTTCTATGAGATTATCATAGTCTTAAAAAAAACCTCTATATTGATTTGACGCTTGATTTTGCAATTGTCTATTTTTGTATCATATAGCTGAATAAACAGTAGTTTAAATATAAAAAACAAGTTATTAATCCCAATTGAGTCTATTATCCGATTTGTAGATTTGACATGTTGACTCGGGTTATCCAATTCACAGGTTTAGTGAATTTACCCATCAAACTTATTATTATTTTTTTATTTCACTCTTATTCAATATTGGATTGGTTGGAAAATAAAATTCATGGTATATTTTTTTTATATTTTCTATAGAGTTATCATAATCTTAAAAATAGTCTGACCCGTAGCAGAACAGTGAGGAATACACACAAACATCAGATTCAGTAGTGGAAAGCTATGGAGTCTGCAAGGGAAAAAAAAATGCAAACACATTAAATTTCCTAACCCTAAATGTAAATAAGTTTTAAAAAATTAATCACCTCCATTGAGCCATAGAAGCAAATGTTTTTCTTCAGGATTTTCAATGGCTTCAAAGAACCAACAAAACAAAGCTCTTCTATGACTGCATACTGCTTGAATGTTACCTCAGGCTGCCCAGGAAGTCTAATGACTCTGTCTGCTTCTTGTTGGGCTAAGACATCACGATCGAGTAAGCTCAAAGTCAGCTCTGCTCACCCCTAGCTATCGAACTAAATACGAAGAAAAGAAGAACAATACAAAGATGCAAAGAGAACTGGTAGAAGGCCAATTGCTAGCCAGGGACTGGATTTTTTCATTTCGAATTAATCACAAATACTGAAAGCAGGACCACTTACTAGATGTACCATGACATTTTGATAAGATGCCATGATTATATATTGATTAGAAAGTCTCTCAGTTTTGATAAGCAGGTCAATTACAATATGATTTAATTTGAAATATAAACCATGAAAAAATATGTTGTTTACCGAGTCAAATTAATAAGAAAAAGATAGACTAGGAAATTATTTTATTTAAATTGGATTTTATTTTTATTTTTTTCTAAAAAATATTGACATTAAATTAAATAAAATCAATTAAATGAAGTGATATGAAATTATATTTTTTTTATCTGTATTTTTCTCTCAGTTTTTTAATTTATTCTTTGGTTATTAATTAATCTTTTCAGTGAATCAACTTTTCAATTTAAATTTCATATTTTTGCTTCTTTTTTTCACGTTGACATTAACCTTTTTATTTAAGCCAGGAGTGAATGGCGGGCAAGGGGACAAGTTAGGTTCTATTAGTGTAGTGTCTTTACCTTGATTTTTTGGGTTTGAACAATATTCTGGAGGGTTAATAATTTCTCTAAATACATTAGAATATTATAATGGTTATAATATTGTTAATCTCGCTCGAGTACCTGACGGTTATAATTTTCTAAAAATATTTTTATAGTGCACAGTTGCCGACAACAGGCTACAAAACAATTTACTTGGAACACGATCTGAAAAAATATAAAGCAACCTTTCTTCTTTAACATAAACTACACATGGACAGACTTCAAATCGTACTTGCTTTGTATAGTTTCTTGGCATGGAAAACCTTCCTATTCTTTGTTCTTCCATGAATATGGTGCTAGAAAAAACTTGATATGTATTATGTAGTTTTTATATGTTTTTCCCATCTTTTTAACGCTCTCTAAACTCTATTTTTTTTTTCAATAGCCATGGAGAGAAATCTATGTTTAAAAGCAGCCCAAAATTAAAATCCTGAGTTTTGCATAATGAGATAAAGAGAAAAGAGTGTCTGATAAATTACACAGCCCAAGGTGGAGAAAAAGATGTCCAAGATCTGCTAAACATAGTCAATGATTGGTCACATTCTATTCCTCTTTATCACGAGTACCAATACTGTGGGAACTAGAACCTTGAAGAAGCCGGCAAAGTTTTGGCTGAAAGGAAATGAGAGAAGAGAGAAAGGGACTGCTGAGGTGCAAAGACCGGAACCTGGTGGCCTGCACCACGTATGGTGGCTAATAAGAGCCCTCTCTCATACGTCTCAACCCATCCTGCCACTTGACTCTTATGAAACCATGCCCTCCATTCTTCAATCACTTTTAACCCCATTTTGTTTATGCTGTACCTTGTTGATGTTACTGGTACTCTCCCATCAGTGTCTCCACTGCAGTACCATTGTCGTTGACGTTGTTATGAACATGGTAAAAAATTAAGAAAGAACAATAGCCTTTTCTTTTTCATTATTTTATAACAAGAGAATTTTATAAAAGTTAATAATTTTCTTGTTTTTCATCTAATTCGATGGTTCATGATATAGTAGTTCTAAAACGGCAGAATTTTATGAATTTTAAAACATCTTACTATTTGCATGCATTTCCTAAAATATTTTTAGATAAATTCATAAGATAATATCGAAAAGGTGTTCCATCAGCATACCTATAGATCCAAATACGCAATCCAGCGTCTAAAAGCTTCTGAATGATAGGCAGTACTGTTTCCGCAGAGTCATTCCACTTCCTTATTGCATTGCTGTTCATGCCACACGCAACAAAAATCTAAACATTTTAGTGATCATATACATGATTCGTGGCCTCAATGGATTATACATGCAATTTGGAGAACTTAATTTGTATATAGGCACATGTATACATTTCCAGTTTCATTTTAGAGAGGAGAAGGGGGTGATCACAGGAAAAGAAATGAAAAGAAAAAACCACTAGGAATAAACTCTGCATTATTTTTACCCTAGAAAGAATCAATTGTGATGACGACGTTCTTCTGAAAATTTAAGATATGGACCATGGAAGAACACAAGCTTTTCTTGTCTTCACCTCAACTAAGGTTGGTCCCATATATATAACTCGGCAGTGTGATCTTATATTGCCTATTTTGTTTTGTTATGTATGTGCTTTCATACCTACAACCAGTTAGAATGATTGGAGAAAGGTGGGTGGAAGCCATAAGGAAATGAAAGAGACTGGTGCTCATCAAAAATCAATCCCAATCTGCTACATTTTCTCGTTTATTTTTTCTAAGAAAAAGCAGGAAGAAAGAGAGCTATAGTTATTATTTGAGACAAGCTCTCACTAAATGCTTGAAAGCTACAGGTTCCCACTGGTCAATTTTAATCACTTCCCCACCTAATGAAATCTACCTGGATGTTTATTTGTCTCACCATCGATCATCAATGGCAATGAATATAGGGATGCCTATAGAAGATTCAATTTCATAGAGCTTGGAGACATCAATATTATCCAATTTCTCAATGCCCATCATAAAAAAAAATGTCAATTGGGTTCCTAATTTCTCAAATGTTTATCCAAAAGGTTATATATATATATATATATATATATATTCAAGCAATTTTAGCTGAAACACCCAAAACTCTATTCGTAAAACACAAAAACCAAGTATTTGACTTGTATGTTATAGCTTAAATTAAATTTTATACTCTTATAGCTAGTACCTGCATGGTGTGTAAGGATAGGATAATTTGGTAACATTGGCATGCAGGGCTTTCTGAACATCCTCTCTATTGAAAAACTTCTCTGCATAATCTTCCGTACATGGATCATATCCTGATGGTAGCTTATGCACCAGGTCCTGAAATCAAGAAACAGTCACATTTATAGTTGCCCATTAATTAATTCTGATACCATTATAGAACAATTACCGATGTATGTTATTTTTCCTGTACAAAAAACCAACTATTTCTCAATATTATGTATATTAACTTTAAAGTCTATTCGTTCCTGGTTTTTTTCGCCCTAGCTAATCAGTTAAAACTAAAAGATTGATGTTTCTGTGCTCTTACATGTAATTTTGAGAGAAGGCGAGGTGCGACGACAAGTCTCGATGAAATTCGAGTAGAATATTCGGAGAGACAAACTGGAGTGTAGATGCTATAAATATCGATGTCTGAATAAGCTTCTGCGAACCCTCTGTAATGAACAACACACTCGTTTGTTGCGCTTTCTTGATGATCACATTCCTTTATGTTGTGGTAGAGCTGGTCTGAGATAATTGCATGACTCCACGCGTAATCCACAATGCCCGCAGAGTCCGTTTCATCATTAATCACAGCATTTCCGATCTATTTTTTTTTTTTTTCAATCAACATACCACACCATTGCATTAATATTTCTATGTTTCCATGTAGGCTATACGTAAATACTTACTACATACCATGAAACCCTTGAGATTTATGTAAGAACTTTTTGTAGCTCCTTTGTTTCTTTCGTAAATGAGCTCAGCTAGTTGGGGAACATAGTGCCCTGGTTAAAAGGGAAAAAAAGAAGATTAATGAGTTAAAAACAATGAGCTTTTCGTTCAAATTATATACATATAATGAAGAAAATGTATTTGTAAAGGATCTTCTTACCTGCGTAGCTCTCTCCAGCTATATAAAAATCATGTGATTTGAAATTTGGAAACCTTTTGAACCAATTGATTAAGAAGGTATGAGAGTCATCGGCTGTAACTTTATCACCTAGTTTATATAGATCTTCGGAATTATTTGTGTATGAAAATCCTACGCCCACAGGAGCCTCCAGGAAAAGCATGTTTGCAGCTGATTATTATGAACACCATCAAACATGTAGATCAGCAAACAAAATTAATCAGCAAGAAATTAAGTGGAAATATATAGTATGATACTCATTTTACAGAAATATTTGCAGCTGATTATTATGAACACCATCAAACATGTAGATCAGCAAACAAAATTAATCAGCAAGAAATTAAGTGGAAATATATAGGATGATATACTCATTTTACAGAAAGATTTTTCTTTTTAAAAGAAAAATTGCAATTGCAATTGTTAATTATATTTACTAATACATTAAGAAATTATTAATTAATTAACAGATAACAAGCTCATTCAATATAACATTACCTTTGTTCCAAGAGTATTTGTTGAGAATAAGCTGTGTTCCATTTCCCCTAACTAAAAAGGGGCCAAGTTCTTGCGCTGCGCCATAAGCTATGGAGGAGCACCCAGGTCCTGATATGGATTAAACACTTCTTTTATCATTAAATCAATTTCTTCAACAAACGTTCCCAAATACTCTTTTTTTTCTTCTTCTTTTTTTGTTCTATCGTAGTAAACAATTGAAAATCATGGTCTTCGCTTGAATGGAAATTAAAGTTGAAGGAAGAGACCAAGCAAAGCTGGACATGCATCATCATCATCCTCCATGTTCCAACTAACATGAATCCTTGTCGTAGCTTAGCTAACAATCCACTAATGATAACAATTCGAAGAGAAAAGGGGCGAAATTTTACAATAATTTTTAAGAATTAATTTTGTTTAGAATTAAAATTTCAAACGTACTCAAACATGGAAAGAAAGTCCCTCTAATTATCTGTAAAGAGAAATTGCAGATTACATATCCAAGTTGTAAACTTGTAATAATTGTTTTTCTTGTCTTCCCTTTTCATGGGCCATACGTCATGGTAACGGTTACACTCCATGGGACCCAAAGTTTGTCCTCCATAGACAAAAGAGAAGAAAGAAGTTTTGAAAAAAGGGCATCAAGGACAAGGAGCAAAGGAACCTAGGGGGAAGGTGGCAGAGAATAATTGAGGGGGGGATAAATGACATGATGAGCTTGAAAACTCTTATGGTATTTACTATTTACAGACTTGCGTTCATAAATACCCTGCCGTCAAACTCTAATATATACTTTAATATGTGATTAATATTCCATGTATTAATATAAAAAATAAAAAATATTTTTTAAAAAAACTATTACCACTCTCTCAAACACTCTATACACTTTTTATGCTTAACTACTTCATAGGACAACCAAGATTAAAATAAGATCCAATTATTAACATCCAATTATCTTGAAATATGAGCAGAATTGGAGTTGAAACTAACTTGGATAAAAAAACATTTTCACTCGAACAGCTAGATAATATAAAAGTATATATATAATGAATAATGTGAATTTAACTTGATCCTTTGCTGTTGCTTCACTTGGTAAAGTTGCTAGTAAAAATATACTATATTCAACCTTATCAACAACAAGAAAGAGTGAATCGAAAGAATTCTATCCATTCAGTACTTCTCTTAGCATGTGAGTAGAGAAGGAAGACGATGAAACCCATCGATCTCTTTTCTCTGTCTACATTAAAGTATTACTGAGCAGCCCGAAAACCATTCATTTGTTTTCATAGTTAAAAACAATTAGGTTAAAAAAAAACCAAGTACACAATCACATTATCCAAGACACTATAGTAAAGGACACTCATCGATCCGTGATGATTCAGGCATGCTCTATCCACCCAAGAAATCAGTGTAAAAGTTTTCAGTTTTCAATTAAGCTGGAGAGAAAGTTAGAACTGCGCTAACCTCCATTAAGCCACAGAACTAGAGGCTTTTGAGAAGCGTCCTCTTTTGCTTCAAAGAACCAATAGAACAATGCCCTCTGATTCTGGGGTCCAAGTTTTACATAACCAGCATAATGCTGAAACCTTACTTGTGGTTGCCCAGGCAAATTGGTCACTCTATCAGCTTCTCTCCTTGCTTCTTCTCCGTCAGAAATCTCTCTCCCCACTGCTGCTACTATCACCGTAGTAGAAACTAGGAAACAAAACAACCATTTGCTTAAATTTGCCATTTTGCAATATGAAACTGAGTATTAGGAGGAGGAGGCGAGCAAGAGCTAGCAAGTATATGGAGAAGAGACGGAGATAAAATCTTAGTTTATATAGAAAGGTGTCAAAGGTGGGGGCCAGATAGAGGAGGCATGCATGCTGAAAAGAAAAGTCGTGTGCTCCTTTTCTTTTAAAATAAATTGGACCGTTTTAAAAGGGCCGAAGTTCTTGAAGGTCCTCCATTGTTGCTCATTGATTCAGATTAAACCCATAATTTTAAAATAAATCAAATGACCCCATTAAAGGTGAATTGAGCTCCTTCAACCAGCTTTATTACAAATTTAAATTGCCATGTATTATAAGTGATTTGGAAGTAAAGGGTTAGGACGTTTGAAGGTAAAGGGTGTAATTTAAAGCAAATTTGAAAATAGAGAGCACATATATATGTGGGTTTTAACCAATACTTAGGTTATGTTTGGTATTATTTTCGTTACTTTATTTAAGTAGTTTTTCTTTATTAATTTTTAACTCAAAGAAAAGTCATAAGTTTGTTTGGTTAGAAATAACTTTGAATTTAAATCAAATGTTTTTTTATATAATTGAGTAAATTGTTTTTTTCTTTAATATTAAAAAGTTGAAATCTTTAATTTTAATTTATGATTATAACTCATACTACATTCCTTGTTCAAAAAAATGTTTCTTCTGAATCATTTTAACAAATAAATTTTTAATTTAAAATCATTTTAACTATTTTTTATTGTTATAAATTACTTAAGAAAAATAACTTTTTAATTATAAATCAAAATCAAAAGTCATAATTCAAATATATATCCTGTAGAATGAAATCTTAGTTAAGTTCTATTTTCTTACTTTTGATACTTTAAATACTTAGTTGAACTCCTTGACATCATTAACTTTTTTAATATTAGATTAACTAAAATTAGTGGAGAATAAGCCCCCTAGCTACTTCTATACATGAATTATTTGTAAGATGTAGCCCATATAAATGAGTTAATGAGCTATAAAATGATTTAATAAATATTTATAATAAAATTGTATTGGTCAATTTTGATAAGTAGTTTATTAACTATATACTTGACGGATGCGTAATATATAAAGATTTTATTTAGAAAGCTAGTCCTATCTCTACCCTTTAATTATATGTTTTTCTCAATCATAAACATATATAAAAATAATTGAGGGAAAGAAGAGAAATACCTTTTATTTAGGATTTCTTTCTTTTAAAGAGCTTGTTATGGATCAATGTATGTTTTTTTTAATAATTATTTGAATATAAAAATCATAAAGTTCTAAGATTATTGGCATTATGTTTTATATTTGATTGTTCATATTTAAAATTAAAGAATTGTTTATATCTGGTATTAAAGCATCAAGTGAACTTATGGTTTTTCATTTAAAGATCATTGTTTACCTCAATTTTCATTAACCCTAGATTTTAATTGATGGGTTTTTTTATTCTTCCACTATATATTATGATAATTTATATAAATGATTCTTTGGAAAACATTATTTTTTTATAGAAAAAATTACCCCCATCATCTGATAATTTAGTCAAAATTGTATTTACCTACCAAGTTTTGAAAAATTATAGTTTATAACCAAGTTCAAAGACATATTTCAAATATGATGAAATGATCATAACACCCCATATATGTTGTCATAACACAATTTTGGATCACTAAAAATTCTTTTATTTAATTTTTTTCCTTTTGAAATACTTAAAAATCCAAACAAAAATTTTAAAAACAATTTTAAGGTCACAAATGGACAAGAAATTTGAAGGTGAAAAAGATGGGTTGAAGAGGGACTTAATCACATAAATTGAAAGTTAGAGGACCAAATTAGACTAAATGACAAAGGTTGGGAACTCAATTGCAGCAATGAAATGCCTAATTGAAGAAAATAATGAGAATTTAAAACCAAATTGAAGAAAGATATTGAAGATTGGGGAAGAATTGCAAAATAATTAAGCTTAAAGACTTCATTAAACTTTTGATGGGCCTAATTGATTTAATCAAGGGCTTAATCAAAAGTGAAATGAAATATTAAATGGGTTTAATTGACTTAATTAAGGACTTATTTTAAGGAAAACAAAGTTTAGAATCCTAATTCAGGTCAAATTGCAAGTCTTGGAAGTTTTAAGGACCAATTTTAAATTTTAACAAGTTAATTGATCAATTTAAGGGGTTAATTGTGAAGAAAAGAAAGTTTTAACATCAATTAAGGGCTTAATTGAAGAAATTCAAAATCAAAAACTAAAAGACAAAAGGCGCATACATTTAGGGACTTAAAATTGATTGAATCATGGGTCAAATATTTAAAATTTTAATGGTCAACTAGGTATCAAACTGCACAATCTAGAAAGCAATGACTAATTTATAAAAGGTGCATCAATCAAAGTGTTCCAATCGACATTGTTAAAGGAGTGATTACATGAATTGAAAAGTTTTTGAGTTAATTGATGGTGCATGTACTAAAATTTAAAATCCAAACATTATAATAAAAATTCACAAAAGCCTAATTAAAACCTTAAGTTTTAGGGATTTAAAACAGGAGGAATGCTTTTTAAGCTTTAATGAAGGGAGTTGATAACGCTTTACTCAACCACTTTTCTTCTTCTTCAGCCAAGATGATTGATCAAAGAGTCACCTTCAAGCGAATGAATATGGTATCTTCGACCTCTTCATGAGCTTTAATTGGAACCATACATCTAAGAAACACTTTTTTTACAAGGATCATCAAATATTTATACCTTATTTGTCTCGAAGAACTCACCAATATCTTATTCCTAGTTAGCCTCCACTGCTTTGACAAATTCGAGTTGATCAAGGACCAATTTTCAATCAATGAATATGGAGTTCTAAACCTTTAAACCATGCATGGTTTATTCCCAATGATATATTTACATCTCCTTTACATGTTTCGGGTTCTTTGATGGCACATTTACATCCCAATCTATATGAGTGATTCATCAAAGTACCCTACCCAGTCTTGACTGGAAAAAAAAAGGGTCACTTATAAAAGAGCTAATTTTGAGGCTGTTTTCTTTTGGTAAGATTCATTTCACAAAAGATAAAAGAAAACCAGACACCACAACTTTCGAGGAAGGTTGTAGAAGAGAAAGAAAAAAGAAGAATCTTTCATAATAACTTATCTTTGGAAAACCAACAAAAAATTATGGGTGGTTTTATAACTTCCGGGTTTTACTTTGGCCTATAAAAAGAGTGTCTTTCCATAAAGATGAAGATAGGGAATCGAAAGAAAAAAAAGTCAACAAAATAAAGAAAGAAAAATAATAAGCAAAATGAGAAAAAAAAAAGAGAAGAGAAAAAAAGAAAAAGAGTAAAGGAACATAGGTTAACAAGAGTTAGAAACAAGAAGAAAATGAGCAAGAACATCTAAAAGAGAAGGTTGTATTTTGACCGAAAGGTATACCATTTACCCTCGATAAGATGGTATAACTCAATGAGCACACCACTCTTTAATTCCTTTTAAATCGTTACTTTGATGTTTAATGTTCATCCTTCATAATTAGTTGTTGATTTGATGAATAATGTGTCTTTTGATGTGTTTAATCATGATTTGAAGTAATGTACATGTTTTGATGAATATATATTCAATGTAATAGTGAATGCATGGCTTGTGGTTTTAAGATATGGTAGACTATTATTATAAGATTAATAGTCAGTTTAAATGATATCCAAATCAGTTTTGATGATTAGGTTAGTCATTGGAACTTTGTTTGATTGAAAGTATATATGTGTTGATAAGCATGTTTTGTCAAAACTATGACCATTGGTTGTTATGGGTTGAATATTGTGTTTAGTCAAAGCCATTTTCATGATAATGTTGAATGAAAATTAGTGTTAGAATCAATGTAATAATATAATTAGATATTATATTATAATAACTTATTTTATTTATTGGTTTAAGTATTGAATTGCATTCATTGTATGTTATTTTGAAGCTTTTATAGTTCAAGCAAGTCAATACGAGTGTGCTTAACCTTTAGTTCTTGATTCTAGGCCATTTTTATAGGGTTTTAGCCATGTTTTGGGTTTAAAGCAATGTTTAGGTTTGTGGGTTTGGTGTTCAAAGGTTTTCATTTTGATTTCTTACAATGTAAAGTTATTGGCTTACTTTGCGTGTTTCAATTAAAGCCTAAACATATATATGGGTCGTGTTTCTGGATCTTAGGTTATGATAGGAAACCTAGCCTACATGATTGGGTTGAGCATTTAAGGCCTAAGACTATTTTTGGCAAGGCCTAAAATTTATCAAAGAAAAAAAATGCATTTTTTAGTCTTTAAAGTGTGTTTAGCAAAAAGATATTTAAGGCAATTTCTAAACTGTGTTTTTCAGCTAAGAGCGTGTGTGACAAACACACCCTAACACTTATTACATGGTCTTATTTATTTTAATTTTAATTAACTTTTAGATTTTTGGAGGACCATTTTGCAATTAATTGTGGTTTTTTTATCCTTTTATATTTAGTATTTAGGATTGTGAACTTATATGAAAAACACTTTTCCGGTATTAAATAAATTATTTTAAAAAAAAATTAGAAAAACAACAAAAATCCTTATATTAAAAAAAAATTATGTTTTAAATTGAATATGGGCAAATTCTAAGATAATTTTCATGCATATTTTTGTATAAAAAAAACTTTTTCTTTTATGGGCACTAACAAGCTAAGCATTGGGCTTAGGTCAAAGGCTAACAAAAACATGATATATATATATATATATAGGTTGGTTGCAAACTAATAAAAATTATGGGCCTCACAATAGTGATATTAGTAAAGAGAATGGTGGTGTTAAAAAGAATGTGAGTATAGTGCTTGGTGATTCAAATCTAGCAGAGATTGATGAAGATCATTATAGCCGACAACTTGTTGTTTAAGGTAGGAATATGATGTGGAGGATTTTTCCTGTTTACGGTAGGGAGATGATTAGCTTTTTAAATTTTAACTCTTTATAAATAAAGGAATGGAAAATGACAAGTAGTTTTGGTGTTTAGGGGATGAAGATGGGTGGAAGAAGATGGCTAGGATTTTTTTATTCATGGAAAATTTATAATATTTAATATAAAGGCTTTTTAGTCACAAAATAAAAAATAATAGCAAATCTATAAATAATCAAATAATTTTGGCTGACTTTTTTGGGCACACTAAGTATAGGATTAAATTGTTATGTGTACATTAAAGTTTAGGATCCAAATTGTAATTTTCCAAAACATAGTAGACAAGTGCAATTTCGACCAAACTATATAATAATAGGGGTAACTTAACAAATATTGATAAGGATCATCATAACTAACAACTTGTTATTCACGAAAGGAAGACAATGTGAAGGTTTTTTGTTGTTTACATTAGAGAGATGATCAGATTTTTAAATTTTAATTTTGTAGATAAAGAAATGGAAGGTGACAGCTAGGTTTGGTGTTTAAGGGATAAAGATGGGTGAAAGAAGATGGCTAGGTTTTTTTTATTCATGGAAATTTTATAATATTTATAATATCTTGTTTTGTAAATAATTGAATAATTTTTATTGATTGTTTTTTGCCATGCCAATTATAAGATGTAAATTGTTATGTATGCATCAAAGTTTAGGATGTAAACTGTAATTTTCCATAAAATATTAGACAAGTGCAATTTTGATCAAATTATGAGATGATAAGGATAATTTTTTCCTTTCTTGATTCTTCATTGAACTTCAACTCTTTAAAGAATTGATCAATCTTTGCTAGTGATTTTATACTTCTTTTGCATGTCTCCAAGTGTAGGCATTGTGATTAGGTGGTTTATAGTTTTGTTGTCTTAGAGCAAGTCTTACATTGTGATAAGCTCAATTTCATACTCAAACTTGGATTAGATAAATCTTGGATTCGGAATTCCATTAGGTTTCGTTAGGATTCACATCACCTCATATCCCTTTTTCAACCCTTATAAATAGAGGTGAAATTTATGAAGGAAATAAGAAAGAAAACAGAAAGAGAAGAGGGGGAAAGAACCAGGAAAAAAAACATATAATAATAATAACAACAACAACAACAATAACCTCCCTTTATACTTCCATTTCAACCAACAGTTTCAGTGTCGCCGCCACCACCTAACACCTCCCCCCCATCAACTAAAAGCTTTGGTAACGAGGGACCCAAAAAGACTAGTTTCCAGCTGAAACACCCAATGTTTCCCTTTCCTCTTTCTCCTTCTTGGCAACACCACCTTAAACCACCAAGAATATAAGCACAACCACCAATGAGTACTACTCAGGCCAGGTAATCTTTCCTTTTTTCTCCATTCTTTTGAAACAAATAGCACCTTTTTTGCCCATGGAAAACGTGAAATAATTCATGTTCTGCTGCTAGCATTTTCCAGCAAAGGTAATGTCATTAGGTTAGGCTAGTGACAAAGGTGAATGGGCGAGACCCAAGCCCAGCCAATGTGAATGGGTTGGGTCCAGCACATAAAAAAGCTTTTAGGCCATCTATTGGCCCAATAAAAATATGGTTGGGTCAGGCTTGAGCCCAACCTATACACGCTAATATGGGCCTAGTAAGTTCAACTTATATGGTTGGGCTAAACCCAACCCATACTTAAAGGCATGTTTGGTGCGCCCTATTTTTTAAAAGGAAACAATGTCATGTTTTGGCCCTTAAGACGTGTTTTCCAAACATTGCCTTAAGGCATTTTCAATGCCTCTAAGTTTACTTTTTTTCTTTACCTTTTGTTTGTCTTTACTTTAGTGTTTAGCCAAACAGACCTTAAATTAATTACAACCATTAGGATAACCCTATTCTCATAGTTATTCTCCTGTGTAACTATTTTCTGACATATCTCTATCATCTCAACGACTTTTGCTTTTAGCTTAGTTGACTTGAAATCCTTCTTCTCAACGACTCCTTTCAACTAGAACCTTGGTTTTACAACTATTAGAAAAACCGAATTCTGACAACTATTCTCTTATGCAACTATTTTTTGGTAGAGTCTTGTCATCTCAACAACTCTTAACCTGAAATCTTGCATCTTAGTGATTCCCTTCATCCAAAACTATCCAAAAGCACCTCAACTATTTTGATTGATTTCATAGGTTTTCGGTATTTAAGAGTGATTAAGGGTTTATTTGAGATTAAAAGAAATTATTGGTGTGTTAAAAAGAGATTAAAAGAAGTGCTAGAAATATATAGTGTAAATTAAAGAAAATGATGGGAAAACTTGAATTTCTTTTCATAAAAATCATTGAGTTGTTGCTAAAAAGATGTATGATGCTTTGTCTAATGCTTGATTTGAGATTTAGTATAGATTAGAGAATGTTATGTGTTGATTTGATTATGTAAAGT
Organism: Populus nigra; assembly: GCF_951802175.1. Lineage (NCBI taxonomy): Eukaryota > Viridiplantae > Streptophyta > Magnoliopsida > Malpighiales > Salicaceae > Populus > Populus nigra. The sequence continues at coordinate 6,263,115 of NC_084865.1, forward strand.
TGAGTTTGGTGGGTATATTGCTTTTAATGTTAATCTTAGTATAAAAACATATTATCCTTCTTTTATATAGGAATTCGGTTTATACTTATGCAAGAGGAATGAGTTTGTTTCTTTTTAATTGTCATGGAATTCATGTTTAGTTGTGTTATTTGAAACATTTAAAGTGTGGTTGTGAAGGTTAATTGCATGAAAAATTGAAAAAGGAAACCTTGGACTTTTGTAGAGTGGTTTGGCCTAAGCTAAAAAAAAAAGGTTGATTTTGTTGATGTAATTGTTGTGATAATTGTATTGAATTGTGTTAAGTGAAGTGTTAAATAATTGAGTTCCATAAGATTGTTAAGAGATTTGAAGAAAACTTATGCCTTTTTTTTCTGGATTCAACCAAATTTAAAATACAATGATTTATGTTGTTGTTTTGAATGCGCTAAAGTAATTGTGTTAAATTATGATTATGTGATGTGTTTAGATGATTTTAAAAGGAAATTGTATTTTTATGGAAATGTATAAAATTGATTCATGGCAGTTTAGGTCAAGCAAGAGAAAGAAGTGAAGTTTTTGCAAAATAAAAATATGAGATATTTAGACATATTTTAATAGGTGTGTTAACCATCTTAAAATAGATTTTGAGATGAAAAAGTTGAAACAAAATTGAATATTTATAAAAGCCATACAGTCAAATTAGTCAATTAAAAGAAAGAATCAAAATGTAGCAAAATATATGTTAGGAAAGGGTTATTCCTTGTAAACTAAGTATGTTGGATAGGTTTTTTTATCAATGACAAAAATGAAAATTCATGAAAAGTCATGAGTTTTAATTCGGCTAAAAAATCAGAATAGAAAATACATTTCCTTTATGGCATAATGTCTTAAATTGTAATTGAAAATGCATATACACATACATGAATTGATGAACATAGTTAAATGACTGATTGATTTGAGACTTTTTATGATGAATATGATTTATAAAGTGAGGATGGATATGCTAAATTTATAAACTTATCCTGATTATGGTTTTTAGACATGAATGATTAGGAACTGGAATAAGGTTCTTAGTGTGAATTATTATATCCTAATGGTTTAGAAAACCTTTTGATATAGGGGAGGCTACTGAGATAGGACAACAACAACAAGGAGCAACAGTTCATGTACAGGTTTCAAGTAGGTGCTCTACACCTTATTCTAACTATCAAATTTTCTTAGGCTTCTAAAACTGCATATGCATATGTGTGTGTGTGTGTGTGTGGTGTTGTCAAGGACTAAGAAGTTTAACTAGTTGCCTTAAAAGGAGCTAGTGGCGTCATCGCGACTAACATGCCAAGTTATTATTGAAACATTTAGGGACGAACATAATAGTTATAGTTGTCAACAAAATGTTGGTTTCTGTTAATAAAATGAAAGAGTTAAATATAATTGGGATGTTTTCATTTAATTTTATATACCAATAAAGGATTAATTAACTAGCTGATCTGTTTAGGGTTAGTGGCATCAACGAGGTTGATGACCGAGACATTTAATTTAACTAATTGGCCAATTTAAGACTAATGTCATCAACAAGGTTAATGACTAGGATGTTTAATTTGACTAGATGATCGTGAGGAACTAATGACATCAATATTATTGATGGATGAAACACTAAATTGACTAACTATTATATACAAAGTTAGTGATGCTTGGGTACATGTCTATTAGATGTTGTAATGACTATTTATAAGAAAAGATAGTAGCGTCAGCATGGTTGACATATTGATATTATTAGGGGATTTGTAAAAGAAGTGAAGTAATTTAAAGAACGAGTTAAGAAATGATAGATCAATGATTAAAATGATGGGATGGATGAAGTCGATTAAGTATAAGGATGATAAGAGTCTAATTGATTTTTGAATTTCAGAAAGAAAGAAATTATGTGAAAGGCTTTAAATAAGAAGAAGAAGTTCTTAATGATAATATTGGCATCATGTTTTATTTTTTCATTTTGTGTGTTAAATGTAATGCATTATAAGTGTTATATTGTTTGTTTCAGGAACTACACAATTGAATACAAAAAAATATATGGCTTATGGTTATTCTATCTTAGATTTTATGCAAAAATAGTAAATACTATATAATCTATAATTCTGGATTGTAAATAAATAAATTTATAGATTTATGCTTGTGAACTAAGTGATCTTATTTCTTTTACATATGTAATATCTAGTTAAGTTTTGTTTAGTAAGTATAACATGATCTTTAAACTTTAATGCAAATCTTTTTTATTTAGTCATTTATTTTTATGAAGTTGAGTTTAACATCTATGCATTTATGATATGTGAAAATTCTCATTGAAATGATGTTAGGATAATGAAATATGATCTAGGAAGGTTGGATCAAGGATTGTAAAATGGTTTTGGAAGTGTACAAGTTTATATCGATAACTTGGTACCATTCAAGTATAGAAAAACTCTGTTGAATTTTTAGTAGAATATTTGATAATATAATAAGGATTGAAATATGATTATGAAGCTAACCGTGTTTATGTGTATACGTCTAATTGTTTATGTATAAAAAAATCCTGGATTTTTCAATAACCTATAATGTTATTTTATGTTTAATATAGTCGTAAAAGATGAGGGCGTTATATATAGATTAAAAAGTACTATGTATATGTTAAGTAGGGTTCCTAGTAAGGTAGTTTTAAAAATACCTTATAAATACGGGTTCTTAAACACCATAAGACATTTGTATGTTTGGGGTTACTTGTCAAAAGTAAGAATTTATAATCCACATGAAAAGAATCAGTATTTAAGAACAACTAGTGGTTTCTTCATATGTTATCTAGAAAAATCCAAAACATATAAATCCTATTATCATAACCACAACACAAGAATTATTGAAATTAGAAATGCTAGGTTTATTGAAAATCATGAACTTAGTGGAAGTAAAACACCTACAATATGAAAATTCAAAAAGTTAGGGTACAAGCTCATTTGCCTTTTACATCTTCTAAAGTTGTTGTTCCTCGAATTATTGAACAATTTAATAATTACCAAGAACAATAAATAAATAATTATACACCCTATAATGAAAATAAATGAACCTATAGTTCATGAACCTATATTTAATGAACCATAAGAAATAATAATAAGAAGGTCTCAGTAAAAAAAAAAGTCAATTATTTTAAATGATTACAAGAGGTAGAATTTGATTTAGGAATTGATGATGCAGTTTGATTTTCACATGCTATTAATAGTGGTAATTCTAATAAATGGACAAATTCCATTAAATATGATGTAAAATCTATTGAAAAAAATAAAATTTGGGACCTTGTTGAAATACTTGAAGATTTTAAAATATTTGAATGTAAATAGGTCTTTAATACCAAACAAGACTTAAATGGCAATGTTGAACGGTACAAGGCAAGACTTAAATGGTAATGTTGAACTACACAAAAAGATTCTTTTAATTGTATGTAGAAAAGACTCACTAAGAATTATCATTGCTTTGGTAGATATTTTAATTTAGAGTTATATTAAATGGATGTGAAAACTACTTTTTCAAATGAAAATTTAGGAGTTTATATTGATCAACTAAAAGGATTTTCAATTGAAAGAAAAAAACACATGATGTGTGAGCTTAAAAAAAATCAATATACAAACTTAAACAAGCTTTCAAGTAGTAGTATCTCAAGTTTAATGATAATATTGTTTCTTTTAGATTTAAGAAAAAATCATTTTTGATTGATTTATATTCTTGGAACAAATTTATATTTCTGATTTTGTATGTTAATGATACCTTATTTATAACTAATGATCTTGGTTTATTATTTGAGACCAAGAAATTTTTCTCTAATTTTTAAAATGTTATTTTTATAATTAAAACTTGTTTTGAAATAATTGTATAAAAAACAAATATTCAGATAAAAAAATAAAACAAAAATTATCACTTTAAAAAATTGCACTGTGAATTGAATCTGGAGCCACATTAATCATTTAGAAGCGTCTTTTCATCCAACTAGAAATCTTGGGGTACAGCTCTTACAAATTGACTAAATTAAAGATTTGAAAGATTTTTTACTAAATTAGAGATGGAACTTAGTGCACCTTCTTCCTATTTTACAATGTGAACGGGCCATAAATTTCTGCATGACTTAATTAATTAAGAGAGACACTTTGTCTCTTATGAGGAAATAAATAGATTCCCTTCCAAAGCATATGCAATGAAATGAATTTCCACACGGTGCAATGGAATGAATTTCCACGGGACATCCAAGTCCATGTCCTATTAATTAGAAAATAACCAAGCATGTACATGGACATGTTAGTTTTCCACACGATGCTTGACTAACAGTGTTTTGTTATTATTATTAAAAAATATATATTTTTAAATTATTTTAATTTACTGATATTAAAAATAAATTTAAAAAATAAAAATTATTTTAATATAGTTTTTTAAATAAAAAATACTTTAAAAAACAATTAATATCTCAATATCAGATTAACACTATTGAAATTTCAAAGAAAGAGATAATCACATGTCTTTTTTCTATTTCAATTGCTTTTGTCATTTGATTTCAACCATAGAAATAGCATATATATAATTTCATTTAAAATCTAGTACAACTATACAATATTTATATGCCTCTTGGATTGCTAGAAATCAGCTACATTTAGATGCAAGATGTATAAAGTTAATTTCAGTGGTTAAAATCACGCATGATCTCTCAAATATCAATTTTTTTTTTAATCTAATCAATCTCCTACTCCATTTTTCAATCAAATTGAGTCCTCTAATTTTAATTTACCAATTATTAAGGCCACCTTTCAACTCATTGATAAATTATAATAGTGGATAAAAGGGACTCAATCATGAATAAATTTAAATTAAAAAGGTTCTATTTAAGAAAAAGTAATAGGGTAAATTAAAAACAAATCCGGAGATAAATTATATTTATTATCTAAAAGTCTAAAAAAAAAAAGCCCCATCATATTTAAATAAGTATTTGTAAAAAACCACTTTTGTATCCAAAATACCCTTACTAGTTTCAAAATCATTCTCATTAACCTTAAGGATATTTTAAGTATAAAATGAGACTTTTGTAATATCTTGATAGTTTTGGATGTAACTATAATTTCATGATATCATGAGGTTATTATGATAAAATATTGATACTTGAGAAGCCATATATGTTTTTTTATGTTGTGACGGCATAATATATGGGTTCGCTCTATAAAAGTCTCAAGAAATGGAGGCCACTCCACCCGATCTATGGTTTGGGAGTTTGTTAAATTTGTTTTATGATCCATAAAATCTCATGTCGCATCCGGTCTGTTATTTTTTGTTTTTAATATATTTTAAAAAAACTAGTGAAATAAAACACTTGAAAAAAAATTAATAGCGAAATAGTATAATTCGTACTTGTCATAGTTGAAAAACACGACTTTTATAACTTGTTAGAAAAACGACATCCAATAAAAAAAAAATATCAAATAGGTTAGAAAAAAACAATAAAAGACCTTTGAGACATATCAAAACTTCAATACTACATCACTAGTACCATAAAAAAAATTTCAATGGGATGAGTCCAACGATCCAAAAAAGGTCACCAACGATGACCCAAGTGGGTCACACTTATCATCAAAAGCAAGTGAGTCATCATCCATCATTAGGCGGCAAGTGTAGACTAATCGGGTCATTGTTGGTGACCTTCTTACGTGTTGTTAGATTCGTCTTACCGAAATCTTTTCAATAATACCAGTAAAGTCATAATTGAAGCTTCAGTATCTCTAGGATTTTTCTTTCTTTCTTTCCTCTCTTCTCAATTGCGACAAGTGTAAACTATAGTATTTCATCAGTTATTTTTTCAATTGTGTTATCCTATAAATATTTTTAATTAAATGTGCTAATTTTAAAGAAAAAAGTCCATCTTATCTCATTTTCTTTAGTGAATATTTGCAAGTTCTACTTTGGTTTCTGTGTTCAACTTGAAGTTTTATGTATGGGGATAGCTACTACGTCCTTGGCCTAAAATAAGCCAAGAGTCAGATTATTTTTTTAAAATTAAAAAAAATACATGAATTGTTTTTAAAAAAAATGATAAGGTGATTATATATATATCGAGGTGATGATATATCATATAGATTTGGGCTAACCTTGACTAACCTGTAAAACCCGCGACCGGGGTCATGAAATCGTGATATCCCTTAAAAAAAAAGCTAAAAATAAATCAAAACATCGGATTCTCAATCAACTAAATATTGAAGAATAAAAATTAAAAAAAAAATAATTTAAAAAAATATTTGAGTTAACCCAAGTAAATATGTGAAATGAGTCATAAGAACAAGATTACCTTATAGAAAGAAAATTAAAAAAACAATTACGATACTCAATTATCAACTAACATATTGTTGAAAGACAAAATCAGAAAATAAAAAACAATGGAGTAAAATCATGTCCACTCGTATTATTCATAACCATTGTCATGAGAATTAGATAACTTTATAGAAAGAATTAAAAATAATTACGAAACCTAATTACTATCAAACTAAAAGTTAAAAGCTAAAATTAAAAAAAAATGAATAAAAAAAAGACAGTAAAAAGATCTTGAGTCAACTCGGGCTAACCTTTTAAATTCACAATCTAAGTTATGAGATAGGTAATTACTCAATAGAAAGCAAATAAAAAATAAATTAAAGGTCAATCCCAACCAACTCAATGTTGAATGATGAAATTGAAAGAAAAAATCCAAAAACAATTACAAACAACAATTAAAAGAATAAAGACTAAAATTGATATAAGAGAAAATTGACAAAGCAAGGAATAGAAATCGAGGTTATAAGATATAAAACAGATAGGAGGAGAAAGGGAAAAAAATGGGTCGTTGGATACATACCATAACCTTCACGGCAACACATGCCACCATAAATTGAAAAGCTAGTTCTAACGATTCAAGAGACAAGGCAAAAGACCTCCTTTAGAATTTAAAAGAGGTCACGAGTGCCATCAAAGTGTGGCGACTCTCTTCATATTCTAATTGTGCTTTGCACGCGCCAGACATTTCCCCTTACCAATTTAATTTTGTCCCCACTTTCGTTCTAGTTTCAAATTTTTACCCTTAATCCTTAATTTCTTTAAATCATAAAAATTGAATTTTATTTTATGAAACCGAACATCAATCGTGTGCTAAAAATAAATAATTTAGCATTCATACACTTCGATTATCACTCATAAACCATAATTTTGTCCAAAAATAGGTTTCGGTTGAAATCCAAAACCATAGGATTAAAACCTATTGAAAACATATTATTGATATAAATAAACTCTAGATTATTGACTAATCAAGTTCCTCAAAAGGTTCTATGCAAATAATTGAACAAAACTAGTCCAAATTATAGGGTTAAGGCAATGTTCTTCCCAACAACACGAAGAACACTGCCCAATAAACCCATAAATAAAGATCAAGTTGCCAAACCCAAAAAATGGCCTTTTAATCCTCTAAAACATGATTTCTTAGTTCCAATAAACCACATTACCATAACCAAGCATATTTGAATAAAAAAGAACTAAGAAAAAACATCAAATCATCAAAATCTTGTAAGAGCTACCCAATCCAAAAACTATCAACTTAAAACAGCCTACAAGTCCATGCAATATAGATTCAAAATTGGTTTTCTTCACTCATTTGGTCATGACCAGACTTAGCAAATGCAAGATAAACATCATTGCTTCAACATGTATTACTTAAGTTAAACTAAAACAACTCTATTTTATCAAGAAGAAACAACTTAAATAGAGGACTTTTACTACATCTAAAACATAAAAACATCCAAAAGATTTTTAGAAAACATAATCAAATTATCATAGTAACAAAATGGGCAACCACAACACTACTTGTCAAGCATTCCAAACTCTATATCCTTGTTTGTGAATATAATACAAATCAAAGATTAAAAAAAAAACTCAAGCAGGCCACATGGACTTCAGTTTTAGATTAGAAAGTAATACTTCAAGCTTCTAAAATAGCTACTACCCTCTTTGCTTTCATTTGTCAAGTCTTGCTTCCACAAGCTTACTGCCATTTCCAAAACTTAAGAAATCCTTATACTAGTCTCTTAAACCCTCACACTTAGAGTTCTTTTATCAATATTCTCTCTTTTTTTTCTCCTATATGCTTTGATTTTCCAGGGGTATATATAGGGTTTTGTTTGGATTTTTTATGGATTCAAACATAGATTGTTAAAAAAATTAACCATTTGATCAAAATAAGAGGGTTCTTGATGCGAACCTTAGCGGAATTGAACGGAATTCGAAAACCAAGATCTATTTAATCCAAGTTTGCTAAAAATAAGATGAGTTTATCACAATGGAAGACCTGCTCCAAGGCAACAAGACTATAAACCAACCCAATCACAACTCATATACCTGAAGACGAGCAAAATGAGTATAAATTCACAATAAAGATTGGTCAATTCTTTGAAGAGTTGAAAGTTCAATCAAGAACCAAGATTGACAACCAAATGTCGATAAAAAATCAGAATATTATTAGCCAAAACAAAACTGATCTGAAAATTATTTCAAGAGTACTTATACCCAAGCCAAAAACCCTAGTTTTCCTAATAGGTCACATAAAAATCCAATTTAAATAATAATCAACTCAAGCTAAAACTAGCCCAAACTCATTAAAATAAATAAAATAACAAGTCTGAAACCCAAACAAGTGTTTCCTCATAAAATAAAGAAAGTTTAATAGCCTAACTAATTTAATAAGAAAGTTTGGTTATTTTCGCATTCTGTTTAGTAGTAGCAAGCCCAACTTCAAACAGATAATTCTCTCTCGTCTTAAAGAATTAGAAGGCGTGCCATATACCATTGGAAATGTATGAAAGTCTAGTTTCTAGTCTAAATAGAATCACCTCAAAATTCGACTTGTAGCTCCAGATATGATTAAAAAAAGTAGGGAAAGGTAAAGCTGAACGAATCTAGTCTTCTTCTCTCAATCCTTGTGTAATGGTTTTGGTTCCACCAATAAGCCCCTCTTGAACATGAATCAGATTAATCATGGCTTGCTCCTCATTATTTAATATCCTCTTGAAGTCAACTTTAGCCCACGTATCTTGAAGAAGTCCATTAAAAACCTCTTTGAACCTCTTAGCTTTAAGCCTTGTAACTAGACCAACCGGAAACTGTAATGGATCATTTGGTGCTTGGATCGCATCATCCCCTCTCTCTTCCAAAGGATTTGACCTCGAATCATCACCTACATCAAACAAAGAAAGATTAGCAACATTGAATGTAACACTAACACCATACTCACCTAGTAGATCCACTTTGTAGGCATTATCATTAATCCTTTCTATGATTTGAAAAGGACCATCTCCTTGAGGCATCAACTTTGATCTCCTTTTTTCAGGGAACCTCACCAATTTTTGTTCTCTATAAGCCTTGTGTGCATATTGTTCATTTTTTCTCTATTTGTTGTCGAATCTTTGCATGTAAATCTTTCACCACTTGTGTTTTCTGAGTGCTATCAAGACTAACCTTTTCATCCATAGATAAAGGAATCAAATCTAATGGTGTCAAAGGATTAAAACCATAAACAATCTCAAATGGTGAATAATTAGAAGTAGAATGCACACTACGATTAGATGCAAATTCAATAAATGACAAACAATCTTCCTAATTTTTAAGACTCTTTTGAATGATGGCCCCTAACAATTGAGTTAAAGTTCAGTTAACAACTTCAGTTTAGCTATCTATTTGTGGATGACAAGTAGTAGAATATAAAATCTTAATCCCTAACTTACCCTACAAAACCTTCCAAAAGTAACTTAAAAACTTAACATCTCGATCAAAAACAATGCTCCTAGGAACACCAAGTAGCTGAATGACCTCTCTAAAGAATAGGTCAACTATACTCATTGCATCATCAGTTTTATGATAAGCAATGAAATGTATCATCTTAGAAAATCTATCAACAACAACAAATATAGAGTCTCTTCCTTTCCTAGACCTAGGTAAACCCAAAATAAAATCAATGGAAACATCAACCCAAGGTTCCTTAGGAACAGGTGTGTATAACCTATAAGGCATTACTCTAGACTTAGCTTATCTACATGTTATGCACTTATCACAAATTCTTTACACATCTCTTTTCATGTTAGACCAATAAAAGTGTTCATGTAAAATATCCAAAGTCTTAGCAATTGCAAAATGCCCCATTAAACCAACCCAATAAGCTTCCCTTACAAGCAATTCACGCATAGAATAATTAGGCGCACACAATTTATTTTCCTTAAACAAAAATCCATCATACCTAAAAAACCTATCCTTGGCCGAAACTTTGCACTCATCATATATAGAACTAAAATCATTATCATTAAGATACAATTCTTTAATATACTCAAATCCTAATGATTTAGTATTTAGTGTATTAAGAATAACATATCTTCATGACAAAGCATCTGCAACCATATTTTCTTGACCTTGCTTGTACTTAATCACATATAGAAAAGTTTCAATAAACTGAATCCACTTGGCATGTTGCCTATTTAGCTTACCTTGACCCTTCAAATGTTTTAATGACTCGTGATCAGTATGTGTAACAAACTTTTGGGGCAATAGATAATGTTGTCAAGTCTCCAATACTCTCACTACGGCATACAACTTCTTGTCATAAGTGTGATAGTTAAGAGCTGCACCATTAAGTTTCTCACTAAAATAAGTAATAGGTCATTTTTCTTGCATTAGAACAACTCCAATACATATTGCTGAAGCATCACATTCAATCTCAAAAGCTTTATTAAAATCAGGTAAAGATAGTAATGGTGCTGAAATTAACTTTGATTTTAACAAGCTAAATGCACTTTCTTGTTCTTCACCCCATTTGAACCCTGCGGATTTCTTGATGATTTTGGTCAATAGATAGGCTATTGAACTAAAGTTTTTAACAAACCTCTTATAAAAACTAGTTAAACTGTGAAAACTTCTAACTTCTGTTATTGATTTTGGTGGAGGTCATTCTTGAATAGCCTTAACCTTAACCTCATCCATCTCTATACCTTTTGTATGAACAACATATCCAAGAAAAATAATTATATCCATGCAAAAGTCACAATTTTTCAAATTAACATATAAGGACTTTTTTCTAAGCACATCAAGAACTTGTCTCAAATGATCCATATGCTCATCAAACTCCTTATTATAAATCAATATATCATCAAAGTAGACAACTACAAACTTACCAATGAAAGCATGCAAAACATGATTCATCAATCTCATAAAAGTACTTGGTGCATTAGTAAGTCCAAAAGGCATAACCAATCACTCATACAAATCATATTTAGTTTTAAAAATAGTTTTCCATTTATTCCCTTCTTTCATTCTAATTTAATGATAACCACTTTTTAAATTAATTTTCGAAAACATTTGAGAACCATGCAATTCATCCAATATATCATCTAATCTAGGAATAGGATGTCGATACTTTACAGTGATGTTATTGATAGCCCTGCAATCAACCGCATTCGCCAAATCTTGTCTTTTTTTGGGACAAGAAGCACAGGAACTACACAAGGACGCATGCTCTCACGAATGTATCCTTTCGACATCAACTCCTCCACTTGTCGTTGGAGTTCCTTAGACTCTTTGCGATTGCTCCTATATATCGGCCTATTTGGTATAGATGCTCCTGAAATAAAGTCGATTTGATGTTCAATTCCTCTATTGTCGGTAAGCCACTAGGAATCTCTTTGGGAAATACTTCTTAAAATTCCTGTAAAAAAACTTTACCAACACTAGGAACACAAGAATCCAAATTATTAGAGTTAAAGTATGCCTCCTTATGCATAAGTAAAATCATAGGCGATTCAAAAAGATAAGCGCATTTAAGATCACTAGATTTTGCAAAGAAATTAAAGGTTTTCCCCATTTTTTCTACACAGTCTTCTTTTCTTACCCTTTCCTTCTTCTTTCCACTTTTGACCTCCCTTCTATTTTTTTTCTTTTGGCCGTGACTCTCCCCTAATTTCCTAAGGGCCGAAACTTTTTCCCCTTTTATTTTAAACTCATGGCTCACTTTATTTTCACTATTTCTCACATTCTCACCATGTTATTCGGTTTGTTCATCACTTTGGCCAAACTGAGTGCTCCTCCTTATAGCTTTTATTCAATTGAATTTGATCTTCATACATTTGCTTTGGTGTTAATAGGTTGAGCGTATAAATTCTACCATCCTTCTCCAATGAATACTTGTTCTTAAACCCATCATGCTTGGCTTTTCTATCAAATTGTCAAGGCCTCCCTAGTAACAAATGAGTAGCATGAATAGGCATATAACATCACATAACACTTCATTTTTATACTTACCTACTGAAAAAGAAATCATCACCTATCTATTCACCATAACAAAACCACATTCATTAAACAATTGAAGTTGATAAGGTCTCTCATGCTTTATGATATTCAATCCCAACTTTCTAACTAAAGTAACACTAGCATCATTAGTACAACTACCACTATCAATGATTATACTACATGTCTTATCGTTGATTAGGCTTCTAGTATGGAAGATGTTCTCACTTTGTTGCTCCACATCATCCTCCTTAGTTTGAAAACTGAGTGACCTTCTATTCACAAAAACTTTATCACCAATAGCATACTCTAAATCACTAGCATCCTTAAGTGGTGGCATGTCATCACAATCAAACTCCTCACTAGTGAACACAATCTCTTCATCATCCCTTAGAATCATAACTCGATGATTTGCACACTCTGATGTATAGTGTCCAAATCCCTAACACTTGTAACAATCACAATTATGCTTCGATTGGACTTCTTCTTTAAGTTTTTTATCAATGGTCAAAACCTGCTTCTTTATAGAGGTAGGTTTGACAACTTTAAAATTCACCAAGGGCTTCGATGGTGTACTACTTTCTCTCTTATAATTTAACTTCCAACCCGAAGAAGTTCCCGAATAAGCTCCAAATCATGTACTACCCTTCCCTTTCAATTGTCCTTCAACCTTAATGGCTAAATGCACTAACTCTTCCAATTCAACATAAGATTGTAACTCCACATTATTTGTTATGTCTCTATTCAAGCCATTCAAAAACCTAGACATAGTAACTTCCTCGTCTTCATTAACATTAGCTCTAATCATAACCACCTCTAATTCTTTCTGATACTCCTTCACACTCTTACTACCTTGTGTAATCATTTGTAAATGATTAAACAACTCTCTATAATAATGTTTAGGAACATACCTTTTCTTCATTATTGTCTTCAACACCTCTTATATGCTAACTAATCTTTCTCTGTTCCTTCTTCTTTCTACCACCAATCTCTACCATCAAACCATGGCATAATAAGTAAACTCCACTACAGCTAACTTAACCTTCTTTTTTTCAGAGTACCTATGGATGTCAAAAATCATCTCCACCTTTTTTTTCAATCTAAGTGAGCTTCTGGATCAGTTTTTCCCTTAAAGGCTAAGATTTTTAATTTAATACTACCTAAATTTCGGTCTACATCACCCAAATGATCAAAATCCCCTCTATACTCCAAATACTTATATGGCTGAATATGTCCCCTCCTTGGCTGATTCTCATACCTCTCTCCCTCTGTGTACGGAACCTTCTACCATGGTTAAGATCATCCTCAGCTTTATCTACAGAGTTTCTAGCAACACTCTCCTCCTTCTTAGTTTCTCTACCTTTTTAATACGTCCCCCATTAGACCTATTCTCTAATTTTTCAATCATAGTCATCAGTTCATCAAACATAAATTTCACCTGTTGTTGTATTCTCAAAAGCCTATCTTCTGGGATTTCACCCTTCTTCTGTGGCACACTGTTAGAAGACATTATTTCTTTTTTAAAAAACTTGCATAAAATAATTAGCAATAAAAATAACACCTCACACACTCATGTTTCACATAAATTTATAGGTTTTTCACTTTAAAATGTTCCTTATGCCTTTTTCCACTCAAATTACCTTTCTTTAGTTCTTGAAATAACTTCACAACAATTAAGAAAAAAAAAGCAACCAATTATGCAGTGAATTTTTAAATTTGGTAGACTCAAGAAGTAAGAAATTTATGTAACTAGCAAAACGAAACTACGATGATAAATTCACAAGTAGTAATGCAAATATATGCGAGTAATATGATAATTCAAAGACGCGAAATAAACTAATTGAAAGCAATAATACTAAAGAGATTTACTATCCAAATTGGAAATTAAATCAAACAATAATAGAACCTAGATAAAAAAATAAAGAGCAACACAAATTCCCAATGACCAATTTTCCATCCCTAGCTCTCGGCCAAACTCTAGAATGTTGATTTTCTTCTTCTTCTTTTACGGAAACAATCAAAATTTTCAAGATCAAACCCTTTTTTTATACCAATTCAGCAATCAAGGAAAAAAATTCAAGAACACACACTTTTTTATGTATATATTGCTGCAAGACCAAGAATTCAACAACAACATTACCTTATGATTTTGTGTTCAACAATTCAAGAACCCTAAATTTTTTTTTAATATATGTGGCCGAAACTAATCAAGAAAAAATCAAGAAACAAAAGACACAAATTGAAATATATAAGTTATAATTACATTTGCTCTGAACCAATTGATGTGAACCCTAGTGGAATTGAATGGAATTCGAAAACCCAAGATCTATCTAATCTGATTTTGCTGAAAATAGTATAAGTTTATCACAATAAAAGACCTGCTCCAAGGCAATAAGACTAAAAACCAACTCAATCACAACGCCTACACTTGGAGACGAGGAAAAGAAGTATAAATTCAAAACAAAGATTGGTCAATTCTTTGAAGAGTTGAAAGTTCAATCAAGAACCAAGATTGACAACTAAAGGTCGGTAAAAATTAGAATATTATTAGCCAAAACAAAACTAATCTAAAAATTATTCTCAAGAGTATTTATACCCTAAGCTAAAAACCCTAGTTTTCCTAATGGGTCACATATAAATCCAATTTAAATAATAATCAACCCAAGCTAAAACTAGCCAAAACTAATTAAAATAAATAAAATAAAAAAATTTGAACCTCAAACAAGTGTTTCCTCATAAAATAAAGAAAGTTTAATAGCCCAACTAATTTAATAAGACAAATTCGGTTATTTTCGCATTCTATTTGGCAGCAGCAAAACCCAACTTCAAACGGATGATTGTCTCTCTTATTAAAGAATTAGAAAGCTTGCTATATACCGTTGGAAAGGTATGAAAGTCTAGTTTCCAGCCCAAATAGAATCACCTCAAAATTAGACATGTAGCTCCAGATATGATCAAAAAGGTAGTTAAAGGTCAAGCTAATCGAATCTAGTCTTCTTCTCCCAATCCTTGTGTAATGGTCTTGGTTCCAACAATAAGCCCCTCTTGAACATGAATCAGATTAATCATGGCTTGCTCCTTATTATTTAATATCCTCTTGAAGCCCCCCTTAGCCCATGTAACTGGACCAACCGGGATAATGGATCCTTTAGTTCTTTGAATGCATCAGTTCTGAAGTATGTTTTACAACTATGAGTTTTGCAACAAACCTGGTTTTTGGAGGTTTTGGTGGTTTTCCAAACTTGAATATTAAAGAGCTTGTTTATGGCCTTTTAATCTTATGAAAAACATGACCAACCTTTGAGAAGAACCCACTGAGAAGGCTTGAAGAGTGAACACATGAAAAAGATTAGTGGTTTTGCGAAATGGGTATCACAATCATTGATGATTGATTTAGCCACTTTCAAGGCTTTGTCGGAGCAACTCCGATGTCATCATTATTGAAGACCACCTAAAGTTCATAGAGGGGGTACATACCTCTTATTTGGATCCAACCTTACTCGATTTAGAGGTATGTAGCTTCATATTCATTTGCATCAAAGTATCAAATTAATCAGCCTAAAATCTACAAAAGTAGAGATGCTAATTGGGGAAAAGATGTTATTGAGGTCATTGAAAAAAATGGGATGTAAATGTTTGATAGGAGTGACTAATCTTTGTAAAGGGGGTGTTTCTCAATTGAATGGTAGTGGTTACAGCCCTAGAAGTGGTCAGAAACACCACATTTATTTTCCTGAAAGTGCATACTCGATCAGCCAAAACTACCGAAAAAGAAGCTAAGTAGTGGCTAAATGACACGTCGTTTAGGCTAAACCCTAGAGATTAAGGTTTTTAATTTGGGATTTGAAAATTTTCACTTAAGTCCCTATTCTTTTTTAATTGCACTTGTAATTACCTCCAAACTTTTAATTTCATTCAATTTCACCCCTGTCAAACTCAATCATCGGCCCCAAAGTTCAGCACCATTTTTATCTTGGTCATTGGTTTTTGATTTGTGCACTATAACTCTTTATTGACCATCAAACTTTTAATTTTCTTCAATTTTGCTCCTAATTTGATCTTTCAATTTAGTCCTTGATTTTGAATTTCTTCAATCAAATCCCTAATTGCTCATCAAACTTCAATACTTATGCAATTAAGCCCCTGATTTAACCAAACCAACTCTTTAAAATTACAATTCGATCCCTAGACTTTAATTGCTTCCAATTAAAGCCTAAATTGACTTCAAAAATCAAATTTTCTTGCAATTAAGTCCTCAATAAAATAAATTAAATCTTCCAAAATCCTCATTGAGTTCTTACTTATCCAAATTTGTATTTCTTTATCCAAAATAAAAATATTTTCATTAATAGGCTCCTTTCTCAATCAAAATTGGGTTGCCAATTTTGCAATCTTATACTTTTGGTCCTCCAACTTTTCCACTTGTCATTTTGGTCTTTCCCTTCCAACTTGGGCAATCTTCTAGGCTTTCTTCTTGTATATCCTCTTGTATTTTGATTTTTTTATGGGGTCAAAAATGGGTAACAATACTACTAAATAAAAGATATTATCACCTAAGACATCTTATATGAGATAAACTACATTGCTAACTTGTTTGCTATTCCTAACAACTATTGTCCCTAATTTACCGGTGTTATATATACAGGGTGATAGTGGGTCTACTTCTATAAGTTAAACCCTTAGTTAAAGTTTAAACCTAACCATTCTATGACCCTTTTTCTTTCACTTTTAGTTATTATCTTTGGATAACACCTAGTGAATTGACAATTCCAAGGTTGGTCACTCTTAATAAGGTGCCTTAATAAAGTTCATCTATCCTATAACACCTTGATTTCACTCATAGTACTTTGTTGAATGAAGATGGTTTGTCCTAGTCTTTCCCAAATAGTGACCTATAACGGTTCATCTACTTGGAATTAAATTTATTGACATGATAGCCTTTTTGGACTTTGGTTTGGACAATTTCATTTTTAGAGGTTCATTTATCATTATATATATGTTATTTTAACACTACCTTGTGATTGAGCTTTGATTTTGATGGCCTCTTATTTTGATGAGTAAACCACCTCATGCCATTTTATTATCCTTTATAATTTAAACGGGCCAACATTTATATTTTGCATGTTTAAATGCAATATTGTTATTTTTTATTCATTTTATTTTAATGGACCAATACTTTATTTTGGTGAATATTAGGTTTTTAGCATTCTTATGAAATGGAGAGCAAAAGGGTTACTCTTTTCTGGGCCTAAGTTAATGGTCTATGTATAATCCATTTGCCTTAAGCTCTAAAATTGAATAACCTAAAACCCATACTGGACTTAATCGCCCTTTTAAAAAAAATAAAAAGCAAAGGAAAGGTTACTTTTTCTTTTTTATAATGTCCAAAGCAATGGCCTACATGGAGTCCATTTACCTTGGACAATTAGAGTGAATAACAAAATTATTTTAGAAATCTTTTCTATAAAACAAGAATGGGTTTTTATTTCAAATGGTATGTCGGTCTAATGGGTTTTTCAATGTGAGCCGAGACCCAACACGCTTAATGAGATGATTTTGAAATTTCCAAGACATAAAAACTTAAGGGACAATGATCTGGACAAGAAAACATTGTTCGAAAAGGTTTGGGAACCAAGATAGTTGAATAAAACATGATACAAATTATCAAGAATAAGTTAGGTGTAAGATGCGATGATTCAATGGGCTTCGGCCAAGAATGCAATTTTTTGAAATAAGAGGAAAGAAAACAGTTAATGACGTAGTTTTGAAGGGACAACAAGGGGAAATATAGGTTTTTTAAAGGACCTAATTTGGTTGGTTTTTAGGGCTAAATAACTTAAAGGAAGAAACTAGACATGATTTCTACAAATACAGGATGTAAGAAAAGAATACCATAAACAATGCACAGGTTCATCTACGGTTACATATTGTCTAGTACATATAAAAACAATCATACAGATAAGGTAGTATACAAAAATATTTCAAATAGTATGACATATGAAACCTTAAATCTTAATTGAAACAACTTCCAATCATTCAAAAATTGATTCACAAAGAACCTCAATGTTAGCATCTAACTAACTCGGAGATTTGGTTTTGTTCACATCAAAGTGAACATTTCTATATAATGTAGTATCTTATATTAGAACTTAGTAACACAATCACACAACCTTGCTTACAAAGAGTAAGCTTTACACACACCAACATTTTGAATACCTATGACTTTCTAAAACACATGATAGTAAAGAACTAATAATGAACACACCAACATTTCTCATATTTAGCATGCATTAAAAACCTTTAAAATACATCAAACCAATGATACACATTTGAAAGTATAAAGATTAGAAATATAACAGTGGAGGTTTTATACCAAGGCCAGTTTGATGATGGTTTGAACTGATTGGATGATGGACTGGACTCCTAGGGTTTTCGAACCCTATCCTCAAGTTTGAACAAAACAAAAACCCTCAAAGATCACTCACCTATAACCTATAAAAACTTTCATTTTCAAGCTTTAATTTCTCTCTCATCACTATTTGCAAATCTCTTTCTCTAAAATATCTATCCTCCTTCTTTCTTAACCTTATAAATTGGTCTTATATAGAGAGAAAAGGAATTGATTGGAACCACATAATCAAACAACCACAACCTTAGGATCTAAACATGCAAATCTAGATCGTTGAGAGCTACAAACAAATAAGACAACCAAGCTATGATATGAGACCATCAAAATGCTAAGTGAAAAGGAAGCTGAGGCGCAATAAAGGACAATAAGAGCTCATCTCAACTCAAAGATAACCATCAATTGTGGAACGACACCTAGATTGTGAAGGGACAATGTAAAAAAAACCAAAATAATGCCTAAATTTAACCAAATGATAGAAGAATCAACATAAACAACGCCTAAATCAATCCTAACGATAATGGTGATGAGCATTAAGTTGAGAGGAAAAGACGAAGAGAACGACTAGGGTTTTCTATCTCTATGTAACTCTTAGAAAATCAGACAAATCAATAGTACTTGGTGTGTGTGTGTGTGTGTGTGTGTGTACACCTAAAATGACGTCGGTTACCACTGACAAAGTTAAGTTGGTCCTCGAATGTGAGCACCTTTTCAAATCTAATCCCTCATAAGTTTTTATTTTGCAATACAACCTCGAAATCTACTTGAAAAATAAAATTTAAACTGAAATTGAAAATCAGTTATAAGAGTAAAAAAAAAAAGTTCACTTATGCCCTTAATTGAATTAATTGAACCACCCAGATTATGTTAAGTTGACAATTTTGGTGTTTTATTTTTTTATTCTTTCAATTGCAATCGATTAGTTCAATCACACCCTTAAAAAAACTCATTTTATCCAATTGAAAGCTAAGAAAATCTTGTCTAGTCAACCTCAAAAATATTTTTGAATTTCTTTTTTATTTTTCTAATTGTAGAAATATTTTTAATATTTTAAGAGATATATGGGGATGAAAACTAGGTTATAACATTTCTTAACTCTTAATGATTTGCATTAAATATTATAAGTGGAAACCCTTGTATTTCCTACTTATTATAGTTCTGCACTAAGAATGCTTAATGTCTTGTTCAATAGTATTGTACAATAAGCACATATTATTACTTGTCCATTATTAATATAAAATTTGGAATGTCTATTTATTTATGATGTAGTTTGACGCCTATAATGATATTATTATAAAAAAATAAAAACAAAAAATTATTTTTTTAATGTCACAAATCCTTCTTATAATACTACTATTAAACAATTATATATATAAAAAAGATTATAAGCATCTTCTTTGTCACCAATTATCATTTTTATTGTGAACTACTTTAACAAGATTATATGCATGTATATTTACAATGGATACCAAATTAATTCAAAATTGATTGAAAACTTACAATTGGTATCCAATACGAACATCAACACAAATTTTAATTCAAAATATTTTTCAAATGACAAATTGTTGTTGTTGTTATCTCAACCCAATATAAATATAAAAACAATATTCAAAATATAAAATATTAAAAAATTCAAAAAAAAGTTGGAAAACAATATATACATAAGTGGGAAGAACATGAAGAATGTCCAGAAATTTGACAAAGATGGGTTAAGGAGGATTAAAATATCCGAAGTTGAAAAATTGGCGGTTCAATTTTGATTGATGAAGGCCTTATTAATAATAAAAATTCAATCTGGGAAGAAAAATACAAAATTTAATGTTTAATATCTCAATTTGAATTTTTACGGTTTAATTGAATTTATTGAAGGCTCAATTACAAGGAAAATTGTTTTTAAGTTCAATTTGAAAGG
This sequence comes from Populus nigra, assembly GCF_951802175.1. Taxonomy (NCBI): domain Eukaryota; kingdom Viridiplantae; phylum Streptophyta; class Magnoliopsida; order Malpighiales; family Salicaceae; genus Populus; species Populus nigra. Next base: position 6,283,754 of record NC_084865.1, read on the forward strand.
AATTAAAGTCTGGAGATTGAATTGTATTTTTTAAAAGTTAATTGGTCAAATCAGGAGCTTAATTGCATAAATATTGAACTTTGATAGGCAATTAGGGAATTGATTGAAGAAATTCAAAATTACGGATCAAATTGTAAAAGGCACGAGACTTCAAGAACTTAAATTGGCAAGATCAGGGGCCAAATTAAAGACAAGTGAAAGTTTGATGCCCAATTAATAGTCAAATTGCATATATTAGGATCCAAGGATTAGATTGGAAAAGGCATTGAATTATAGGGTTGACAATTGAGTTTGACAAAGGTGAAATTGCATGAAATCAAAAGTTGGGAGGCAAATATGAGTGCAATTAAAAGAAATTAAAAAAACATGAACTAAGTTGAAATTTGTCAAATCCTAAATTAAAAACCCTAATTTTTAGGGTTTAACCTAGAAGACATGTCATTCAGATTTAATGAAGAGATTGAATGACATGTTGTTTGGCTACTGTTCACCTTCTTCCTTTGACAATTTTAACTTATCAAGTAGGCATCTTTAAGCAAATAAATGTGGCATTTCTAATAACATCAGGGGTTGTAACTACTACCTTTTGATTGAGAAACACTCATTCTATAAAGATATTAATACATGTTATAAGTTTTTAGGTTTTGGTTAAGTTCTTTTGAGTGTCAAGATGTCAATGTTGAGCTCTAGAATTGTCAAATATGGATGTTGTTAGTTTTGACAGTTTTGAAAAATGAAACTTCATGCATGTAATTGATGATTTGATATTATTTGTTAGTTTTTTGGATTCAACCATGCTTGGTATTGGTAATGTGGTTTGTGAGGACCAAAAGTTGTATGTTTAGAGGCCAAGAAGGCTAATTTTGGGTTTAATAGTATGCTGGATTTTCTAGGCAAAATCTGGGTTAGTGTTCTTCATGTTCTTCCCAAGAATATTGCTTTAGTTATATGGCTTTGACCTATTTTGTTTCAATTATCTGCATATGCATCTTCGTATGACATCTTCAACTAATAACCTAGCGTTCTTCCGCGTCAATAACTTGTATTTCAGTGTTTTAATCTTAGGATTTTGGTTTTGAACTAAAATTTTCTCTGACCAAATAGTGATGATTCATTAACAATTGAAGTGAATGAGCTCCTAATTCTTGATCATTGAATGATTTACAGCCTTTTTATGCCTTTTTTATTTCATGAAATCTGGTTCGGATTCGAGTTCGTGTCGCTGGAATTGGTTTCAATGTTCTTCGATATTCTTCATGTTCTTTATTTTTCTGGGTTTTGATCCATTTTGATAAAGACTTTTTTGAGTTTTTGTGTTTTTTTTTAAGTTTGATTCATTTTATATTCTGGTTTAGGTTTTGGTTTGTTTTTTGGGTCAAACTAGTGCACTTTAATTTATGATCAAACCAAAGGTTTCAAGTCAACTCAGTTGGGTCAAAATTGGGTCACTAGTTAAAGTCCTGTTTGGTTTGCCATTGTTTTGATAAAAGGAATTTTAGCGTAAGAGCGTGTTTAGCAAACACACACTTAGCCCTATTTTGACAGTTTTATTTTAAAGGAAAATGGAAGCTTGCCAAACAAGGCCTTAAAAAAACAACATTTTTTTTTTATAAAAACAAATATATAATTTTTTTTTCAAATGGTCAAAAATCCTAAAAATTATCTTAGTATTTTTTTAAAAAAAATCTAAAATATTTTGGCATGTTTTGAAAAATGTTGCATGTATTTTATAACAAGTCTGTAAAATTTCAAAGGATTTTGTTCTATATTTCAAAAATATGAAAAAAATTATTTTTGGCAAGAGAATATATTATTCACTTTTAATATAAGGATAAAAAAACTTAAAAAATATTTAATATCCAAAATATTATCAGTGATAAAGATTTATAATTACTCACATTTAATATAAGGATGAAAACCAATATGAGGTTAATATCATAAATATTATTAGGAGTAGTACAACTCATTCACTTGAAATATAAGGATTAAAAAAAAAGTTGCAAAGAATTTTATCTGAAATATTATTTGGAATGATACAATAGCCAAAAATTCCAAGCTTATCCTAAAAAAAGCCTCAATGATAATTAAGCACTTTTCACCATTCTAGATTAAGTTCTTGACCTAGAAAACCAAGGTATGTTCATCGTAGCAAATCGATCCTAGTAGGCTAATAAAAAAAAAAACCATCAAACCATAGCAAACAAAGAAAAACAATGCAGCTTACCACAAGTAAGGCGTACTAGGGGTGTTAATATCTTCTCTTTACATAATAAGTTCCTTGCCTAGAATCTTTAAAAGACTAGTTAAGGTTCTTAGTAATTATAATAGTAGGTGGCGATTTCTAAACCAACCAAAGACCTCCTGAATATACCCACAAGGGTTTCCACGACATGATGCTCTCGCGAAAGGGATACGACAAGATGGAGACTTCACTAAGGACCTTTAGATTGAGTTTTGTTTTGTTTTTTAATGCTTTATGAAGATTGATGTTCGTTTATTTTTCTATTATGATTGGTTTGCTCTATTTAAGAGCTTCAACATGCATTCTTTTAACTTCATATCATGAATAGTGTATTGGATATGGATGAAAGGCATTCATGTATCATTGACATTATTTATGAGAGCACACACTGAAAAAGATTTAGGTTAAGTAGGGGACTAGTAGCTTACCTCATGACTTGATTCAAGGTTTATGTAAACCTCAACTCTTCGCTAAGTGATTAGATTGATAATGATTGGTATATGTGTCATCCCATTACCTATTAAGCCTCTTATATTACCTTCACGAGGGTGATCATTAGGACAACAAGAGACCTTTTTTAGAGACCAAGTAGTAAACATACCCATTATTTTACATAAAAGAACTAGAACCTATATTTAATATGTATGCTCCCTACACATGTTTTGCATCAAGGCAAACCCTTCATATAGCATCTTGAGTTCAGAACATACAGGTGACACAATGGTCATCACTTAGGAAATTTTTGTTGTAGAGTTTGAGCAAAAATTAAAATTCTTATCCATCATGCAAGAGTAATGACTATGTGTTACCCTTTAAAAGCGAGTTCGTCATATGAAAACATGCCAATACATTTAGCATGCATGTTCACAGGTTGAAATATAGGTTTTCCCTTTATGATTCAAGAGTTGCCAAAATTTTGACAATGTTAAAGAGGATTTATTCAACTTCCAATCTAGAAGCATCAATACGGTTTTCCTCAAGCTAACAACAAGAACCTTTGTGTCATCATAAACTTAACTCGTGACCTATATTTGGATATCATAAATGAAGTTTTAATGCATTCATCAATGGAGACTGTATGGAAATGTAGGCTTATTTCCAAGGAGTGCAACAAACTTACTTATGAATCCACTTTCATCAATGGAGACTGTATGGAAATGTAGGCTTCTTTCCAAGAAGTGCAACAAACTTACTTATGAATCCACTTTCACAAAGCTACACAGCCAAAGAATCAACATTGTCTTTGGGTTCTTTATACAAAACATGATCAGAAATGAATATCAAGTTTCCTTTATTTCAATTAACACTATAAAGCCTCATCCTGAAATGTCATTTGATTTCCTTCCTAACCAACAAATCAAAGAATGTTACTCTACCATGCATATCATAGACCATGTTATTATATATGCAACCTTACTACTAAATAATGGTAGAAGATCATGAATATAAAAGCACAATATGATATCATGGAATTTAACATGATGGTTGAAAAATCAAAGCCTGTACATAACAAAATCATGACATTCTCAAAGCCTAAATTCCTCCTGTATGATAAAGAATTCTATTTATATCACTTTATTAAAGCTGATTTGTTTGACTTAAAGACTTGGAGATGAAAGTTGGATGAAGTGAAGCTACCACAAGAAGAGTCCCTTTATCGCGTAACAAAAGTATCTATGAATAGTTCACTTCATTGGTTTACTTGAAAGAGAAACATATTTGTATTTTATGTAAAATGGAGAGTTATTGCTTGTTTTCATTTCCTCCACTAGTCTTTGAGGGCATTGATAGCAAAGATATTGGGCTCGTCAAATACAAAGAAAAACTTGGCATACCCTACATTAATAGGGAAAATGATTTCATGAAAGTATGGGTCATAGTAATTATAACAGAAAACAATGGAACATAAGGCATTCAATAAACATAGAGGTTTTAACAAGGAAAGAACCTCATGTAAGCTATTTAGCTTTTTGCAATGCTGAGATTGTATTAATGGGAAAATATTTTCCTAACATGATATTTTTCAACTTCAATACCATAAGGATTGGTGTGCAGCGATTAAGGAAGGGTTTACTCCATGTATGCTTCCTATTTCGATCCAATTTTATTGTTGAAGGAGTATAATTGAACACAACATTGAAATTATCATGCTATCAAGAACAATTACCACTACAAGATTTAACAGTTTTACCGATGGAATTTTTCCGTCGGTGTAAGACACATATTCCATCGGTAATTATATTACCGACGGAATCAAAGAAGGAAATGATCCGTCGGTGAATCGTTCGTCGGTAATGTTTTGTCCGTCGGTAAATCTGTTGGTAATATAATTACCGACGGATTTACAGACGGAACAGACGCGTCGGTAATAATTTTTTTATTACCAACAGAATTACCGACAGAAATACCAACGGAATTCCGTCGAGAATTCCGTCGGTAATTACTGAAAAACATTTTTAAAAAAATTCATTTTATAAAATTATAAAATAATTAAATTAACATAAATTAACACTGTATAATATATACTCAAAATGCTTGGAAAAAATAATAAGAAAATCAATTCAAACAAATTTGCAACAAATAAATAAAATAAAATAATAAATTCAACTAAAAAAATTCATATGAAAAAAATGAAGTTGCAATTGCTAAAAATTTAAAAATCCTATAAATAAATCTACTAAAAATTGATCTCATATGGAAAAAAAATCTCACAACAACATTTATACAATTATTAAGAACAAAAACAATTAAAAATAAAATAAAAAACAAATATAGTGAAAAAAATCATGAAAAAAGAAAAAAAAAGAAAAATCTTACCTTAATGTAGTTGCAAGTGAAGCTAAGGAGAGAAAAAAAATTTCATTAAGCATATTAATTAAAAAAAAACTAAGAGGATAAAAGAAGAAAGAAGAAGAAGACATACCCAAGCATGGAGGAAAAGAGAAGGAGATGAGGAGAGAAAAGAAAAGAAAAAAATAGATAAGAAATGATGTTTTTTACATAAAGTGAAGAAAAAGAAGAAGACATACCTTAATAATGTTTTTTACATATAGTGAAGAAGAAGAAGAAGAAGAAGAAGAAGAAGAAGAAGAAGAAGAAGAAGAAGAAGTAGAAGAAGAAGAAGAAGAAGAAGAATTACAAGAAACGGGTCTGTCTCTTATGAAATAAGGGCATTCAGGCTTTTTATTAGGACGCTTTACCGACGGATTTACCGACGGATAATTAAATATTAATATTTTTTAATTATTCCGTCGGTAATTCCATCGGTAATATTTAATTTAAATTTTTAATTTTGTAAAAATTTTTCAGAAACCGCCAAAAAATTATCGATGATTTTTCAATCCGTCGGTGATTCCGTCTGTAATATTTAAATGAAAATTTTAAATTAATTGAATTTTTTCAGAAAACCGCCAAATAACACCGATGACTTTTCAATCCGTCGGTGATTTACTCTCTGGAAAATACCGACGTAATTTTCCATCGGTGATTCCCTTTGTAATTAACATGATGAACAGTGTTCACAATTTATAAACAAATTTACCGACGGAATAACCAACGGAATTTATTCTGTCGGTAATTCCGTTGGTAAAAATGACACGTCATCATTTTTTTTGCTTTGTTTTAATTTTTTTTCCCATGGTAATTCCCTCGGTATATACCGAGGGAATATTGTCGTCGGTAAAATCCCTCGGAAATTTACCGACGAAAATATTCCCTCGGTATTTCCGTTTGTATTTATCAATTTTCAGGTAGTGTACCCCAAACTATCATTCCCTAGGTGGTATAATCCAAATAAGAGATGTAAATAGTTGTAAGAATTTCAAATATCAAGTTTGAAAGTTGGTGAGCAAGAGGCTAGTTGAGGTTATGAAGGACAATGTCATCTACCATATTGTTACTAGATCATCATAAGCATAAAAAGGGTTGATAAACAATGATGAGACACAAATATTATCGGAGAAATTGATCTAAGAAGGGTGTTGCATTGCCAAGGGTGTTGCATTGCCAATCATGTTGTTATAAGACTTTGCTATTTTTTTATGTTTTCCTTGTAGTTGGATCACATCTCATCCTTTTAATAAAATATGCCTCTCTTTTTTCTCTTTGTTGTTCTAAAATCAAGAGATGTTTATTATTTTATTGTTGACTATGATATTTTTATGAGTCAGTTCCCAATGCATCCCCTGAATACACATATCTAAAGCTGAAGTTTTGGTGAGTCAGTTCTTACAATTAAGGCTGAGGTTTCTCCACTAATTAATGCAGTTGATGACAGGCTCCTTTGCCTATAACACATATTGATGGGTGTAATCATGCTAACCATACGATGAGTGATGTAAAAACGATTAAGAAATTCATTTTTTAATTGCTCTTAACTATCAATTAAGTCAAACTCCAAGTTAGTGTACTAGTTGAAAGCATTACCCTTTAAGGAATGGACAAACTATTTTAACATGAGATCATCATTAGTTTTGACATTGTTTCAAGTCTCCATAAAGTGAACTACATGTTTCCTTGGATTTTCTTTGTCATCAAATTACTAGAAACTTGGTGGTTAATAATTCAGAGGCATCCTTAGTAAGTCAATCCTTTAAGCATATGGCTTCATATAAGAATACAAAGGTTAAACTAAACTCTCAACTTGGTCCATGACGGCCTTTTTAATAAGCTCTTTTAGTTGATTCATGGTGAAGATGTCGTTAGTAATACCATGAATATTCCTTGTAGATCCAGCTATAGAATCCTTAACAACATCCAAGTGATCTTTTTATGAAGTTGTGGTAGCTGAAGTTTGGCTATAAGATATTACTAAAATTCATTCTTGAATGAAAGAGATGAGAGGTAATTATTTCCCTAGTGAAGTCGCCAAAAATTTATAGATATAATTTTGAATACTGAAATTAAACAAGCACATGAGAAAATATTTAATTTTATTAAAAATATATGACTGAGTACAATCTGTATTAAAAATATTATTATAAAATAATAAACAATCATCTGATTCTTCTCTTGAATTTGATTTATGACGACTTTATTTATCAAACCAAGATTTATACTTTGCAAGAACATGAGTTTAAATGTGTATTGCGGAGCGAGCTTTAGTGATTTGATAATTTGAAGAGTACATTTGATTTGTCTTTAAAGTGTTGTTGAAGAACTCTTTTGGGGTTTTTAAGCTCGATGCAACAAAGTTTCGTTCTTTATAGATTTCAAGTATAGATGAAAGAGACTTTGGAGCTTTTGAGAAAACTTCCTTACTTAAAGAACTTGTCATGAAAAAAAGTTATATCTCCAAGAATTCTCCTTTTTTTTTTTTGTTTAGGGTGAGACCTTCTATTTTATAAAGATTTGTAGAAATTCTCAAGTTCTTTCTCAATAACACATAATATTATTTTATTTGTTGATTTTTATTTATGAAATCTTGTATCTATGATAAGATATCTTAAATATCTCATTCTATGTGTCATCCTTTCATTGGCCAAGAAATATATAAAGACTCATTTATTTTTCATGTCATTTATTTCGATTTTACTTTATATATATAACACATGGAAAATTTAAATTAGGAGAAATTTTTTTTATTCTACATAAGCATCTCTTGGTTTATGAAAAAAGAGAAGGAAAAGAATTAGAAATAACTTCAAACAAGTCCCTGATCAATGACTTTTTTTCTTAATTGAGCCCCCAACCTATATTTTCTTTACCACTTGGGTTCCCAAAGTATCTAGAAATCCTTCGTTTGATCCTTGCATTAACAAATGTGTTTAACATTGTGCATGGGTTGGAGACTCGATTCAGAAAGTAGTGGTTAGGAATATTTGTAGATAGAAGGACCCAATCAAGAATTTTGGGTATGTTAGGGACTCTGTTGATTAAAAATATAGGTTGAAGACTGAAATGTGAAAATGGTTATCAATTGGAGACTAATCTGAGGTTACCACGGGAATTTCCACCAAGCTAAGTTTCCCATTCTCCAAGAGCATATATTTTTGTCCACTGTTTAAGTCAAAAGGTTTCGCTATTTTTAAATAAAATAGTAAAATTTAGCTACTCCATTTTTTAGAACAAGTTTTTGCGATGTTTAATTACATGCGTTTAAACAGTTCACATTCCAAGCATTTGGTATGAAAACTAGTGCAGGTCGGGTTTTAGATTTTGATCGGGTCATCAGGTTGTCTGGATTAATTTTTTTAAAAAAAATCAAAATGATATTGTTTTTTTTAAAAAAAGTTAATGGATTGCAATTGAGTTTTTGACCGGATCGCTGAATCAACCCATCGAATCAGCCGGGTCACACCGGGTTTTTCCTTTCCCTGTTTTTTCCTTAACTCAACCTAATTCCAGCCCTAAATCGACCGAATCCCGAGTCAACCTATTGAACCGGACCGGGTTTTTAAACTATATATCAATCTCATCTGAGAAATTAAGAGAGCGAAGAAGGAAAAACAAAATTAGGAACATGGTTTTGTACGTCTTCTATTGTGTTTTTTTTTAATGTGGTAATTGATGTTTTTTAAAGTATTTTTCATTTGAAAATATATTAAAATTATATATTTTTTATTTTTAAAAAATTATTTTTTATATAGTATATCAAAATGATGAAAATATTTTAAAAAAAATTAATTTAAAAAATATAAAAAATAATAATTTTTTAAAATATAAAAACAAACAAAAAAAACAATTGAAAGTTCTTAAACTCTAGCATTTAAAAAAAAAAAAAAAACAGGTGTCATGGTGACGTGGGGAAATTTTATGTAGCCTGGAATATTGTTTGAAGAAAGCCTTAAATTCCCATCAAATTATTCTATGACTTGTGGAATTTGTACCTCGTACCGACCACTATATTCTTAATCGTCAGTGTATATATTTGTCTCAATTACAATAATATGAAAAGAGATGGTAATGGAATTATTTTTATTTTTTGATACATCAGCTGCTTATCCAATAAGGTATTATATTACCAAGTTGTTTGGTTGGTTGTTTTTTTAAAATAAAATTTTGAATTTGAACCTATAAAATATATTATCATTGAAAGAGTTTTACGTTTTAATGGGTCAATCCAGCTCAACAGAATTAATCGGAGTATAGTAAGTTTCTGAATATCAAGATTTAAACAAATATATGTATATATATATATATATATATATATATTAAGCTATGTAGTTGGGATTTCGCAGCAAACATGGACATCAGGACATGGCTGCTGGTGATTCTTGTTTCAAAATCCAAACCAAAATCCACTGTCTAGACCAACTACGTGGTGCAGCAAACATGGACATGGCTGCTGGTGACCAAAATCTGTCTTTATTACCTTAAATTTGTTTTTGTAATAAATAACTTGCATTGGTAAACATGGGGAAAAAAATAGAGTAAATAGTTGCACTTAGGTTAGGTTATCAGTCACCAACAACTTTCTATCCTCCTCCTCTCAGACGAGTGTCACCCCCTATTTGTAGTAACTCTTGTTCGACACACAAGCAATAACTGCTCCGCATTCTCATTTACTAGAGACCAAAAGTATAACATTTCCAACAAAAAGAAAACATCAAATGACGAAAACCATCCAATTCAGGTAAGAAATGGAAGAATTGATCAGTTTAGTCACATAGAAAGAGCAGCAGGAGCCCACGCATTTTCAGCTCACCAAATCATACCAATTGGGCCAAAAACTGCACGCCAAGAAAGCACAAACATACTGCTCCCTTGTAACACATGACCCCCTCTTAGCTATAGCCATAAAAAGGCCTTATCATATGGACGATAGTCTTATTCCCTATCATGATTCACACCATGATCAATCCTAGCATCAACAATAATCTCACTTCCCTTTCCTCCTCCTTGTCCGATAATGTTGTCGGATACTTCATTTCGAGGAGACTATTTTTCTTGCGAGATATTCAGATTTTAGAGCTCCTCCTTGCTCTTGTGGTCTTCATTGCTATACACTCTCTTAGGCAGAAAAAGCATTGTGGACTGCCCGTATGGCCAGTTCTAGGCATGCTACCATCTTTGGTGTCTGGTCTTCAAGGCAACATGTACGAATGGATTTCTGATGTACTTTGCGATCGAAATGGGACTTTTCGATTCAAAGGTCCATGGTTTAGTAGTCTTAATTGTGTAGTGACTGCGGATCCAAGAAATCTTGAGCATCTTCTCAAGACCAAGTTCCCTAATTACCCCAAAGGCCAATATTTTCGCGACACGCTAGGTGATCTTCTCGGCGGAGGGATATTCAATGCTGATGATGAGAAATGGCAAAGGCAAAGAAAGACAGCGAGCATTGAGTTTCATTCAACAAAGTTCAGGCAATTGACTACTGATTCATTGCTTGAACTTGTTCATTCTAGGCTCTTGCCAGTCCTAGAAAATGCGGTGAACAACTCAATGTCCATTGATATGCAGGATATTCTATTGAGGCTAACATTTGATAATGTTTGCATGATAGCATTTGGGGTTGATCCAGGATGCTTAAGCCCTGGTTTGCCTGATATACCATTTGCTAGAGCCTTTGAAGATGCAACAGAAGCTACTCTCCTACGTTTCGTTACACCAACATGCATATGGAAAGTTATGAGGTTTCTTGATTTGGGGTCCGAAAAGAAGCTGAAAAGATCAATAAAAGATGTGGATGAGTTTGCAGAAGATGTCATAAGGACAAGAAAGAAAGAACTCTCCCTGCAAAGTGAGAATGATAAGAAGAAGCAAAGATCAGATCTTTTAACAGTGTTTATGGGGTTAAAAGATGAGAATGGGAAGCCATTTTCAGACAGATTTTTAAGAGATATTTGTGTAAACTTCATTCTTGCTGGCAGAGACACTTCTTCAGTGGCAATGAGCTGGTTCTTTTGGCTTCTTGATTCACATCCAGCAGTGGAGGAGAAGATTCTTGCTGAAATATGCAAGATAATTAGTGAGCGAAAAGATTTGGACACCAAAACTCCATTAGTGTTTACGCCAGAGGAGATAAAGAAGATGGACTATTTGCAAGCTGCTCTATCTGAGGCCTTGAGGTTATACCCTTCAGTACCAGTGGATCACAAAGAGGTAATTTAAGTAACAAACGACTTCCTTTTGACAAAATACTAATATTTCCTTTAATTTCGAGTAATGTTGATTCCATTGAATATTTTTTCTTCAAATCATTTCCAAAAGAAATTTATATCCTTGTGTTTTTTCACAAGTGATTTAGAGAAGAATCCTTTTTATGGGTTTTTTTTTTACTAATTAGAATTCATTTTTCATGCGTATGTAGCAATTATAGTAATTTCTAACACAATCTTATAAAATTGCAACATTTCTTAGAGATTATGCATTTAGATCTTTTCCAGAGGATCTCACCATTAAAGATGTAGAATAATCCTCCTTTATGACAAGCCGAGTCCTTTCTTTTCTTCAAGTGATGGGTAGGTGCCATTAATGGACTCATACCCAATCAATATCCAACTGCTAGCTTTATGTGCAACAAATCAAAAATCTTGTCGTAATATACCATAAATTCAAGCATACATACCTTGGAAAACTAAGCTTGTATGAAATGGACAAATTCTTGTTTCTTTAATCAAATATCTGTCAAATTTCCCTTACATGAAGTACTTTGGTCAACTCCATCATGGTGACCAATCAGCATGTTAGCGTAACGTGGCTAAGCTCTGTTTGGTGAGCATAAAAAAAGGAAATTCCGAGGTCCTAGAAATTGGTGAGAATTGAACCAGGGACCGGGGTTAGTTGGATTAATTGTAAGAATCAATCTCATTGAAAGGCTAAAACAGCTTGACAACCTCCTGAAAAAAGGGACTTTTTTTCCTCACAGCCCCCCTGGTAACTGCTCACACCAATTACAAAAACCATGAATTCAACCTTTTATTCACCATGAACAGAGTGAATTTTGACCCGAGAATGCCTTGACCATTAATTATACCATTTTCTTTTGTTTGTCAAGGCGAGGAAGGAAAATGGTGAGTGACAAATACTGTTTCATTTTCTCTTGCTTCAATATTTTGTAGGTTGTTGAGGATGACATTTTTCCTGATGGGACTGTATTAAAGAAGGGGACAAAAGTGATTTATGCAATATATGCAATGGGAAGAATGGAGGCAGTATGGGGAAGTGACTGCAGGGAGTTTAAGCCAGAGAGATGGTTAAGAATCATCGACGGACGGTTCATGAGTGAATCAGCCTACAAATTCACTGCTTTCAACGGCGGTCCTCGACTATGCTTAGGGAAAGATTTTGCTTACTATCAGATGAGATTTGCTGTGGCGTCAATCTTGTATCGTTACCATGTGAAGGTAGTGAAAGATCATCCTGTGGTGCCTAAGCTTGCTCTGACAATGTACATGAAGCATGGGTTGAAGGTGAATCTAGTCAAGCGTGAGGAGTCTGCGCTGCAAAAATACCTTAATATCAAGTAGTTATGATCCGTTTCTCCATTGCTTATGAATAAATATATTATTCGTATTTGCAAAAAAAAAATTATGGCTTGTTGAGATAAGAGAGAGAGTAGAGGGGGAGTTACAGATATGTTCATTAAGATTATCATTGAGCTGAAGAACTATATTGTGGTGTGTTATGGTTGATGCTATGCTTTCAAATAATTAATTACGAATTAATTGATTTGTGATTTCTTGTTCCGGTTTATGAACACCACCCTAGCTTGAATTCTCAACCCACCACACTGTAGGCTGTCTTAAAGGAATAGCCCCAGATTCCGGGGATAGCACCAAGAAAAGCATCTAAGAAGTCATGAGAGTCAATTACACTATACAGAAGAACCACAAGCATTTATCTTTCAAAAGAAAAAAAAAATCATTCTGCATAACTTGTTCTGAATCTGGATGAACTTAAATATATCATTACCTCCATTGCTGAAATAAAGTTTGTGGCATACATATTAGCTCTTGCCAAGGGCTCATTCACTTGGAATTCAATAACATCTTTCTTTGTTCAATAACATCATTTAATATCGAAAACAATTACCTTTTATCAAGCCCGTCCATCCCATTCTTCATAGAACTCTTTCAAAAATTCCTCCATGAACTTGTGTCTTCTCTCAGCCCTCCTCTGCCCAGCCTGTAAAGTGTATCGATATCAGACGGTCAAGTTTGATAAATTACCGAATAGGTGATTCATAGAGGCTTGACATTTATTATGTGTCGTTCAACAATTAGCAAAGGTCATGCTAGCAGAAGAAATGATGAATAACCATGAAAGCTAGTTCAATATGAAACCTGACAGTCAATGTGTACCTTTGTTTTCATCAAATCCTTCAGCTTGAGAAGTTTTTCATGGAAGTGGTTCACAGTTGTCTGCTCTTCTTTCTTCATATACTGTTCCTTCAACAAATCTGAGCGTGGGTGAATAGCAGGGTCATGAAGCACCCTGTTCCTACTTCCACCAAAAGTAAAGCATCGGGCGATTCCTATAATCAAATTATAATTTGGTGAATGTGTGACAGTTACAACTTCACAATAATGCAGACACCTGGCTTATTGGAAAAAATTCAGCCAATATATAAGCAAGCAAATAAATATGCAAATTCAAAATGACTAAAAATACAAGAAACTAAATGAAAATGTATAGACCCAAGACCCTGTTTGATACAAGTAAATAGTGAAAGGTGAATAGAAATTACCAACTGCACCGATTGCATCAAGCCGATCAGCATCCTGCACAACCCTGAATTCTGGAGAAAATTCACCATTTGCATGCCCTGCAAGTTCCTCCTTAAAACCTGAAAATAGGAAAGCAACTGCACTAATTACTTTCAACATTCACTAATATAAGATCCCACTTTAACAGGCAATAGAATCAATAGACTGAGAAGTATGAAATCAATAAAAACCTTTCACGCTTGCAATCGACATCATAAATGTGTAGTCCATTTAGAGGTGTTTGGGATTAAAATAGTTTGTTAATTATGCTATTGTAGTCTTTAAAGCTAACATAAATTATAATGTCAACATAGACTGAGAGGAACCACAATTAAAAATTCATATAGATTTTCAGTACAACAGAAGCTATATGAATACTGCACAACATATGGAAGCAAAATTTGAAAAATCTGTAACTAAGTCAAAGGATCAATAGATAAGTAAGTAGAAGGCATGATTAAGAAATATACAAATTCGATATCTAACAACACCAATAATGAGTTTCAAAATCAATTAACTTTGTGTTACATAATAAATTAATCAAAGAAGTAATTTAAGTCAAAAGGTAAAAAAGATGAAATAATGGGCTGGACTAGATAAATGTTTCCATGTTAAACAAAGTCTAGGCCAAATAAAAACAAAGATAGACTTGGTTATGGGCTGAACCAAGTGGATCATGAAGTTTGGACAAATAAATGGAAGGATATAGAAAAAATGCAATCCAAACTTGAAAAAACAACTGCAAGTGAAGTTATGCGGTTTCAGTCGTTCATTCTCAAAACAAGGAGAAATAGAAGTGGATAGTTACTGGAAGTTATTTTGAATTTTCCTGTTTAAATAAGGATGCAAAGCACTTCAAAAGAATTCAACAAATCAACAATAGTTGCTACGCAATTCAACTAAGTTTTCAGGATCTTCAAAACCTGTTTATCAGTAGGCTTGTAATCACGTGGGCAATAATCAATAGGCATGTAATTTATAGGCAAATAGCTTGTACACTAATAGTTTATAAGTGATAATTAGTAGGCTTACAATTTCCATTGTAATCCAGTAGGCTTGCAATTTTCATTACCAAAAAAAAACAGAAAATACCAAATATATATATATTCATGTCAAGGAATTCCAATGCGTGTTTGTAATCAATTGAAAAATCATCTAATGAATGTAAATTCCTTAATCTTAAGTTGTAAAGTTATATTATACATTCAAAGCATTAGATGATTTGATTACTCCACATATTTTAATTTTCTTTTGCATATTAAAATACCATAACAATTTGAATACATTGTTACAAGTTTGGAACTATAAGTCTAGAGTTCTAAGAATAGTGTTTGGAGTTCAGATCATTAACATTAAATTTAATGTTTGACTTTGAAATTCAAAGTCCTCTTAGTTGAGACAATCACAAAAGAATCTGAAACACTTTGTGACAAAAATCAAACAGTCATTTAAGCTTACAATAATCAGCTTTGAAATATCAAATAATCATCTTGAATTATACTTTTAAAGAATTTAGCTGCAAATGATTAGTTATCTGACTGAATTTTACTACTGCTAAGAAGAATATGAGCATAAAATGAACTCAAACAAGAACACTGCTTCAGAACCATGATAATAGCTATCAAACTTACCCATCCCCTTAATGATTGCCAGGATCTTCATCTTTTTTACTTCATCTACTCCCTCTTCCTCCAGAAAATTCTCAACAATTTTCTCCTCAGATGGATCTCTACATGGCCAAATAGAAGCTTAAACCATCAGGGAATCAAAAAACAATAAGAAACGGTAACTTGAAGAGCAAAAAGAATATAAAAAGTGTTTTCAGAAAACAATATTGAAAGAGACAGGATTGAGTCGAAGTCAAACCACTATTAAATAGTCACTAAGTTCGACAGTTCTTGGACATAGATATGGGTTGCACTCTGAACTAATATCAACAAACAGAGTTGTGTGCAGGTGATATGGCTATATATGTGGCAAGAAAATAAGTCATGTCTATATAAGCACCTATGTGACGCAGCTATATATAGGTCAGTAGAGAATGAATAGAATTGAGAGTGGGTTCATTTTGTGTAAACCCAAAAATGGCATCATAAGTCAATAGAACAAAACATAAAGAACATGACACATCTGAGCATTACTTCATCAGGAATAGCTACACTACTGTGATGAAGATCTAATTATTTTAAAGGCATAAAAGCATAACACAAATATTTTGGCACCATATTGAACGGAAGGCAACAGAATCCAGGAGAATTACGAACCTTAAGTATTTGTAGTCACCTGCAGTAAGTGGCAAAAAACAAAATGATTAATTGTTTCAAAACCATGTTCAAAATTCACATTTACATTATTTTGAACTTATTGGAAGCCAGATGATTTGCAAGTCTGAAAGTAGAAGTTGGAATGAGGATGACCTATATCATGAAGAAGTGCAGCAAGCTCTACCTGCCATAGAAGACAAAATTTAAATAGAATCACAGAGATCAGGGGAAAAAAATAGTGGGAACAGTAAGTGCCCAATCTATTCAACTAACAAAACCAGTGAAAGTCCGATAATGAAAAGCTTTTAAACTATTTTCAATGTCCAGAAGACAAATTAACAGAAATCTACTCCTGACTACTTGCAACTGCTCAAGACATCTAACCCAAACTTGAGACATCTTTAAATGTCCCCGTCTCTAGATAAATGATTTTCCATTGTGTCATAGATAGCAATTAAAATTACGAAAGTGTATTCAGAAATGGGATTATCAAAGGAAAGGAATCAAGAACTAAAATAATGACACTGGATCAAATTACATTCTTTTTAACAGAACTCTTAGTTTCTCACTATAAAATTTTCAATCTATTCTCAGTATCCAGAAGACAAATCAGCAGAGCCTTACTCCCAACTAGCCGCAGCTATTCAAGACATGCAATTCAACCCCAATGATTAAAACTTGAGGGCATCTTTCAGTGTGGCAACGTCTTATATGATTTTTCTGTATCGTTATACAGAACAATTAAAATTTACAATATCACAGGAAAGGAATCCATGACAAAAAAGCGATGTCAATGAAATCAAGTTGAATTCTTTATGGCATAAATCTCAGTTTTCTATTATTAGTAATCAAGAAGATGGCTCTCCTTTCCCGTTCCATCGCTATTATTAATAATGGGATCACACCAAAAAACACCATCTTATACAAAAAGCTAGCTTTTTGCAAAATAGTACTTGAGCATAACAACAAGTATCATCCTTTGAAGGATCGTTTAATCACTGAAAACTCCCTCAACTGAACCACCTCATAACAAAACCAAAAACCCAAAATCAAAACTAGCAGCAAAAAAAAAAGCCAAATGACTCGTTTGAAACTAGAAATGCCAATCACAAGAAAAATCAAAAACTGGGTTCCACAATTTATAAGCGCCCAAAAGTAAAACAGGTCCAGACAAGTTCTAAAAGTAGAGAGAGAGGTTTAGTTTAAAGGGCTTTACTATTTCCATTGAATCAGAAGAGAGGCCTTCTTCTTGAGCAAGAGAGAGAGCAAGGTCTCTCACTCTCCACACATGAGCTGCATCGTGAGACGCGTCGTTTCCTTTCATGGTTCTTTCCACTAATTTCTCTGCATTCTTCACTGTTGTCACTATACTTGCCATCTCTCTTTCTCTGCAGAGACAAACTGATGTCTTCAAGAACAATTCTTTCTTTTGTACTTCGGAGCTCAGAGGTTTTTTTCAGTGATGCAAAATTCATGTTATAAAATATGTTTTTTTTTCCTACTTCCAATCTTCCATGGCTGCGGTCAAATTAATTAATTGACTGAACCTAAATTCCACGCGAAAACCAATGTAGAAAGCCGTAATTCATGGTAGATTGAAACAGCTGGGTAAATGCGTTTTTTAACATGTTACATTATCATTGTTATAATACTACCTAATTATTGTATCCTGCACACAAAGCACTGTAGATTAACAGTAATTTATGGTGCTTTCTCCTCTTTTGTTTTTACTAATTTTTTTTTTTTTCAAAATTACTTATTTTTTAACTTTTCTATTTTTTTTCATTTTTTTTTTGTTTTTTTAAAAATTATTTTTGTTGATTTTACTTTTTAAATATTGACCTGATTAAAATTTCTGCTTTGTAATTTTTTTCTTTAAAATACTGTGGATTGCTGTGATGTTTTTCCACATAGTTTTTCTATTTTATTTCTTTATTTTTTAAAATTATATTTGTCGATTTTTTTAATATGAAGCTAATTAAAAATTTAGTTTTGTAATTTTTTTTCTTTAAAACATTGTTGATTGCTACAGTGTTTCTCCGCATGGTTTTTTTATATTTTTCTCTGAAATTATCTTTTGTTATTTTATTTTTTAATGTTGAGCTGGTTAAAAATTACAGTTACAATATGTGAGGAAAGCACTGTTACTTTCCTCGAAAATTACTGTTGATTGCTACAGTGTTTTTTTCCATATGGTTTTTTCTGTTTTTGTTATATTTTTCCCCAAAATTATCTTTGTCAATTTTATTTTTTAAAATATTAAGCTGGTTAAAAATTACAATTACAAGTAAATACAAGTTTTTCCTCACAAAACACTATAAATTGATACAGTTTTTCCTCACATGGTTTTTTTCCAGTTTCTTTTGTGTTTTTTTTTAATATTTATTTTCAAAATTATCTTCGTCAATTTTATTTTTTTTAATATTGAGTTGGTTAAAATTTAATTTTGTAATAAAGCTTAATTATGTGGGGAAAGCAATGTAGCTTTGCTCATAAAATATTGTGGATTGCTTCAATGTCTCTCCGCATGGGTTTTTTTGTTATAATTTTTTTCAAATTATCTTTTTCAATTTTATTTTTTTAATATTGAGTTGTTTGTGAATTATAATTACAAGTCATTACAAATAAGGCTAAACATGTAGGGAAGCACTGTAACTTTCATCACAAAACACTATGAATTGCTACAGTGTTTCCAACATGATTTTTTTTCCTTTTTTTGGTGTTTATTTTGTTATTTTTTTTCTAGAATTGTCTCTGTCGATTTTTTTTTAATATTGAGCTGATTAAAAATTTAGTTCTGTAATTTTTTTTCTTTTAAACACTGTGAATTGTTGCAGTGTTTTCCCATGTGATGTTTTTATGATTT
The DNA here is from genome assembly GCF_951802175.1 of Populus nigra. NCBI lineage: Eukaryota > Viridiplantae > Streptophyta > Magnoliopsida > Malpighiales > Salicaceae > Populus > Populus nigra. The sequence goes on from NC_084865.1 coordinate 6,302,777, forward strand.
TTTCAAAATTATCTTTGTCGATTTTTTATTTTTATTTTTTTTTTAATATTGAGTTGGTATTAAATCATAATTACAATAAATCTAAATCATATGAGAAAAGCGTTGTAGTTTTTCTCACAAAACACTGTGGATTGCTACAATATTTCTCTAAATGGTTTTTTATTTTATTTTATTGGGAAAAGCGCTATAGTTTTCCTCACAAAACATTGTCAATTGCTGCAAAGTTTTTTCTCATGGGTTTTTTTCCTTCCAAAATTATCTTTGTTGTTTTTTTTTAATATTAAATTGGTAGAAAATTTAGCTTTTTAATTTTTTTTGCTTTTTATTAACTGAAAAGCTAAATCATGTGGTGAAAGCATTGTATCTTTCCTCACAAAACACTGTAGATTGCTACAAATCATTTTGTTCAGTCTCTAAGTTTTTTATCACCACCATAACTTTTTTTTCGTCATGAAATATTTGCTCCATTATACCTTTAATTTCTACTACTTATCTAACGCTGGTTCATAATTATAACACTATCAAGTGCATTTGTTTTATAAGCTTGCGGCAGCGCGCGGGCATGTTATCTCGTTTGATTGACTCGGTGTTTTCGTTGGTGTAGGGATCTATATAATATTTCACTTTGACATCAGTCATAAAACATTGTATCACATTTAAAGGATTGAAGTGAAGACCAATGATCTCTCCAAACACTTTATATTTCTTTCACTTCCACATATACCATTATATATAGCTTTTAAAAACTAAAGGCCAAGGGTGTCCTTCATTATTACAACTATTGGATGATAAATAATCAATTATCTATTCCAAACATTTTGAGGTAAAAGATAATCCCGCAAGGCATGAAACAATGTCTCTATATCCATGTTACAGTGGTGACAATAGGGATGGTCCACAATATGTCGTTGAAATCTATTATCATTATTCATAAGGCTATTGTGTGCAACAATCCACATAAATACCTTAATCTTCTCAAGACCATTTCATTTCCATAACATTTTCCAAAGTAGATCCACTTTAGAATGTTTAACTTTAGAAATTTTATGAGATTTATAAGTTGACCTCACATAAAAAGTTCCATTGGCAAAGTTACGCCAATAAATGGAATTTTCACCTGAACCAGTAGATTAAAGAGGGTAGCTTGCTTACACTATAGTCACTTGCATAAACAGAAATCTAGCAAAAGCCTCTCAGTTCCATTACTTATTATAAAAGCACCATGTCAGCAACTGATAAGCATTTCTCACTCTCAAGAACATTTTGTATAATATGCTGAAATAAAAGGCCAAACACGTTTACATAACTATCTATCCAGATACTAATCTTATTTACACTCCCAATTGCCCAGTCAATCCCGCTAATAACTTAGGGGCAAACCTTCCAAATAGTTTTCCATTGAGGAGAATCTTTCCCTTCAACTTGAACTTGAGGAATATTATCTGTTGTTTTGATATATTTTCGATGCAAAACTCTAGCCCAAAGGCTACTGTTGTCATTAATAATTCCTCATCTGAATTTCATGATGAAAGCTTTGTTCATGGGATGTATACTTTTATACCTAACCCTCCATCTATCTCGGCTTGATAAATTGATTGCCATTTGATAAAATAGATCTAGTCATTTCCATCATTGTTCTTTATATGAATCTATGACAAGTTTTCTCAATCTCATAGCAGATAGATTTTGGTATGAGAAAGGACTGCATAAAGTATAAAGGAACAATTGTAAGAACAGATTTGCAAAGAGTAATTCTCCCTTCAAGAGATAAGCTTTTCCATTTGTAATTGGAAAATTTTTATTGCATGTTTTCCAGGATATAGCTATAGGTCTTTTTAATGATTCCTTGATGCAAAGTAGGAACACCAAATAACTTCCTAAGGTTATTAGTTTTGGAGAAACCACTAGCACGATTAATTTGTCATGATAAACTGGCTAAGACATTCTTTGAGAAAAATATTTTAGTATTCACATTGCTCACTTTCTAACCATAAGCCTCATAGAAAATATTCAAACAGAATAGCACTTGACTAAGTTTCCCCTTATTAGCCTTGACATCAACTAAGCAAATATGGGAAGTAGAAGGACCTTCATTGGCAACTTGAAAGGGCTTCCATATTCCTGCCTCTATGATCTTACAAATAAGTTAAAATAGTTTTTTAAAACATGACACAAAAATACAAAGGGATAAAGGATATCCCTGACGAATTCCTCTCGTAGGTGTAAAACTAGCTGAAAGGCTACCATTCCACAGACCTATAAGAGAAGCTATCTTAATGCATTTTATGATAAAGATCATCATTATCTGAGGGAAACCTGCATAATCTCATCTTAACTGATCATATGCTTTCTTTAAATTAATTTTGATGGATATATAACCTTGCCTACCTTTCATATTTCTCATAGAGTTGATGGTTTCTTATGCCACTACTATATTATCTGTAATTTATCATTCTGACACAAAACTATTCTGATGTTGCGGGACCAACTTCAACATGAGGCTCTTAAATCTGTTAATGAAAAGTTTAGTGAAGACTTTATAGTTAATATTACACAAAACAATAGGGCGAAATTGATAAATGAGATCAGGTGTTGGAATTTTAGGGATTAACACCAGATATATCTAATTGATATCAATAACATTAATTGAATCGCCTATCAACTGCCTTATAAAATTACAAACTACTTTTCTAACAATGCTTTATTAAGACTTATAGAAACATGGTTGAAACCTATTTGACCCTAAAGCTTTAAAAGGTTTCATATCAAACAAGGCTTTTTTAATCTCCTTATCTGACATTGAATATAATAAATGGTCTATATGGCATTGATCAAGCATCAAGAAAACACCTTGAAAAGGAAAACTTTGAATTGTATCCGTTACTTTAGTGAATAAAACCTTGTAGAAATATACAACCACAAGTTTCAAGGAGTCATCATCTCATACATACTGACCATTGTTATCCTTGAGTGTTTTTATTATATTCTTATATCTTCTAATCACTATCTTAATCAAAGTAAGATGAATTTTTATCTCTAAAAATAATCCATTAGCATCTAGACTTTTAAAGCCAATGCATTTCCTCCTAAGTTAAAATGAAGATTGTATTCCTTCGTCAATGTCTTTTATAACTCATAAAAAAAGATTATCCTCTTTAATTATGGCTCTTTAAACTTCTCCTAGTTTATCCAAAAACCTTAGAGCAAAAATGTTGTCAAAGACCTATTTATTCCACTCTAATAGTTTAACTTGCAGGATACTAAAAGAAGAAATTAAACTTACTTTATTCGACCAATTAAATTATATGAAATCACTAAATGTATCATGAGAGATCCAACCAGCCTCAAATCTGAATACACAGTACACAAATTTTCTCCTGTTATCCAAACTATTTAGCTCAAGGGAAATAGGGTGGTGATCAAACTTAAGTCAAGGAAAAACATTGATACACTTATCAAAAAACTAAAGTCTTCATGCTTGATTGTCGAAGCCTCTATCTAATCTCTCATAGAACTTTCTATATCGTCTGTAAATCTAGGGTTAATATTTCTAAGATCAATCAACCCAAAATCTTGAATCTAATTTTCAAATCAAAGACATCTCATCATATTTACTAGAACACCTCCAATTCTTTCTGAATTTGAGATAATCTCATTAATGTCCTTTATCACAATCCAAGAAGTCGAAATGGAATTAGCAAGTAAATTGATCTCTTCAAAGCATTCATGTTTTAGTTTCTTCTAAGGGTTTACATACACCACTTTACACGGCCATGAAACTCTACCTCCATCATCTATCCTATTCTTTTTTCATAGTAACTATAGTCCTCGAGATTTACCATTAGCTTTTACCTGAAAACTAGCCTTAAATTTAAGTTTTTCCACCATTTTATTTGTCGTTTTACCACTCATCTTTGGTTCAATGATTAACTAGATTGTTTAAAGTACATTAATTTCTGGAAATTAATTAAACTAGTCGATCAGTTGGGAATAAGTTGACCAGTTGAGACAAAAACTAGGTAAAATAAATTGAAACAGGTTCTAGTTGAGAAATGGTTGACCAGTTCAGTCAGCTGAATATAATTCTTATTCAGATTAGGATTTTCTTTACTAGTTTAATTTCTTGATTGTCTAGGACTTTGTGTCTATAAAAGGCTTGTAATTCAGCATTATTAAGTAGCATAAAAGAGAGAGAGAGAGAGAGAGAGAGAGAGAGAGAATAACTAAGAGAGCTTAGAGAGAAACACTTAATAAAAGTATATCTTCCTCTCAATCTTCTTCTTGTTCATGAGTTTTTTACTTTGCATTACTATTTTAATCTTATACCACCCCTATCCTTCTTCCAACAAGTTATATCAGAGTTTAGGTTTGATTATTTGACATGGTCAATCCAAACTTCTCACTTCAATATCATAGGTTGACAAGACGACTATGAAACTTGGTGTATTCTAGTAAAAGCTTGGCTAAGTTCCTAAGATATACGAGAGATGATTGAAAAAGGCTTTGAGGAACTTATAAAAGGACCAACGTTGACTTTAGCCTAAAGGGACCTACAAAAGGCAAGAAGGAAGTATGAATAAGCACTCATAATCATTTGTCAATGTCTTGATGATGCCACTTTTAAGATAGCGGCCAACATAACCACCGTCAAGAAAGCATGAACAGTTGCAACAATCAAATCAAGGAGCCAATAATGTGAGAAAGGTATGCCTACAAAGCCTACATGGTGACTTTAGAAAGTTACATATGCTTAAATCAGATAATATTTCAAAATACTTTACAAGAGTATTAGCTATATACAATCAAATGAAAGATGAAAGAGACACGTGTGGTAAAAAAGATCATACGTTCGCTTCAAAAAAAGTTTAATTAAATGGTGGTCGTGATAAAGGAGTCCTAAAATATGGATGTTTTTTCAATGAGATTTCAAGAGGATGTGGGTGTACAAACACTTTTATCAAAGTAAGATGGTTCTAGATATTTTTAAAGAGGTAAAGAATGTGGACAAAGTAAAGGAAGAGGAAGAAAAGGTAAATTTGAAAAAGAAGGTCATAGTAGCCTTAACAGGTTAACTGGTTAACTGTTTAAAGTAAATCGGTTGCTTGATTCAGTTGACAGTGGCAATTCAAGACCCAAGTTTGACAAATCAAAAGTTAAATGCTATAATTGTCAAAAGGTAAGTCATTATATTAGGGATTGCTGAAGTCCAACCAAAGAGGTTAAGGAGGACGCAAATCTAGTGATAAAAGAGAAAAAGAAAGCCATCATATTACTAATGCATGGTGAGAAAATACAAGACAAAAAGAATATATGGTATCTAGATAATAAAGCCAGCAACCACATATATGGAGACACAAACAGGTTCATAGGGCTTGATGAAGCAATTAGAGGTAATGTCACCTTTGTGGATCATTCAAAGGTTGTCATCAAAAGAAAAGTTACTATTTTGATTAAATTGAAAGATGAAAGTCATTAATTTATTAGTGATGTCTATTATATACCAACGATGAAATGCAACATATTGAGCTTAAAACAATTGTTGGAAAAGGAGTATGAGATTAAAATGAAAAATCATACTTTGACATTACTTGACAATAAAGGAGTTATGATTGCAAAGACAACCATGATAAAGAATAGGATGTTCTTGCTAAACATAGAGACTGGTGTGTTTAAATGCCTAAACGCATGTATGAATGATGAGACTTGGTTTTGGCATATGAGACTTGGGCATATAAACTTTGATAGCTTGAAGATGATGGCACAAAAAGAGATGTTGAAGAGTCCATCATCCATTATACACCCAAATCAGTTGTGTGAATGATGTTTAGTGGGTAAGAAATTTTACAAGAGCTTTTTAAATGAGTCTACATTAAAAGCAAGTCAACCCATTAAGAAATACATGTTTATGTTTATGGTCCTATCAAACTATGTTTGTTTGGTAAAAATCAATATTTTATACTTTTTATTGATAATTATTGTAGAAAAATTTGGATATACTTCTTAAAATGATTCAGATTCAATCAAAATAATTAAGATGCCTTTGGGTAGTTATAGTTAAAGGAAATCGCAGAGATACAGGATTTCAGGTCAACTAAACTGAAAACAAGAGTCACTGAGACGACAAAACCACCAAAAAAACAGTTACATAAGAGAAGAGTTGTGAGAATATGATTCTCCTAGTAATAGCAAAACCAAAGCTCTAGTTGAAGTGAATCGCTGAAATACAGAATTTTAGATCAACTAAACTAAAAATAAGAGTCATTTAAATTACAGGACTCTACCAGAAATACAGTTGTATATGAAAAGAGTTATGAGAATATGGTTCTCCTAATAACTACAAAATCAAAGTTCTAGTTTAAGAGAATTACTGAGATACAGGATTTCAGGTCAATTGAATTGAAAACAAGAGTCGTTGAGATGACAAGACTGCCAAAAAAATTGCACATGAGAATAGCTCTAAGAATATGGTTTTTCTAATAACTATAAAACCAGGGTTTTAGTTGAAGAAAATCATTGAAATTCAGGATTTCAGGTCGACTGAACTATAAACAAGGGTTACTAAGACAATGAAACTCTTTTCTAAAGAGGAATAGTTGAAAACAAGGTTTTAGTTGAAGGAAATTGTTGAGCTTTAGAATTTCAGGTCAATTGAGCTAAAAATAAAAGTTACCAGGATGACAAAATTCATCTCCCGATTAAAATAGTTGAATCATAATTCTTGTTGAGGGGGATCGCTACGAAAACAAAGTTTCAGGCCAAACGAATTAAAGCTTTAAGAACATCATGTTTGAAGATAAGTTTTTTTGTCTTTACAAACTTACTAAGAAAAGCACTTGACATGTCTTTACAAACATATATAAAAAATTATAAAGGAGAAAAAAATCATAAAATCATAAAAAGGAAATAAAAAATAAAAAAATATATAAAAATATGTTAGTGGAGAAAACATGAAGAAGTCCTATAAAATTGCTAAAGATTGTTGAGAAGGATCTAAATATACAAGATTAGAAAACTTGGTAGCCTAATATAGACTGGTGAAAGCCCTTTAAATTAAAATTTTGAATTTGGGAAGGAAAATCTAAAATTAGATGTTGACAGACTCAATTGGAATTTTTCAAGGTTTTATTGAGTTATTGAGGGTTTAATTGCAAGAATATTGTTTTTTTAGTTCAATTTAGACTTTAATTGGAAGACATTAAAGTTTGGGGGTTAAATCGCAAATTTAAAAAGTTAAGTTGGTTAAATGAGGGATTTAATTGCATAAATATTACAGTTTCATAAGGAATTAAGGACTTGATTGAAAAAATTTAAAACCAAGGATCAAGACGTAAAAGGTACTAGACTTTAGGGACTGATATTGGTTTTTATCAGGGATTAAATTGAAGAGATTTAGAAGTTTGATTATCAATTAACGGTCAAAATGCACAAATTGTTAACCAAATACTGAATTGGAAAAAGTGTTAAACTTTAGGGTTGCCAATAAAAGGTACTAGACTTTAGGGACTGATATTGGTTTTTATCAGGGATTAAATTGAAGAGATTTAGAAGTTTGATTATCAATTAACGGTCAAAATGCACAAATTGTTAACCAAATACTGAATTGGAAAAAGTGTTAAACTTTAGGGTTGCCAATTGAGTTTGGTATGGGAAAAATTGCATGAAATTAAAATTTATAAGGCAATTATGGATACAATTAAAAGAAATCAAAAGATCAGGGATTAGATTGAATTTTGGACAAATCTCAAATTTAAACCATAATTTCTCAAAGGTTAAGCTAGATGAAACATTATCTAGTTCATGTTCAAAACACATTGTTTGGAATAGAGGGCGAACGACATGTCGTTTGCCAACTATCCATCTTTTGTTTTAGGTAATTTTAAGCTGATCGAGTTAGCATCTTCATACGGATAAATATGAAGCTACAAACCTTTAAAATAAGTAAGGTTGGTTCCAAACAAAAGGTGGGAACCTCCTCTACCAACTTCAGATAGTCTTCGATGATGTTAACATCAGAGTTACTGAAGCAAAGCCTAGAAATTGATCAACTCAGTCAACCTTAACTGTGACATCTATTTTGCAAAATCACTAGATTTTTTATATGTTCACACCTCAAGCTTTCAATAGGTTCTTGTTGAGGGCTAAACATCTTCCTCTCAAGTTCAGAAGGCTAGAAATGGATGTTCGGTCTTTAAGTTTAGCAAAACCACCAAAATCTTCAAAACCAAGTTTGTTGCAAAACCACCATTGAAAAACCAACAAGGTATAGAGCTTTTAGCTATTAAAACATACCCAAAACCCTTCTATTTGGATCAGAAGGTTAAGTATTGATCAATTATGATCAAACCTTGATCAAAATCCTAGCTTGAAACCCCATAAATATCCCCTGAAAATCAGAGAAAGAAAAGGAAAAGAGGAGAAGGAAAATCTTAATAAGAATGCTAAGTGTGAAGGTTTAAGAGCCTAGCATAAAGATTTTTTAAGCTTTAAGTGTGGTAAAGATAAGCTTTGTAAAACAAAAGCATAAAGGGGTAATAGTCATTAGTGAGCTTTGAAGATATAAACTCCCACTAATCTAAAAGGTGATGTCCATGAGGCATACCTTTAGCTCTGTCGCGGGGTGCGCGACGTCGCGGCGATCGTCCACCCTTAGGTGTGTATGGGGGGATATATCTATCTGGTAAATATGGAGAGACAAGGAGTTCTTTGTCTCTTAGCAATAAAAAAATGGTGTGGGAGTCGCCACCTAGTATTTTGGTCACTAGGAACCCTAACTGGTCTCAGAGATCGGGCACGGGGACTGGTTGCGTAAAGGGAAGGTATTAGCACCCCAAATACGCCTTACCTAGGGTAAGCTGCTTTGTTTGTTTGTCTGATAAAATCAAGGTCCCGTTGTGTTTCCTAGTTGTTGGTCCATCTATGGTTCAAGAAAAGTCCTCCTCAATAAGGAGGTCCTTATCTTATCGGGTAAAACCTAACCGTGCTAATGTCTATGACAAAAAAACATATTTAATATCAGGAAAAAGTTTTGTGTACAAATTCATAATCCCATATCTAAAAAATAAAACAAAAAGATTTTTTAGAATTTTTGAAATATTGGCCTAGTTCTCATGGCTTGAATAAACTGGTTATTAAAGCCAAAATGCATGCTAATACATATATCGTTTTGAATTTTTCTTTGTTGTATGAAAAATATGATGTTGTAATATTTATATATATATATTGGAGAGACTAGGCCGTATTTTAAAACAAAACATTTTTTAATTATGTATATATATTTTTTTTTGTTGTTTTGACGCAAATCGGGTACTTTAATACCGGGTTGATATTCTTACGGTATAAAAATATAACCAAATATTAATCCACTTTGATAAAAAAAAAATGCTGAAAAATCAACAATATTTTTAAAAATATTTAGGAAATTTTTGAAAAGTAAAAGACATTTTTTTGAAATCTTTGACGCTTTGACGAAACCGGGTATTTTAATACCGGATTTGTATCTTTACAGTATAAAAAACAATACAATGTTGGTCAAACTACAATAATAAAATTACAGAAAAAGAAACATATTTTTTTAATAATTTTTGCAGAATTTTCTCAAATTTTTTCATATATATATATATATATAACTAATATAAAAGATAATATATATAATATTAAATCGGGCTGGGCCGGCCCAACCGACTGGGTTGGGCCGGTCTCAGCCCCAAGTGTTGGGCCGATTTCGGCCCAGAATTTACTGGGCCGATTTCAGCCCAAAAAAACTATTACTTTCTTCTGGGCCGGACCCGGCCCAGAAGATTAGGCTGGGCCAGGACTAGCCTGGCCCAGCAACAATGCTGGCGGGGGGGAATTATTTTCCCCTCCACCCTCCTGCATGCAGAACGTTATTCGTTCTGCATGCAGGAAACAAACACCAAATGCAGCAACGGAGGAGAAGAAAAATTACCTGGCGCGGAGCAGGCGGCGGCTTGCTGCGTTTCTGGCGGTGCTGTGGCGGAGGCCGGTGGCGGTGTCGTGGCTCACGGACGGCGGCTCCAGGCAGCAGCGGCGGTGCTCTGTTTTTCGGTATTTTCCAGTGACCCTCCCCGGTTTGGTTTCCCTCAAGTTTTCAACTCTTCCTTTGCTCTTTCAATGTTTCGGTCTTTTTTCTTTCTTCCCTTCCCTCTCTTCTCTCGGTCTGTTTTCTTCTTTTTTTTTTCTCTTTTTTTTTTTCGCCTCTCTTGGTCCTCTCTCTCGGTCTTCCCTTTCTCTCCTCTGTTTTTTCATTTTTTCTCCCTCTTTCGGGTCTCTTCTTCCTCCTTCCTCCCCTTCGGTTCAGCGTCCTTGGATCCCATTTATAGAGCCAAGGGCATGGCTTTTTACAGCTCACATGGGGGGGGCAGCCGGCTGGTCGGCCATGGGCGCGGCTGTCGAGGTTCGGCGGGTGGTGCGCGGTGGGTGGTCGGCCATTGTGTTCGGTCGGTGGGCTCCAGGCGAGAGAAAGAGAGGGGGCCGGCAAAAATTCAAAAAAAAGCATCGTTTTCCCTCTTCCCCGCTGTCTGTTTCGGGGGGAAGAAGAAAGATGAACAGTGTCGTTCAAAACGACACCGTTCTGCCTTCTTTTTTTTTTTTTTTTTGAACGGATGAAACGGCGTCGTTTTGGAGAAAACGCGTCGTTTCATTTAAAACCTGCAAAACGCCAAAACGCGTCAATTTACAAAGCAGCCCTCAATCATCTTTTGTCCCTTCAATTGCATCCCTGCCGAATTCGAACCCCGTCCCTATATTTGGCCGCGTTTTTCACTTTGGTCCTTGGCCTCTGAATTATGCAATTGAGCCCTTAATTGATCAAATAACTTCCAATTTCTTCAATTAGGCCCCTGAATCAATTAATTCCAGCCCCTATACTTACGCGCCTTCTTCAATTTGGTCCCTGGTTTCGGATTTCTTCAATTAAGTCCCTAATTGGCCCTTAAACTTCAATATTTATGCAATTAAGCCCCTGATTTGACTTAATAAATTCCTAAAAAATATATTTTGGCCCCAGAACTTAAATTTCTTCCAATTAAAGCCCAAATTGACTTAAAAATCAATTTTTCTTGCAATCAAATCCCCTATAAAATCATTTTGACGAAACCGGGTATATACATAATTAAAAAATGTTTTGTTTTAAAATACGGCCTAGTCTCTCCAATATATATATATAAATATTACAACATCATATTTTTCATACAACAAAGAAAAATTCAAAACGATATATGTATTAGCATGCATTTTGGCTTTAATAACCAGTTTATTCAAGCCTTGAGAACTAGGCCAATATTTCAAAAATTCTAAAAAATCTTTTTGTTTTATTTTTTAGATATGGGATTATGAATTTGTACACAAAACTTTTTCCTGATATTAAATATGTTTTTTTGTCATAGACATTAGCACGGTTAGGTTTTACCCGATAAGATAAGGACCTCCTTATTGAGGAGGACTTTTCTTGAACCATAGATGGACCAACAACTAGGAAACATAACGGGACCTTGATTTTATCAGACAAACAAACAAAGCAGCTTACCCTAGGTAGGGCGTATTTGGGGTGCTAATACCTTCCCTTTACGCAACCAGTCCCCGTGCCCGATCTCTGAGACCAGTTAGGGTTCCTAGTGACCAAAATACTAGGTGGCGACTCCCACACCATTTTTTTATTGCTAAGAGACAAAGAACTCCTTGTCTCTCCATATTTACCAGATAGATATATCCCCCCATACACACCTGAGGGTGGACGATCGCCGCGACGTCGCGCACCCCGTGACAGAATGGCGACTCCACTGGGGAAAAAGGTTGTGGACTAAGCTTTGTTTTTGTCTGATTTATTTGTGTTTTCATGTGTTTATTGTTAATTTGCCTTTCCTTTTGTTATCTGCTTATATGCTTTAAATACTTTTACGCAATATTGTTCATGCATTTGTATAAAACTATCACATGCATCACATATTTTGATTATTGAGAGCACACACAAACTTTAAGTTAAGTGGGGGACTAACAGCTTACCTTACGACTTTTAGTCAAGGTTTAAGTTTGTGTAAACCCCAACTCTTCGCTGAGTGCTTAGACTGGTAATGGTTGGTACATGTGCCATCTCATTGCCTACAAGCCCCCATATTGCCTCCACGAGGGCAATCACTGGGATAGCAAGAGACCCTTTTTAGAGACTGAATAGCCAAACTACCATTATCAAGCACAAAAGATTTAGAACCGGCTATAGGGTGTATGCTCCACAAAATACATTTTGCATAAATCAATCTAAACCATAAAGCATTTGGTTTTCAGGTATTTTGAAACGATAAGATGACCATCATTACCAAATTTTCTACTGTGGAATATGGGCAGAATTCTGAATTGTCACAACTATCAGAAGGAAACTGCTCTAGATATAATGCAAGGAAGCTTCCAGTAGTCAAAGATCTGAATTGCATAGCATATGAGATGAAGAAAATATTGGGCCATAGTCAGAGCATTGATGAGGCAGCATTTTTTGGGAAGTATGGGCGATTGTTAGAAATTGCAAGGATAGAAGTATTGAACCCAGCAATCAAAGCCTTGATTAATTTTTGGGATCCCGATTACAGATGCTTTTCCTTTGGAAATGTGGATTTGTGTCCCACTATAGAGGAGTATGGAATGTTGATGGAGTTTCCCAAACACCTACACCGGGTTTATTTTCCTTTGAAAGATGACAAGGTGATTCCTGAATTGTCGAAATTATTGAAGATTCCACATCTGAGCAGATTTTTAGAGAAGAATGGCAGCGGTTTAAAGTGGAAATTTTTGGAAGTTGAATTAGAAAGGAAAAAAGAACAATACGACTCAGTGCTGGAAAGAGACAGGTTAATCGCTCTGGGGATCTATGGTCTTGTGTTGTTTCCAAGCTTAAAAGGGGTTATAAGTCTAGAAGCTGCTGCTACATTCGTGGAATATGAAAATACTCATGTCAACCCTACAACTGCCATATTAGCTGAGACTTTGCTGACCCTCAACCATTTTAGAAAGACAGGGAAAGGCGCAGTAAGATGTTGTACTCAGATATTATACATTTGGATGGTAAGCCATGTTGAAACCAAGAAGCCGATCTTTAATAATTTTTGGTGGTTTAACCAAAAACCCTTGAAGATGGTGGAGGAAGAAGAATGGGGAATCCTGGGTGATCAGGGTTGGATGAAAAAACTGCAAGAGTTACCCAGTAGCAGCTTCAGTTGGAAGGCCCCTTGGGTTAAATCAGTTGATGTCATAGTAAGTTGTGGACAAAAATGCTGGGTACCTTTAATTGGGATCACAGGTTATGTCAGCTATGCTCCGGCTCTGGTGATAAGACAATTAGGTGGCATACAACACATCCCAAGAACTGTGGGACTTGCTGAATTTTTTGGGTTTTTCAAGGATCAATCCGCAAGAGAAGTTCTTGAAACCATCAAACAAGATTGGTGTCATTTGACTGTAATTCAAAAGGAGTCAGAAAGTTTGAGATACCCAAGCTCAAGTGAAGGATATGGAAAATGGAGGAATTTGACCCCGATTGCCGCTCTGAAAAAACCATGTCCTGAAGATGGGCCTTCACAAATTGAAGAAGGGTCATTAAAAAGAAAAAAGATCAGTAATGAGGAAGACCTTATGGAGCAATTAGAAAGGCTCCAAATAGAATTGGGAAAGAGTAAGGGAGATAAAGCAGCATTAGAAAGGATGATGATGGAAGGAGATAAAAGCAGAGTGTTTCTAAACGAACAGCTCGAATCCAGAGATGCGAAAATAGGGGTGTTGGAGCTGCAATTGAGCAAAGGAAAGGCCGTAATAGAAGAATCCGAGAAAGAAAAAGGAAAACTGATTTTAGATTGGATGCAAAGCAGCTCTGAATTGGAAGCATTGAAAGCCGACTTCAACGGCTATCAAGAGAATATCGAGGACAAATTCTTGCATGTTCAAGCGGAGTTGTTGGACCGAATTGAGAAGTATGAGGAGTTAAACAAGAAATACGTGATGAGAGAGAGTCACCTAGCTGAATTACAAGAGTTCGGAAGAAAGGGGAATGAAGAGGAGGTTTTGAAGGCAGGTTTGGCAGCTAAGAAAATTGAAATTAGAACGCTGAAGATGAAGTTTGACAAAGAACGAGAAAAGGTGAAACAATTGACCAAAAAGTTGGAAGTTTCAGAAAAACATAAAGAACAGATCGACACCAACAACCATACCTTGAATCGTAACAACATGTTGCTTATAGAGAAGATGGCCAAAGTAGATGAGCAAATGGATGAAGCTGCCATTCACGCACGGATTATTAGAGCCAATGCTCGAAGGGTAGGAAGGGACATTTTTCGTTATCGACGAAGCTTGGCTGAGACGGACGCCTTCTTAGAGAAAATTGAGAATCGAGGTCTCGCTTTTCTACCAGTGGCTAGAGATATGAATGAAGAGGAAGATTGATGTATTTTTCTTTTTTATTTTGTACCATCTTTTTAAGAGATGTATTAGCCAATATTAATGAAAAGGGGCTTTGACCCATCTTTTGTAAAAAATATAAGCCTACCAAAGCAGCAGCTTGAGCAGAAATTACTCCTGATAAGGAATGCGACAAAAAGAGTCCATGCCCATTACACAAGAGGAATGTTGGCCATCGATCGTTTTTTTTGAAAAAAAAACTCATATGCATTCATACATTGTTTCTTTATCATACATTCATTTACATTTCTTCATACATCCCAGACCGTGAAACATAGGTCCCACATCCAAAATCCACAACACCCGGTCTCGAGCAAGAATGGAGAACGAAGAGAGAGCTCACTTAGAATCACATTATCAGACCGAGTTAGAGTCCGTAAAGAATGAAGTTTCTCGGCTAACCGACTTACTAGAGCAGCTTCTAAGAGCTAAGAATGGGGAGGGAACATCAGCACAACAGCTTGAAGGAGCACCAGCAGTTCACATTCCTCAAACATCTCAAAACCAGGGGGCAAACTCGGCTAATGGGCAGCAGTTTGTGCCTATTACTCCTATTCTACCAACTCATGCTCCAATCACTGTTGACTTAACAGCAGAAGGAACCCCGGATAATAGGTCTCCCAGTCTGATGGACCAGAACAAGTTGTTTGCTTTGGAAGAAAGATTAAGGGCAGTTGAGGGTAATGATTGGTTTGACCCTATGCGAGCAGCTGAAGTGTGTCTGGTACCAAACATCGTGGTACCAAAAGATTTCAGGATACCAGAGTTCATTAAGTACACTGGTTTGGAATGCCCAAACACTCACCTTCGTTCCTACTGCAATAAAATGGCAGAAGTGATCCGCGATGATAAGCTGCTAATCTATTTCTTTCAGGATAGTCTCTCAGGGTCCGCATTGAGTTGGTACATGAGGTTAGATAGTGTCAAGATCAAAAGCTGGAGAGACTTGGTGGAGGCTTTCCTCAAACAGTACAAGTTCAACATGGAAATCGCTCCTGATCGAACAAGTCTAATGGCAATGGAGAAAAGGAGCCAGGAGTCGGTAAGGGCTTATGCGCAAAGATGGAGGGATGAGGCCATGCATGTCCAACCCCCTTTGATAGAAACAGAAATGGTGAGCTTGTTTGCCAATACCTTCAAGGCACCTTATTATGAGCACCTAATGGGTAGCTCCTCTCAACATTTTTATGATGCGGTACGCATAGCTGAGAGGATAGAACAAGGGATTAAAGCTGGGCGAATAGCAATGCCAGTAGAAAAGAAGGGTTTTATTGGAAGAAAGAGGGAAGGTGATATTAACCACTTGGAAGGCGGGTATAGGGGCAAGAAAGTAGATTCCCACAATCCACAAGTACCTACCTCTCAAATCTCACACATGAACTTTAACCAACCTTTTTCCCCCAATCGAACAAATAACCAGTCAAACAACCAAAATCACTACCAAAGACCCTATATAAGATACCCTTCAGAACAACTACCACCACTACCCATGCCTTTGAAGGACATGTACGCCAAACTATTGAGCATTGGGCACATCGCTCCTATCCTTACACTACCATTACAACCACCATTCCCAATTTGGTACAAGCCCGAGTTGACTTGTGAGTATCATGCGGGTAATCCCGGGCATGGGATTGAAACCTGTTACGCTTTCAAGAAAAGGTTGTTGGAGCTTATTAAGATAGGATGGGTATCCTTTGAAGACAAGCCCAATATTAATTCAAACCCGTTGCCTAAACATGCCTCAAGCAGTAGTGGAATAGGCATGATAGAGGTGGGAAATCAATGCAAGATGTTGAAGGTGTCTATGGAAAAGATGTACGACATGTTAGTACGATCAGGATTTCTAGAGGCGAATGTGGGAAGCCATCCGGCGGGAGGTGATTATTGTGAGTTCCATGGAAGAGATGGACACCATATTGAAGATTGCATCGAGTTTCGTGAAAAGACTGCAAAAATGTTAAAAATGGGGCAATTGAGAATTGAACCCATGGAGAGCAGGGGTGAGGTGAGCATGATGGAAGGTCAGGATGAGATGACAGGAGTATGCAGGATCCAACAAACGGCTAATGGGCCCCCAAGGCTAATCTTGGTCAAACCATCTTACACCAAAGGGAATCACAATGCCATGCCTTATAATTATGGTTATACCTCTAACGTTCGAGCCCCTCTTCCTTTGTTCCAGACTGAGATAACTGGTTTGACCAGGAGTGGTCGTTGCTTTACGCCTGAGGAATTGAGGAAGGCAAAGGGCAAAGAAGTGGTAGATTTGGACAAAGCACTAGAAGTTAATAAGCCGGTAACGGAAGAGGAGTCGAATGAATTCTTAAAGTTGATCAAGCATAGTGAATATTGCATAGTAGATCAACTAAAGAAGACTCCAGCTAGGATTTCCCTAATGTCCTTGATACTCAGCTCTGAGCCGCATCGAAACGCCTTGCAGAAGGTACTGAATGAGGCATATGTACCCCAAGACATTGAACATAAAACCATGGAGCATCTAGTGGGGAGGATCCATGCAACTAATTACCTATACTTCACGGCTGATGAACTTGATGCTGAAGGTACCGGACATAACAAGCCCTTATACATTACGGTTAGGTGCAAGGACTGCCTCATAGGAAAAGTACTCATTGATAATGGCTCGGCCCTTAACATGTTGCCAAAGCACATCCTGGAAGAAATGCCGATCGATGAATCCCATATAAAGCCGAGTACTATGATGGCCAGAGCATATGATGGCTCACCTAGGCCAATAATTGGGACTTTAGAAGTGGAGTTATATGTGGGACCATAAATTTTCCTGGTAACACTTCAGGTTATGGATATCCACCCTTCCTATAGTATGTTGTTAGGAAGACCTTGGATTCATGCAGCAGGGGCAGTAGCTTCGTCATTGCACCAATGCCTGAAGTATATCATGAACGGGATGTTGGTAACTGTCAAGGCCGAGGAGACAGTATCCATGATAAAGAATGTGGTTGTGCCTTTTATCGAAGCAGGTGATTGCAAGGATAACAATATCCATGCCTTTGAGATTGTGAACACTGACTGGGTGCCGGAGAACACAGTGTTAAGAAGGCCAAGGATCTCAGAAGCAGCAAGGATGGCAAGTCTATGCTTTTTGGACCACGGGATCCCATTTCAGTATAACCTCATTATCGGGATACCAGGAGGGGTTAGTCCGACAATGATGAAAAATGCTGCTCAAAGATTTGGGTTAGGGTATCAACCTAACCAGGAGGATTATCGGTGGGTTGCTGGTCGACGAAGGGCAAGAAGGATGGCTAGAATTAAAGGAAGAGAGCTTGAAGAAGAAAAGCTAGAAATCCCTCCCCTTAGTATGTCATTCCCAAAAGCTGCATACATAATGCAACATGATAAAGAAGCCGAAAGCCTTGATCAAGAGCTATCAAACATGAGCATAAATACCTTGGGAGAAAACAAGGTAAAAAGAAGATGACATGAAGACGGTAGCAAGAAGGGGAGATGAAGC
Organism: Populus nigra; assembly: GCF_951802175.1. NCBI lineage: Eukaryota > Viridiplantae > Streptophyta > Magnoliopsida > Malpighiales > Salicaceae > Populus > Populus nigra. Next base: position 6,320,730 of record NC_084865.1, read on the forward strand.
ACTCCCACAACTGACGGTCTACACCATAGAAGAAGTCTCCGCCAAGACCTTTGTGCGCAAGTTGGCTCCGGACGAGAAGTTTCAGAACTAGGTGATCCAAGAAGCTCCAGTAGTTTTTAAAATGTAAACCCACTTTGGTCGTCTTAACATGCTTTTGTCATTGCTTTGTTTGGTTTTTTCTCTCTAGTCGACAATCAAGGCTCAATTGTCGGCTAGATTTTATGTTTGTCATGGAGCCCACCTTTTCTTTAAATAAATTATAAGATCATGCACTTTTCACAAATTGCCTTCTTTTCTTATGCATTTACACCAAACACTTCCCGCTTTCAGGAATCCTGAAAGCGGATCTCCTACAACATCACATACATTTAGCATCAAGAATAAATGGCCAAACTTGAACGAACATGTGATAGCTATGGAAGAAGAAGAGTTGGATGAAAGCAATATCAGTGAATTCACCAAGCTAGTAGAACAACAGGAATAGACTTGGAAACCTGCTGCAGAGGAACTCGAAACCATCAATGTAGGCAGTGATCAGTTCAAGAAGGAGTTAAAAATAGGTACCCTAATTACTTCTGAGCAAAGGATAAAAATGATTGCCCTATTACAAGAATATTCAGATGTCTTTGCTTGGTCCTATGAAGATATGCCTGGTTTGGATATAAATATTGTAGTACATAAGATACCGTTGGAGGAAGGTTGTAAACCAGTCAAGCAGAAGCTGAGGAGGGCCCACCCGGATGTCTGGATGAAGGTCAAGACAGAACTCGAGAAGCAATGGGATGCTGACTTTCTAGAAGTAGTTAGGTATCCACAATGGGTATCTAACATTGTTGTGGTGCCTAAGAAAGAGGGGAAGATTAGAGTGTGCGTGGATTTTCGGAATTTGAATAAAGCTAGTCCCAAGGATGATTTTCCTCTACCACACATAGATGTTTTAGTGGACAACGCTGCCCGGAGTTCTACATATTCCTTTATGGATGGTTTTTCAGGATACAACCAGATAAAAATGGCTCCGGAGGATAAGGCGAAAACAACTTTTGTCACACCTTGGGGAACATTCTGCTACAAGGTCATGCCATTTGGATTGAAGAATGCAGGAGCGACCTATCAAAGAGCAATGGTGACTTTGTTCCATGACATGATGCACAAGGAAATTGAGGTGTATGTAGACGACATGATTGCCAAGTCTAAAAGGGGAGAGGATCATGTTGAAATTTTGAGGAAGTTGTTTGAGAGGTTGAGGAAATATGAACTAAGGCTTAATCCTGCAAAATGTTCATTCGGAGTTAAGTCGGGCAAGCTGTTAGGATTTGTGGTAAGTGATAGAGGTATAGAGGTGGATCCAGATAAAGTAAGGGCCATCCAAGCCATGTCATCCCCCAAGACGGAGAAAGAAGTAAGAGGATTCTTGGGAAGGTTAAACTACATTGCTCGGTTTATAGCTCAGCTAACAACAACGTGTGAACCTATATTCCGACTACTAAGGAAAAAGAATCCTGGAACCTGGAATGAGGAGTGTGAGGAGGCATTCAATAAAATCAAGCATTATTTACAAAATCCACCTTTACTGGTTCCTCCGGTATCAGGAAAGCCTTTAGTATTATATCTCACAGTAACTGAAGCAGCCATGGGATGTGTATTAGGACAGCATGATGAAACCGGAAGGAAGGAAAGAGCCATTTATTACTTAAACAAGAAATTCACCGAATGTGAGTCTAGATACACGGAGATAGAAAGACTTTGTTGTGCATTGGTGTGGGCGGCAAAGAGGTTGCGACATTATATGTTATACTATACCACTTGGTTAATTTCAAAAGTGGATCCTCTAAGGTATATTTGTAACAAGCCCTTTCTCTCAAGTCGAATTGCAAGGTGGCAAGTTCTATTAGCAGAATATGACATAGTATATATGACAAGGAAAGCCGTGAAAGGAAGTGCAATCGCGGACCATCTGGCCGATAATGCTGTCGAAGATTACGAACCGTTGGATTTTGACTTCCCTGATGAAGATATATTGTCAATAGAGAAAGAAGAAGAGAAGACAGATTGGTGGACGATGTTTTTTGACGGTGCAGTGAATGTATATGGTAATGGGGCCGGTGCGGTAATAATCTCTCCTGATAAGAAACAGTATCCAGTTTCGGTTAAACTGCATTTCGAGTGCACCAACAATACAGCCGAGTATGAAGCTTGTATCCTCGGCTTGGAAGCGGCATTAGAGTTGAAGATAAAGAAGATAGATGTATACGGAGATTCAATGTTGATTATTTGTCAGGTTAAAGGGGAATGGCAAACCAAGGAGGAAAAGTTGAGGCCGTACCAGGAATACCTATCCAGGTTAGCAAAGGAATTTGAAGAAATTAGATTCACCCATCTGGGAAGGGAAGGGAACCATTTTGCAGATGCTTTGGCCACGTTAGCTGCTATGACTACCATTGATCCCAAGTGCAAGGTACAACCGGTACACATTGACATTAGAAACGACCCAGCTCACTGTTGCTTAGTTGAAGGAGAGATGGACGGACAACCTTGGTATTATGATATCAAGAACCTTGTGCAAAATCATGAATATCCGGTGGGAGCTTCCAAAACAGATAAGAAAACCTTGAGAAGGTTGGCTATAGACTTCTATTTAGATGGAGAGATTTTGTACAAAAGATCATTTGATGGAACCCTGTTAAGGTGTTTGAATGAGGAAGATGCTAGAAAGGCATTACGGGAAGTTCATGAGGGGATTTGCTCAACCCATGCTAGCGGACATATGATAGCGAGGAAAATCCAAAGGGCTGGCTATTTTTGGATGACACTAGAGAAAGACTGTATCGACTATGTCAGGAAATGTCATAAATGTCAAGTTTACAGTGACAGGGTCAATATGCCGCCAGCTCCTTTATTTAATCTGATATCTCCTTGGCCGTTTGCAATGTGGGGAATCGACGTGATCGGTCCTGTTAACCCAAAAGCTAGCAATGGTCATAGATTCATCCTTGTAGCTATTGACTACTTCACAAAGTGGGTGGAAGCCAGTTCATATGCCCACGTAACACAGAACGTAGTGAAGAGGTTTATAGAGAAGGACTTGATTTGTCGATATGGTCCTCCAGAAAAGATAGTGACAGATAATGCGCAGAATTTTAATGGCAAAATGATAGCAGAGTTGTGTACTAAATGGAAAATCAAGCATTCGAATTCTTCACCATACCGACCAAAGATGAATGGTGCAGTAGAAGCCGCCAACAAGAACATCAAGAAGATTATTCAGAAAATGGTAGTCACATATAGAGATTGGCATGAGATGTTGTCATTCGCCCTTCATGCATACCGCACTACAGTCAGGACCTCGACGGGGACAACCCCATATTCTCTGGTGTACGGTATGGAGGCAGTGATGCCTTTGGAAGTAGAGATCCCGTCGTTAAGAGTGTTGATAGATTCAGAATTAGAGGAGGCCGAGTGGGCCAAAGTGAGATATGAGCAACTGAACTTGATCAGCGAAAAGAGGATAGCTGCAATATGTCATCACCAACTTTACCAGAAACAAATGGCCAAGGCATATGATAAAAAGGTTAGACCGCGGTTGTTTCAAGAAGGGGATCTAGTACTGAAGAAAATATTGTCGTTACCTGGAGACGATCAAAGCAAATGGGCACCGAATTACGAGGGTCCTTACGTAGTAAAGAAGGCATTCTCAGGAGGAGCGCTGAAGTTGGCTAGAATGGATGGAGAAGACCTAGCTCGACCTGTGAATTCTGACTCTGTAAAAAGATATTATGCTTGATGTAGGCTCCTAAATCAATAAAGCAAAGTTTGGCCATTGACTTCTTTCTCTTTTGCATTGATCTCACAACAATCATTTTTGCATTAATCCCAATAGTGCATGTCTTGTTGTTATCACACCTAAAAAGTTTAGCATCGGCTGAACGAATTTCTTCTCCATACAAAAGCCTAGGCTATAATCACACCCCTACACTGGGGGCAATAAGAGATGTTTTCATGAAATTTTTTCCGTGTTTAAAATGTACGGAAGCCTATAGATTTGAAAACCAAGCTAAAGCATTTGACAAAAGCATGACAAAGAGGCAACGACAAGTCATACGGACTACTTGAAGAAAGTCAGAGACAACACTAGAGATGAATCCAGCATACGACGTCAAAAGCAAGCGGCCAAGGAGAACAAGAAGAAGAGGATGGGGCCTATGTTTCAAAACCAGGTACGAATGCATGCATGACATCTAATCATAAATCATTGCATATATGCTTTCTGGATCATTACAGGAGGAGTTCTTAATACATTCCAGCAAGATTGGAGACGAAGAAAGAATCATAGTGGGCGATAGCAAAGAATCACGGTTTCGAACTATAGTGGATTCTGGGACAACAAGAAGAACAAGACAAAGAGAGAAAATGAAAAGTTTTGAACCCTGCCATCAGGAAGAACGACATCGACATCAGCTTTGGTAATAGGGAATCGCCAGACGGGATTCCAAGTTGTTTGAGATCGCCAGAAGGGATCTCGTATTTCGATATTTGTCAAAGGAGGTCGCCAGAAGGGACCTCATATGTCAGCTTTGAATAAAAGGAATCGCCAGATGGGATTCCAAGATTGAAGGAGATCGCCAGAAGGGATCTTGTGTTTTACTATTTGGAGGTCGCCAGATGGGACCTCGTATTTCATTTGAATAAAAGGAATCGCCAGATGGGATTCCAAGTTAAAAGAGATCGCCAGAAGGGATCACGTGTTTCGCTATTCAGAGGTCGCCAGATGGGACCCCGTATTACATGTTGAATAAAAAGGAATCGCCAGATGGGATTCCAAGTTGAAGGAGATCGCCAGAAGGGATCTCGTGTTTCACTATTTGGAGGTCGCCAGATGGGACCTCGAAAAAGGAAAAAAGAAAAAAAAAAGAAAGAAAAAAGGGGAATCGCCAGATGGGATTCCAAGTTAAGGGAGATCGCCAGAAGGGATCTCGTGTTTCGCTGTTTGGAGGTCGCCAGATGGGACCTCGTACTTCGTTTAAATAAAACGAATCGCCAGATGGGATTCCAAGTTAAAAGAGATCGCCAGAAGGGATCTCGTGTTTCACTATTTTGAAGGTCGCCAGATGGGACCTCGTTTTTTAATAAAAGGAATCGCCAGATGGGATTCCAAGTTAAAGGAGATCGCCAGAAGGGATCTCGTGTTTCGCTATTTGAGGTCGCCAGATGGGACCTCGTATTACATGTTGGTTAAAAGGAATCGCCAGATGGGATTCCAAGTTGAATAAAGGAGATCGCCAGAAGGGATCTCGCATTTCACTATTTGGAGGTCACCAGATGGGACCTCGTAAAAAGAAAAAAAAAGAAAAAAGGGAATCGCCAGATGGGATTCCAAGTTGATTAAAAGAGATCGCCAGAAGGGATCTCGTATTTCGATATTCATCACAGGAGGTCGCCAGATGGGACCTCATATTTCATGTTGGTTACAAGGAATCGCCAGATGGGATTCCAAGTTGATTAAAGGAGATCGCCATAAGGGATCTCGTGTTTCGTTACTTGAGGTCGCCAGATGGGACCTCATATTACATGTTGAATAAAAGGAATCGCCAGATGGGATTCCAAGTTGATTAAAGAAGATCGCCAGAAGGGATCTCGTGCTTCACTATTTGGAGGTCGCCAGATGGGACCTCATATTTTCATGTTAGTAAAAAAGAGAAGATAAATAAAGGAATCGTCAGATGGGATTCCAAGTTGAGATTGTTATAAAAGACAAGCATCAGATCAATCAAGCTTCAACCAGATCAGTTCTGGGAGTTCTGTTTTGGGATTTATCTTTATAAAACTTACTGCGCAAAATCTCTGCTCCGTAAGCATTATAAAGAGGGGGCATCTGTTGTAACCCATTTTTGGGTCCCCCACAAAATATATATATATATATATATATAGCCAAAGGAGGTTAAGAAAAAATAACAGGAGGCAGAAGCGCTCAGAAAATTGTCGGAAAATTGTTCAATGAGGTTAAAAATACGAAGATTGGATTTTTGACAGTATATTATTGAAGGAGGAGAGCCCTGTTGAGAAGGAAAATTTGGATTGGAGGAGAAAAGCCCAAATTTGGATGTTTTTGGATTTAATTGGATTTTTAAATGATTTTATAGGGAATTTGATTGCAAGAAAAATTGATTTTTAAGTCAATTTGGGCTTTAATTGGAAGAAATTTAAGTTCTGGGGCCAAAATATATTTTTTAGGAATTTATTAAGTCAAATCAGGGGCTTAATTGCATAAATATTGAAGTTTAAGGGCCAATTAGGGACTTAATTGAAGAAATCCGAAACCAGGGACCAAATTGAAGAAGGCGCGTAAGTATAGGGGCTGGAATTAATTGATTCAGGGGCCTAATTGAAGAAATTGGAAGTTATTTGATCAATTAAGGGCTCAATTGCATAATTCAGAGGCCAAGGACCAAAGTGAAAAACGCGGCCAAATATAGGGACGGGGTTCGAATTCGGCAGGGATGCAATTGAAGGGACAAAAGATGATTGAGGGCTGCTTTGTAAATTGACACGTTTTGGCGTTTTGCAGGTTTTAAATGAAACGGCGCGTTTTCTCCAAAACGACGCCGTTTCATCCGTTCAAAAAAAAAAAAAAAAAAAAAGAGGGCAGAACGGTGTCATTTTGAACGACACTGTTCATCTTTCTTCTTCCCCCCGAAACAGACAGCGGGGAAGAGGGAAAACGATGCTTTTTTTTGAATTTTTGCCGGCCCCCTCTCTTTCTCTCGCCTGGAGCCCACCGACCGAACACAATGGCCGACCACCCACCGCGCACCACCCGCCGAACCTCGACAGCCGCGCCCATGGCCGACCAGCCGGCTGCCCCCCCCATGTGAGCTGTAAAAAGCCATGCCCTTGGCTCTATAAATGGGATCCAAGGACGCTGAACCGAAGGGGAGGAGGGAGGAAGAAGAGACCCGAAAGAGGGAGAAAAAACGAAAAAACAGAGGAGAGAAAGGGAAGACCGAGAGAGAGGACCAAGAGAGGCGAAAAAAAAAAGAGAGAAAAAAAAAAAGAAAACAGACCGAGAGAAGAGAGGGAAGGGAAGAAAGAAAAAAGACCGAAACATTGAAAGAGCAAAGGAAGAGTTGAAAACTTGAGGGAAACCAAACCGGGGAGGGTCACTGGAAAATACCGAAAAACAGAGCACCGCCGCTGCTGCCTGGAGCCGCCGTCCGTGAGCCACGACACCGCCACCGGCCTCCGCCACAGCACCGCCAGAAACGCAGCAAGCCGCCGCCTACTCCGCGCCAGGTAATTTTTCTTCTCCTCCGTTGCTGCATTTGGTGTTTGTTTCCTGCATGCAGAACGAATAACGTTCTGCATGCAGGAGGGTGGAGGGGAAAATAATTCCCCCCCGCCAGCATTGTTGCTGGGCCAGGCTAGTCCTGGCCCAGCCTAATCTTCTGGGCCGGGTCCGGCCCAGAAGAAAGTAATAGTTTTTTTGGGCCGAAATCGGCCCAGTAAATTCTGGGCCGAAATCGGCCCAACACTTGGGGCTGAGACCGGCCCAACCCAGTCGGTTGGGCCGGCCCAGCCCGATTTAATATTATATATATTATCTTTTATATTAGTTATATATATATATATGTGAAAAAATTTGAGAAAATTCTGCAAAAATTATTTAAAAAATATGTTTCTTTTTCTGTAATTTTATTATTGTATTTTGACCAACATTGTATTGTTTTTTATACTGTAAAGATACAAATCCGGTATTAAAATACCCGGTTTCGTCAAAGCGTCAAAGATTTCAAAAAAATGTCTTTTACTTTTCAAAAATTTCCTAAATATTTTTAAAAATATTGTTGATTTTTCAGCATTTTTTTTATCAAAGTGGATTAATATTTGGTTATATTTTTATACCGTAAGAATATCAACCCGATATTAAAGTACCCGATTTGCGTCAAAACAACAAAAAAAAAAATATACATAATTAAAAAATGTTTTGTTTTAAAATACGGCCTAGTCTCTCCAATATATATATATAAATATTACAACATCATATTTTTCATACAACAAAGAAAAATTCAAAACGATATATGTATTAGCATGCATTTTGGCTTTAATAACCAGTTTATTCAAGCCATGAGAACTAGGCCAATATTTCAAAAATTCTAAAAAATCTTTTTGTTTTATTTTTTAGATATGGGATTATGAATTTGTACACAAAACTTTTTCCTGATATTAAATATGTTTTTTTGTCATAGACATTAGCACGGTTAGGTTTTACCCGATAAGATAAGGACCTCCTTATTGAGGAGGACTTTTCTTGAACCATAGATGGACCAACAACTAGAAAACACAACGGGACCTTGATTTTATCAGACAAACAAACAAAGCAGCTTACCCTAGGTAGGGCGTATTTGGGGTGCTAATACCTTCCCTTTACGCAACCAGTCCCCGTGCCCGATCTCTGAGACCAGTTAGGGTTCCTAGTGACCAAAATACTAGGTGGCGACTCCCACACCATTTTTTTATTGCTAAGAGACAAAGAACTCCTTGTCTCTCCATATTTACCAGATAGATATATCCCCCCATACACACCTGAGGGTGGACGATCGCCGCGACGTCGCGCACCCCGCGACAAGCTCTACTTTGTATGTTTCAATGATATTGTAGACTTGTTTTGGTGTTATATTGTATTCTTAGATTTTGATTAATGCATAAAAATAGTTTTTCTTTGTTCAATCTTTTTTTAAGTTTATATGGCTATATTATTAGATGTTAAGAAGATATGTTTCTGATTGTTTTTTATAGAATGAAGTAGTTTTTGAATCTTTCAAAAGTGGCAATAGGCTTTAGAAGTTTGTTTTGATGCATGCCCTTGTTTTTTCTAGGTTTGTGTAAGTTCTATTAACTGTTAAAATACAAATTTAAATATTAAATTATTAAATATACCTGTTTAGCTTTGATGGTTTTAAAAATTAAAACCTTATACATGTTTTCTATAATTTGTTTTTTATTATTATTTATTTTGATTTAAACATGTGTAACTATGGCAACGTGGTTTTAGGAACAAAAGGCCAAAGGTTAAGAGGCCAAAAAGGCCAGTTCTTGGTTGAACAACATTTCTAAGCAGATTCTGTGCAATGTTATTCGTATGAACATTGTCTTAGCTACTTGATTTTTACCATTTTTTCTTTGCTTATTTACATCAACGTCTTCGCATGAGTTCATTAATCAATAATTTAGAGTTAGTTTGCATCAATAATCATGATTTTTTAGTTTTAATCCTAGGGTTTTGTTTTTGTATCGAAATCTGGTTTTATCAAATCGTGATTATTAGGTGATAATCGTTTATGTTTGATACTTTATTATTGTTCAGTGATTGATTTCAAATATGTCTATGTCTTTAGTTTATTCATACGTAGTTTGGATTTTCGACTTATGTTGTTGGGCTTGTTTTTTATGTTCTTCATTTGTTATTCGTGTTCTTGAGTTTTTTGGGTTTTGATTCATTTGTGACAAAAAATTTCATGTTTTTTACAAGTTTGATTTGTTTTGCGTTTTGGTTTTAGTTCTGGTTCGGTTTATGGTCCAACCAAAGATTTCAAGTTAATCTGATTAGGTCAAATTCAGGTTAGAAGGGTAAGGCTTTGTTTTGTTTTCAACTTTTTTTATAAAGGAATTTTTTTAGCTTAAAGGCGTATTTGACAAACATGCTCATATGCCTACTTTGACAGTTTTATTTAAAGAAAAATGGTTTTTTATCAAACAAAACTTTAAAAAATAATTATAAAATATTTCTTTATTAAATAAATAAACTATTTTCTTGCATATGGCTAAAAATCATTAAAAAAAATAAATATTTAAGCATGTCTAAAAAATATAAATAAACAGTTTTCTTATATATGACCAAAAATCCTAAAAATATATATTTAAGCATGTCTAAAACATAAAAATAAAAAATATTTGTGCATGTGTAAAAATACACAAAGTATTGTATGGATTCAAGAACCAGCTTGTAAAATCCCAAAGAATTCTAGCCTATATTTTAAAATATTAAAAACTTATTTTTGGCAAAGAAATATAATATTCACTTTTGATATAAGAACAAAACAAACCTATAAAGGGTAATAAACAGTATATTTTTAGGAATAATAATTTATTATTCACCTTTAATATAAAGATAAAAAAACTTAAATAGAGATTAATATCCAAAATATTATTAGAAGTAATACAACTCATTCACTTCTAATATATGGATAAAAATTACAAAGAGTTTTATCTGAAATATTATTTGGAATGACACAATAGCCAAAATTTCCAAGTTTATCCTAGAAAAAAACCTCAACAATAATTGGAGATATTTTAACTTGTGTCTCATAGTACAAAAGTCATAGACATCAGAAATACCAAAGATAAATGAAAAAAAAAATCATTGAATCTCTTTGGATTAGTAAATATGGTTTCATTTGTGGTTAATAAGCTATGAATAGACTTATTTTCTTTAGACATCTTTCAGACCCAAATTCTCGACCTCAGAAACTAGAGTTTATTTGTCATAGCAATCTCATCTACACTTATAGAAATAGAAACATCATTAGACTATAGCAACCACAAACAAAGAAAAATAACGCAACTTACCTCATGTAAGGTGTACTATGGGTGCTAATACATTCATTTTACGTAACCAGTCCCTTGCCTAGAATTTATAAAGACCAGTTAAAGTTTCTAACAATCATAATATTAGATGGCAACTTCTTATCCAGCCAAAGACCTCTTAACCAACCTAAAAAGGGTTGTCACGACATTGTGCTCTCGCGAAGGGTACGACATAGAGCAAGGCTTTAAAAGCAAATTACATCCCTTTATCTTTTAGTTTTTATGTTATTTCACCATTGTCATCATCTAGAATCTAGTTGCGATAAAATTAAAAATAAACAAGAGATTGGTTGATTATTTAGAAATAAAACTTGTGAGAAAGAGTTTGCTCTTACTTGGTTTCTCATGGAACTACTCTGACTTATCGAAGAATTAACTAGGCTTCGTGGTTGATTATTTTTTATACTTCTCGTTCGCATCTGTTTATAGATGTTAGGTGGGGATTTGTTTTCTATAGTCTCGGTGCCTCAATACAAGTTTGTTATATCAAGCTCAATTATAAGCCTGGATTTAGTTTTCTTGAAAAAGATTGATTTGACCATGAGTTTTTGAATTTTCATATCCACATGGTTCGCATCACTAGATTTATGGGCAACATGGCAATGATATTTTACTATGGCGGAGTACAAATTACAAATCACTCAATCTCTCTACCATTATCACAAAACAATACCCAGAAATATACTATTACTCTTGTATTTCAAGAATTTATACAAGAGTTCACTTTATACTTTTCACTGGTGTTTTTCTTTCCTTTTCACTAGTGATTTTCTCTTTATTAACAATACTCTAAAAGGTGTGGGGAAAGTATTGTAGCTTTCCCCACGCTTTGTATTTTCGTTGTAAATGCATCAGTGTTTCACTATGCACTGCACAGTGAAACTTGAGCTGTATTTTTTTTGTTTGTTTTCCAATTTTTTTTGTTTTTTATGCCTTTATGTTTTTTTTTTTGCTTTTTTCTGTGTGTTTTTTTCTTTTAATGAATTTTTTTTGTTTAATTTAGTTTGTTAATGTTAATTTTTTTATTTAGTTATTAAACTTTCATGATACGGATCTCGGGTTTAACGGGTTAACCTGGTTTGATGAGTTAACCTGGAATTTTTTTTATTTTTTTATTTTTAATGAATTTTTTTCTTTTAGTTTAGTTTGTTAATGTTAAATTTATTCCTATTTAATTATCAGACTTTCATGACACATATCCTGGGCTTTACGGATTAACCTGATTTGACTGGTTAACCTAGTTAATTCTGGATTAACCCATCAATTTTTTTTTTCTATTTAGTTATCAAACTTTGATGACGCGAATCTCAGGTTTGACAATTTAACCTGGTTTGAAGGGTTAACCCAGTGAATTCAGATTTTTTTTCTTTTTCTTCATTAGTTTTTTTTCTTCCTATTGGTTTTTTTCTTTATTTTTTTCTTTTTAATTGATCTTTTTAATTATCACACTTTTATGACACAACTTTTTAGCCAAACCCACATCCAAGGCTCTTGGGTCCGGTGTTGCAGCCAGACTCGCTTCAACTTGAGTCATATAAGTTTAATAATATTATTAATATTATAAATATTACTCTTGGGTCAAGCGTTGCAGCTAGACTCAAGGCTCTTAAGTATATCTTTAAAAAAAGACTTAACACTCTTAGATTTTAGCCTTTTATATTTTTTATGCAAGAAAAAAAATTAACCCGTCGCGTATGCTTTTGTTTTTTTTCCTTTCTTTTTCTTTTCCTTTTTAAACCTTTTACTATGGATTACACTGTGCAGTCCACAATAAAAAAAACTGATGCCTTTGGTTTTTTTTTCTATAGTTTCTTAATATTAAATTTTTTCTATTTAATTATCAAACATTCATGACACGAATCTCAGGTTTGACGGGTTAACCTTGCTGATTCAGATTTTTTTTCTTTTTCTTCATTAGTTTTTTTCTTCCCGTAGGTTTTTTTCTCTTTATCTTTTCCTTTTTCATTAATCTTTTTTTTTAATTTAGTTCGTTAACATTAAATATTTTTTCTATTTAATTATCACATTTCCATGACACGAATCCAAGGTTTGACGGGTTAACCTGATTTGGCGGGCTAACCTGGTTAATTCAGATTTTCTTTTTTTTCCTCATTAGTAAAAAGGTTGATGCCTTTTGTTTGTTTTTATTTTTTTTTCATTTTTAATTAATTTTTTCATTTAATTTAGTTTGTTAATGTTGAATTTTTTTCTATTTAGTTATCAAACTTCATGACATGGATCTCAGGTTTGACGGGTTAGCCCAATTAATTCTGGGTTAACACGTCAATTTTTTTTCTATTTAGTTATCAAACTTTCACGACACGAATCCAAGGTTTGACAGGTTAACCCAGTTAATTCAGATATTTTTTCTTTTTTTCATTAGTTTTTTTTTCTGTTGGTTTTTTTCTTTTTTTTTTCTTTTTAATTAATCTATTTAATTATCACATTTTTATGACACGACCTTACAGCAAGACCCACATCCAAGGCTATTGGGTCTGGTATTGCAGTCAGACCCACTTAAACTTGGATCATGCAAGTTTAATGTTATTATTAATATTATAAATATTACTCTTGAGTCAAGCGTTACAGTCAAACCCAAGACTCTTGGGTATAGTTTTGTAGAAAGACCTAACACTTTTAAATCTTAGTTTTTATATATATAAAAAATTAACTTACAACATCGCGCGGGTCATATAACTAGTTTTTTACGAAAACTTGTTGCTCAAAACAATAAATGAGTGCTCTGTAAATAAGAGCTTCACGGACTTGGCACAGGGACGAAATTTATAATTGTACAGATTTGTTAGGTGCAAAAAAAAGGTAGATTTCATGGTTCGCCGCTGCATTAAATGGCGGTGGCTGTTGGCATAACATGGCTCCATTGGGAGCCAGTTCCTAACAAAATTGAATATTATGGATTATGGATTACGACACCCATTCCTTCCTGCTCATCCCATATCCTTATCGCTGGAAAAAAAAAATTAAAAAAAAATCAATTAAAACACTTAAACAATCTTGAGAATTCTTTTTTCCGATCTGGTCAAAAGTAAGCCATCGTTACATATACTTGAGAATTCAGAAGGCATTAGTTTTCTCTTGCAATGGCGGATCTGACCAGAATCTAGGAAGGCAATGTCAATAATATTGTACTATTCATCGTATTGTTCATGGACGTAATATTTTATTTACAAATTGATCATTTTTTAATCAGATCGAAAAGATATTTGATGTGCATTAAGTGTTCTTAAGCAGTATATGACTATCATGTTTCCATAAAGTCACCTAATTAAATAAATTTGGTCACCGCTAGGAACAAGATTGTAATTTTTAAAAGTCTATGGGCCAAAATGTAATGTTATTCAAAGCACAGAGGGGCTACCGACCTCCCGTCTTCCGCTGTCCCTTCAAGGATCCGCCACTGTTCTTTTGACCTAGCTTATTTTAATTTACTAGAGATTTTGGTTAATAATTTACAGCATAAGACAAGTATTTAAAACTTGTTCTGCGTATCCTTCACAGATAATGGATGTCGAACCCTCGTCACCCTGGTCGTCACGTCGAGGCAACTTTTCCGGACAGGATTTGGAAGGCTTTTTCTTTATTTAAGGTACTGGTTTTCTTCAAAGAATCTAGGCACAGAATGGGTCATATAAAAGAAATATATTAACATTTTTCATATCCCTTACTTCATATAGGTTACATTGTTTTTTTTATTATATGGTATGATCCCATTATATTTATTTCTACTAACCTACTATAACAGGTTTTTTATGATGAACAAACCCTAGTTTTATAAGTCAAGAACTTGATTTGAAAAGGTAAAATATCCTCTTTTATTGTTAAGGATTTTTTAGGGGTAAAATTAGAATTTTAAAAAAATAGACCACAATTCTTTGAAATTTTAAAAACTTGTTGTAAAATTCTTGTAATTTTTCAAAAAATATGCAAAAATATTTTAAATTTTCGTTGAAAAAAATGCTCAAATAACTTTAGGAATTTTTGGCCATATGCAAGAAAAAAAAATAATTTTTATTTATATATATATATTTTTTAAAATTTGTTTGGCAAAATCCCTTTTTTTTCTTGTAATAAAATTACCTAAAATAAGCCTAATGGGTGTTCGTTAAACACACCTTTAAACCAAAGACTCTTTAATAAAAACATTACTAAGCAAACAAGGTATTAAAATCCTTGAACCCAGATTTTTTTTGCTAGGTCAACCTGACCGAGTTGACCTAACCAGGTTGACCTGAAAGTTTTTGTTAGACCATAAACCAACCCAAAAATCTTAGTTTGACCCCAAAAACAAAACCAAAGTTTTTTAAAAAAATAAACAGCAAAAAAATCAAAAATTCTTGAACAAAATGGATCAAACACAAAAAAAATAAAAAAACACGAAGAACACTAAACATAAACCCAGCAATGTCAATTGTAAATCAAACCAGATTTGGTCAAAATGAAGGTATATGAATATTGCAAATCATACAAAGATTAATAATTTAGCATCCAATCACTTTGATTTTCACATAAACATCACGATTTTTTACTTGATCTTGAGGGAAGTGTTGTAAACCCTTGATAAGGACACCTCGAAAAGGCTTTGTATGTTAACACACAAAAAATAGATTGGTTTTTACATAATAATTGCATTGACAGGGCTAACTAGGTTGCCCACTTTCGAGGCCTCGTCACAGCACTTCTGATGTCATCGTCGCCTGAGACCACTTGAAATTTGTAGAGAGTATGCACATCTTTTATTTAAATCCAACCGTGCTCAATTTGAAGTTATATAGCTCTACATTCATGCGTTTGAAGTTGTCAACTCGATTAACCAAAATAATCAAAAACAAGGGCATGTCAACTGAATAACGTGTCACTCACCTTCTCTTCTTTAAGCATGAATGATGCGTCGTATAAGGTTATTGATTTGGGATTGAAACAATTGAATTCTTCCAATTTCTCTTAATTGAACTCATAATCGCCTCCAAACTTTTAATTTCATGCAATTTCACCAGTGACAAACTCATTTATCAGCCTCTAAGTTGGCTGCCCTTTTCATTTTGGTTCTTAATCCTGAATTTGTGCATTTTAACTCTCAATTGACCAACAAATTTATAATTTTTTTCAATTTAGCCCTTGATTTGGTCAATTTAAAGCCCCTATATTCACGCACCTTTTTCCAGTTTAGTTCTTGGTTTTGGATTTCTCTAATCAAGTCTCCAATTGCCCATAAAACTTTAATATTTATACAATAAAGCTCTTGATTTGATCAAATTTACTCCTAAAAGTTGAAATTCAACCCCCAAACCTCAATTTCTTCCAATTAAAGCTTAAATTGATTTTAAAAATTATTTTTTCTTTCAATTAAAACCTCAATAAATTCAAGTAAACCTTGAAAAAATTAATTAAGTCCTTAAACATCCAATTTTAAATTTTCCTTCTCAAATTGAATTTTCGTTGCCAACAGGATCTTCATCAATCAAAAATACATTGCTAAATTTTTCAATCTTGTATATTTGATGTTTCTCAACCAGTTTTCAGCAATTTTCTAGGCATTCTGACACACTCTTCCCACTAACATATGTTTTTTATTTTTTTTTAATATCTTTTGATTTTTTTGTACTCTTTTTTTTTTCTAGAGCTCCAGAATAGATAACAACAACCATCATGTCACAATTAAACAGTAGGATGGGGTCTGTCAAATAAATGCTATGGTCATGTTTTGTCTGAGATACAATATTTAAAATGCATGATACCCAGAGTAAGCACTGCCTGCATCCATTAATTAATGTTCGCTAAATCCTTCAGCTCAAGTATGAATTTATGGAAGCCTATTCTTCCATGTTTTGTTGATAATTTCTACTTGAACTAGTCTTTGTTGGGAATAAATAAATAAATAAAGGTTGAGATTCAGGAAGTTGAAGATCTTCCCTTCTCTGTTTCACTTTGATTATTATTATATTTTTTCTGTGGCATCACCTGACATGGTTGCTACTACCTTTTCATTCTAATCTGGCGATTGACGATGTCTAAGACTATTATCTAGTCTTCAGAATAAAAGGAAATTGAAAGGTTTTTCTTTTATTATTAGAGAAAGAGAGAGCGTGTTCGAGTAGGTAGAAACCAACCAAATTAATACGTGATCAACACTGGTTTGGATGTCAAATCATGCACGCATATTATAAATTTTTGGTGAAGGGGTATAATTTAACTAGTAAGATCTCAAATTTACTTTTAAAAAATTATTAACTTGAGTCTTATAAATCTTACAATCACTGAAAATTTATATGATCATTAACTTTAGAGCTTATGTAATTAGTTAAAATGCGTGCAAGCTCACTGGATATATATGTTAATCTATATAAAAAAAATCAATAAATCTTAAATTTAAAAGTAATTACGTACCTATCTTATTTTTTTTTTAGTTTAGCGTGGATGTCCGGTCCAGCTTGCGCGCACCTCGACTAATCCCACGGGCCCTGAAGTTAACGACCATGTAAGTCTCTAGTGGCCATCATATGAGCAATTACAGGGCTCGAACCTGAGACCATAAAAAAAACAAACTTTTTGATTCTAAACTTTTATCACTGAACCACCACGTTACGTACCTATCTTATTTCCATGGCAGCATGTGAGTCACGTTTCTATCAACTGTGCAGAACCTGATCTTTCCATTGCCATCATTGTCTAGTGTAACAGAGCCTGCTTAAACACAAAATTATTATATATTTATAATTGGAATATGTGGGCTATGAGAAGACAAGGAAAAGATTCATCATATTTGTTATTGTTAATCATTTTTTAGCTAGATCAGCGACTTCGCGTGCTCCGGATATCTTTTAGTGCCCATCAAATATGCATTCATACCTCCTTAAATTTCTATATACTATCTGTCATGTTTCAATGGGCCACTATGCTAATAATTAAGATCCTTCATTTACAGCAACATTTAATTATTGATTAACCCTAACTGGATTCAACTAGTTTTTTACTCGCAGTAGAAAGTTTCTTTTAACCTTATAAAATATAAACACGTTAGAAAGTAAAAAATTAGATGTCAATTGGCTAAAATACTTTTAAAATATTTAAATAGTGACATGTTAGAGAATATATTCTTCTAAAACAATTTTTATGATTTTTTCAAGAGACAACAAACAAATCAAGAAAAAGAAGGAAAAAAAAAAAGCTAATTGACACCAAACCAGACTAAATTACCATGCACACGCCATAAAAAAAAAGATGTCTAAACAAATCAAATGATACAGTAGAAGCATGATTTTGACCACCTGAGTCATCAACATATACTGTTCGAATGAGACAAAGCAGCTCACGTGTTGACGCATGTCACACACGTGTTAGTAGTTTTTTCTTATTTTATTTTATTTTATTTTTAAAAGCATGAAAATACCTCTAGGATTAAATGATAATAACAAAAAAAAAACTATCATGAAACTACCAATAAACCCTTGAAGTCAAAGTTTAAAAAAAATGATGGTAAGGTCAATTGAGTCATTACAATATTTATAATAAAATGAAGTTCCTATAAAACCTCTCGGGTTACTTTTTTTACTTTTAAAGACAATTGATTTAATTGTTACAAAAAATTAATTGCAAATTAACCTAGTTAAAAAGACTATTTCACCCCTCAAGTCTAATTCATCTTAATTGTTTTTTATTAAAGACAAGATTGTAATTTTATTGTCATAATATTCATTGCAAATCACAGAGGAATATGTACAGTGCTTTTTCCATGCAATTTAAGTTTATGTAATTAATTACATATGTCAGCATTACTAACCAATCGTTGTCTACATTAACTAGCAAATTAGTTATGCTCTCCTCTCGAAAGCTTTGCCTCTCGAAAGATTTGAATTTTAAGTTTGGATTATTATAAAAATAATTTTCTCCTAATCATATAAATCCAATGTAAAAAACTGTCTAGCATTAGAGTTGGTTTGGATATATGGAATTTAATTCGAAACTATCTTTCATGGCAGCAGTAGTGTTTCTTGATGCTAGAAAGGATAAATTCTTCCCCTTCCATATGAAATCTATAGAATCTCTTAACTTATTTTTTTATTTAACTCGGGTTTTAAATTGAATTGAGTGAGATTTTCTCTTGCATGGCTTAGTTAATTTGATGAATTTAAAAATAACCCGAACAATCTGTAAAAATATAGTTTGGCTTTAAAAAAATTCAAGATGATATATTATTTTTAATATTAAAACTGTAACTAGATTAACTGGGGTTAACTCATCAAACTCACAAGGCTTACGGACTCCATTTAGTTTAATAAATTTGTTTTTTAGAACTATTTTTTATTTAATTATATGAAAAAATAGACACTTGTAAAATCAAGCATTAATCCAATATCGTGATATTTGTTTGAGACAATGATAACCCCATAAAAAACAAATAAAAAAAATTATGAAACACTATTTCCAATCAATCAAAGTTAACCCGCTAAATTCGTTATCTGAGTCATGCACTCCATTAGGTTAATAACTTAGTTTTTCATGAAACTATTTTTTATTAAATTATATGGCGCCAAGAATATAAGCTTGCAAAATTAAGTATCAATAAAATGTTGAAATGATTTTTTGAGATTGTAATAGCTTCATAGAAAACAAATCAAAATAAATTATAAATACCGATTCAAAATTAACCAAATATTAAATAATAAAATTAAAAATAATAATTAAAAATTTAATAAAAACCAAACAGTAGAGGATAAAACAAAAACAATAGTCCATGTGTACAAGCCTACGTGACCAACACGCCTAGACCTTTACAACTAAACCCAAGACCACACACATTAAACATATTTTTTCATATGAAAAATGGCTGAAAAATCAAAGTTGGGTTGGATATGAAAAATCTATTTTTTTCATATTTTGATCCAAAAACACCAAATACACATTATTAACACCTAAATAAATCAATCTCTCAACCCTAGAATCCTAAATTGCTCCAAAAACACTAAATTAAACATAAAAAAATCTCTTCCGACATAGATCTACCTTTTTAGATAAGTGAAAGGTCTAAAAACACCACAAAAAAATTTTCTTTATCGAATGAAACCTGTTGACACAAAAAAAAAAAATTAATGGTCGGATTGTGGTCAAACAACAATTTCCTCTCTTCTCAATCGTTTTTCGATAAATTTCTCTCTCATCTCTCTAACTCATGGGCTAATAAATGAATAAAATAAACTTTTAAATGAAAATAAGAATTTAAAATTTTTGAGAAATGTCATGAATTTTCTCCATATTTTATATGTTGATCCTCTCACTTTAAATTTTGACTTTGTAAGATGAAAACTTCATCTCATTGAATTATTAGATCCAAAAATAATAAATCAAAAAATAAAATAAAAAAACTCCTTGAATGTTTAAATAAAAGGGTTTAAAAATTACTATTTATATAAATAGTGAAACACCATAAGAAAACCCAGATAATTTAGTGTTGTAAGAAATGATCAACCTAAGAAATCTAGTTAAATAACATTTTCTTGCGGTCTTTCTTTTTTTCTTCTTATTTTTTGTATATTCTATGGACTATGATGTCACGTTCTGTTTAAAAATAAATCTACCCTCCAAAGACAACATGCAGCAAATTAAAGAGTTTATACAGAAAAAAAATAAATAATTGGAGCTGATGATCGCATCAATTTGCATAGAAACTAGTCGCCGTGGACCTGGCAAAACCGCGTCCTGTGCCACGAAGTCCTAGCCATCCAATGAAAAAACCATGCATACAAATTGCTAATACAAGAAATTATACCACCAACTAATTAATCATATGATGTAATTGATGATGTCTTTTTCCTTACAGACCTATGGTCATCAGCCACCTTTTTAATTAATTAATAGAGACTTTAGCTAATAATATATATATTATTTATAGCCATCTAAATTAACTCCTTTTGTACATTAAACATAACTAATTATATCATGTTTGTTTTTATGTTTTAAAATTTTTTTATTTTTTTATTTTAAATTAATATTTTTTTGGTATTTTTTTAGATCATTTTAATACGCTAGTATTAAAAATAATTTTTAAAAAAATAAAAAAAATATTATTTTAATACTTTTCTGAATGAAAAGCAACTACAACTATACTTCCAAACAGCCGTTTATAATATATTAATTTGCATGCTTTGCCTATTAATACAAGCTCTTCCATGAACTAATTGTCTGACTGTTGTAACTACCTTCTAACTATAAATCACTCGACTATAACACGTGCTTATTAATCCAACTAGCTTCTGTTATTTACATGATCACGTGATTGATTTATTTGCGAACCACTTCATCTCTTTCATCACCATTTCCAATTGTGACTTTTTCATCCGAACTCGCTGCTGCACAGTTTCCTCCACAGTAGCCATTTTAGGCTGCCATTTTTCGAAGATAACCTAATCGTAACTCGATCGGCAGATAGGACGAAAATCTAGCTAAGATGTTTGTTCGAAGAAACGTTATGGGCCCACCGATCGATAACGGTGGTCCGACACTCTCATGTTTGTTCACTTCGTCGAGTGAGCTTGTGTTCATGTCAGGACACTGTGCTTCTAGGTTTGTTGATTTCTACGTATCCTGTGAACTCATCCGTGAGGATATTTTTTAGCATCATTCCTACCATACGAAAGTCTCTTCAAATATATGTGAGTGTTACGAAAATAATGTGACTTGCGATACATAGAGGTATAAAACTCGGACGAACTTGACAGATTAATTAAGACTTAGTTGATTAAGTTGTTGGCTAAGTCAAGTTTTTAAAAAATTTATATGAAATTAACTTGTTTTTGACTCATTTAATTCAGTGGGTTAGTTCCTATGTTAGCTAAAACTTAGTTTGATTTTTAAAAAATTAAATCAAAATAATATCATTGTTATTTTAAAAAAATAAAACAGCTTCATTTTAATTAATTAGTGTCTGTATGTATGTCTATATATATATATATATATATATATATATATAAAAAAAAAAAAGGGAGGATAGAATATAGTTCCTGCGGGCAAGTAGCTAAACTGATGAAAAATAATTAATAAGGGAAGCCGTATCTGAAGTTAAAGCTCTTTCAAACCGTTATATACGAATGATCAACCAGCCGTAATCAAATGAGAGTGAGAAGGCATGTGATGATGGCTTCCAGATTAATTAATATCCTTATCCTCTTCCGTCGAGAGTTTGACAAGATAAACAAGACAGAATATATATATATATATATATATATATATATATATATAGTGCTTTATTTTTATTTTGGAAAAAAAAGAGACTAGTTTGTGTTTTTTTTCCCCACAGAAAGAATAATTATGTGTAAAATGTAGAATATGTGAGTGCTAGCTAAATTAAAAATTTAATTGGTAAGTAATTAATATAATATGCATGTATCCTAGCTAAGATTATGCTATTGTATTGTTTATTTTTATATTTTAAAAGCGTTTTAAAAAAAGTTTAAATTTTATTTATTTTTTTCTTTGCTTCAAATTAATATTTTTTTTAGTGTTTTCAGATCAATTTGATGTAATGATGTCAAAAATAATTTTTTAAAAATAAAAAAATATATTATTTTGATATATTTCTGATTAAAAAACACTTTGAAAAATAATCGTAACCACACTCTAAACACGCTCCATTGGTTGATTCTCCATGGGTAGATTACTGTGGACTTAGCTTTAGTATATTTAATTTAATTTTTTTTAACTATTCACATTTAAATTGATAAATAACAGAAATTCTCAAATTATGTCCATGCCATGCCCATTAAATTATACTTAGAGACAAGTGCAGTGTTTTTCAAGGCAACGTAGAAGGTGAAAACGTGCAAGACCAAACCACTAGGCACGGAACCCCATACCAGATAGGATAAAATTTGGAAACAAATATTTAAAATTATTTTTTATATATTTTTAGAATATCATGATGGCCTGAAATTAAAAATATATTTTTAAAAATAATAAAAATATTATTTTAATATATTTTCAAGTAAAATATATTTTAAAAAACAACAATTCTCCCAAACACCCTTAAAATCTAAAGTCATACCAAACAAAACGTTTTTATTAAGAAAAAAATCATCAAAGATTTCCTTAACTACTAAGATTTAACTATTATATTTGTTTCTTTACTTGATCATCAAGGTGCGCTACTGGAACAATTGTTTAGAATAAATTTGTAATCACAGATATAATTATATTTTGGGTATAATTAATAAGGATACATGAGAAGGATTTCCATGTAATTAAACCAATCAGTTTAAACTTTATATACTAATTAATCTTGATGTCTGTAAGAACGAAAATATTTGGAAATAAACAAAAAAAAATGATTCATACTGTTCCTCGAGCAAACTTTTAGACACTAGACTAAGATTACAAAGAATTAAATAATGAACAGCGTATAGATTTAATTATTTTGACCATTAAAGATTAATACGGTGATTATTTAAGTAACAGTGACCCAAGAAAGAAACCACCCATTCCAGCAGCATTCAATCAATGTTCGAAACTCTCCACATGCCGACTTGATCTTGTCTCCGTCTCTCCCATGGAGCCCGCCTCCTGTCAACGCAAACCCAAAAAAACAAGAACAAAATTCACAAGTTTTCTCGGTTGTTTTGGATTTTCCAGGAAAGCCATTCCATCTCCCGAGAAGAAACCGCAAACAGGTTTGTTTTCTTGGTCTTGGGTTTGCGTCAAGAACTCAGGCGCCAAAACTGTCCCCATAGACTCTACCGTGCCTGGCAGTGACCGAACCTCTGGTGCCTCGAAGCCAAAGCGTCAAAAATCCTTAACCAAACACGAGACGCCACGTCAAACTCCTGCGAGAGTCAGTTCAGATCGAGCACCCAAAGAGATGCCTGGAGAGGTATGTGAAGAATACTGCTAACAAAAATTAACATTTTTGTTTATAAAGCGTATTTTAGCATAATTGAGCAAACTTTAGCGTATTTTAGCATAATTGAGCAAACTTTGGCGTAAGTTAGCATCACTTGAAGGTAGCTGATTATCGTCCTGTTTCAGACATGGTACAGGTCTTCTGAACAAGACATCATCCTCGAAAATGGGAAACTCTCGGATCACGTGGAAACTACAAAGGACGCCACGTGCAAGAAACGATTGTCCTTTTGCCGGAAAATAGACGCTATAAGAACCGGCACTAACCAACCCAGCTCGCCCGAAGTCAAGGAAAAGCCCATTCGAACTGTGTCGATAATAACCCGATCAGAATCCTCCCCCTCACAGCCAGTTGAAAGACAGGCAACAAAAACACCAAACACGGCGGCGAGGTCCCGGGTCACGATTAAGAGGCCTCATAAAGAAAACGATCATCAAAATGGGAAGAAAAGTGACCACCCCTTCGTTGGTATGTCAATCATTATAATGACCATGGTTTTAATGCTGGTATGGGGTAAATTATGTGCCATTCTCTGTACTTCTGCTTGGTTCTACTTCGTTCCTCGACTAAGGAGTGAAGACAGTGTGAGCAATGGTTTGATTTCGGCGGAATCATTTTATGATTCGGAGGAATATAAGAAGAAAGTAGTCATGGATGGATTCCTCGAACGAAGCCGCCGCTCTATATCATGAATTTTGATGTCGTCGACGAATTATCGAATTCTAGATAGCCGCATCAATTATGATTGTTCATATTAGTAGCCTTCAGATTTTTCAAATGTTAGTAGTTATGGCCTGTTTTTTTATTCTTGATGGTGGCATTTTGTGTAAATCGCTTATAGAATATGTCTAGATTTGGCAAATAATCAGTCAAAGTTCTGGAAGTCTGGATAGTTTCTCCATTTCGCTGTTTTCTGATTGGCTTTCACAGGTGTCCCGTGATATGGTTTTTGTCCGTATGGAGAGCATGCTCGCGGCTAATAATAATACATGGCGGTCAGTTCCTGCTGTTTCTTCTTATCGCCAAGCAATTACAAGATGATTTTTTCCGGTGAATGACTCCATTTTAGTCCTTTACAGGTTCCTCTATGATTGATTAGTTAACAAAACGTAGGGCATGGAGATCAGCCCCTGTTTTCCCCTTCATCTTTTCTCTACAAGCTCTTAGAACAAACACAAAATCTGGGTACTTTTACGCATCCATATACTTAGACTTGAGATTCTTAAAAGCATAGGACTTGCATGGTAAGGTTTAAAATATGGAGCCGAAAGAATAGGTTTCTCAATATTTGCATTATTTTACTGCGTTTGAGCTTTGATAATTATATATATAGAAGACACGAGGCAATGGCTTCTCCGCTATCCCTTTTCATGTCATCTTGATACAGAAATCAAATCAAATGATCAGAGAGATAAGAAAAAAAGCCTGCTGACCTTTGAAAGCTAAGCAACGTGACGAGGGAGATGAACAAATTAAGACAAGAAATTAAGAAATGCAACTGCGCGTACAGGTGGAGTCTTCTTCTTCTTCTTTTAATCTTTAGCTGGGATCTTAAGTGCCTCTGTGCTCTTTGCTTATAATGATCAAGATATAACCTAAGATGGATCTTTAAAAAAATATTCTTAATCTCGTGCTATCTGAAGTCACTCTCTTGTCTCTTGCATCTCTTGTAAATAAATAAATTCTATGAAAAAAAAGTTTTCACGTGCAAAAAATTAAATGAAGAAAGAGTCTTCAATTAATCGCTTGTAAAAGAAATGAATACCCTAAACTGATATATCTGATTCCTGTTTGCAAACAGAGAGAGAGAGAGAAGAGTTTGTCGGTAATATATATATATATATATATATATATATAAATATCATATTTTTTTCTTTTTTTAAAAAGAAAAACACCATTTTTTCAAGTGAACCAAAAAAACTGAATTGGTAATAATTTGGCCCAGGCCCAATGGTCCCTTTCAATTCAGGATCCATGATTTGGCCCATAAGTTGCTGTTTAAAATAGCTCTAAACCCTAATCTGCTCTTTCCATTCACCTCCATTTCCTTCGCAGCCGAAGTCTACCACTTCTCTGCCAACAATGGTAACCTGCTCCCTCTCTCTGATTCTCTGTACTATAACATCTTTTTTTGTCGATTTTTACATCTGGGTTTTCTGTTTCTTTCATTTTTGAGGTGGTTTACGGTATAACGATGGAAGCTTTAGTTTTGTTTTGTTATGATTGAAACTGCGATTTATGAAGTTTAGATTCATTGGTTTTAATGTCATCTTCTTTGTTAGAGATTTAGTTTTGTGAATATTTGTTTCTCGATCGTTAACTGTATTGTCTAGTGAGTAGTGCGTGTTGTTAGAGATTTGGTTTTATACACATTTTACTTGAAGATTAGCTGTGTTTATAATGATTTGTGTGTATGAAAGTTCTGATGTTAGTGAAGGTTTGGTTTTAAGATGAATGGAAACTTTTGGAAATGGAGGGCTTGTGGGATTGGAGGTTGCGAGTATTATGAGTTGCGTGATTGAGATGAATGGGTGGACGAGAGAGACATAGCCGGTGGTTTTAGCTGACCTTTAATATAGTAAGAGAGAGTGAATTTAATGTTTGAGTTCCTGCTTGTTTGATGGAAGCATGTTTCAGTTGCATATTGTATTTGTTATGGTACTTGAGAATTTTTCCATAAGGTAATTTATTTATTTTCTTTGTTATTTTGATTGATTAATGACATGTGTATTACAGGTGAACGTTCCTAAGACAAAGAAGACCTACTGCAAGAACAAGGAGTGCAAAAAGCACACCTTGCACAAGGTCACTCAGTACAAAAAGGGGAAGGATAGCCTTGCTGCTCAGGGTAAACGTCGTTATGATCGCAAGCAATCTGGTTATGGAGGTCAGACAAAGCCAGTGTTTCACAAGAAGGTTTGTTTTCTTATTCCTTGCATAAACTTGGTATACTTAAAAGTCCCTCGAGGATTTAGATCAATATTTGAATTTTGTTTGTCACTATATTGTAATTTGCATGTATTCAGTGGCTGTAAAAAATACTGCTAAATGTTTGATTGTGAAGTCTTGATAGTATACATGTTATCACTACCATAGAACATCCTTTTGTGGTTTCAGAGTATATACTCTCAGGAGGCCTATGATGATTAAATTTGCCTACATTGTCTGATCATCTAATGAATGACAGAGACATATAATTAGTTCTGAGGCTTCCTCCTTTCTTTCCTTGTCCTCATGGTTGATATTAAAATGGAAAGCGCTTGCATTTTACTTGTTATACCACCATAAATTATATTTTTGCTATTTCTGAATTCTCTTTTTAGAGGCCTGTGATGATTTGAATTTGCCTACATTGTCTGATTGTCTAACAAATGACAGAGACATATAATTAGTTCTGAGGCTTCCTCCTTTCATTCCTTGTCCTCGTGGTTGATATTAAAATGGAAAATGCTTGCATTGTACTTGTTATACCACCATAAATTATATTTTTGCTATTTCTGAATTCTCTCTTTAGAGGCCTATGATGATTTGAATTTGCCTACATTGTCTGATTGTCTAACATATGACAGAGACATATAAACTAGCTCTGAGGCCTCCTCTTTGTTCTTCACCTTGCATGGATATCTAGTCTTCATGCGTAGTTGAATTTTGATATTGATTTCTCTTTTGTTAACAGGCAAAGACAACCAAGAAAATTGTATTGAGGCTGCAATGCCAGGCATGCAAACATGTGTCTCAGCACCCAATCAAGGTTAGCCATGCAAGCCTTTTTCTTGTTGTGATTTTCGTACCATTTGATTTCAACTGTGCTAATGTTTTCTGTTACTGCCAATGATTTCCACAGAGGTGCAAGCACTTTGAGATTGGTGGAGACAAGAAGGGAAAGGGAACATCTCTGTTCTAAGTGCATCATTTTGTTCTTTCAGGATAATTTTTAGGTGTGTACTGTTTCTAGAACTGAGAAGGCATTGTGGGATAATTTTGTTTGATTTGTTCTGTTCAAGATTATGTATTGATGAAGTTTAAGTCGTTGTGGAAGATTGATTATGATGTTAACCAATGTTGGCCTTGTAGTCTGCCTTTGTTGCTTAATGAAATGGACCCAGTCGTTTCTTGAGTGCTGATTTGGAAAGGTTCCAGTTGACCTCGAGACCGCTAATCCTTTCAATTCTGCTTGTTAATGTGAGAGTCTTGACAGGTGACCCTGAAGCTTGTTCCTCCCATAAGGAAGTGGTAGAGGAGAGGAGCCACCTGATCTATATATCATATCCGATTGCATTGCCGTGCCTATTATTACTGTATTCACTGTCAGTAAAGAAACTGGGCAAATCTGCACAGTTATGAGCTCTGGGCTTCCCATCATTTTATCATGGAAATCAAAACCCTGTTCCCAATCCCATCTGACAAGGGCCTAAGCGCCCCCCCTCCTTCCCAATTGCGGGTTCAAATCTGAGCTCTCATTTTCACGAACAAACCAGAATAACCAGCCTCTTGTAAGTTAGATTTGCTCCCATTTTTCAAAATAAGCTTCACAGATTTACGAATTCCAAGCATCAACCATGTAGAAGATGAATGCAGTCCCGTAACCCATGAATGCCGGAACAAGAACTTCTTAACCTTGAGGAAACTGATGGCCATTAATCTAGACTCTAGTGTCGAAACTTGCTCCACCAAAATTATAGGGTATTTTAGGAAATATATTAAAATCATGTTTTATTATTTTAAAAAAGTTATTTTTTATATCAGTATATCAAAATGATTTAAAAATATCAAAAAAATATATTAATTAAAAAAAATTGAATTCTTTTAAAAATATTTTTAAAACAAAAAAAACAAATAGGTTATATCCAGCATGCTGATTTTGCTCATAAACCATGGAAGAAAAGCTAGAAACAATTCTCCCGTGAACATGTAAGAAATCGAACTAGTATGAAATTCTTTGTGGTCAAATTCTTATAATCGAGATTCCAGCACCAGAGGTAACAAAACGTAGCCTATTTCTGCTAGGATTATAAATTGAGAGACCGTTTGGGAACGCGGCTGCGGCCGCGTTCCCAAAAAATTTGAAAATTTTTTGTTTTTTTTTTTTGCTAAAATTTAATATGGTTTGTACGTTTTGGATCGTTTTGATGTGCTGATGTTAAAAATGATTTTTAAAAAATGAAAAAACATTGTTGGCATGCATTTTGGCATGAAAAGTTATTTGAAAAGCACCCGCAACCACACTGCCAAACACGCTCTGAATCAGCAATAAATATTACACCGCGATTATCATCTTGGACACCATTCTTAGGCATTGGCAACCAATAGAAGGGCTAAAAGCCTAATATTATCCCTATTTTCAGGTTTAATAGTATAGAATTTTATAAGTTTTGTAAGTAGATCAATTTAACCTATAATGATAGATTTATAAAGATTTTTCTTTTCAAGAATATAAATATTCTTTATAAAGATAAAATATTCAGACTTGATAATACTAATATTGCCCAATTTATTTAGCTTGTGAAATAGATTCTTGTATTTTTTTTTTGTTCTTTAATGAATTAAACTGACTTATGAAAAATTAACTGGTTTCATGACATCTTCATTATACTTCTCATTTACAAATCGATATTTGTAGGGTGAGAGTTATTATTCCAATAGTGCTAGTGTCTTTGAATATGTTTTTATAGTGTCACTCTCTTATTAAACATGTTTTGGCTTTTCAAGATTTGTTCTCAATTTTGTCGTGGGTTGCGTGATCACGAGATTCACATCACAATTAACATAATTTAACTCATCAAACAAGTGATTCATGTCATGGACTCTAGTAAGTTTAATACAGTTGTTTTACAAAGATTGATGCTCAAAATCTTAAGCTCCAACCATATATCAAGATGTTTTATTTAAAATTATGATAACCTCATAAAAAGTAAACCAAAACAAATTATGAAAACCAATTCAAATTAACTAAATGTTAAAGGATGAAATTGAAAAAAAAACATGCTAAAAAATTCAATAAAAACTCAATGTTGAAGGAAAAAATTATTAAAAAAATATAAAGAAAAACTTGTGCCTTTAAAAAAAGTTATGGCGCATAAACCTTCCTCCCTAGACTCGTTTTAGTTTTTCTTCCTCCTCATAATCAAATGACTCTTCGTCCTTTACTCTTTTTTTTTTAATAGGCGACATTTTCTATAGTGGAGGTAAACGACTTGTCAGTGCTTGAGCCTCCTCTCCAAAATCCATCAACCATTATGGTGGTAAGAAAATCAAGAGAAGAAAATCACTAAGAAAAATAAAAATCAATTACATAAAAAAATCTAAAAGAACCTCGGTATACTTTTTAGGCATCTTTATAGGTAAAAAAACATTATCATCAAACTTCTCTTATCAAATGAAACCTCTTAACACCAAAACCAGTTTTTTTCACTATAATATGGACAAATTGACAAAATTCTCTCTCTTTACTATTTTCAAGCAACTTTCTCTCTCCTCTCTTAAATCTAAGAATTGGAATGTTAAGAAAAAGAATTTTCATACCTAGATTAAAATTCCAACAATTATGTCGAGGTCTAAACAAAACTTTTTTTCTAAATATGATATTAATCATAGAATTTCTTTTTATTTTATACTTTGGTCATCTTTTGTTTTTTTTCTTAACAAAATTTTAGAAATTGGTCATTAATTTGGACATTGAAGGCTACAATTTTTTTAAAAAAAGTTTGATGACAAAATTAAAAAATATAGATATTATGGATTGTTGTAGTAATTTATCTATTTGTTTTAGTATATTTTATATAGAGGGCTACAGTTTTTTTTAAAAAAAATTTGAGGATAAAATTAAAAATAAAATAGATATTGTGGATTGTTGTAGTAATTTACCTATTTTTTAGTATATTTTATAATGGTCATTTTATTTTCTACGTTATTTATTTTTTATTACATTGAAAAACAAGATTTTTTTATATACTTTTGAAAAGCAAGAAATCTATTTTCATTACATACGAAGAATGCCCTATAATAATCTTACTTACTTGTATATATTGAGAAGTGATTTCTTTTTGTACGCAAGTGTTCATGTGTGCGTGTCTAAGAAACTCTAAAACCTGTGTGCATTTCGTTGTAGCTAAAAACACTATGGAGTCTCTCACATTATCACCATGGACTCACAGTTCATTTTTTTTATTTTTTCATTTTGATCCTATAACTTTTTTTTTTTTGAGTGATTTCACCTTTTTATGGTCAAATTAAAGGGCAATTGCTTCAAATCGTTGAGTAAGGGCAAGATTGAAAGCATGAGACCAAAGTGAAAAGGGTACAGAAAATAGGTGGTGATTTTAAAATTTGGTCAAGAAGTTTAGTTTGATCCTCGTACTTTTAGAATTATAAATTTTTTACCCCCAAATATTTCTAAATTTTGCATTTACAATAAAATAATGTTGAAAGAGCGTATTTTTTTGTTGAAAACATTATCTGGCTCATGGCAAAGCATGAGTCAAATTTCTAGTATTAACAAAGTCTAAAAGGCGTGGGGTTTTCACTAAAGGAATCCATAGTGAAAACCCCATTTTGCCCTTCCAAAATAGAACCAATTAACTTACTATTAGATGTAATTCAATAATTTAACAAGAGTTTATTTGTCATTGTCAAATTTAAAATGAGCAATTAAGTATTTTCACTTTTAAAATGACTATTCTATCGTTGGATTAATTTTTTTAAAAAAAAGTTGATGTGGGCATTTTGTATTTTCAATTTCTTAGGAACAATAAAATGACTTAAATGCCCTTTAAGGTTGACTTTTCTTTAGCTTAAATGCCCTCCAAGGTTGACTTCTCTTTAGCTTAAATTTAGGGGTATTTTTGTATTTTTGCTTGGTTTTTTTTGTTATTATTATTGGTGTAAGAGTAAATTTATAATTTTAAAAATATAAATATTATTAAAATAAATGTGTCACATTTCAATGTGTCGGCCTTTGCACATTTCAAGTGACGTATATGAGGTTGTTCGATTACCAAACACTACTATTTACAACAATGTTGAAACTGTCTTGGTGTCCCCTCCATGATGAAACGGTGTGTGTGGCTAACAACCAGTCGGTTTGGCACCAATGCTTTTTCTTTTTTTCTCTCTTCTTCTCAATTCTCCCGCATTTCTTTTCAAAGTTTCAAAGCATCCCTTCAATATTTTATTTCATTATATTTGGTTTTTGTTTTTTTTATTATTGTTTATTTTATTTGGAATAATTTATAATATTATAATTCTTTTTCAATTTCGTCCATTTTAATTTTTTTATATTTCAAATTTGATCCTCATTCTTTTGATTGCTATTTGTTTTATTTGAAATAAGTTTTAAAATTATTTTTTTTTTACAATTTCATCTTCTTTAAGTTTTTTTCCAATCAAATTTGATCTCTATTTTTTTTATTGTTATTTTATTCACTTTGACAATTTCTTTAAATTGTTTTTCTCCCTGATTTCATCCTATAAGGATAATTTGGTTGGGAATTGTGTTTCTTAATTGATTGAAGGTCTAGAATTTCACAAGTTATGAATTTTAGAGATTAACTAAATTTTAAGAGGTTTGTTCGAGTTTGGTTTTTTTTCTTTTCTTTTTTTTTAAGATAATTTTTTTTTCCAGTTTCAGACTTTAACATTTATTTAATTGAAAATTGAGCTATGTTGTTTTTATTTATTTGCTTTATATAGAATTTGTCACTAATTTTGAAAATGATCTAATTTATCCCGGTTCTTTTTTTTTGTGGTTCTTTGTTGAATTTACTTTGACAAATCTTCTAAATTGATATATTTTTTTTATTTTATCTTTTAACATTAAATTGACTGAGAATTAAATTTTTTTTTAATTTTAATCATCAAGGTGGAGTTTTTTGATATTTAGCTTCATGATTTTCTTCAATTTTCTTTTTATTCATTTATCTTGATGCCATCACTTAAACCGCATATATGACGGGTTAACTTGAGTTGACTCAAGTTTTTTTTTAAGATTGTTTTTTTTTTAATTTAACTTGTTACATTTAGTCCTTAAACATTGGGTTGTTTTGATTTTGAATGCCATAATCTTTTTCAATTTGCCTTTGCAATTATCTGTCTTATTAGGATTTTAAAATATTAAGTGCCCACGTGCGTGGATTGTTTTCGAATCAAATATCTTGATCTATATTTGTATTTTGAGTTTTCTAATTATATCTTGAGTTATCATTAATGACTTTTTATTTATTTATTAATATAAATGATTTTCAATTTATTTAATTAGATACATATATAAGTTTTTTAATTTGCATTTAAAATTTTTATATAAAATAAGTTGGAAAAATCAGCATATTTATATTTTTTTATTAAAAAAAATTGGTATGTGTCAAAGTGCATTTCAGGTGTGTTTGGGAGTGTGGTGCAAACCGCATTTCTAAAAATTTTGAATTTTTGTTTTGCTTAGAATAATTTTTTTATATTTTCAGATCGTTTTGATATGTTAATATTAAAAATAATTTTTTAAAAATAATTTTTTTTTATTTTAATATATTTCTAAATAAAAAATACTTTAAACAATTATTACAATTCTAAACATGCTTTCAAATTGCTTTTACAGATAAATCTTGTTGGAACTCTCTGTTTTTCTAATATTTAAAAATATATTTTTTAATGGTGTTAAAAAAACAAAATTTTAAATATACAGTAGTAGATTATAAAATAAAATAAACTTTTATAAATAAATTACACTCTCTCCTAAAATCCAGTAATCCCAATACTTGGACAATCATTTCTTACAAAACCAAACATACCCTGATGGCCCTCTCCTTAACCACAGAACTCAATCCCCTAAACGCCAGCAAAATCCCCAATTCCTCTCAAACCCTAAAACCCCGTTATCCCTCTCTCAATTTCTCCAAATCCAATCCCAAACCCAAATCAACAGCCATGAAAGCCCTCTTCTCCTCCGCCAAGCTCATCTCTTCAACAACTAAACCAAAACCCTCTTTTCTTTTGACCCCAAAAATCTCAACCACTAGAGCTTACAGTCTAATCCCAATGGTCATCGAACACTCATCAAGAGGAGAAAGAGCTTATGATATCTTTTCTAGGCTTTTAAAAGAGAGAATTGTTTGTATTAATGGTCCAATCGATGATGATACTTCTCATGTTGTTGTTGCTCAGCTTTTGTTTCTTGAGTCTGAGAATCCTTCTAAGCCTATTCATATGTATCTGAATTCTCCTGGTGGACAAGTCACTGCAGGTGACTTGATACTTAAACTTGATACAGTTTTGATTTTTCGAGATGGGTTTTGTTTTGGTTTTTGATTTGGGTTTAGTGAGCGTTTTTTGGTTTGTGGGGGCGGGGTGGGGGTAATCTTGGTGTTTAGTTGCAAAGTTTTTATTTCTTTTTTTGAATTGCTGTGAATTGATTGGAATGGGTTTTGATTTGGTCTTTGTTTAGAGTGTTTGTCTGCATTGGATTTTTTTACATTTTAGTGTGATAGATTCATTTTGAGTAATATTGTGATGCATTTTAACATGGATTTCGTAGGATTTTGATTCTGTTACAAAAGTCTGATATTTGGATTATTGTGGAGTAATATGGAAATTTTGAGCTGTAGATGCCTGATTTTGTTAATAAGCGAGGAGTTTGTGATTATGCCTTGATCATTGAGATGGAGGTTGTGCAGAAATGGAAGTAATTGAGGTGTTTAGTATGATGAGCTTGGGATTTGGGGCATTTTGTGAATCATGGAGGCCATTTATGTGTGCTTTACTTTGTTGGTGGCTAATAGTTCTTTCTCTGGTCCTGTGGAAGAAAATGGAAGCATATGGTAAAATGCTATGTAAATTTTTGATGGACCAGCATAGCTTCAATGATATATGTTTGATAGATTGAATTGATCTTCAAAAAAGTGTAATTGGGCTTTTAGGTTCTTTGTTGAGTGGTTAATAGGGTTAGTGAAATGGCTGACTCATTTTTTGAGTTCAATTTAGTGGGCGTTGCTAAGTGAATGTAATCATTCCTGATTTCTTGGATGAAGGGGGTGACGATAAACAGTAGTCAGATATTATAATTGGAGAGGATAGCAGGTCATTTTTTGGGTGTACACTTTATTTGTTTGCTTTACAGTGTCCATAAAGAAAAGAATTGTGATAGTCAAGAGCTTGTTTCTGGGTAATTGTTAATATTTGAAATACCATTGAAAGTTGTATTATCCACTGGAGAAAGATTCTTGATGTGCTGTTGGATGTGCTCAACTGAACGATTCAACACTATATGATGTCGGCACAGCCTTTCTTATTGAAGCCAATTAGTTTTGTATCATTATTCAACTTATTTTTCTCAAGGTCCTTATGGTTATGGTTGTACAGAAGATATTGAAATTATTTGCATCCTGTCTATAGATTTATGTGCAAGTATATGGTTATGTTGAGGTCACTGCAAGAGCAGTTGAAAGGGACAAAATCTTACTGTTTGCAAATCCTGAAGTAAATGAATATTATCAGTTCATGTGTTTTCATTTCCCCTTAAATCCCTCCCTTGTGAGAAAGAACTGTTGAATTGCTTCTTAGAATGCTCTGTTAATGTTTGTAATGCAATAATATGTGAATGCCAATCACTCTAAGACATGCAGCACATGCTGATGACTAATTATTTTTCTCAAGTTTTCTTGTCTCTGGCGCCTTTCAATTTTGAAGTTAAAAGTAGTCTTGACTATGATGCATATCATTAAGAGCATACAAAGCAAAAGGACGAAGATTGTGTTGAAAAGCGGAAGATCAAACATTGATAACTAATTGAACTCATTCAATTTAATTACAAGCGGTTGACAATTCTATCTAGACATGGCAATGAAGAAATACTGAATGCCATCCAACTTTACAATAGACTATAACTGTTTTCTTATAGCAGGTCTATGCTGTTATATGTGGTATTGGATTACCTGTAGTGGAATCTAGTGTTATGCTTTTGTCGATTTAATTTTGCCTGGATTATGTATCTTGTTTAAATATTTTAACTTTCAAGTCAGTTAATCTTTTAAGGCATGGTTGAGGTTATAATGTCAACTGTTGTGCTGTTTTATGCAGGCCTTGCCATTTATGATACAATGCAGTACATAAGGTCTCCAGTTACTACCATTTGTTTGGGTCAGGCTGCATCTATGGCTTCCCTCCTCTTGGCTGCCGGGGCTAAGGGCGAGAGGAAGGCACTACCAAATGCAACAATCATGATTCATCAGCCATCAGGTGGGTACAGCGGACAGGCAAAGGACATGACAATTCACACAAAGCAGATAGTTCGGGTCTGGGATGCTCTGAATCAATTGTACTGCAAGCATACAGGGCAGCCACTTGATGTAATTCAGAAGAATATGGATAGAGATTATTTTATGACCCCAGAAGAGGCAAAGGAATTTGGAATTATTGATGATGTGATTGATCAAAGACCCATGACTTTGGTGACTGATGCTGTTGACGATGAAGGCAAACAAAAGGATTCAAGCTAGGACTAGAGGGTAAGATCTCAGAAGAAAGGCATTGCAGTCATGTTTTTTTGTTGAAACTTTTCCTGATTTATCTGATTTTACATTTCTGGATTTTGTTGATTCTGAAATATGTTAGGTTCTTTGTTTATCATGATTCCTGTTTTTGTGTTTGGATTTGGTGACAAAAGAAGTTAGTTAAATGGCTATTTTAGCTTTTAGGTACATAAATCTCGAGGAATTCAATTTTCTCCAGTATTTGATGTGCATAGAATGATCTTAAATAATCTTGTGCTTGACTGGTCATAGAAGCTACCAATTCTTGTTGCATCTCTCTCTCTCTCTTCCTCTTCCACAGTTTCTGTCACACCTGTTTTTCTTGGCTTTGTTATGGTGCATTTTTCACACTCATCCATCATTCTCACGTAAATTTAGATCATTGATTATATGAACCAGAAGACAAGCTTTTCAAATATGAACGTATTATGCCGCAGAAGTTCAAATGTGATGCCAGTTCTCTGAGTTCAGCATTAGATGATTAGGGAATCACGGATCTAGTATGAAGAACCAGGTCATACTAGCAATTCTTTTTGTGGCTGTTCACTAGAATGCTCATTGGGCTATATCATAAAGTCCGTTGGGGTCAGTCAGTTAGCTGATTTCATAATTGAAGGGTTGGCTCTTGTTACCTACTACAAGACATATTCAACTTTCTAATGAACCGATAAAAAGATGAAAAGTATGCAGGCAATACGCACACATGCATTGGTGAATAAATATATGATGAATTAATGGAGTAAAGTTTGATGGATTAGCCTTCTTTGATCGCTAATTTCAAGGATTAGTTTGAATGATCAAGGATAGAGGTCGCTTCTTTATGGTTATCCGTTCAAGTTTATGATCTAGCTGAATACAACGTGGCAAATTGTTAGTAACCTTATTCATGTTGTGCCATTTGTTAGAATTAGACTATTCCTCAACATAAATTCTTAAGAGAAAATGTTTGTTTGTTAGATTTTGGTTCATGTATGTAGTAAGTTGATTCTCCATGTTGTCATGTTCATTTCGAATCTAATGAGAATCTTGATGTTTTATAAATTTAAGGATTAAAATGAGGATGTCCTGTGAAAAATTGGACTTAATTTTGATGTGATGGATGCCCACCTAAAAACAAGGAAATTTTTTATAAATTTCATGCTGCTTAGAGAGTAATTATTGATATTTTATGCATGTTTAATATTGTGATGCATGGTATATGTTTTGCTTGAAAATAAATTTAAATAATTTTTTTTATATTTTTGACATTAGCTTTGTTGCACCTGACATCGCGACGCTCTTAAAAAATAATTCAATGAAAAGAATAGATTTTGACATCTTGTTTTTTGATGGAAAAAAAGGTGGTGTTTAAAGAGTCGCCACTTAATATTATGGTCATTAGAAATCTTAACTAATCCACAGAGATTTTATGGTACGGGACTGATTACATAAAATGAAAGATATTATCACTCCTTAAATGTACTGCATGAGGCAGATTGAATTGATGGTTTTGTTTTAAATTGTTAACAGTTTGTTGGTTTATGTTATGATGGTTTGCTTGTAATATTCTTGACTCTGACGTCAGTGAATATTCAACTACAGATACTTCCAACTTTGGCGTTGGTAAATATTACGTAGCCAAAAATAAAATAAAAACGAACAGTATTCCTGATTTTGATGGAAGTGAATAAACCAATAAGATGAATTTAAATATATGCATGAATATTCTTGACTCCTTTTCCTGGTTTTTTCTGTGTTCTCCCCTGGGTTTCTCCTCCGATTTTTTCTCTGGTTTGTGTTCTTTGGCCCCCCCTCTCGGTCTCTCTCTATATACTCTCTGTCTATTCTCTCCTTCCTAGTATGTGTGTCTGTCTCTCTTCCTTTTTTTGTCCTTTTTTTAAGTCTGTCTACGTGTTACTAAGTTTTTCTGTTCTCTCTAGTTTTCTTGCCTTTTTGTTCGCTCGTTCTTGGTTCTCTGCTTTCTTGTTTTCTCTCTGTCTCCCCTCTGTATTTTTACTTTTCATCTCCCTCTCTCTCTACTGGTTTATTTCACTTTGGTTCTCTATTTTTGTTGCTCTAGTTCTTCCTTGGGTTCTAATTGCCTTCTCTTTCTTTCTTTGTCATCTCTTGTCCACCCCGGGCCCCCGCGCAATTCTCTGTGGCTTTCTCTAGCTTTTAAAAAGCTAGAGGATGGCCTCTGTTCATGTGTTCGTGCCTCATGATTGTGTGGCACAAACTCCTCTGTTTCTTTGAGAAGAAACAGGAAAATAAAAGTTCTGCTATTGTTGGACTGCTCAACATGGCCTCTAAAAGATAATGGGCAGCTAAGGAGACGAGGTCCAAAATGGTTTTGGTTTCTTGTTGAATCGATCCTTGGTTTGGAAATGAAGAAGGCGATGAAAAGTGGTTCGAACGACGCCGTTTGTATCACTGGAAATGGCCATTAGCCCCTGAACTTCTGACATTTAACAATCGGGTCCCTGATTTCATTAATTAAATTGATTGCAAATTCAATTAAGTCTTTAAATTTATCAATTCTTTTAATTTTTGACCAAGTTGACTCTCAAATTTATAATTCAATTCTTATCAGTCCCCAAACTTTCAATTTGTGTTGTCTTAATTTTTTGTTCATTCATTTTTATCTTCTTATTTTTTTTAGAATTCAAAAATTAAGTTATGACAAGCTTATTAAAATCATAAAAAAATCAAAAGATAAACATCAATTTGATATTTTTTTATGACAAATATTTTTTAAAAATATTCAAAAGTAAAAGTTACTGTAATTCCAAACAAGGTTTTATATTAGTTATTTTTTAGGATTTATTTTTTTAAAAAGATAAACGTTAAAAAATATATATATAAAATTCATGATTTAAAATTGAGAAGAATATTTTTATATAATTGATTTTTTATATTTTTATTGTGAAATTCAAAAAATAAACAATAAAATATCACTAATTATAATTTAATAATCATTCAATGGTTTCAAAAACTATTTTTTTAATACCTATTGTTTTCAATTGGCTTATTACCTAATCCCTTCATCAATTATTTAGCATTTGTTTTTTCTTTTGGAAATACTAGAACGAAATTTTTTTTTTGATATTTTATAAGGTAGTTTTAGATTGTTTTTTTCATAAAAATATCAAGACCACACAAAAGCACTTGATTTTTTTTTTAGAAACATTTTTGTAAAAACGCATTACCAAATAATTACTCACGTTAAAATGACAAAAAAATTCTCGAAAAAGATCCTGCTATAATGGAAGTGCATAATAATCTCTCAAGAAAATAGGAATTTGATTAGGAAAGGCTCAAGAGAATATTTAATTATTTACTTATGGGGACTAATAGATTAGTGTTAAACAAATATAAGGACTAAGCTATAATTAACTCAATTAATTTCGTGGAGAACTAAATTTATTTCTTTATTATAATAATAATAATAATGATAATAATGATAATGATGATGATATGATATGATATGATATGATGGTGGTAAATATTAATGCATTAAAATAATATGCTTTTTAAAAATTAATTTTTAATATTATTATATTAAAATAATATAAAAAAAGTATTTAAAAAATTATTTTTTAAAATATTTTTGCACCGTAAACGTAAAAATAAAGAAACTGTTACTAACTCAAAAAAAGCCCCAAACTCTCTCTATCTCTCTCTCGACCCCGCCACACCGCCTCAATCTCTCTCTCTCTCTCTAAAGCCTCCCCAAAATTGCCAAATGCACGACCACAGCACTCTTCACTATCCTCCTCCGATACCGTAGCACCCCTATCGCCGGAACCCTAACGGCACTCGCCCGCCGGCAAATATGCGGCGAGAATTTTTCGTTGGACGTCCTTCTTTGTTGGACTCGATTCGAATTCTCCATTCCAATTGGCTCCCTTATTCCTCCTTTTCAAATTTTAGGGTTTTTTCGTGATCAATAACCAAACCGCTAAGAAGAACTAGAGCGACACAAGTAACCGCCTATGGCTCCGGGGCGTAAAAAGGGAGCGAATAAGAAGAAACTTCAGTTGCGTTTGGGTGATCTTGTTCTTGCTAAAGTCAAGGGTTACCCTTCTTGGCCTGCCAAGGTTTTTTCCCCTAATTTTCGATTCATTTTTTTTCTAACTTCACTATCTGTAAATATATTATATAGTTAATCTTATGAATTTGATTCATTCTTTCTTCAGTTTTTTATGTTTTCGGATTAGTTTCGTGGGTTTTAGTGATGGGTTTTGAAGATTGGTGGGTTCAGTTTATTTTGTTATGTGAATCAATTTGTTTTTCGTGGTGGGTTTTACCATTTTAGTAAGTCGTAAATAATTACAATTTAAAGATGGGCTCAAATATTGGTGAAGGGGGTTGTTTTTGTTGCTTTACTGATTTTAGTTTAACTTGATTTGGTTCTTTCTGTTGAGCTCTTAAGTTTTCATGCTTGTATGTGTATACTTATACTTTAATTCTTTCTTGTAATTTGATTAGTTTTGAGGGCATGAAAATTAGGATTAATTGATTCACGGGTTGGTATATATGTGTGCATTTGATTAGATGATGATGGTATAATGGTTTTTTTCTGTGTTATTTTTTTGTGGGTTTTAAAGTAAGGCTCAGTTGGCTTTGATTTGTGTCTTGGTTAATTTTGGTAGTAAATATGTTGTCCCCCATATATTTGCTTCTTAGCTATTCTCTTTTAAGTGTTTATACTATTGTTAGGTTGTTTTTGTTCTTTGGTAATTGATTGATTGTTGCTGTAATTTTTGTGGGTTGTGGTAATGAAGATGTTGGTATTAACTGGGTGAAGGCTTCTTCCTGCAACGGTTGTGATTTATTATGTTGAGCTTTTGACAGTTTGTCCTTTTGGTTGTGTTTGAGCGATTTCATGGGTTTTTGAATTTCAGATTAGCCGGCCTGAAGATTGGAAGCGAGTCGCTGATGCTAAGAAAGTTTTTGTCTATTTTTTTGGAACTCAAGAAATGTAAGTTTCTTTATGCATTTCTTGTTCAAAATTTGTTCATGCATGGTGAAGGGTTGAGAATGTGGTTATCTTATTGAGTAAACTGTGCAATAATATGGGCCTTTATATTTCAAGATACGTAGAGTACACAACCTGTGTGGTATTTCTCAGAAACATGGAATTGACAGTTTTCTTCCTTCTAAACCATTTTGGTGTGATTAATAACTGATAGTTTGAGGTCTTTGAAAATGAGAATTTGGGACTGACTGTTGGTATTATTACTACACAACCTGGGAAGCTTGTCTTCAACTAAGAAATGCTCAGTTGAGTACTATTTTGGAGTATGATTTAACATCTAGACCTATTGTAGCTTGTCTTCAACTCTTTGCTCTAATGTAGTAAATAACGGCTATTGAGAAATGAAGGAAAGTAATGACTAGGTTTTTGGATGGGATGGCAATAAAATTTGCTATGTTTATTTGCCACCACACTTGACTTGATTGAGCCAGAGACTTGATTGTGTGCATGGATTAAGTTAGTTGCAACTTGTATTAGAGCTTATTACTTCCCATTTCTTGTTTTTCCTCTTGCAGTGCTTTTGTTGCCCCTTCTGATATTCAGGTATTCACAAATGAAGTGAAGAATAAATTGTCAGCTCGGTGTCAGAGTAAGAAAGATAGGTTCTTTTCCCAAGCTGTGAAGGAAATCTGTGCAGCTTTTGAAGAGTTGCAGAAGGGAAAGTCAAGTGGATTGGGAGATAATACTGATAGATCAGCACTAGGATCTGAGGGTCAATCTGTTGACTCAATGGAAGAGGATGGGGCAGGGGATAACTTAAATGAGAGGATGGGTAAAGTTGGACAAAGTGGAGTGATGTGGGATTCAGGACGTGAATTTAATTCTAAGTTAGAGCATTGCTCCAGTAGACGAGGTGAAGCGGGCTCTGAAGGTATGAAGCCTTCTGTTTCATGTGACACTGATGACAGTTCATCCCCAGGTATTTCTTCTGAAAATAAGGTTAAAACATTTGATGGTGAACAACCACAAGAGGTATTATCTGCTTCCAGTTTGGATAATGTTTCCTTTGTAAAGGATGAAGCCTCTTGTAATGGAAATCTGGATGTTAATTGCATGAATAACCTGTGTAATGGTGAGGAGGCAAGGACAGATCCTCATGAGTCTAAGACAGTGGTTTCTGGGGCAGACAGAAAATTGGAATGTGATTCTAGGGAGCAAGTGAAAGGTGGAGAAAAAGGCAAGCATGCTAGTGGCAGAATAAGAGATTCCCCCCCAGGTCCTCCTAAATCAGATTCAGGAGCCAGTGGTGGTGGAAAAGCAGAACTATCAAAAGCCAAAAAGGATACTATTATGGTGTTCAATGATATACATGAAAATAAGGTCTTTCAAAAGAAAAGGCGTGCCCAACCTGAACATGGAAAATCTGAGCTTGAAACGACTGAAACTACAAATCCTGCTAAGAAATTAAAGCGTGTAGACATGGAAGATGATGTTACCAAGGGACCCCTCTTAGAAAACATGAGCATTTCACCAAGCTTGAATGTAGTCGATGACAAAGCAGTCAAACAGCCTGTGGCACATGGGAAAAGAGAAATCCTTTTGGCATTAAGAGCCCAAAGTGGTAAAGTTAAATCTGATGCTTTTGCCCAAATAGGTAAAGTGAAATCTAATCTTTCTTCTCAATTAGGTAAGTTTAAACCTGGTACATCTGCCAAGACGAGTAAAGTTGATTGTGATGCATCTGCCCAGACAGTTAAAGTCAAAAGTGATGCTCCTGCACAATGGGGTAACACTAATACTGATGTATCTGCACAAATAAGCAAAGTTAAACTTGATGCATCTGCCGAAATTGGCAAAGCTAAACCTGATGCTTCTGATCCAATGAGTAAAGTTAAATCCGATGTTTCAAATGATGAAACTGTGCTGCCTGTATTAAAACGCCGTAAACGGGCAATGGAGGCAATGTGTGACGCTGCTGCTCTCAATTCCGATGACAGAATGGAGAAAAATGCTCTTGAGCTAAATAGTGATTTAGCTTCTATCAATACGAGAGTTTCTGTCACCCAACAGCCCAAAAGGCGAAGAGCTGTTTGCCTTTATGATGGCGACAATGAAGATGAAGAACCCAAAACTCCTGTTCATGGAGGAGCTGACAAAAATGTCAGAGCACATGTGTCTGTTTCAGACACTTCCAAGAGAACTAATGTGCACGTTGAAAGTTCTGTTAATCAAGAACACAGAAGTTCTATTAATGCTCAGACAAGTTTGAGGGATTCTACTGGATTAGAGAATAGCCATTCCAAGGAATCATCTTTGCTGATGCAGAACTATCCTCTTTCACCTAGCTGTCCAAAAACTGCAAAGAGGAATGATATTCGTGTCTCTCCAAGTCCTGGCAAATCAGAGTCCGAGCAGATACTGACCAAGGAGGCCAAACCAATCATAACTACTCCTAAGAGGTCTCCTCATCTGCTTCCTGCCACCAAACCAGTTGTGGAACAGCATAAAGCTACCAAGCCCTCCATTAAAGTTTCCACACTGGGCATTCAAAAGAGGGCCCAGGCTGGACCTGGCAAGGTTTCAGGTCCTGTTTTGGATAGTTCAAACACCTCTCAAAATCATGTGCCAAGTCAAAAAAGTAGAGCAGCTT
The DNA here is from genome assembly GCF_951802175.1 of Populus nigra. Lineage (NCBI taxonomy): Eukaryota > Viridiplantae > Streptophyta > Magnoliopsida > Malpighiales > Salicaceae > Populus > Populus nigra. The sequence goes on from NC_084865.1 coordinate 6,364,397, forward strand.
TTTCTGGGGATAGGCCAAAAAGTACTCCTAAAGCAACTTCACAAATGAGTGATCCTACTGTTTCAATGTGTGCTCCATCAGAGTATGATTCTTTTCCTGTTGAAATGTATCTATTTTTACTACATTTTTTGATTCATTTTATAGAGATATTTTCTTGCATAATTGCAGACTGGAAGTTGGTATGGATGATAGAAGCAGCTTTTTGGTCGATTCTAAGACTCTAGATTCTGTTACATCTATGAAACATCTCATTGCTGCTGCTCAAGCAAAAAGGAGACAAGCTCACTCACAACCTTTTCCTCATGGAAACCTTGCTTTTATAGCTCTTAGCGATGCTCAGGGAAGGAGCCCAAGCTCCTCACCGGGCCAAATTTTTTTATCTGGTACTAGCAATGCTGTACAGGCAGATATGCAAGGCTTCTATCATAATACAAATTTAATTTCTCCATCTTCACATGGCCACCAATCAGCGTCACACAGCCAAGTGGAAGCTGAAGAAATTGAGGAGCAAAGAGTTAGTTCAGGACAGAGGGCTGCTGGAGGTTCATTGAGTGGAGGTACTGAAGCTGCTGTGGCTCGTGATGCTTTTGAAGGGATGATAGAGACTTTATCAAGGACAAAAGAAAGTATTGGACGTGCAACTCGCCTTGCCATTGATTGTGCCAAGTATGGCATTGCAAATGAGGTGGTTTGTTATCCTTCCTTTTATTCTGTTATTTTTCTTGATTGGTTCTCAGAAAAAGAAGAGTTGGTTATTTAAGCTCCATGATTCTTGCTCTTAGTTGTCTTTTCCTCGAAATGTTATTTCCATTGTATATGCTTGTAGTTTTATTCATCTCTCTGCAAGAAGGCTGCTTCATATTTTCTTTTCTTTGAGCAAAAAGACTGCCAGATAAATTTGCCTCCCCTTATATATGGGAATTGTTATGGTTGGGATACAGTTATCCTTTATGGTATTCTTTACATTGCAGTCAGGGGTTCTTAGATGCCCTCTGTATAAAATGAGTTAAAAATTGTCAGGACAGTTATAAAATAAGTTAAACTTAATTCATTTTTTTTGATTGACTGATTCTTTAAAAATTATATTTTATAATGATTTTCCTAGGCTCATGATGTTGTTGTTCTCTTGCCAAAGTTTAATTGAATCAGCTATGGAAGGGTTCCATGATTTGGTGCTGAACAAGCTAAAATGGTTTTGCAGGTTGTAGAACTTCTAATCCGAAAATTGGAAAGTGAGCCTAGTTTCCACCGCAAAGTGGACTTATTTTTTCTTGTAGATTCCATCACCCAGTGTTCACATAATCAAAAAGGTTGCTTTCTCCTGCTCAACAAGGACTCTATCAATCTTGCTCTTTCAACCCTTGTATATATTAGAGGATCAAAGAATGTCATTCATTCTGTATCAACAATAATGACAGCTGCCGTGGTTATGTTTCTGATTTTTTTCCTTCATTCAGGTATCGCTGGAGCTTTGTATGTCCCTACGGTGCAAGCAGCCTTACCACGCCTTGTTGGTGCTGCTGCTCCACCAGGAGCCAGTGCTCGGGAAAATCGTCGTCAGTGTTTAAAGGTTATTTTCCTTTTTATGTCACCATAGAGCTGGTTTGTTTTCATTAGAATAAAAGTTGATCTATTGTTGCTGTCAGGTTTTAAGGTTGTGGCTTGAGAGGAAAATCTTTTCAGAATCTGTTTTAAGGCACTATATGGATGGTATTGGAGGTTCAAATGACGATGCCTCTGCTGGATTTTCCCTTCGACGTCCATCCCAATCTGAGCGAGCTATAGATGATCCAATCAGGGAAATGGAAGGCATGCATGTAGATGAATATGGCAGGTGTGTTTTCTTCCATTTTTATTAATTTTGTTAGTGGCATATTTCTTGTCCCTTGAGGAACCGTTTGCATGGTCCTACACTGTCATGGAAATTTGATACAGGTATGGTCCATGACATGGTTATATTAAAGAAATAGTTTTAGAATTGGAACAAAACATTGGAATCGACTATTTCTGTTGGAAAATGTAATATGCACAAATGCATGTGAATGTTAACACAATTATTGCCTAGGGAATTGAACTGGATCCTAGATATGTGATCTGCAGTGTGCCACTTTATGATAAAAAAACATAGGGAGCCATATATTTTCATGCATTTCTGCTTTATTTTTTTTCCTTACAGAAAGGACTGTATTTATAGAACAGATGTTAAGCATTTGCAATAAAAAAAGGGGGGGGGGGGGTTCTAGAATAACTGTCAATCATAGGTTAGTCTTTGCACAATACCATGTTGAGTACTATTGGAGAGTGGAAGCATGTGTTTCCACTTGTGTTCTTTGAATTATATGGCAGTCTTCTTGGAGGCTTTTAGAGGTGATACATTTGATTGGACTCTTCCTCTTTTATCCCAATGCTTCAAGGGTTATACTTTGCTGTCATGTGTTAGATCCATTTCCAATTTGTGGTTTTGGGTTTGATAAGTTGCCTTCTGCTTGTCCCTATTGCTATTATTTATGAAAATTGTAAATTTGACCATAAATCAGCTTTGTTTTTTTTGTAACTTCACAAAAGAAGGGCAAGTATGATTGCCACAAGTATAAATGAACCACAAGCACAAAATTGACTGAACTTATAACTTTTCACTTAAGTTGATACTCTTAAAGAAATTAAATAATCCTGGAGTATGAGGTGATGTAGCAGATGTTAAGGTGCTAGATGTCATTCCTAGAGCCTAATGTGTAGAAGTGTGGAAGACAATTAATACTATAGGTAGTTTTGTATGATTTTGAATACGCATGAGCTTTTGCTCTTTATTTTTGTTTGCTGAAGTCATCTTATTATGTTATGAAACCTTCTGTTATTATCAGCGCAAATTTGTGGCTTGCCATATTACATGCATTTCTTTGGTCAATAGAGTTTTATTTTTAGATGAAATTTGATTTTGATCAATGGAGAATTTCTTTAAATTTGGGTATTGACTTTAAGATCCATATTGGTTTTCTTGGCTTTGGTACCAGTAATGCCACATTTCAGTTGCCTGGGCTTTTATCTTCTCATGTGTTCGAGGATGATGATGATGATGACTTTCCGAGCAGTCCTTTTAAGGAAGTTAATGTTGTGTTAGGAGTTACAGAATCAACCCATGCTCTAGGAGAGAGAGAAACATTTACTGCGACTGCAAGTGACAGGCGCCATTGCATCTTAGAGGATGTGGATGTTGAACTTGAAATGGAAGATGTGTCTGGACACCCAAAGGATGAAAGACCCTCATCCATAGGTGTTTTTTTTGAAATGGAAGCACAGCAGCATTACTCAGATAGGTTACCAGAACCAGCATTAAATGATTCTGTCCATTTGTTGCCTCTACCAGATGGTTCTCCACCACCGCCTCCTGATTCTCCTCCTCCACCTCCGCCTTTGCCTTCCTCTCCACCGCCGCCGCCGCCGCCACCACCACCACCACCACTTCCACTTCCACCTCAACTCTCAACATCTTTGTCACCGCCGCCTCCGCCTCCACCTCCACCTCCACCTCCTCCGTCACAACCACCACCTCCTCTTCCCCCAGTGCCACCTTCAGCTCCTCTTCCTACTGTGGTACCACAACCATCTGTACCAACTCAATCTTCGTTACTAGCAAAACCAATACGACCATCTCAGTCATCTGTACAGTCCTCTCCTCATTTGGCATATCAATCAGCTGTACCTCATGAATACTGTACTACACCCAATGTATGTATTTTGGCTGTCCATTTACTTACATGCGAATGTGTTAAGTTTGTTTATTGTGACCTAAAATTTCTGTTCACAGAGTAATCAAATTGTCCAAATGGCTGGAAGTACTTCTCATGGGAATCACATGTTCTTAAATCCTCAAGCTCCTCAACAAAACCCACATTTTCAGCCAGTTAATGCACCTTTTGCACAAAGATCGCCGCATTCAAACCTACCACAAAATGCATCAGGTCACTTCTCATTCATGGCGCCTCCAATTCAGCAGCTTCCTTATCCCTGTCCATACTCTATGCCATCACATCCAGATGGTCGGCCACGATTTTCCACTGATGAACAGTGGAGGATGCCTTCAAGCGAATATGCAGATAATCATCCTGGTGCATGGATGGGTGGAAGAAATCCATCTTATGCAGGCCCTTCTTTTGGCCAGGAAGGTATGTGCAACTGTATCCCTGTAATTATAGAAACACTTGATCTTGTATTTTTAAATCCTCTTGCTACCTGTGCTTGCGTGCATATGTATTGCTTAGACCTTGATCTTTTTTAGTTTTTTTAAAATAAAATTGAATCAGACAGGAAAGTTACCAATTCATATTCTCTCTGTAATTATACTGAACAGCCTGCACAATCCATTCATGCTCTTATCTGGGTGGGATTGAATGATTATGGTTTGAGGAGGTTATTGTGGATGCTAAACCATATTACAATTGATGAATCAATATTTTATTTTAAAAAGCAAATTAACTTCTTGAAACCTATAATTATGAGAGACAAAATGATAACTTACCGTATACTGTTTCTCTCTCTTTTTCTAATTCATTATTTTATCTTTAATGCACAATGTCTCTTAATGTAATGATCTTGTATCATTATTTACCATTAATGCTATAGATATCATACTATATATTGAGTTTGCACGTGCATACTTAAAAAAAAGAAAAGAGAAGAAGAAGAAGAAGAAGAAGTGATAGCAGATGCTTGCTTTCCATCTTTGCTCATGTAGGTTACTTTTCCATGTTGCTTCCCATATTAGTGATTCTTTTGGAGTAACCTTTTTGATTGGATGCTTGATTAAGCGTTCAAGTTATCATTCACTAAGATTTGTGGTCTGGAGAGAAAACATAGTTGTAAGGAAGCTTGATTGATTACATGTTATGAATTATTTTTTACCAATTTAATTTAGTTTTGTCTTCGCTTTAAAACTTGATACCTAAAGTTCACAATCAGTGCTTTGCAGAGCGAGGATGCAAAATGCTTTTACTAGTTTCTAGCTTGTGCACATTATATGTATTTAAAGTTGTTTGCCATGCTTATGTGCAAGCATTGCAACTGAACCCGGGAGCTTGTTTATTTCTCATTTGGCATGTTTATGCATGTCCTGCAATGTGAGTTTAGGGAAGTTTGTTTTATTTTCTGTGTTTGCTTTGGGATGTACTTTTTCTTTGATACACAGGCTAATAGATCATAAATTTTTTTCCTTGGCAGGTCACTTTCGGCCACCACCTCCAAATAATATGGGTTTTCAGGTTGCTCCCTCCAACAAGGTACCTGCTGGAGCTTCCATTCCAGGTGAGCTTGCTTTGTAAAAGATTATCTCATTTTGCTCATAAGGGACTTTTGTAGTACTTGAGTAAATTGACCTCCAATTTGAATCTAATAATTGATTTCTAATGTTGTATTAAAGGTCATGGTGTTACACAGATGTTGCCATGTAGACCAGACATGCCTGCCCTTAACTGCTGGAGGCCAGCATAATAAAGAGCCTAAGGGCATCTTAAGTATTTGAGTAAGTTTATGTTCCTTCTCATTTGTGTTTTTTGGCTAAATTTCTGAAAAATGTTTATGGTCCTCATAAATTTGCATTCCAATTCATTTCAAGAACAGGTCCTCAGATATTTTGCCATAATTTCTGTCACTTATTGTGATAATTGAACCGAAGTGGCATCAACATTAGCGAATCATCTGTCATGTTTGGTGTGATTATAAGTTGAAGTTTATCCTGTATTTAAAGGGTTTCAAATTCATTTCTTTCCTATAATTTCTCACTAAACTTCTAGTAAAATGTTTTTGATTGATCATTCAGTGCAAATTCTTGTGCAATGGCACCATCTAGGGACTGCAATTATTATGATAGTTTAGTGAAGCTTAGTACATCTCTCTCTCTCTACATATATATATATATGTATATATATATGATGGGAGGATAAATCTGTGGTTAACTTTTCCAGCTCTGTGATCCTGAAATGAGAAAGTGCGCTTGCGTTATCATGCGCCTCAAGGAAGGTTCCCATTTTGGACAAAATACAACTACCTCTTGAAGGCAGTGTTTGAACCTTGTGGAGACTCTTGGCAGGGCTCTGTATAGTGTAATTTCGTGACAAATGTATCCCAGGAACATCTGCTTCTGAGTGTAGGGCCGTGTTTCTTACTTGGTTAGTATATCTGTTTAATTACACTGATGTTAGTATATATAGAGATTTTCTAAACCACAAGTTTGACAAGTAGTGAATTGATTGATTCTTCTAATGCGTAACTTTTTTATCTTGTTTTTCTTCTCTATATAATATTTTGTTCTGTAAGGTTCATTAATAATACAGCAAATGCATTCACTTTCATTTCCATCTTCCATCTGTGGGGGGCATGCATGGTTCAATCAGAGAACTGGATGGATAACTGAATGCCTTTTGGTGCATTGTGTCGCTCATAGAGCTTTTTATTTAGTGAATGTTGGTCTATCATCTACCCAAGGCCTTGTGCTTGGGAGAATAAGAGACTTATGTAGGACAATTCGGAAGTCCATTTGGTTTCCAAGGCAGTCAAACAGGGCTTCTTTGGTCAATTTTTGACGATGACAAAGAAATTTGATTTGGTTGGGTGTTTCCTTTTATTTTGGAGGAATTGGGACATGGCTGTAAATGAGTGGCTGGGTTATGTTTTTCATGAATTGACCTCTAGATTATTCCTTTTTGTTTTTTATTTTGGTTTGGTTATATTATGTAAATAATTGAACTTACAATTGAAAAAAAATTGTATAATGTGGTGGCAGCATGAAAGTTGCAGGAATCCTTTTTCCCTTTCTACTTTTATTTCATAGGTGAACTTTTAACCCCCTTTTAATCATAAGTGTCAGCTCCTTTGTTATTTGAGTCCTGCTATAAAAGAAATTTCCATTTAGTTCTATAAGCACCATACTGTTGAAAGGCATTCCAGCTTCAGAGGCAGGTGAGCCTGGAAACTTTAGAGATTCAAAATTCTTTCATGTTTGATAATCAAGTACTCAAATTTCAAGTTTCGCATCTAAAATCAGCAACTTAAATTTGGTCTAGTTGTTAATTAGCTAAATTCATATGTGGGCTGTATCTACTGATGTGAATACTTATGTGTAAACAAACTGATGCGGTATTCACTTCAACCAAGTAAAAAATCGAGTGTTGCATTATCTTGAAAAGATTTAGAGATAAAAAATTATGAATAACCAAAAAGAAATGAGATCCCAATATAACACAACGAAGGGAGTAGATTAACACAATGAAGGGAGTAGATTGAAATTGATGCATGGATCATAGCATGAAAATTATGATCTTAAATTTAAACTGACAGACTAACAACTTGCAACATGCGAACCTGAGCTGTCTAGTACTTTATCATACTTTTTACCCTTAAATCTCTCAGATTTTTTTTTTTTAATTTTCCCCCAGATTCTCTGTTGCTTAACTTCTCTTCAACTCTCTTAAGACCTGACTGCTTCGTGAGGCTTTTGATCAGTGATATCTCTCTCCTCATGTCTTCAATTTTAGTTCATAACCCAATGGTTTGAATAGTGAATGAAAATTGGAAAGGAATACAGACATGGTTTTACTGTGGTTCAAAATTAGCCATTGAATATTAGGGTGAGCTTCCTTGGTTGGTGTTCCATGAACAGATAATTCTGTTTTTTTTTTTTTTTTGCTTTGTGGATCAACAGATGTCGAAGATCATTCTACTAGCAACACATTTCTCTTCTATTGTGTTTCTTTCCCTCAATTTCACAGACTTCATATCTTGTGCAATGCCTGTATTTCTACCTTTTCTTGGGAGACTGATTTGGTTATTGGAACTTGCTGTTTTCTGTTCATATTCTTAATTCTTTTTTCTTCTCCCTCGGGTCTTATATTAGATTCTGGACTTTAGAGGGGTAAATTTTCTTGTAGCTCGCTTTTTTTTAATCTTGCCAGGCCTTCACCTCCTACTTGTTTCCTCTTGGTCATTATATGTGGAAAGCTGAGTTTCCATCTCAGATTCAAGCTTTTATCTGGAGAGGTTTTTTCAACAAAATTAAAACTAATGATTTAAAGCCAGCTAGGAAGGCCCGCTGTTACTCTTTCTCCTGATATGTGTTATGGGTGATGGTGGTGGAGCCGCTTCTTCTTTGTCATTCATAGGGGATAGGTGAGGTAGTTTCTTTGGGATTTGTAGGAGACTACGGGTAGTTTCAGGCTCAATGGATGACATTTCTTCTTGATGTTCCTGGAAGGGTTTGCTAAGAACAATGACAGCAAGATCCTTTGCAATCATGCTATTTGTCTGTGGGGTGTGTTATATGGCAGGAGCGGGGTGCAATCTTTAGCGACCACTAATTTTGGAGCAGATCTTGCATGGTGAATAGTTCTTTTAGCTTCATTACACTCTTCTGCTCATAGACTCTTTAAGGGAGTCACTAACTGATATCCAAAGAGACTGGAAAGCTCTAGTGTTGCTGAGTTTAGTTAGCTTCTAGTCTCTCGTTCTCTCCACCTTCTGGAAGGTGCCTCATCTTCCTTTTTATAAACCTCTTCTTTTATCCAAAACAAACAACAATATATTTTCTTTGCTGATTGATTTAACTGTATGTTAATTTATGATAGATTTAGAATCACTTCTTTGATGTCTTGTTTGGTTGCTTAGAGAATTTGTGGAAACTGACCTACTGAAAAGTGTACGTAGTAAACCTTTTAACACTGGGTGATTAGAAATTGTGGTGGTTACAGCTGTGTTCTCCAGAATCAGAGAGTACTGATGGTTTCTTTGGTTGTCATTTATAATCTTAGGTTGTCAAGAAATGTACTCCTTTTAGAATTCACATAATTAGTAAATGGCATTCGCTCCATCTCAGATTCATGCACAGTCAATATATGCAATGTATGCATCTTGACAAGTGACATCTAACTAAGGTTGAGAACTAAATTTGGACTATTTGATTTGCGAGGCTTAATGACTTTATATGTTGCTTTTTTTTTGGTGTGGAGGTAGGCGGATTTGACTATAGACCTATATGTAACTCTGCCCCTACGTTTGACTACCAGTTTGAGCATGATTCTTAAACTCAGTTCTGATTTTGTGCATAGAAGCTGCCTGCTGCAAGTTTTCTTGGTAAAGGTGGTGAGTTTCTGCTGTCATCATGGATGCCTCAAATTATCTGTAAATCTTTATTCTTGCAGAAGTGGCTAGAAGTTATGGGCCTCTACCTCTTCTTGATCATGTATATTATAGGACGTTCTCAAGGTCTTTTTGGATCTATGCTCACCCCTGTTCATTTGAATTTTATGTTACTTTTAGCTGGGTGGCTTTAACAACTGAGCTACTCTAGGTCTGTTGACTCTTTTCTTCTGGAATTCTGGGTTAGAGAAAATGTTGCAGACTTTTTCATGCATGTTAATCCAATCTTAGCACCTATTTAACAGCATCACTTGAATGTTGCCATTTATTTTCAAAAATAATTTCACAAAATCTTGCACATTCAGAGTTTGATTTTGTCAGGTGAGATTCCTGTGGAGACCTAGAAGTTAGAAATCATAAGAAGGAATTGGCATTTGCTTTCTTCTTGAAATTGTTCATTTTATTTGTAAATAATTCTTGTTTATCTTTACTTAAGATATTCTGAAAGCTCCCTTGACTCTTATAAAAGATGCCACAGGTTTCTTTTAGCAAAATTAGCAGTCCCCAACTAGCCATTATTTTAGATGTTTTTTTTTGTAACTATGGGTACACATTTCAAAATGATTCTCATGGATGTAACAAGAAAGAAGGAAAGAGTTGATACCGTGACTGCTGTGTCTCTTTGCTGCCTTCTTTTCTTCTTGATTTTGTAATTGGAATCCTCATAATGCCTCATAAGGCTTGGACTCGTTCTGGCTTTCTGCTGCTGGTGAAGGGGATTAGTCCTCTGAGCATAAAGCCTATCTGTAATCTATATCATGCAGTATAATTTATCATGATTGTTTCAGGGGCTGTTCAGTGTTAGAATTAAATGATAACTGCAAATTGTACTGTTTCAGGTTGAGGCAAAAAATTAAGGTGCATCTGCTGTCATTCATGACTTACTCATTTTGGGGAATAAAGATCAAGCTATATCTGGTAGAGAACTTCTGCAAAATCTGAGGTAAATATTTGACGTAGACTCTCAAAGCCTACAATGCTCATAATTTTGAAATTTTTAGTTAGGGATAGTTTTTCCGCCAAGTATCTTTCTTAAAATAGTAAAAGTGTTCAACAAATGCTTCAAATTTTTTTTTTTTTTTTTGAAGAAATAGCTTATTAGTTTACAGTGGTTATTTCCATATGTGAATATATTTATGACCCTTACATGCTGTATCATCATCACATTGTGAACAGTTGATCATCTTGAGAATTCAATTCATTTTTTGTTACAATCATTTATTTCTAGTTATAGTACTTTTTCACCGTGATTGTCTGCTATTAGTTGTTTTCTATGCTTGCTTACTATCTCTCACCACCAGTTATGAACATCAATATTACTACATATGCCCCCAACGAATTGCTGCAATTGCCAAAATTCACTCTTTACAATTAGAACGTTGAACTCATATTAGGTCATTTCCACGAGTTTGGAAAAGTAATGTGATTTTTGGCTATATTTTAAGGGTAATCCCAATTTTGCAGTATGGAAGAGTAATGTGAACCTGATATTTTCTTTATTATATTCAAGGGTGATCCCTATTTTGCAGATTTTTAATATATGCTTGAAGTTTGATTGTTAGGGATTGACAAAAAAAATAAAATGAAAATAACAGAGAGAGAGAGCTGAAATGCAAAGTAAAATGAGGAATAAGTAAAATTTAATAGCTTGATAGGTTTGTAGAGATGTTTATTTGTTAGCTGGTGAAGGTCACAACTGGTAGTGCCATGATTTCCATGTTAAGATTCATGTTGCGAAATAGAAAGTGGTATATAAAGTTGATTACAAGATACTGTTATGATTGCTAGAATGAATGGATCTAATCAGCATATTGTTGAAGATGGAGAATTCTTCTTGGAGATACAGTGAACATCAAGTTTCTCTCCGTGAAAGTCTGGGACATAGTCATGGATGCCTGTAATATTGTATAAGCTAATGTGCGAAACAAAAAAATAAAATGAGAACCATTCTGGGACTTTCATGGTGTTAGGTTCTGTCGGATGGGGGGATAGTAGGATAGTTGATTTGGTGGTGAGTATGATACAATTGTAATATATTATGGATGTATGCGGTAGAGAGATTCTGGAACAGCATCTACCGGTGGAGAATCTTGAATTTATGCTCAACAGTAAGGAAGTGCGTGTATATGAAGAGATTCGGATTTTAGCTTTCTTTTTTTTTTCCCTTAAACTCTTATTTCCTGCCTTTAATCCTCGGTCCCTCTGCGTCTTGGGCTTTAACATGCAAAAGAGATGGAAAATTTGAAGAACAAGTACAGGGACCAAACCTTAAAAATAGTGAGAACCTAGTTTTACCCGAATGAATATGGAATGATATAAATATTGAAAAGAGAGATGATGGCTGGTAACTGTTAGCTTATCTGGGTTTCGTTGTGATCTTGCTTTACCCGCAAGAACTTGATTCTATTGTTTTGACAGGTAAGGAGTTAGTCTCCTTGGCCGTTGGGCAGATTGTGAGATGTAAAATTCACATGAATGTTCTAGTCCTGACAATAGAACAGGTGACTTGTGGATTTCACTTGAAGATGAAATCAAAAGAAAAAATAAACTTGCTCAAAATTCCCTTTTTAATTCGAGGTGCAGCAAATGAAGCTTATACCACAATGCTTGGTAACTGAAACAGCAGAATATGATAGCCAAGTTATGTGTGTTTGTCATTGTTATAGCCTTTACTGTTGCGGTCTGAAAAAATAAATTACTGTCACCTCACTACCTTTTTGTCAAGGGCTGAATGAACTTTAGTGTTATGACTTCTAGTCAAGTCAACCAAATAACACTAATCCTTGTACCACTGACCAATTCCATTGGCTCAAACTTTGGAGGGGAAAAGAAGCAATTATTCTGACATGACGTAGTTGCGGGGACTGTAACCCTCTTTAAGACAAATCAATGACAAAAAGCGTTTGTGCTGTATTATCACATCCATTTTTCAGGTACAGAAGGGTGGATTTTGATGCTTCTCACCAAGTTAACAAAAAATGAGAAGTACAAGAGTGAGAAAATGTATCAGCAGTTTTTTTCCACATAAACTAACACGATCCCCCCCCCCCCCCCCCCCCCCCGTCCCTACCTTCAAGAGCTAGCTAGCTAGTCAACAGCAGACAAAATGTTGGATCCAAAAATCGAGTAAATTGAATGTGATCTCATATACTGAACTAATCGAGCGCTGTTTTGTTTTTCCGACCAGTTGGTTTTGGCAATCCATCAAAGATTGGTCTCGTTATGGTTGAAGCAGACAAGGCTTGCAAATCTGGCTTCAAACTCCACTTCGATGTTGGCCAGATGGAAGAACTAATACTGTCTTGATCATTCAAACTAGGCGTGCTTGATGACTTCCTAACCATGGGAAATCCATCAGCCACATCTCTGGGATCTGATTGTGCAGAGATCAAACCAGCTGCCTCAACATTTTTTGTGGCTCGGTTTCCTGCTTTGGGTCTGAGGGCTAAGCATTTTCCAGTGATTGTCGAGAAAGCAGCCCCGCTGTTTTCCTCTCTAATCAGCAAGTCAGAGTAGATGGAAGTGAAATCAGTTTCTGATTTCTGACGACGCCTCACCAATTTCTCAGACTCAATTTCCTTTGCTTCATCACGGAATAATTTGTTAACCAGTTCATTGTTCTCGTCAAGTAACTCATTAACCCAGCTTCTAGTTTTCCGATGGAGGCACAAAGGCGGGTGGGAAGCTGGTGATGGTTTAAGATACAGACCACCTTCCAGATGATGAGAATATTCATTCCTGTTGACTGCCATCTCAAAACCTTTAGATGTGTTCTTTTGATCTTTCGGCTTAAGCCCGTAGTAACCTTGTAAAGAGCTCATAGCTGGAGAAACCTTAAGCTGCGAAGATTTGGGATTCAAATACTGGAATGAATCAAAGAGATCAGACTGCAAACCTCGTGGTGGGGTCTGTTCATAACTGCTCTGCCTGCAGAAAAAGTTCAGTGTCATAATCCGTAGATTTTAGGCTAAATTTGGGGCTGATCTCCACCCCAGAAGATTCTCATGTTGAAAAATATTGTCAGCTAATCAAAAGGAACACTGAATGCTGTAAGGTTTTTAGCTTTAAGTGCATTTTCCTCTCAAATCTAAAAACCATCTAGAAAGACCAACTACACCAGCTGACTTAATCAAACTAATCTGGAACAGGCTAGGAGCTTGGATATTAAATTACATCCTCCATTCAATTATTTTGACTTGTGCTAATTATATTTACTATACTAGCCAAAACTAACTAAATATATCAAATGAATAAAAGTCATGGAGATGGCATATCCTTTTATCCGTAAAAATAGAATTACCATACACAACAAAAGAGACCACAGAAATCTTACTCAGTTTTACGTGAAAACCGTGATAGAAAGAGACCACCAGAGACTCCAGACTGCACAACACCCTCCCTCTCATTTCTCATGAGATTCTCACATGCATTCCCTCGCTCCCCTAGATCTGACATTGGTCTATTATTTCTCCATATCCAATCCTTTGCTTTCTCCGATCTTATTTGAATTCAATTCAATTAGAACACAAATTGACATCTGATATTCAACTATTTCATTGTCTTACATGGATTGGATTAAATTCAAACATACAGCAGGGAGGAGGAAAGGGTCCGGAAATGCTTGAGAATTACATCCCAATCAATAGTCCATACTCCCCAGGCCCCCTCCCACCCCCTTCTCCCCCCCTTTCTCCCACCGGTCACTCCAGCACAGCACACACCTAGATCCTAGTCCAGCACTTCAGGCTCCTCCCAGTGCCACTTATTGCAACAAACCTGATGAGTAGAGCCCCGTCTTTTAACACCACTTCCTTTAAACGTCACAACCACCACTACCACAAGAATAAAACTCTCCTCTCTCCTACCAGCCAAAATGTACATTATTGCATCGCAATCAGCATTACCACATCATGGCATCACCTTTATATCCAATTCTAGCTTTTCGCATACACCAAATTTGCTGATACAAACTTCTAGGTTCTCACGTGATATCCTCTTGAACATGTGTGCTTTGAAAGTCCCACATAAATCAGAGCCAATATATATATAAAGGTTTCTGCCTAGTCATGGTTTCGTCCAAGCAAGGTCCTTGGAGGGTAATCTGAAAAGACCATTTTTGCATGAGGTTACCTTACTCAAGAATTGGACCATCCTAATATTTTCATTTGTGCGTTGCAAACTATATAGCACTAAAATTCTATGAACAGATCATAAGAAACTCGAATGAAGCTGTATAATAATAATAATAATAATAATAATAATAATAATAAATCAAGGTAAGTTTGACACATAGAAGCCCACATTTTTCAGCACAATAACATGATGGGGATATTCAAATGAAGCAGAAATGAAAATTCAGAACAGGCATGAGTTTAAAAGGAACGCATGAATACCGTGGAGTATCAAAACCATTTGATAAGAACAACGAGGGTGGATGTCTTCCAGGTAATGGAATCTGGAGTGACTTGAGAGCAAACATTTGAAGATCTGTAACCAAGCCATTCATCTTTTTTATGTCAGCCACCTAAAAAAATAGTCACAAACAAGAGAAAAGAATATCAACTGCCTTACCATCTAGTTCATAGAAGTTGTCTAAAAGCAAAAAAAAAATGTCACCATAAACTGCTGTGCAATTGTGATCAACATTTTGACACCCAGAAACTCCATGTATCAATAAATTCAATACCAAAAAAAAAAAAAACCCGGATATCGCAACAAAAAAAAACTAAGTTCCAAAAAGATGGGCTGTTCTGGACAGAAAGGGTACAGTTACACTAATGAAAATGATTATTCTGCAACTCTAACCAAACAAAAATCACATGATACAAATATCAAAATGATACAGACCCACAACTACCTTTCCACAGACCCACAACTACCTTTCTTTTCCCTCCCTTTCTAATTAAATGTATAAAACCACAACTAAAAAATATCACATTTTTAACATTACCCAATTCAAGATAAAAAGAACCCATTAATATGAGAAAGCAAAATCAATGGATTAATAAGAATTTTTTTTTACCTCCACCCCGTATTTTATAGCGACACCGGCAAGAGTATCCAGCTTGGAAACCGGGTGTTCAATAAATCCGCTGCCACCATTTGAAGAGGTAGAAGCAGACGACGTTGCTGAGGTAGTTGATGGTGGCGACGGCAGTGTAATTCGACCCTTCCCTTTGCCATTAATTTCGCTCTTGTTATAATTACTATAGAATTGCAAAACTTGATCTATCTCATCGTTGTGATTATCATGATAATCATAAACGCCGCCGTTTGAAAACTGACTGTACTTGAAATTCTGATCCTGATGCAGATGGTGATGCTGGCTCCCGTTACTTTCCATCTGAATCTTCATCATATTGCCCAAAAAGAATCACGACCGTAAAAACTTCGGATCATATTTTTTGATTAATTCATTGATTCGGAGATGAGTGAATTGAATTCCATTTGAAATCAGATGAGAGAAAATTAAGAAGAAGAAAATAAAATGGGATTTTTTCAAACAGAGAGAGAGATGTAGCGAAGGGAATGCGCGTGAGAAAGAGAGGAAAGGTAGGTATGATGTGATGTGGTGTTTTTTTCCTTTTCTCCCTCGAGGTTTTTCAGGGACAGCGGAACATTATTTTCCTAGACTGGAGCTGGACTGTTAAAAAAAGAAGAAGTGTATATATATATATATATATATATATAGAGAGAGAGAGAGAGAGAGAGAGAGAGACACACACACACACTTCTTCCCGCGAACCTTGAGAACAACAACATTGACTTCTCTAGGTGAACTCAAACCCTTCAAATAAAAAAAAAGAGGGACGCAACGCAAGTTGTTTTTGAATGCCAAGCAAACTAGAAAAGTAAACTCATGCAAGACAGACCAGATCAAATTATTAGTTGCTTAATAAAATAAAGGTTTGTAAACTATGAATGAAACCAGAATGAGTAATTTAGCCTAACACAACTAATGACGACCAAGAAACGGAAGAAGAGTCATCTCCTCAACACACAAAACAACCAAAAAAAGCTGAAAAGAAATGGAATTGTTTGCCCAACCCACCAAACCCAACCTCAAAACAATGTAAGGGATCTGTTATAAATCATGAGAGTCAAAAGAAAGCTACAAACACATCAAACCCAGCAGGTTTCACAGATATATAGGTCACAATTGAAAGGTAAAATATTCATCGCAAACAAAAAGATCCAGAGCTCCTCACATGTTACATGACTTGAAGAGAGCACTAAAGCTCCAAGTTCCCAACGTAATAAGCGCACAAAAATATGCATAGACAAAAGCAAAGGCAACAATGATGAAAGAGCAATGTTTTCAATTCGAAAGCATAGTCGATCAACATAGCTCCAACATTGCATGCTAAATTTTGCATCTAGTTCAGCTATGACTCCTAAACATGCACTTGAGATTATTTTGAAAAGGCAATGAAATAAATTGAAGATTAACAATATTAGTTTTTTTTATATCTAATCTCGCGAGTGATACTAGTATATATATATGGAAGAGAGGTGACAATATTAATATGAACTGCAAAAATAATAGGGAGCAAATGATAGAAAAAATTGTTGCTTTAGAGAACTAGTTTTACAGTAAAATAGTAATAGTTTTTTTTTATCAAATTTGGTCCCTATTCTTTTAATTATAATTTTAACTATTAAAATCTGATTTTTCAAAATTAATTTTTCAATTAATCTTTGAACATTGTTCGAAAGTGTTATACATGAGGTAAAGCAAATTGAAAAAAATATAAAAAAACCATGATAATGTAACATGAGAGAATGAAATTATAGAGATTAAAAGCTTGAGGACATAAATGAAACAAAAAAAAACTACCCTATTCATATGAGCAGACTAACTACAATGACCTGTGTCTTGTTGAATAGTGAATGTTGCTACATTGTAGGTAGGAAATCAAGTTAATTTTTAATACAAGTGAGGAAATTTCTTGCGTTATAAATGCATTTTGGATATCATAATTGTTTTTTAAATGAGACATAAAAAGATGTTGTTTATGCTTAATAAAATAAATAAAAAATAAAAAAATGATAAATAAAAAAAATTGTTAATGCTAATTAAATAATAAAACATGAATCTAACCTTCCTAGAAAAGAAATAGATAAACTGATACGATCTATTCAAGGGTTGAACAATTAAATTTGAATTTTAGCATAATGTTACATGCTATTCAGTTTTATGCTATCAAACATAATTTTCAATTCGATTGTTGAATATGGCTAAAATCTTATAAGGGGTTTTTAGACATATTGTTCAATATTTTTTTAAAAAAATTTAGGTTAATTGAAGTTCAAAAATGCCTTTCGATACAAATCAGCTGATGCAATATAATTTTTTTTATTTAATGTCTTTTGACTTATAGACTTCTTGTTTGGAGATGATTCTTTTACTAATAGTACAGGGATATTTAGGAACTTATTTTTAGGAGTTTTCTAATTCTACAAGGATTTTTAATGGACAACAAGTGTATCAAGAATTTCGTGATGTTCCAAAATCCTTTTCTTACAATGATTCTTTATTTATCCTAACTACACAATAAAACAAAGACTGATGATATTTAATGACACATTACTTTTTTTTTGGGCTATTTAAGTTTGTTTCATGAAGAACTATATTTATTATTTGGGTTTTGTATTATTTTTATTATTTTGGACTTGTTTTAGTTTCAGTTTGGTCTTTCACTTTAATTTGGGTTCATGACAGCTTATTAGTCATTGTTTAGAGTTTATCAAGTGTTTTAGGTATTAGGCTTGTATTAGCTGATTATTAGCTTAGATCCATTGATTTTCAACTCAATAAGGATTCATTAATATTATTTAGAAGGACTATATATTGTTTTATTTGCTGTAAAATTCGGTAGCCATTATATTTTGAATAAACTTGTGTTTTGTGTGATGCAACACTTTCTCTTTGCTAGGACAATGAATAAATTTGATTTATCAAGATATAACTGACCTTGTGATGTTTTTGCATACTTCAAGTTCTTGATTCTCTATAATCAACTAGTCAAGTCTAATTTTCAATACCTTTTGTTTTTAGGTATATGGTTACCTCTAGGTCAAGGTTTATCTATCATAAACTTGATTTTTGGCTTTCCGGGTTTGTCATCTACCTCGATGTGGGTTTTTTGGATCTTCATATCCACATTTTGGTTTTTTGATTATCTATAATCAATCTAAATTCAATTTTCAATACCTTGATTTTTAGGTACAAGATTATCTTTGGGTCAATGTTTATATATCACAAACTTAATTTTTGGCTTTTTAGGTTTGTCATCTACTTCGTTGTAGGTTTCTAGATCTTTTATATTCACCAGGTTTATATCATAAATGCAAATACAAATGTCTGACACCAACTATCCATTTCATTCCACATGTTTTCAATTATTTTATGTTAGAGATTAATTCTCATTCTTAATAATAAACTGGCTTTTATAAATATTTCATACAAATACAACTCGTTTATATAAAATATAGAAGGAGGAAAAATAATGATAAATTATAATAATCTATCAAAGCATTATTAAATTAAAAATACATTAAAAAAATCAATCACTATTTTAGAAAAGAAAAGGTCTAACTAAAGAGTTAAAAAAAAATAAGAGAAAGGTATTAAGTAATATCTAAATGGAAAACAAATTATGAAAAGAAAAGAAAATTAAAGCTAGGTCAAGTGCTTAGCCAACAATAAAAAAGCTTAGGCTCGCTTAGGCATGGAAGCCTAGGTCTGTGCACTTGCTAGAGGTTTTTTTTAGTAAAAGAGTGGACATGTGTCATTCACTTCAATTTCTTTTTATAATCGGGTGATTGGTCATCTTTTATGGTAGACAACATGTTGCTTGCTGGATCATTTTCTAGTCACCACCAATAATTGAAAAATTAGGATTCAAGTTTTATGGATCATTAAAAGCTATTTTTGACTCGTTTTTATCTAAAAACATCCTCGAAATCTCAATAAACTCATTTCCAACTCCAAAACACCTTAAAATCACTCTAAAAGATTAAATGAATATAAAACATTTTATGAAACCCATCTACTTTTTCAATATTGTTATAGGAAAATACTACCTCTATTAAACCTTTCATGAAAAGACAGACTTATTAATACAAAAATCGATATTTTTTATAGTCAAAATATGGCTATCCGAGAACTCTCTCTCTCTCTCTTCTCTCAACATTCATGAACTTAAATGTGAGAAAATAAAGTTTAGTATCGAAACATGAATTGCAAAAATAAAAGACACCAAATGATAGAAAAACTACAACTTAATTGTTGTTTTTTTTTACTATAATTAAAGTACAATTCTGCAAAATTGTTTCTCAATTAATCTTTGAATATTGTTCAAAACTTTGTATAAGCAAGGTAATGTAGATTGGAATAAATGTAAACAAAAAAACCATTTTACTATAATGTAGGGGGATGAAATTGCAAATATTAAAAGCTTAATGATTGAAATTTAAAAAACTACAATATGCATATTAATAGTGAGGCCCACGATGACTAGTATATCTTGTTGAATAGTGCATGATGCTAAAATGATTAACCATTCTGTTTTAGTTATAGGTCTTATACGTTTTGATTAAATAATTATTTTAAGATAAACAAATATATAAAAAAAGAAGTTGGGACAATCTCTTTGCAATTACGTAGTTTGTTTGATATTGATTTTGTAGTTGGTTTATTGAAAAACATTAAAAAAAAATATTAGTTATTTTTATCTGAAAAATCAGATACATATGAAATAATTCAAACTTAAAGAAATTTTAAGATATTAAATATTGTTGTTCCTGATCATTTTAAAAATCTTAAACTCAAATTCTTGAGGACATTAATATTCATGAGAATTGCATTCTTTATTATTTTTTTTGAATATGGATGGCATGTTCTTAATAAAATCATAGTTGGTGAAGAATTTAATATAATAAAATTGATGTGTAAAATAGTTTAAAGATGAATTTATAGTAGGAAAAAAGCTTTACAGACAGAAAACACAAATTCAGTTATCCTGTTTGTTTTAGTGTTTTAAAAGCGCTTTTTAAAAAAATTAATTTTTTTTGTTTTAAATTAATATATGTTTTAGTATTTTTAAATCATTTTGATGTACTAATATCAAAAATAATTTTTTAAAATAATAAAAATATTATTTTAATATTTTTATAAATAAAAAACATTTTAAAAAATAACTATAATCACACTCAAACACAAATCACTGAGTTAATTAAGCCTTCATTCATTATGGTATAGTTAAATAGTACTAATCTTTTAGTCTAATCTTTAAATGACAATTGGCTTGAACGTGGTTTCTATGAGGTATGCTTTGATTAGCTTCGACCGACACGTATAAAAGGTTGACTTTTTATGCAAAAGTATTGCTGAATAGGACCCAAGATCTCTCCAATTGTAGTCCCACGATAAATATTTTTTGTTTGTGATTTTATGGATAAAATAATCACAAATAAAATATTAACATTAATAAACCTGTTAAATCCAATGATGCAAAGAGAAATAGCATTCTTTAACACTAGAAGGAAGAATCATAAATGATGGCCCGATCATAGAATCAAGCTGGTTGTGATAGCTAGCGTACGTGAGAATAGAAAATAATTGGGGTATTTTAAAAAAATCTTTTTTAATTTGATCTCCTTTTTACTCCTTTATATATATATATATGCGCTAAAAACCTGTAATCAGCATAGCTAACCTTTTCTTTTCCTTGCTCTTCCGGCAAGATACCAAGGAGTACGAAACGGAAGAAGGAAGGCTTACTTCTTGAAAGTATGAAATAAGAATAAAAACACACAGGGTTCTTTTCTCGTTGCATGAAGTAGATGTATCTTGTCATGTTTCTTTGCAGAAGACAAGGCAGCAGGCAAGCCATGGCGAGTGTCTTTGCAGGTGGCATTAATTAAGTCTTTTTCTTGCCAAATATTGTGCACTTAATTCTTCCATATCATGTGCAGCATGTGAGGTTTACATGAGTTTCGGAGCTCATCTTGTAATAAATAGTGCTGCAGCACCTCTCTGTAAACTTGGGTTTTGTAGATCCACGCCGACAATAAATCAACTGTGTTTCATTTCTAATAGCATGTGGCTGACCATGCATGCATGCATGTTGCTCCGAGCAGTGCAAAACCCTAAATTCACGTGGTAAAAGACTGGAAGCAAATCTAGTGATGCATTAATTATCCCATTCATGCCAATTTCGTTCAATGATTTTCTTGAGAATGATTTTCTTGAGAATCATGTACGAAAAACCTCAAGCACTTAAAGTGTGGATGCCATTAATGCTGAACTGAAAGGTTGAAGTTCTTCCAAATATATATATATATATAAAACTTGGGAGAATCTTTTATAGATGTTAGGTCACAATTAAGGATCATAATCATATCGGTAAAGCATGTGAATTATGGCCCAGCTGCTCATGAAGTCAATTCCCGAGTAAACGCTCAACCTGGTTATTGGTCAACTACAAGGCTATTTTCTTCAACAATTTCAATCCACAGAGCTTAGGATAATGCATGCTTCTTGTATCACTTTGCCTAGGGAAGGATACTGCTTATGATGGTAATGGATAATGGTAGGGAAGGAAGTCAGGAAATCCACACTTGACAGTCCTTTCCGAGTGGAAATGTGGAGGAAGACCTTCATGAGAAACAGGGCACACTGACACAGGCTCAATCATTTTGTTCTGTGAGATAGAAATTTCCCCAAGAAAAACTAATTCTTTCATGTAAAAATCACAAGTTATAGCCCCAATCTGGTGCTTTTCTTTAGGTTTTCAAAATGGGGACAGAGGCCCAAAGAAACAAAATAATACGGTGAACCCAAACATATATTGGACCTAAATTGAGAGAGGGGAGACCATCTCTTTGCAAACAACACAACAAGAGCCTTCTGGTTCTTAATGGCATTTCATTTCTAAATGGATGGCCATATATGCAATTCAAAGCATTGCAAAACACAAAATTCTCCTCTCTCACCAATTATCTTTCTAGAAAGAACACATCGGTAAACCTGCACCATGCTGCGGGTAGGAAAAAAATAATTCTTGAGCATAAAAAAATTCTTCAGTATAGGAAGAACTACATAGTACCAATGAAGGCCGTGTTTGTAGGTTAGTGGCTATCACACGCGCCACCGACGACCATTCTCACACGCTAGAGCATTTGCTACACAAGCAACACACTTTTTCCCCTTTTATTTAATTTAGTTCCTTAACACTCATTTCAAGTTCACATTCAGTACCTCAAGCTTAAGTTATTCTAAATTAATGAAATTAAATTTTATTTTATCAAATTAAATATCGATTGAGTGCTAATTTTTGCTAATTTTTTTTCTCAACACCAGGAGAACCCGCATGAAGCCATGATCATAAATCAATTCAATTTTAAAAGAGAAAATTAAAGAGAAAAAACTTGAGTGAAAAACATTTATTACACTTTTACAATCCACAAAGTAATTTTGTGCCTGTCTATAGTGAATCCCAAATTAATGATCAAACATTATATGGCTGCACAATAATTCTTCCCATTTGTTAGAAAAGGTACATATGCTTGCAAAGTTGGCCCAAACCTGAGCATTTAAAGCCGCAATGTCTAACCAAATCAGAATAAAGTATGACTGGTAATAACTTTGTCAGTTTAGTTGCACTAACGAGTTCTATCAATCAGTAATGGCTGTATTCACGACAATAGAAAAGCAGAGGAAGCTTCGGATTGTTTTGGATGAAAAGAATCCATCATGAAACAAAAATGGAATTGCAATGTAGGTTCTAGATACCACTATTATTAAACCCGAACCGGCCTAGCAGGTTGACCCGGGACCCAGCCGACCCGGTAGCTGGACCGGTCTGGGCAAGACAAAAAACCAGCACAAGGAAAAAACCGGCCAGACCCGGGTGACCCAGCCTAACCCGGCTAAGACCCAGTATATATATATCAACTCACCTGACTCGAGGACTTTGGGAAAGCAAAAGAAAAGCTTAAGTTTTTGCCCTAATTTCTTTCTTCGAAGTTTGAACAATCAAGAGATTTTCTTCTGCTGATTGCTGATTGAATCTTCTAGCCCCTTACTGTATCTCCAATTTCACTACTCACATCATTCCCTTTTTGTCATTTTTTTTTTATCATGATCTTGTAGAACTCTACACCAGTGGTCCGAAAGAGAAGCTGGATTCCACTGTTATAAGCCAGGTACTTCCTCTTTCTGCTTCACAATGTTTTATTTTGGGTTTAATTGTGCTAGCAATAATCAATAATCTACCATTGCTATAAGGAAACAAGCTCACCTAATGCGACATGTGTGGTTGAAGAGACTCCTTTTTTGAAAGATATCAACATCTTTTTAATTAGCAGCCCTGTTCCTATCTGATTGGTTTACTAAATCACCATTCCTATGTGATTGGTTTACTAAATCACCAGTTGGTTGGGTCCCTTGATTTTATTTTTTAACCTGGGGTAAACACTATACCACTTATTTACATCCTTCTCTATTTTACTTCTATTTTGCTGTTTTAATATTCCTTTATAGCTTGTCTTATGGAAGCCACTTCTTTCAACTTTTTTTTTCTTCTAAATAACTACATTAATTTCTGGTGCAATTGATGCTTAGCCGCTATGCATCTGATGTTGTTATTGCATTAGATTTCCAAGTGATGGTTAATAGTGAGCATCTGATTTTGTCATTGCAACCTGCTATTTATGTCACAAGCTCATGTTCCTATTTTCTTTTTCCTGTTTTTCTAAATACTATCACCTACATTGCTGTTGCTGCCATTTGTTTTTCTTGTTGGTTTTCAAGTGGTTTATGTGTCTTCCAGAACAGGACATTCCATTTGCAATATCTCCAGTGAGACTAGCTTTGATTTCTGAGAGTTAATGATCTTTTAGTAGATTCACAAAGAACATAAAAAAAAGGTGTAAGAATTTTAAATTCCAAGTCAACAGATTAAATGTTGATGTTTTGGAATTTTGGACCGAGAAACTAGAACTGTTATCCTTAAATCCGGGCTGACCCACAAAACCCGTGACTTGGTCATTTTACCGGGTCAACTACCGGGTTGGGTTTTATAACTATGCTAGATACTTGCAAGTCATCACTAAGGTAATATAATGTAACTTTAGGCAAGGTGATCATCCAGAGCAAGGACTATGCTGTCTAAGAACACGTACCTAACAACATTCATTCAGCTGTTTTGCTCTTTGTTCCCAAGTGGTCCGAAATCTTTGGGTGGCCATATCTAGAAACAAAATGAGCACAGACAAAAACAAGAAATTTAGAGTACGAAGGATGAGCTTTTCTGAAAAATAATTGTCCAGCAGTTGTGAAAGGAGCAAAAATTCATTGCTGTCAGCTCAGAATAAGAGTATAAATGGTCTATTTCCTATCCCAATCAGTGAATCATTATATGTACAATAGTGGTCGAATGCGAATCAGTGGCCCAGCTGCTCATGAGGTTAACCTGAGCTTTGATATAATCATTCCATTCACACCACTTGGTCACTGCAACTAGTTAAGGCTGTGTTTGTTTACATTTCTTCAACAATTTCATGAATCTTGATTCACAAAGATCATGCTAATGATTGTACTAGATGCCCCCAACCGCATACTAATTACATCACAGTGCCTATTGCCTAGGGCAGACTGCTTGAGACGGTCAAGCCTTCATGGGCAACCATGGTTTGATAATGCATTTTTCTCCACAGTCCAACACCATTTATAGGATTCCAAGTTAATATCTAATACAAGAAAAGAAGATACTAATGTTATGGATGTGTTTTTGAGCATCATCATTTTTTAAATTGAGAAGCAAAAAATATTGTTTACGCTTAATAAAATAAGTTTAAAAATATTTAAACCAATAAATTAAAAAAGAATTATTAATACTTATTAAATACTAAATTAGAAAGCTAATCTTTCTAGTAAAAACAAGAGAGAGATGACATGGAAATATTTAACCTCAACATTCTTTTTTTATTTTATATGTTTTTATTTATTTTATCTTAAAGGTTATTTTTCATTGCCAAGAACAAATGATTTTCATTTTTATAAATACATTATGCAAATACAATTTATTTATATAAAATATAAAAGAAAAAAAAATAAAGATAAATTACAATAATCTCTTTGAAGTATTATAAAATTAAAAAATAATTCAAAAAATAACTACTATTTAAAAAATTATGAAATAAACAATTCAGAAAATAAGAGTGTATTAATTAAAATTTAAATCAAAAAACTAATGCAAAGTGAAAAAATAAATAAATAAGAGGGAGGCAATGCACATGGGATCCAAAAATTTTCAGGGTTCGAGCTTTAGGACCTGAAAAACCCCAATTTTCAACTTGTTTTCATTTGAAAACATATAAAAAAACACGATAGAAACCTTAACAACCCCGTTTTCAACACCATAACAGCCTCTAATCTCTCTAAAAATAAAAATTAAATGAATCCCAAAAAACTTTAAGGACCCCAATATACTTTTCCTAGCACAGTTAAAGAGCAACACCACTTCCACTAAATTTTTCTTGATGAGACAAACTCAATTACATTAAGATCAACATTTTCTGGTGGCCTTAATATCGATATTCAATCACTTTTTATCTTCAATATTTTATGGTGACTTTCTCTCTAACATCTAGAGATTGAATCATGAAAAAAACAAAGTTTGAAATCAAAATATAAACTACTAAAACAACAATTACCAAAAAATAGTTGAATTGAAATTTCAGAGAGAAAATTTAAGTATATTTTCATCTACATCTAAACAGGGTCTTTTTTTTTATTATTAAATTTGGTTCTTCTTCTAGTTCCTTTTTCAAACTACAAATAAAGTTTAATTTCACAAAATCAACTTTTAATTTATCGACACTTTGTATATGCAAGAGAATGCAAGAATATCAACATATAAAACAATGCTAATGTAACCTGGAAGAATAAAATTGCGATTAAAGAAGTTTGTTGATCGATGTAATAAAAAAAGAAGCACTGTTCAGAGTGCGGTGAACAGTGCCTTCAAAGGCACCCCAGATGATACAGTCCAACACCATTTAAGTTCTAATAAAACCTACATTTCAACGTGATGATTACTAAGAGTCTAAGACAGTCCAGGAATGACTTGTCATATAGCATATTGGTTGTAATCAATATCATATCATTCTTAGCAAAATTAAACTAAGTGTATGATTGATATTGAGGTGCAGATGCTTTTTAAAAGCCTTTTAATTAATATCAAAATAATGTTTTTTCAGATTTTTTTTTTATTTTTGTTATCAGCACTACAAAATCATCCATAAACACCTAAAAAACATACTTTTTCAGTCAAAAAACAATTTGAAAAGTAGGTTGTAATGCAAAAACAAACACTCACTAAGCTTGTACCTACTGCTTGGGCTGCCATGTCAATCCCAAGTAGATGCTGCCTCGTCTTAGATGGCCTCCCTTATTCCCCATCACTCTTCCATGTGGATTGGTAAGACATATTTTTGGTTTACTACCAACATTCTTTACAATAATATTGGTTCATATTACTTGATAGAATTTTTCCTACACCTGCCAGGTCTAGTTAACCAGCCTGCAAACTCATGGACATTTTGTGCATTAGCGCAACATACAGATCATTTTCAGTCTATTCTAATGCCTTGGAAAACAAGAGATAAATGGTCACTTCCTAGGTCTTAACCTCTTATAAAACATACTCCACTCAACCATTACTAAAGTTTCATTTTGCACAGTTTTAATCCTACAGCTCAAAATTCCTCGAATAGTGTTGAACAAAAAATCTCAGTTGCCCTCGACTGATGCCAGCTACGTCAAAATAATTATTTTTAACATGATGCGAACATTACTGTTGATAGCCCACATATTCTTCATAGAAAAACCAGAACAATGTGCTCTATGAAAGGTAAAAAAAAAACTCTCAAAACCCAACAAAAGTACGCCAAGGAAGAAAATAGGCTTACCTTCCAAAATATTTTCCCTTGAAGAAGGCCATAAGAAACTGCCCCGAAGTTTCTTGAATCCTTGCTTTTATATATGTTATCTCCCTCTACCCAAATATGGCCCTTAGGAACCTAAACAAAAAGAGCAAACCTTTTCATTTCCTAAGCTAACAATCAACAATCTTTAAAGCAAAATAGAAATAATCCACAAATCCAGCAAGCAAAAAATCAACAATTACCTAACCATACCACACCCACCAAAACCCATTAAGAAAAGCATCAAAATCTACCAAACAAAGCATAATCACTAAAAAACCATCAACAAAAAGACATCACGCTTAGCTTTAACAACACTAAAGGCAAAATCTTCAAAACCCAACCAAAAAAAAAAAACACATACCACAATAGTCTCAGTTCTATCACTGTTTTGGGGATCAACAACATAAGTAACAGAATCACCCTCAACACCTATAACTCTTTTAGTCACAATTTTTCTTGGCTCCACGGGTGATGTAACAAGAACAATATCTCCAGCACCCACTTTGCCAAGCTTGTGTGAAATCTTCTCAGCCAATGCCAAATCACCACTAATGTTAAAGGTAGGGAGCATACTTGGTCCATAGAGCTGCAACACCCCCCGTCAATGCTTAAATACTTAAAGAAACAGATAAAAAGCATTACTTTATGCTTATTTATACTTACCGAAGCAACAGTGAAGACATAGGTTTTGGTGACATGGAGAAAGCAAAGAGCTTTGGCTACTAAGAAGGATCCGTTGAACGCTTCTTTAGCAATAACGGTCCACTCATTTAGATTTCTCAGGCTCATTTGTTTTTTTTTTTTTCCCCTCTTCGTCAAGAAGATTGCTGGTTTTTATTTGAGACTTGAGAGGGGAGAAAGCTTGCTGCTTTAGAGTGAAATAGGGGAAGGCCAGAAATTTTTGCAAGTACAAGTTGGGCTAAAGGCCAGAGCAGACTAGAAGGTTGAATAGTGATGAGCTAACTCAAATATGTAGTAGAAGGCAACTCAAGTGAGAGCAATATCTAACGGGTCAACTATAGGGTCCATTAGTCATGTGTATTGAGTGTTTTTTAAAAGTGAATTTTAATTAAAAATATATTAAAATAATTTATTTTTATTAACATGGATGTCCGGGTCAGTTTGCGCGTACCTCGACTAATCTCACGGACCCTGAAGTTAACGACCATGTAAGTCTCTAATGGCCCTGAGATTTGTGTAACTCGAACTAGTAATCTCTAAGAAGCAAATTCAGAATCAGATATTAAAATGATATTTTTAATATGGCATGAGGTGTTTTTCAAAATATTTTTTAATTAAAAATACATCTAAATAATATTTTTTAAATTTTTTTTATATTGACACATTCAAATTATTAATTTTTTTTTAAAAAAATATTAATTTAATATTTTTATGAACCAAAAAAAAATTAATGGCCCTCTCTCTCTTTGAAAATGACATTTCATATAATTGAATTTAACCATTGAAGTTTTATACATTTACCTTTGGTATTTTATACGGGTGTGTTTTTTAAAAATAATTTCTAATTAAAAATATATTAAAATAATATTATTAATGTGGTATAAAATACATTTTAAAAATGCTTTTTTATTAAAAATACATCTAAATAATATTTTTTTAAATTTTTTTTTCACATCAGCACAATAAAACTATTAAAAAGTAATCTAAAAAACATTAATTTAATATTTTAATAAGCTAAAACTAATTTAAAGCTACATTTTCTCTCTCTCTTTCCTTCTCTCTCTCTTTCTTTTTCGGTGAAAATGATGTTGCATATAATTGAATTTTATCATTGAAGTTTTATACATCTAAATAATGCTCGACTAGAAGCGGTTTTTAATTATTATTAAGTTAATAATTATAAGATTTAATTTCGCTCATTCTTTTTAATCTAACTCAGATATGTAATAATGATGGGCTAACTCAAATATGTAGTAGACGACAACTTAAGTTAGAGCAATCTCTACTGGGTCAATTATAGGCCCATTAATCATGTTTTCAATATGTTTTTTAAAAGTATTTTTTAATTAAAAATATGTTTTTTAAAAGTATTTTTAATTAAAAATATATTAAAATAATATTATTACTATAATGTAGAGTGTTTTTAAAAATATTTTTTAATTAAAAATATATCTAAATAATATTTTTTTATATTTTTTTTCATAAAACATTAAAACTATTAATATTTTTTAAGTATAATTAATTTAATGACACTTTTTTTCCTCTTCCCTTGTCTCTCTCTCCCCCTTTCTTTTTCAGTAAAAATGATGTTGCTTATAATTGAATTTTATCATTGAAGTTTTGTACATCTAACTGCAACGTACTTGGTATTGTCTACTTAAGATATGACAACTTCCTCTAATTTTCAAAGAAACTCAAGCCCTAGTTTTGCAAGGAATGAGAATAAGAACATCTCATTATCCATAGCCAGGACAAGTATGAGTCGAGCGAACAAATCTGAATCCTTCTCCGAATCAAATCTAAATTTGTCCAACGATATCCTATTGTCTTTGCACAAACTTTACTATAAAGAACACCACCACTTGTAATGGAATGTAGCAGCCATTCACATATTATAGTTGCATGAAAAAATACATGCAATATGAAACTTTGTTCCTCTCTTCACAGCATGGAGTGCTTTATGCATACAAAATCGCAGCATCATTGAGAAACCTGCACACAGAGGAATTCAGGAATTTGATCCAGCCATTCAGAAAGCATTTCTCCTAGATCTTTGCATGGCAAAATTTTCCATCAAATATGTGGAAGCCTACACAAATTTACATGTTCATTTTACACGCCCTCTATAAAACTATTAGAGTAAATGAAATGGGAGAATCCATTCAGTTACCATGAGACAGCAATGTCTTTATCCAAGATACCGAAGCAGGACTCCATCATTTCCCAGAACAAATCCCTTTTTGTCATCGATAAACCTGCAGAAAAAAAGATCATAGGTATGAATAGTTTATGATTTGACTGCGTCTGAGTGCAAAGTTAAACAGGTAAAAGCATTGGTCATTAATGCTCATTTTCTTCCTCAACAAAAAGGTGCATTTCAAATCAGAGTGAAAAATGAAATATGAAAGGTGTTGGGGTGCAATCCAAGACCACAAGAAGACATATACATTGCATTTGGAAACCTGCTAATCAATGTTGGAGATTATCTATGCTAGCTGTTAATATAATGAGACTCACTTCACTGAGTAAAGATTTGCAGCGATATTATCAGCTGCTTTGTCACGGGTCCATGTCTTGCCACCATTGGTAGTTCTCAACAGAATCCCACTGCCCCCTGCTGCCCAAGCCTCTTCCTGCACAAAGAAACCATTTACAGCATGAATGTAGAAACTTGGAAAGTTGAGAGGCCCATATAAAAACTTGACAGTGGAACAAAGTTGCATATGCAAGACACAAATCACTTGTCAGTAAATGCAGATGGATGCATATTCGTGACACATAGGACAAGCATGGTTTTGTTGAGCAACACATGTTACAATGCAGAACTTCTTGAAGTGAAGCCATTTATCAACACATCATTGTAATGGAACTAATTCTGTTGCGGTTATACCGTTGCATTAATCAGAAAACTGTTACCTTTGAACGGTACCCTACATCAAGAATGCCAAACCCCCTACTTTGCACTGGAATTTCTTCAAACTCCTCTGATATCTGAAACATCAAAAAGTAGCTGAGCTTCAACACCAATACATAAAAAAAATCTGGTCCTATTCTATAACCAATTAACCAATGCTTGTAAACTGACAGTAATCTACATTGAAAAAGATATGACATGAAAAGAGAAAACACGGATTATATAACTGGAAACACTATAAGGACATATAATAAACAAATAAGTAAAGTAGACTGCAACGCAATAAAAATAGGTGAAAATAAAAAGACCAGTGATTATGAGACATTCACGTGTTATAATCCCTATGATAATCATATACATGTCCAGATGATGCTTTTTTTGTCTAGAATTTTATGTGTATTTAAAAGTCAAAATATATCAAGCAAATGCAAATGCAAATCCATTGAAAGCATCAAGTCTTGCTTAGTTCACATTCACAAAGGAATGAATAATTGGGTGTTTCTCGACTGATAAGGACTTCATCTAGTGGGATGTCAAGTCACTGTTGATATACTAGTTTCGAAGGGTGCAACAACTAATGTTGATATAAACTTACCATCTTATCATTATGTAACCAATTCACTGATTCAGGATCATCACATGCACAGAATAATAGTTTCTTCACATTCTTCTTATCAACTTACCCCAGTGCCTTTGCTAAGATAAAGCCCCCCTCCACGAACAAGAAGCCAGAGCCCACCATCCGCCCTCCATCCCATGTTTTGAATTCTTCTTGCAATTGCTCTGTTATGCGGCTGCCAGAATGCCTGAAAATATGAAAAGTAATGAATTGCAGTTAATAAAGTGTACATGCCTGTTAGCACTTATGCATGTGTCTACACACGCAAACACTAAAAGGTTTAAGAGCGGGCATGCCTCATGAAGCCAATTAATAAGTTACAGATGTACACATGCAAAAATCTAGACAGCAACAAGAAAATGAGCATGACCTGACCAGGCTCCCACGTCAGATAGAAGTTACCACGGCTTGAGACGGCAACATAGTTTCCATTTGGAGAGCGATTCACAGTATTAAAAGTCCCTGTATAGTAACTTGCACCACTAATACCACTAGAAACTGTTCTGCAAAAGCAAGAAGCTATGTGAATATCTTGCCCGCTTGAAATTAAAAACTTGTGATCTAAAAGAATTCCGATGATCTTGACTCCGTAGTGAATAGAACTCTTAGCTTTTTAGAGAGGATGCAAAGTGGTTGTGTAACCATCTCAAACAAAAGGAAGATGGCCCATAAGATAAACTTAAAAAGATATCCTTTGCTAGATCACATTTTCAGAATTGAACTGTTTTATCTACAAATCCAACTCTTTCCTACAGCTAAGCAAATACTCCTCACTATATTGCACTATTTAGATTAACTTTTTATCTCAAGCAAACCAACCTGTTTAGAGTTGCCGAAACAGACTCCTGAACTGCAGCCCTCCAGTTATAACCCCTATTTGATGTGATATATATTGCACCTTCGTCTGTTACCATCTCCGCACTCTTTTCTCCAGTTGCCTTTATATAGACCTGCAAAATGTGGGAAGGGAATCAACTACTTTTCCCTATCCATACCCACACGGAACAACTAAAAAAGGGGTAAAATATCTGCAAAATTCAAGTTCCTTCATGAAACGATTCTCTTGTCTTTCATATCCCTTGAGAATTAACAGAAGCACTACAAATCCCAGCCACTAAAACATCACTAATTGATACTCACTACTACAAGTACAAGCTTACCATATCACCAGGGAGTTGAGCACTTAATGGTATTCTCTCCCATGTTTCTCCGGAATCTGCAGTGTACAGCAGAATTGCAGGCTTTCCAACAATCCATCCTTCCTTCCCCTTAAAACTAATGGAATTAAACCTATAGTTAAAATCCTCATCTTCTGCCGAAGGTATTGACCGCTGGACCCAAGTATTTCCAGCATCTTTAGTTTCCATGATTGTCTGCCTTGTCCCCAACAAGAAACCTACAAACCAAAGAACAAGTCTTCAAATTCTCAAGTACCAACAAAAATAAGTTAATTCAACCAAAATGATTCCACATAAGGTTAATTAACCCAACTAATACAAAATAAAGTTCAGGTCAAAGTCTTCAAAGCATTCATCTAATCTATGTATCTACAAACACACCACCCCTCCCTCTCGCCAATAGCCACAAAAAGGTAATAATTATAATAGGTGGGAAATGAAAAAAAGGGAGGTTATGCAATGTCAGAGACATTGTATATACAGCAAGAGTAGTGAAAAAAATTCTGTTGACGAACTTACTTACCATGGTTCGGGTCATCAGGAACAAAGGCAATGTCAAGGAGCACAACACCGGGATCAATGGGAAGGTAAACTCTTTCCCATTCGGAAAGAGAATCTTCAGCTGCAGCATTGGCTTGTTGGGGGTTAAGAATGAGAGGAGAAAGTAAAGGGAGTGATGAAAGTGAAGCTGTTTGAGATATGAAATGCCTGCGGTTCAGTTCTGGTCTTTGTGATAAACGAGGTTGTTGAGAAGGAGAGTGAGAATTCTGTGGTCTTTGAAGACAACGTGTGTTGGTTGTGAATGTTGGAGAAGTTAAGGAGGCCATGGTTTCCTCTTTCCCTCTCTCTCTCTAAAGACGCAGAACTCAGAAGTACTTTCTCTGTTTCTCTGTCTCTCTCTCTCTTATCCAAACGGTGGTTATATCAACGGCTACGCGGGCGTTTTCGGGCGTCCAATTCCCATGCCAAGTGGATATTCCTTTCTTGAAAGAGAAATAGTTTTGAAAAAAATTCTACAATTATTTCTTTCAAAAACGACTTGTCACTCATGCTCATGAAGCTTGAAATGGATTAATTACTTGGGAAGACCATGCAATTTTAGGCTGCATGTAAATTGTGTATATACCGACAGATCTATCTTTCGTTATATTTTTCTTAAAAAACATGTCATGTAAGCTTACTTCTTTTAATAGTATGAAATAGAATTGAAAGCCTAACTCACTTTATTAGCATTTTGAAAAACATAAACATTATTATTAATGAATTAACAGGCAAACCATGCAAAACTATTATTATTATTATTATAGATCAATTTCCTGTTATGTGAGTACCAATGAGCTCTTCAATTCTTTTTTTTTTTTTTTTTGCTTGGCCATCATTCTTTATCGCATGTTTAGTTGGGTTTTGGATTGTTGTTGATGTATTAATTAGTTATCAGTATTGGCTTTTTAACATATTTGTTCATTTCTAGCTTAAATTGTTGTGTTAGGGACAATTAACAACATTTTCTAAGAATGATTTGCTACCTAAGTTATTTGCTTGTTAAAGTTATTTGTTGTTGGTGATTTTATTATTGTTATGTTTTATTGTTGTTGGAGTTTGTCCCAAAAATAATTAAATTCAATAGCTTTCATATTTCATTGTTTAGTACATGTTTAGTTTCATGCGATAAGTTTATCTTGCTAAATGGCTTTCAAAACATTTTGTTTACTGGTTTTTTTGTTTCAAAGCTGTTTAATCGCCTTTTGTTTTCTCTTGGGGTTGGTTTGGATGAGTTTTCTTTGTTTTTATGCAGCATAATTTTTTTTTTGGATTCTTTTTAGATTACTGTCTTTGAATTTTTAAATTCTTCTTGGTTTACTGTCTTTTGAGGTATTATTAATTCCTTTTTTTCAAACAAAAACTTTTTGTTTTTGCTTAATGGGATGAAATAATTTTGTTGTTCCCTTGGTCTATGCATGACAGTTTATGGTTTGGATGGGATGGCTTTGGATGTTTTTTCTCAATCTTTGCAATGTTGACAATTGCTTATGGCTAGGGTATGGGTGGTTGGGTTTTAAATGTTTTCTCTGTCGAGTTTAGAAAAGAGTGTTCTTATCATAGATGATTTTTTTTTTATTTTACTTTGTATAAAATCTAAATAGCAAACAATCTAAACATATCAGACTATATATATGTAAGAAATAATCCCGAGAATAACAAATATAAATGCAAGTCATATTTTATAGAGAACAACTATAAATGTAAGGCTAGCCGAATGCCAACTAACCTGAAACTAATTAAATAATCATAGGGAGCCAAAAAAGCAAAGAGCTCATAAAAAATGAAGACTTGACTAACCTATAGATTAAAGGAGAAGCTTTGTTTCCCAAGCTTCAACAAACAACAAACAAATAATGGTGGTTTCTTGTAGATATTTACAAAAAAATAAAGATAATAAAGCACCATATCAAATAAATAAGCCAAAAAAAGAGGCAAAAAGCTCATAAAAAAAATAAAGACTTGGCTAACCTATAGATTGAAGGAGAAGCTTTGATTCCCAAGCCTCAATGAACAACAAACCAATGCTAGTGGTTACTTGCATAATTTATTTATTTAAAAAAAAAGATAAAAAAACATGATATTAGATGAATGAGCAAAGGCTAACAATAACTGTTTAAGTAGAACGTAAACTAAAAAGACTTGTTAAAAGTTAATTAATAGCAAGGACACCTAACTAGAGAGATGAAAAGGCAAAAGCAACCAAAAAAAAAAAGGAAAGAGGTGTGTAAAAAAAGATCAATTTTAGCTAACTAGAAGAGGCAAGGAGAAGCCCTGCACCGCAACCCTCACCAGATAACCATAAATATTGACAATTATTGCAATGAAAAAAAAAAGGCAAGTTAGCATTATAACAAACAAATAAGTAAAGGCTAAAAGTAGCAGACAAAATAGAAGATAATATTGTGCCTGGAAATAGAAAAAAAAACATAAGAAAAACCAGTAAGATCAAAGGTTCAAAATATAGATAGACAAACCAATTTCAAAGCATTCCCAAAATAGCAAAAAACATAAGAAGAACCAGGTTTACTAATTTTGGAATTCAATAGAGAAGATAACAGAAAGAAAGAATGAAAAAAAAGGGAAGAAGTCTGATGTTTTATTGCAGAAAATAAAGATTACAAGGAATAGAAAACAAGTAGCCTCACACCACTCAAGAAAATCACTCTTATTTTGGAATCACACCAAATACAAAGAACTTTCATTAACATCTACCCAATCCAGACATATATTATTCATTAAATAGAAATACATATTACAGTTATTTACTAGATAACTACCAACTAAGATAAGAACAAACAGTTATAGTTAACTTCTCTTGCCACTTTGAAATATAAAATGATCTTCATCCATTATTAATTAACTGCCTCATTGTCAACCTAATTTGCTGGAACATTCACGTCAACATGCTTTGTTAGAATTTTAGCTTGCACAGAATACTTCAATCTTCTGGAGTCTGTGAAATTTGTAGTTGCTACAACACATTGCTTCTTGTTGAAATCTTGGTCCCTTTCACTGGAATCTTGGTCCCTTTCATTTGCATCAATTTCCTCTCTTCCTTAGTAACTTGCCTCAGGCTAGTAATGTTCGACATAATCTTTATAAAGTTTAGGATTAAGACGATGGACTTCATAACCTTGTACTCAGACTGCTTCTGATTTCAGCTTGGATGCCCACTTTACCAAAAACTTATAATAACCTCCCCTTTTGGTAGAGACAAATTGATGGGTTAATATTGAGTCAACAGTTTATGGTGTAGGTTGAATTTGTGGAACTATTGAAGGAAGATCCTCTAATTCTTGAGAAGACATGGAACTTTGACATGCCGTAAAGTCTTCTACATTGAAAATTGGACTGAACTGGAAATCAAACGGTAAGTCAATTAAATAAGCTTTAGATCCCAACTTCTTAAGGATCTTAAATGGACCAATCTTCCTAGTGTGTAGTTTATGATACATTCCAGGGGGAATTCTTTCAGGTCGCACTCTGATCAAAACCAAGTCCCCTTCCTTAAAATGCAACTCCCTCCTTTTTTGTTAACCTGTGCAGCGTATTTAGCAACCTGCTCTGCCATCTTGCTTTTAACTTCTTCATGTAGGCTCGACATAAAGGCTGCAAAGTCCACTCCTGCTTCACTAACTTTTTGAGGTAGAGGCAAAATAGTAACATTAGTAGGAATCTTCAGTTTTAACCCATAAACTAATTCGAATGGTGTGGTGCCTATTGTCTGATTGACAAAATTATTGTATACAAATTCAGCCTGTGGCAAAATTAGATCCCAACTCACAACATGTTCATTAATTAAACATTTGAGGAGATTACCTAGGATTCTGTTGGTCACTTAAGTTTGGTCATCCATCTATAGGTGGAAGGCACTAGGAAATAGGAGTTTGGTACCTAGCTTAGCCCAAAGAGTCTTCCAAAAATAACTAACAAATTTAACATCTCTGTTAGATACAATGGAGACTGGAATGCCATGTAAATGCATAATTTCTTTCAAGAACAATGAAGCAATAAGGGAAACATCAAAAGTCTTACGACATGGAACAAAGTGAGCCATTTTAGAAAATCGATCCACCACCATCATGATAGAATCATTACCTCAAACAGTTCTTGAAAGGCCAAGTATAAAGTCCATACTCAAATGAACCCAAGGTCTTTGTGGAATTGGTAATGGTGTGTATAGGCCAGTATTGTGCTTACCACCTTTGTTCATTTGACAAATTCTGCACCTGCTCACAATAATGTTAATGTCCCTCTTCATATTGGGCCAATAGAAATGATCAGCAACCAAAAAATATGTCCTATCTTGCCCAAAATGACCTATCATTCCTCTTCCATGTAGTTCCTGAATAAGGAACTCCCGTAAAGATCCCTTAGGAACAAAAATTTGATCACTCTTCACCAAATATCCATCTATTAGTGTATAATTTGCAACTGTAATGGAAGGGTTAATGTGCAATGACTCCTAGACTTCCTTAAAATCTGCATCATTGTTGTAGTGATCTTTCATAGAAACCATTCCTGAAGAATTTATTGTGAGGAGCAATAATGGATGAGGTTTGCAGCTAAAAGCATCTGCTACCTTGTTTTAGTGATCTTTCATAGAAACCATTCCTGAAGAATTTATTGTGAGGAGCAATAATGGATGAGGTTTGCAGCTAAAAGCATCTGCTACCTTATTTTCTTGTCTAGTTTTGTGTTTAATAACAAAACTAAATTGTTGCATATAGCTAAACCATCGAGCATGCTTGGCACTTAACTTGTTTTAAGACTGTAGATACTTTAGTGAATCATGGTCTGTAAAAAGAACAAACTCACAATGAATAAGGTAAGATCTCCAGTGTTTCAAAGTTTGCACTAGCGCATAAAACTCCAGGTTATGCGTTGAATACTTCCTCCTGGTTTCATTCAACTTCTTGCTAAAGAATGCAATTAGATGCCCTGCTTGACTTAGCACCCCTGCAATACCAACATTAGAGGCATCACAAGAAACTTCAAAAAGTTGAGAGAAATTTGAAAGTTGTAGAACATGGGTATTTACCATCTTCTGCTTAATGTCATTAAAAGCACTTGTCATGATAGGAGTCCATTTAAAGCTTTTGGCTTTTAAGCATTCTGTAATGGGAGCCATGATAATGCTGAAGGCTTTGATGAATCTGCGATAAAAGGTGGCTAAGTCATGGAAGCTACTGACTTCAGAAAAAGATTGAGGTTCTGGCCACTATGTGATTGCTATAACCTTCTCAGGATTTGCTTCTACTCCTTGTTGAGATATGACAAAGCCTAGGAAATTTATTTTGGATTGAAGAAAAGAGCACTTATTGTGGTTGGCATAAAATTGCCCTTGCTAAAACACTAACAAAATTTGCTTCAAGTGATCAATATGTTCTTCAATATTATTACTAAAAATGAGTATATCATCAAAATATACTACATCAAACCTGCCCAGAAATGGCTTTAACATTTGGGCCATCACCCTCATAAAGGTGTTTGGTGTATTGGTTAAACCAAAAGGCATTACAAGTCATTCATACAACCCTTTTCTTGTTTTAAAAGTTGTCATCCACTCGTCCTCAAGCTTGATACGTATCTGATGGTAGCCACTCCATAAGTCCAATTTAGAAAATATTTTGGCACCCCCTAGTTGGTCAAGCAGATCATTTAGTTGTGGGATTGGAAAACAATACTCAACTATGATCTTGTTTATAGCTCTACTGTCAATGCACATTTTCCAACTTCCATCTTTTTTTTAGGTGAGTAAGGTGTTGTACAGGGACTTAAGCTTTCCTTGTTAAATCTTTATTTATAAGGTTATGTATCTGCTACTGTAACTCATGATGTTCAATTGGACTCATCTGATAATAAGAAAGATTTGGTAGAGTAGAGCTTGAGACCAAATTGATTGCATATTGTATGTCATGTAATGGTGGTAATTGGGAAGGAAGTTCTTCTGGGAAAACATCTTCAAACTATTGCAATCATAGTTTTGAAACCCAACCCGGTCATCGACCCGGTCAAGTGATTAGGTCACGGGTTAGATGTGTTGACCCGGGTCAACCCAAAAAAAACCTATAAAAAAACACATAACTAGTTACAATGCAACACTTACATAAATCAAATTTAAATTATAAACCAACAACATAAATTTAATTCAATATCCAAAACACAAACCAAATATAAATTCAAAAATATTTAAAACAAAACATCTAACCACATAAATTCAAAAATATTTAAAACAAAACATCAA
The DNA here is from genome assembly GCF_951802175.1 of Populus nigra. NCBI lineage: Eukaryota > Viridiplantae > Streptophyta > Magnoliopsida > Malpighiales > Salicaceae > Populus > Populus nigra. Next base: position 6,403,759 of record NC_084865.1, read on the forward strand.
ACAACATAACTTTTAAATCAACAACACATTCACTTTTGTTGAATGAACACATTAAGTTCTTCTATGTCCATGGGAGCAAAATTTGGATCTAATATCGATGAAATTGAGCCAATCCCGTCAACACCTAATAAATCATCAGCATGCTCCTTTGAAACTTTATCATCACAACCATCTTCAATATCATTAACATTTATGACATCTACATTTCAAACACAATTAATAAATAAATATTATGTGTTAAACAAAACTTTATTTTAAAAAATATTTATCACTAAATAATCAATCATTAATTACCATCATCTAAAATATCTTGTATGGTCATAGTTGATAGAGCTTGGTGAAAACTCTCTGCTTCTTCAATTGTCAAGATTGACGGGTCATCTTCTATTACCCAATTTTCAATGTCACAAATTGTCTCAACATTAATTGGATCATAATTTTGTCATTTCCAATAATTCTTCTCTATTAAAAGTGAAGGTAAACACAATATAAGTATTAATAATGCTACTAAACAAGATAAAATAATATTTAAGGAATTAGAGAAAAGAAAAATACTTTTGTTTCAATCTTATATTGCAATGGACGTAAACAAGGTCATTAAGCCTTTGGTACTCCAATCTATTTCTCTTCTTGGAATGAACATGTTCAAACATACTCCAATTTCTCTCACATCTTGAAAAACTACAAGTTTGACTTAACACTCTATAGCCAACTGTTGTAGATTTGGAGCGCTGGTTCCATATGTCATCCACCATTCATCTATACAAAACAATAACAAGTAAGAGTGTAAGACTATGCAAATAATATTTTTAAATATAAAAATTATATACCTGGAGGCATAAGTGTGTGATTATTTATTGTGGATGCTCGACCAAAGTCATGTTCAGCATTCCTAAACAACTTCATCTCACTTATAATCTTACTTTGCAATAGTAGATTTCCATGTGCATACTTCTCAAGAACATCTAGAAGTCCAGAAATGGTGCTCATACGTTTATCCATTATATTTGCATCATATTAAAATCGAGGATTCAACCAAAATACCGCTGCATAAAGATTTCTATAAAGTTATCCATCTCACCGATTATTGATAATGTCTATAAAAGGTTTCACTCTAGCCTTTCTCTTTTGAAATCTCCTCATCATTTCTTCTTTTGCATGATGAATAGCATCATACAAATATCCCATCGAAGGTCTATCATCACCATCAACCATTCATAGAACTTGAATTAAAGGCTCACTCATTCACACAATTATTACACATTCTTCCCAAAACAGAGAGTCTAGCACACTCTCAACAAACTTTTTTCCTTTGTTATCTTTAGCATAAGCAGATGAGACCCATTCCCTAGATGTCACCATAGCTCTCAACTCATCTTTAGTAGTTAAAATGCTTTGCAATGCAATGAAATTGGTAGTAAAACAAGTATGAGCTGGACAAAGTATTTCTTTTCCTCTAGTGAACTTTCTCATCAAATAAAATAGATAACAATGATTATAAATGTACTTTGTGATACTAGAAGCATGCTCAACAACACAACAAACTGACTACAATTTACCAATGTCCTGGAGTATGAGGTTGATGTAATGAGCAGCACAAGGAGATATAATAAAGGAAATTCTTCCATCAATAACTTGCAGTATTATCAATCACTATATGCATAATGTTTTCTACCCCAACATATAAAACAACCTCTCTAAACAATTGATACAACAATCTAGCAGTCTTTAAGACATCTAATACATCCATAGTTTTCAAAAAAAATTGTTCCTTTAGGACAATATACTAAGAAGTTAATTAAAGTCCTCCTCTTCTGATCTGTCCATCCATCAGCCATTAATGTGCAATCAGTCTTCTTCTAAATCTCTCGATAAGTTTCAACATAAATCTTGACTTCATCAATCATTTTTGCCAAGTAATAACCACGAATAGCATGCAAGTTTGGTCCTTTATAATCAGGACCTATGGCTGTTACAACATCTATGGCATGCTGATAATACATAGAATTAACAGCATTAAATGGCACAAATGCATCAATCATCCACTTCGCTAAAGCAAGATCACACCGTTCAACTGCTTCCTTTCTTTACCAACAATTCTGAAGAGACTTTTGAGCACTAGGAGTTATTCTCGGCATGAAACATTTCCCTAATGTAGCAGATTTCTTCTATTTTCCATAACTTGTAGTTGATTGTTTTATAGTGCTGGTGCTTTGAATCTTTTTCTTTTTTGCAACCTTCGGTGGTAACATATGTTTTTAGTATTGACATCCTCATCATCCTCATCATCACCACCATCACCATCACCATCACCATCACCATCACCATCATCTTCTAATTGCTTAATCATTATCTCTTCATGCTCCCTTTATCATACATTAAATGGATTGAAATCTGCTTGCATTTCTCTAACTCTTTTTTTTTGTTTAAGCATTTTCTTTAAGATTCAAAAGCATTTGATGTCGAACATCAAGAGGACATTTACGACATTGTTCAACTGCTCCTTTAGCTCCAGCTAAATGTTGCTTAAATCGATTAATGCCACCACCTGCAAATACTTTAACACAATATAAACAAACTAATTTAATTTTTTTACACCCAACACTAAGTTCAGGAGCTTCTCTACAATAACCACATGCCAAATCTGTTCTTCCTCCACTACCACTTGACATGGAAATTGAAGGTTGAGATGATTGGGCCATTGAAGGATCACTACTTAGAGTATTACCATCATGTGAAGACATTTTAAGGACCTAACATAATTTATAAGAGGGAATATAATTTCAAGTCAAATCACTTTGTAATCCATTAATTAGATTAACAATGACAGCCCCATCAATCACACATAACAGAAAAAGATTATGCTTCCCAGTAAATTTTGTCAAAGCTATTTTCTTATCCTGGACTAATAACAAGCAATCAGATGTGAAAAATCAACCAGTAGTCAACATGAGAAAGCATTGAGAAAGGAAAATTTGATGCCACAGTAACTCTAGCAAAAGTTGATAACATCAACTAACTAATCAATGTCACAGTAACTCCATGAAACACAATTGACTAACTCCATGAAACACAATTGACTAAACACAACCAGCTTAAATAAAAATCTAGGGAAGAATCGATGCCACAATAACTCCAACAAAAATTTGTAGAAGCAAAAGCAGAACAAACGAATAAACACTCTCTACAACTTATAGGCCAGCATATCAAAATCTCTACAACTTATGTTTGCTTAAATTTACAGTCAACTGTAAAACCAAACAAACATTACTAGCCAAAACATTTTAACCATAATCAATAATTCTTAGAACAGTTTCAATCTCTGGCTATAACAGTTCCAGAAGCAAATGCATCGAACAAAACTAGTTTCCTCATCCATTTTCTACACTTATTAATAGCAGAGGATATATTATGCTGTAGAAAATAAAAGAACAGAGAAACATACCTGAGGTTAAGATGATTAGGTTGCGAATGAATCAATACGACTTAATCAACGAACAACAAATTGATGCCAGAACTACAAGTTCAAAACACGGCCAAGAATAAAGAAAAGATAGAGTGAAAGAAGGAGATTTGTGAATAGAAACAAGAGTCTAACCTTTTTCACAGTGAAACAACAATGATCAAGACGTCTTCTGCTCTCCTTTGCTCCTCAGCGATTGAAATTGGTCTTTTCGTTAATTAGGTTTGCACTGTGATCAATATGCCCAATTCTGCTTCATTGTTCTTCATCATTTAAAGTCTATTAGTATATATATATAAAAAAAGATCGGGTCTCAGCTGGGTGGCCCGGGTCGACCCGCCGGGTCGACCGGGTTTCACCGAGCCAACTCCCAAGCGGGTTTTTGCCTCCACCCGGACCGGTCCCAGGCCCAGGTTTTAAAACTCTGGCTGCAATAGTTGTTGAAGAGCAACATGTAAGACATTCACTATTTATTGCATTCTCCTCACCACAACTTTGTGAACTAGTATAAACATAATCGGAGTTTCAAGTAGAGCTTGTTGAAACTTCTGAAGTGACAGTATCATGGTTGAATTCTGTTGAAATTCTCTGAGGGCAAGGGCTCCAACACCAACTTCTTATTCTTGACTTTTAATGAATAAGTATTGTCATACCCATTGTAATTCACCATTCTGTCAAATAACCAAAGTCTGCCTAAAAGTAAATGACATACTGTCATAGGGAGCACATCACACCAAATTTCATCTTTAAAGTGACTGCCCAAAGAGAACTGTATCAAACAACGATGTTGTATCATAACAGGATGGTTGTAAGTGATTCAACTGACATTGTATGGGGTATGATGCTTTTTCCTTCTGTAACTTCAGTTTATCCACAACTTCAGTAGAGATGACATTAAGTCCACTGTCATTGTCAATGATCACATTAAGTGCCTTGCCCTGTGTGCAACTTTAGTATGAAAAATGTTAGTTGTCCTCCAATCATCTTCTACTTATGTTATGGGAGTAGCGTGATTGGAAAGTATTATGTGGACCACGTAATTAAGTAAATCAGCAGCTTGCACCATGTCTTGGTCTTCATTAGATGATTTTGGTGCTACTTCAGTATTTAATTCAAAAGCATGTATAATCTTCTTCTCCTTTGTAGGGCATACTGTAATAAAATACCCATGTCCTCTGCACTTATAACACTGCGGTCCCTTAGTGCTTATTTTAGGCTTATTCGAATCACCATACACTCCTGGAGTTCTGACATTGTTCATGCTACCCTTCACATTATTATGCACAGATGTAGGTCGAATCATACCGCGCCACTCTTTTACGGACTTACTTCTATTAAATATTTATTACTTCTCTATCTACAATGCAAGTTGGTAAGCTTCATCCACTACAAATAGCCTGACAATATACATTTCTTTCCTAATATCTCCTCGTAGCCCCTTTAGATAACAAGCAAGAGTTTGTTGATCAGTTTTTATAATTTGGCTCCTCACGGTCAATTCATGCAATCTCTCTGTATATTGATCTACAGACATGTTAAATCCTTGAGCCAATCGAAGCATGTTTTCATACACCATTTGTTCATAGTTGATTGACAGGTATTTCGTTTCCAATTAGGCCTTCATCTCAGCCCAATCTTGTATAGAAGGCTAGTTTGTGCGTCTCATATGTTCTTATACACTTCCCCACCATACACACGTAACACCCTTGAGTTTCAATTTAACAAACCTGACCCTTCTGTTTGCTGGTACTGCAAACCATTCTAAATAGTCCTCTAAAGAAACCATCCAATCATGGAAAGCATCAGGATCAAACTTTCCATTAAAGTCGGCCACTTCAACCTTCATGTTTCTAGTAAATTCATCTATCATTCTTCCATTGTCTTTGTATCTATTCCCGCCCAGGTGTTCTCCTACTTCTTCATCATCCATACCCAAATCTCCTACATGATTCTGTCTAATTTTACCCCTTCTATTCTCTCCATTATTACTCCTCTCTTCTATGCCATCTAAACGAACAACAATGGTGCCCAAGGTGCAGGTGACTAACTCTATTTGTTATTGCTGGTGGTGTAGCAAGGAAATGAGGTCATTTTATGAAAGAGTCTGTTGTGGGGGATTAAAAATAGGTTGTGGAGATGTTTGATGTGAGGGATTCAAATTGGGTTGGGAAGGACCAGGATCCTGCAATCCCTTATTGGGATTATATGAATTGCCACTACAGGTTCTAGGCATGGGAGAACATAAATCAAAATGTCAGCTCTAATACCAATTAATGTCAAACCAAATCAAGAAGAACCAGGTTTACTAATTTTGAAATTCAGTAGAGAAGATAACATAAATAAAGAATTAAAAAAAGGGAAGAAGTCTGATGTTTTATTGCAAAAAATAAAGATTACAAGGAATACAAAAAAAATTGCCTCATACCACTCAAGAGAATCACTCTTATTTTGGAATCACACCAAATACAAAAAACTTTCATTAACATCTACCCAATCTAGACATACATTTTTTATTAAATAGAAATACATATTACAGTTATTTACTAGATAACTACTAACTAAGATAAGAACAAACAATTATATTTAATTTCTCCTGCCATTTGGAAATACAAGATGATCTTCATCCATTATTAATTAACTGCTTCCTTGTCAACCTGCTTTGCTTGAACATTCACGTCAACATGCATTGTTAGAATTTTGGCTTGCACATAATACTTCAATCCTCTAGAATCTGTGAAATCTGTAGCTACTGCAACACATTGCTCATTTTTTAAATACTTCAACTATGAATTTAAAAAATAAAAGACTGAATTATCTTCGATCAAACTCATAATAACTAATGGCCTCTATGAAAAAAGTTATATTGCTCCTAATAGCAAGTTTATTGGTTTTTTTGTTGTTGAAATGACAAAATGATAGTTATATTATTATGGTGGATAATAATTGGTATCTAGGAATACAAGAATTTTCTATGCCAATCAATTATTTTTAATGCTAAAATAACTAATAAATAAGGACAAACTTGTGAAAAAAGTTTTTTAAAAACCTAAAAACAAAAAAGATAACTAACCAAATAGGTCTTAAATAATGGAAAATAATTTGTAAATATTTGCACAATGCTGAATTTCATGAATGAACTCTCAAAAGAAAAACAATCTTATTTGAGGTTCATTAGCCTCTTTTTCTGTTTTTTTCACCTCCTTATGGGAGAATTTTCTTTTTACAGTTAGTGTAAAATTTATTAGTTTATACCTTATTGAGTGTATAGTAAATGTTGTATTTTAAAATTTTTATTTGAAAATGTATTAAAATAATATTTTTTTAATTTTTAAAATTTATTTTAACATTAACATATAAAAATAATTCAAAAATATATATAAAAATAATTCAACTATGCTTCCAAATACAACTAGTATACTAATTAAAGAGGCTTTCATAGACTAAAAATCCAAGCCAGTCAAACTTCTTTGCAGAACCAGCCCATTTTTTAGCCCACCTGTCACCAGCTTTGAAAAATCTTCGGAGTTCCGTTTTAAATGGTGAATGAATTTGTTGCATGCAAGTCTGGATGGTTAGTTAAGAATAGTCTCGTGGATTGAATTATTTTATTATAAAAATTAATATTTAGGTGTTGAAATGGGATAAAAAATAATATAAAAACCAGTTATTACAAACTTGTAACCTGGTAATTAGGACCGAGCTAACCCTAGATATCTTATCAAACCTGCAGTCTAGATAATGATATTTGAATAACCCGTTAAAATAATAAAGAGTATTCTAAAGTTTTTTTTTTAAAAAACTCATGTTAACTTTTTAAACATGTGACCTGAGTCATTAGACCTTAAGTATCTAATTTAAAAAAAAACTATGAAATTCAACTCTCAATCAATCAAATATTAAAGGATAAAATTGAAAGCAAAATCTAAATTATACAAAATGATTTTAAAAAATATTAATTAAAAGAATGAGAATCAAAATTAAAAAATCATAATTTTTTTTAATGGTGAAGTTGAAAAGAAAAATTAATTTAGCAAAAGGAAAAAAAATCAAAAGAATGAGGATCAAAATTGATATAAAAATTAAAAATAATATTCTAATTGAAGGGTGAAATTGAAAAGAATAATAAATTTTACAAAAGAGCCAAGATAAAAATTAGACATAAAAACAATGAGGACTAAATTAAAATATATAATACCATCAATTTGAATTGAAGGATGAAATTGAAAACCACTAAAATTTACAAAAACAAAACCAAGGAAAAAAATTAGAGATCAAAAGAATAATGAAGAAATTGAAGAATATAATATTTGGTAAATTACGATTGAATGATAAAATTGAAAACAAATAAAACTTCTACAAAAGAGTCAAGATAAAAAAAAAATAGAAATAAAAAAAAGAACTAAAATTGAAATACCAACAACAAAAAAGATCAAGTTATACTATTCAAGGAAGGTGAGTGAAAAAATAGAAAAAAAAAAAAGGCTAATCGGCAACAAAACAAATCACCACTAGTGGCATGCACCACACTAACATGAAAAAGACATAGTGACGCTCCCAACAACAAGGCAGAAAGGTATTTTTAGATGTAAGGAGTATCCCACTCATTGTCTGAAGGGCGAGGATGCCTCCCACACGCCCATCTTTTTGGTTTTTTTTTTATTCAAATATAAAATTATTCATGTGTTGACTTTGTAATTTCAAAAAATTCATTGTAAGAAACCAAAAACACCACTTGATATCTAGCTTAATTTTTTTATAATTTAAAGGTATTTTTGTTTCATTGTGCATTTTAACTATCTATTATTTTTTATATTTAATTAAATATCAAAGTGCCCCTCAACTTAAATTATAATAACAAAAATACCATCATAAAAATACAAAAATACCCTTCATGTTAGGTTTAAATTTTTTGCTTTTAATGATATTTTGGTCATTTAACTATGTAATTAATATGGAAAATGATAAATAGACTATGTATTTATACCCTTGTAAGTCAATGTGATTTTTATATATATATATACAGGGAAAAAAAAAAGAGCATTACAATGTTCTGGTAAACCGTGTAAATGTCACTACTGTTTTTGGAATGACAATCAGCTCTTTTAATTGATATTGACATGCAGAATATACAATAGGAAAAAAGAAAAGAAAAGAAAAAGGTCTGAGGTTGGCCACCAATTATAAATGAAGAAAAAAATGATGGAAGATTAAGATGTGTAAATTACAGGTGCCATGCCTCTCCGCATTCCATTATTCCATAGCATACATGAACACCACCATCTATTTTATGCGCTTCACAACGTGGGAGGCTCTCCTTGTGTCTTCAACACCCTTGACATTTTAGAACGTGAAGGCTACCACACCACACCATGCTCGTATTAGCTAGTAAACCAATCATTAGAGCAGAAAATCAAACCATTTTCTTATTCTTCAAACTGTTCAACTTCCCTCCCTGCTCCCTCTTCATATATATATACGCCATTCACGTTGACACAGCCACACAGGCAAGAGGCAAGAGGCAAGAGGCAAGGCAATTGTTGTCCACCTTTCTAGCAAGCCAAACCCATAGTCATGAAGAGCTTGAATTTTGGTGGATTATGTCTCTTATTAGGCGTACTTGTCCTAGAGGCACTCATTGCAGAAGGATTCAACTATGGTGATGCCCTTGATAAGACCTTAATGTTTTTTGAGGCACAAAGGTCAGGTAAGCTACCAGCCAATCAAAGAGTCAAGTGGAGGGGTGACTCCGGCCTCAAGGATGGGTACCTTCAGGGGGTAAGTATCTTCTTTTTTTTTGCACTTCATTTTGTAAAGTAAAGCTGATTTTACTTGCCGGGAAATCTCCACTGTCGGTATAATTAGTTATTGAAAAGGATAACAATTACAAGGTATGTGCAGGTAAACTTGGTGGGAGGGTACTATGATGCAGGAGATCATGTTAAGTTTGGACTGCCAATGGCATATACTGTGACAATGCTAGCTTGGGGAGCTATTGATTTCAGGAAGGAAATCACAGAGTTAGACCAGATGGGAAATACTTTGTGGTCTCTTAGATGGGGTACTGACTACTTCATGAAGGCGCACACACAGCCTAATGTTCTCTGGGCTCAGGTAAAAATAAATTGAGTTAAAAATACATATAGTAGGTCACCTGTTTTATATGCATCCATAACTGGAAATTAGTGATCGTTTAGGTGGTCTAAAAGTTGATAAGTTTGGTCTCAGCAACCGTATTTCCTTCCAGCTATCTTCCTTAATAATCTCACCAACATAATTGCACTAGGATATGCTGCAAAAGAAATTTTTGATCGGCTGATTTAGTCTGCAAAATCCAGGTTGGGGATGGTGACTCTGATCACTATTGTTGGGAGAGAGCTGAAGACATGACTACTCCTAGGACTGCTTACAAGCTCGATCAGAATCATCCAGGTTCAGACCTTGCTGGAGAAACTGCTGCTGCCTTAGCTGCATCAGCTATAGCTTTCAAGCCTTACAATTCTTCCTACTCTAATTTGCTCTTACTTCATGCAAAACAGGTGAAAATAACTATTGCTACATGATAGTAGGCAACATTTTAGAAAGTTCTGGACATTATTAACAGATAATTTGTAATCTACTGCAGCTTTTCACATTTGCTGATAAATATAGAGGTCTATATGATGATTCTATTCAGAATGCTAAGCAATTCTACACTTCGTCAGGTTACTCGGTATGCATTATATTTGCTCTTCAGCCAATCTGTTCTTAAGTTTTAATTATATCATTTGCGGTATATGTTCTTAAATAACCTTTTCTCTCATTTTAGGATGAGTTATTGTGGGCTGCTGCGTGGCTGTATCGGGCAACTGATGATGAGTACTTCCTAAAATACGTCGTAGACAATGCTGTATACATGGGCGGAACTGGATGGGCAGTCAAAGAATTCTCGTGGGACAACAAATATGCTGGTGTGCAAATCCTTCTTTCCCAGGTAATTTCATTCAAGAACCTCATCGTCATGAGAATCAGAGCCTCTAGCTAATCGAACTGTGTTTTTCTATGAAAACGTTGTGATTCTACGTATTCAGATTGGGAACTAGTAACGGAAGTTTGAAAAACTGACTGCAGATACTTCTGGAAGGCCGTGGTGGCGCATACACTTCCACCTTGAAGCAATATCAGGCCAAAGCCAATTACTTTGCCTGTGCTTGTCTGCAAAAGAATGCTGGCTACAACATCCACAAAACTCCTGGTTAGTCTTAAGTAGATATATAATATAATATCTCTATGATCCCTTTTCGATCATATAATTGCTTTTATCGATTCGTGATCCTCCTTAATATAAGGCCTTATAAAGTACGCTCGGTTGTGGTTTTGTTTCTGTATCAGGGGGCTTAATGTATGTCAGGGAATGGAACAATTTGCAATATGCCTCCTCTGCTGCATTTCTTCTTGCCGTCTACTCTGATTCTCTTTCTGCTGCAAATGCTAAGCTTACCTGTCCAGAAGGGCAGATCCCACCTCAGGCGCTCCTCGATTTTGCTAGGTCACAGGTATTCAAGGGACTCTACTTCAAGTTTGGCCGATCATAGTATTCACGTTTTGATGATCTTTGCTGGCAGACAAAATTCCATTTTTCCTGTGCATCAATATTTACATCTTCCGGTAAATGCCCTGTGCTGATTTCTCGTTCATATTGAATTTTCAGGCTGACTATTTTCTTGGTAAAAACCCCAAGTCTATGAGCTACTTAGTTGGATATGGACAGCAATATCCCATCCATGTTCACCATAGAGGTTCTTCCATTGCCTCTATATTTTCTCTTCAATCAACGGTTGAATGTGTTCAAGGATTTGAGAAATGGTATCGTCGTCCCGAGGGAAATCCTAATGTCATACATGGAGCTCTTGTGGGAGGCCCTGATCAGAATGATAACTTCTCTGATGACCGTTCCAACTACGAACAAACCGAGCCTACATTGTCTGGCTGTGCTCCTCTTGTTGGCCTCTTCTCTAAGCTGCAAAGTGTATCGGAAGCCGCAGGTAGGAAATTCACACAGAATGTTCCGTCACTCCTTCCCTGGTAGCTAGGCTTACTTCATTTCAGGAACGTTGTGAGCTACCAAGATGTAATCACTAATTCCCATGTCTCTCTTCCGCTAATATTTTCAGGCAACTATCCTAAGAAAGCACCAGTTCCTCGTCCAACAACACCACATTCCTATCAAGAAACTCAAGAAACACAAGAACCCTATAGAAGTCATGGTAAGAATAAAATTCAATTCTTGAAAGAAACTATATACTTCTCCATGGTTCCTTAGGGACAATGCCCTCACTATTTTGCAACTTTGTTTGATTTTCTTGGATCCGTACACTGCAGAAGCCCCGGTGGAATTCCTTCACTCAATAACCAAGACATGGACAGTTGGACCAACAACATATTACAGGCACAAGGTGATAATCAAAAACAAGTCTGAGAAGCCAATAAAAGACCTTAAATTGGTGATAGAAGACCTTTCAGGATCTATATGGGGTCTCAATCCAACACAACAGAGGAACACCTATGAGCTTCCTCAATGGCAGAAGGTCTTACAACCTGGCTCAGAATGCAGCTTTGTTTATGTCCAAGGCGGCCCTCAGGCTAAGGTTACAGTTCAAAGCTACAACTGAACGCTTGAAGGAAAGAATCGCCAAATATATTGAAGCCAAACGAGAAGCTTATAATTTCAAAATACAGGGAGAACCCATTTTTCTTTTACCTTTTGACACAATTTTCACCCGGTAATCTTACAAATGTTAATAACTGTTGTATCTTGACGAATCAGAATTCAAATATACCAAGCTTCTTATCTAAGGCTTCGTTTATTTGCAGGAAAGTTGTTTTTTTTTTGGAAAGTGAATTCCAGAAAAAGTAAATTCATGGAAAGTGAATTCCAGAAAAGTATTTTTCGATGTTTGGTAGTGTTATGGAAAATGAACTGGAAAATATTTTCCAGTGTTTGGTTATGTTATGGAAAATAAACTGTAAAAATAATTTATTAATAAATTAATTATTTTTTCAAATTTATCTAATATATATAAAATATTTAATATAAATATTTAATCACTTACAATAAAAGAATGAAATCTAAAAAGTATAATGATGAATTTTTTTTATTAAAATATATATTCATACATAGCTTATTTTATAAAATATAACTATATATGTCATATCATATTATATAGAAATAAGCTTGTGAAATATTTTTTAAGTAAAACCTATTACTATATTTTTTTTCAATTTTAAAAGCTTAAAATAAGTTTTTTTTTTCCATATGAAAAAAGCCAAATTAGTTTATGGTAAGAGTTAAATATTTGGGTTCTTTTTTTTGGTATGAAGTTTTTTAAAAAAGATAAATAGATTCAAAAAATATTTTGATGGGTTTTTTAGATAAATATTTTTTTTAGGGTAAAGGCAATTATCCCTTTAATATCTCTTTAATATATATCGAATAAACATCAAGAAATAAATATAAATATCTAACATCAAACAAAGTCATGCATAAATATTAAGTTTCGATGTCATATACATACATATTAGTTCAAATTACAAACATAAACATGCTAGACCGAATTAAACAAGTAAACATACTTGTCAAATAACAAACATAGTTTGAACCCAAATTTTAAACATAGTCAAACCATCTTAGCAAACAGGTCTGTAGTAGTGTTGGTTCACAAAATTTTGAACCCAAATTTTCCTCAAATTAGCATTTTTTGCCATAAATGCTTTTGCCAACATTTCATTTTGGACCAAATGATCAAATGCCTCCCCAAGAGTGATCTCATCAAAGCCTTCAATTTTCATCACTTCCGCATATAATGTATTAACATCAAGTTGATTTTTGCTTAGGCTTTGAATTGCAAGTGCTACATCTCCAATCTATTTAGACAACTTTTCAACACCATCATCTTCATACATGCGATTTCTCTTCCTATGTTGCCTCTTTTGTGTACTAGAGAAAGATGTCTCTTTTCCCTTAGAAGTTTCTTCATATTCCCTTTCATTTTCAATTGAAATTGATTGCTCTTCAGTGTTCTCTTCCATATTGACATCAACATATGATTTGGTATAATTTCCGATTGTCATATCTTTTCCAACAATAATTGTCATTGCCTCGTACATATCAAGTTTTTTATTGAGAAACTTGTCATGATTGGGATGTGCATGTTCATAAAGTTTAGAATATGCAATTTTTTAGTTCATTGTATAACATTTTAGAAACAAAAGTAAATATAAAAATTACAAAAAGTATAATATTTATCATACCTTTACTTCTTCATCATATATATCTTTCGAAACTGTAATCATCTTCAGACAATCATCTCAGCCAAAGCCACTTTTATTTTTAAGTTTGGTTATTATTCCCCATTCTTTTTTCACAGTCTTGAGATGATTGTCCACATGCTTAGGCTCGCATTGCACGTTGAACTTTTGACTGATTTCTGTAGCCACCTTAACAAAAGATTCTGCTTGAAAGGTGGAAGAAGATTTGCTTCCTTTATGTGCCTCCTCAGCTAATATCTCAAGCAACATGTGAGACATAGGCTTAAACCATGTGAAGTGCTTGCCCTTGCATTTTTTATTCTGTGTGGAACTCATTTCTACAAAAAAGAAATTATAAATTTATACAAAATAAAATCATACAATATTTAGATTTAATAAATTTCATATAAAAACTACAATTAATAATTAAAAGAGAAATTATAATAAAGTCAACATCTACTCTAAATACATAACAAATATAATACAAACTCAAGCAAGACCATAATAAAAACAAACACATAATTAACACTCAATTACTAGTTTCTTTGAGTGTTATAATCATTCTACATGGTTGAGGCAATCATTTCTCTTTTTGTTATCCACTCTCGTTGACTTAAGTTGATTGTTCGTCTAATTGGTTCACTATCCGAACATATTTCTTTCATAAGAAAGTCATAAGGATCAACCCCCATTATGTGATTATGAATAATACAACATGCAAGCACAACATCTACTTGTGTTTCATAAGACCAAAACGATTTTTCATCAATTGATCTAAAACGATTCTTCAAAATACCAAACCCTCGCTCAATAACGGTTCTCAATGAAGAGTGTCGAAGATTAAATAGCTCCTTTTTATTTTCTGGTGAACGTTCTGTAAACTCATTCAAGTGATATCGAACTTCACGAAAAGGAGAAATGATTCCTTTTCGAATACCATAACCAGCATCACCGAGATAATATTTCCCTACAAATTTTAAAAAAAAAACCTATTACTATCTTTATGTAATAAGACATTTTATATGTTTATTGCATATAATACATACTTTATTGTATACCTTCTGGAATTTTTAGACCATTAGGTCTTGATAATGCATCACCTAAAACCCGTGAATCATGGGCACTTCCTTCCCAGCCAGCTAAAACATATATAAACTTCAAATCAAAAGTTATAGCTGTTAAAACATTTTGTGTTGTTCCTTCTTTTCGACCTCGAAACTTTCCTTGAATCTCAACAGGAACATTTGCAGGAACATGGGTACCATCAATTGCTCCTACACAATCCTATATAAACATGAAAAAATAATTTATAACCTTTTCTTCTAGATGTAATTAATTAATGTATAAAGATATTGGTATTGTTTTCATACCTTAAAATAAGGATAGAATCTTCGATTATTCATTATCTCTGCTGGAACTGTATTCTCTGGATTTTTAATAAGGTGTTTGTATAACTTAAGAACTGTTTTTAAAACAATTCTAAAGTAACGATGGATAGTTTCAACAGACCTATAGTATATACCATTAATAACACGAAATCTTTGGTTTTAGCCTACTATTTGTAAGAACACAATTACTTGTTCCCTAATAGACACATTTTGAGTTGATCGTAATAGGTCACGACTTGTGAGAACATCACACAATCTATATAAGACAACAGGTTTCATACGATTTTGTTCAACGCAATGTCTATCATCTCGATTCAAAATGCTGTCAATATAGAATTCTCGTTGAGCAATTGCATTTATATGTGGTTCTCTTGGTATATAAATTCTATTTCTTTCTTGTTCAATAATAGCTACCCCTGTAGCTATCACAGTTACAGCTGCTCTCATACATGCTGCATGAATTATCTTACTATCCATATCATGAAAGTGAAGTTTTCTGATAACAAAACCTAAAAATTTGAGGAAATAAATATTAAAAAATGCATATAAAATACTTCCACAATCAATACAATAAATTATGCTGAAAGAAGCTAACAATGTATAATAGTTATAGCAATGATATCTGATTCCCTAAACAAACAAGGTTTTAAAATATATTATTTAAGACCATAAAAGTAAATTTCTCGATGATAAAACCGTTTCAAAATTATACAATTCATAAGTTCACAGCGATCAATAAACATTGCGCAATGAAATCCATATAATTACCGGTATAGTCCCACAAATTTATCCATATATAAGAAATATAATCAAACACTAATCATATATTAATCAAAGAAAACTAAAACACAAATTTATATTTATTGTTCTGTTATAATTCCCCTTATTAATTCTGTATGTAATTCCCCTAATTAACTCTCGCACAAACACATGAAAAAAAATAGGAGCTCACATTCTCTGGTTAATCCTTCAAAGCTTCCTTCCCCTGACTTCACAAGTATCAAATTAAACTTATAATTCCATTCCCCTATCCCATTCCCCCTCCTTCTCGGTCGATTCCCCTCTCCCATTCCTCTGTTCACTGTTCCCTGTTCCCTCTCCCTCTCGGTCGATTCCCCCTGTTCCCTCTCCTTCTTGATCGATTCCCCTCTCCCATTCCCATGTTCCCTGTTCCCTCTCCCTCTCGGTCGATCCCCCTGTTCCCTCTCTTTCTCGGTTGATTCCCCTCTCGGTTTCTCTCATTCCCCCTCCCCTGTTCCTCTCCCTCTCGATTTCTCCCATTCCCCTGTTCCCTATCGGTTTCCCCGTGTTCCCTCTCTGTTTCTCTCGCCATTTATGAACAAAGAAGCAAATATTGAAGACATAGAAGCAGGACAAAGATTCAAAGGGCAACAGGGCTCCTCCTTCCCAGTTCTCCTCCCTCTCCCCCCTCCGGCTACTGTTCAAAAACAAAGAGAGCAAGGGTTGATTTTCAACGCTTCCACCCGGGATATGGTGGCTGGATCCAGGGATAGTGTAACAGGGAGGGGCTGCTTTTTACTGGGGAAGATTGATTAACACAGTTTGGGGATTTTTGGCGTGCCTTGAATTGGTTTGTTGGGTTAGAATAAAACTGCCGAATGTGAGTGATTTTTGAAGAAAACTGTCATGGAAAAATTGTGTTTTTTGTGGCTTTGCTTGATGAATTTTAGTTGTGTTATGGAAATGTTATGGAAAACATATGACAGGTAACAGATTTATGGAAATGGAATGCCATACTTTTTACAGATCTATGAAGAAGATAAGAACATAAAGGAAATAGAGGAAAAAAAATACCTGAAATTGTGCAAGCGAAATGCTTCAATTGTCCAGAGAATGCTTCTGTAATTGTTCCTGCTTCCAATCGTTTTTGACGAGAGAGAGAGATCGTGATTTTTGAAAATAGGTGTATTGAAAAAAAAAAGTGTTTTCCTTTCTTTATCCGGAGGAAAACACTTTTCTTTGATAAAACAGTGTTCTTTTGTTGACTGGAATTAAGTTTCCATTTACTATTTTTTTGTAATGTTGCCAAACATGGGAAAGTAAGGAAAATGAATTCTAGGAATTCATTTTCCTTGAAACAAACAAGGCGTAACACACTTGGCTAATTCTAAGCAAATGAAGCTTCGAGGTCAGAGGCCTACACGAAAGATCAATTCACTAGCCTATTGGGGCCCGCCCTCTTTAAACACAAAAAAAAAACAAATTAATGTAAAATCGTTGCTAATGTATTTTTTATCATAAAAAAAAAACCTTGAATTTGATATATGTTATAATAACATCCTTTTTAAATATAGAGATGTAAACAAATCAAATAAATATTAAATTAATCCGGATTAATTTTGATTAATTTATAAAAATCATGAATTAAGCTATGAGTTCGTGATAACCCTATAAAAAGTATATCGAAACAAATTAGAAAGTTCAATTCCTAATAAATCAAATGTTGAAGGATAAAAGAAAAAAATGTTCAATTTTTTTTAAAAAAAAAAAGTTACTCAAGTCAACTCGTAAACTTACAACTTAAGTCATGAAAACCGGATTACCCCGTAAAAAACAAATTGAAAAAAAATTACTAAGCCAAGTTTTCAACTAACTCATTATTGAAATGCGATATAAAAAAACATGAAAAAAAAGCTTAGTTTCCAATTAAATCTAGGAAAGAAGAAAGAACTGAAGTTGACAGATCGAGATTGGATTGAAACAAGAAAAAAGAAGCTTACCAGCACCCGCAGTAAGGCATGAATCAATGCAAGTGGACAGGCAGCAGCCATCTAGCTTTAAAGAAAAGAAAGATAGAGGCATTATGTGAATAATGAAATCAGAAAAGAAACAATTTAAAAGAAAAGGGAAAAAAAGTCAAGCTGAATTAACCCAACAAACATGCAACCCGTGTTATGAGACCAGAATAACTTTGTAGAAAGTAAATAAAAAAAATCACGAAACTCAATTCTCAACGAAATAAACTCAAGATCCGAGACCTGAGTCATGAAAACGAGATTACCCCATAAAAAGTAAATATTAAATAAATTATAAAGTTCAACTATCAACTAATTCATTATTAAATGATAAAATTAAAAAATAAAAATTTTCATTAAAACAAACCTAGCTTTGGTGTAAAAAATAAAAATAAAAAAATAACATTTTCAATTTCATCCTCATTTTTGTTTAAATTTCAAATTTAATCTTTATAGCTTTAATTATTTTAAATCAGTAAAACTTCATTTTATTTTCCAAAACACATCAACCGAGTGCTAATTTTTTTTTTCTCAGCATCACAAGATGCTCAAACTCCTATCTTATTCATTCCTATCTCTCTTGAGCTTTTGCTCTTTCCTGTGGACCCTCTTTCTAGGAAGAATTTCTATGACTGCCCCCCTATGTCTAGGAATTCAAAAAAAAAAATTAGTTCAATCACACACTCAATATAAAAGAAAAAAATTGAATAATAATGATAATAATAATAGACCCAGAAAAAAAAAGAGGTAGCCCCTTCCCCCATCCGATGCATTTCAAATTTTCAATTGCTCAAATCCAGTTCCATAGCTTTAATTGATATAAATTAATAAAATCTCATTTAATTTCACCAAACCAAGATCAACCCGAGTGATTTCCTCAACGCCATGAGATTCAAAACAACGTCAAAGATCCAAATCAAAAGGACAACTCAAGGAACCGAAACAATAAAAAGAAGCAGCTAAAGGGCCACTATATAAAAAGAAAGCACTGTGGAACACTAATGTACATTACAGTGTTTTTTTCTTTTTCTACAAAGAAAATGCCACACTTTGTTTTTATTTGTAATTGAAGTCATTGTAATTGCCAAAGGCAGCATACACCAATGAATGCTTCAAAGTTCAAACCCTAATGGTCAGGAACATGGTTGCACTGATCAAGACGATCAAAACCAATGGCTGCCTCCTTCGATAATGCCTTTAAAGGAACTGAAGAGGCATGCTAGTTTATTATCATACGGCACGCAGTTGATAATGAACGCCTGGCCGCCATACAAGTAAAATCATACGGCAGCACAGCACCGTGGTTAAGAATTATAGCAGTCAATACTAAATAATTTTAATAGAAATCGGGAACCAGAACAGATCCAGAAACCTATGTGAAAATTTCAAGATATGATAAACTTTAAGTCATAATGGCCCTCGAGAGCTTGCAAGAAAATAAACATCCCCTAAATAACGCTTGAAAACAAAAGCAAAAAATCTCTTCTACAATAGCACTACCAAAAATAATAATCTTTCCAAGGAGAGAACAGGTGCAGAGATCCTTCGAGATCTTTATCTGCTTCACTCAGTAGTCATCATTAAATGTCTTCTTTTTTCCTGCATAGGATAAAAAAACAAGTGGGGGTTTAGCAGCACAACTCGAAATCTAAGGCTTGTTTAGAGTTAGGGTTGATCAACCATTTCATTATTTTTTGAGAATTTATTTCTCTGAATTAATCTTTTCTTGTGTTTTTGAATGTTTTGATGTGGTGACAAAAAACATTTTAGAAACACAGCATCTATCACTCCTAAATAGGCACTAAATCTACCGAAGTTGCCTAAAATAATTGTCAGGCCAACATCCAAAGCTACAATTCATTATTAAAACATTATTCACGGCTAAGGACAACAGTGTTACCAAACACAATCCTCACTGTTACCACAGTGAATTTGCTAGTCTGTCTATCCCTAGAAACAGAAATTCAGTTCATTCAGGTCAAAAAGGATTTATGAGCAATTACCTGAAGCAGCTGTGGTCACACTGGGTTTAAAAGGAGTCCCACGTCCTCGACCACCTCTGCCCCCACGTCCACTATCAAAACGGCCGCCACGTCCACTATCGAAACGGCCCCCACGACCCCTACCACCACTGCCTCTGCCACGACCTCGGCCACTGTCCCGACTGTCACGGTTATCACTCCTTGGTTTTGCTTCATCCACAGTTAAGTAGTATTCTCCAAGTTGACTTCCATTAAGCTCAAAAGCTTTGCTCAAAGCATCAGCATCATTAAATTCCAAGTAAGCCATCCTGAAATTGGTTTACAATTTAGAACTTGGCATGACTCACTATATCACAAGCCGCTCGGTAAAATTAAAATAAGACTTGACAGAAACCTAGCCATCTATTAGAACATAACAAAAACCTTTAGATAGTACTTAAACATGAAGCACCCTTAATCATCCATCATAACCAGAATATTTACCTAGCAACATAACAAAAGTAGAGAACTTCTCAAAACACTTCTTTTGAAAAAAAAATTATTTCATTCCTCCCAGACCACTGGCTGGCAAAGTTGCAGCCTTGGCACAAGTCTCTATGGACAAATCAGATTATGTAAACTCCCCATGTTTGAAATGAAAAAACAGATCACATATACATTAAGAAAGAGAATAGCTTAATTGTTACCAGCAAAACTACTGAGATTATATGAATGGACAAAACAACGATTCTCACCAAAGAAATCCACATTAAATTCATTCAACGTGAACCAATTAAAAAATATAAACAAAGTAATTCTGAAAGAATCATTCAGAAGAATAATCACATGGCAGCAGTCAATCTAATGTAATCTTGCATATTAGGAAAAAAGAATATAGTAAAAGGGATAGAAGGGGAATGTACCCTTTAATGGCACCGGTATCATAATCAGTTGGAATAGATACCCTTTTAATCTCCCCACAAGAACCAAAATGCTCCTGGAGAGAGCTCCTAATCTGTAAAGATTTGGATTGAACACACGATGAGAAATCCCCTAGAAATCTCAGGACCACAAAATTGACCTTTAAAGCTACCACAGTGGGAAATCATTACCTCATCCTCCCCGGCAGACTTGTCAAATCCCTTGACAAAAATGGTTTGGGATTGACCACTCCCTCCCTTCGGGAATGAGCTGCTATCTTTGCTGTATGGTGTATTTGAGCCCTTCTCGCGAGCCAAATCAAGTCTGACATCCCGGCCAAGTAAAGTTGTACCATGCAATTTTAGAGCCTGTTAAGGGAAAACAGAGAAAAAAAATAAGGACACAAGTACAGTTATCAATGACTAGAAAAAATTTTAGATTTCCCAATGCAGTTAGTACTAACGCAGAAAAAAAGAGTTAGATTCCCAAAAATAAAGCATGTACATGATACTGACCCAGCAACAACGAACATTATACTACAATAAAAAAATAAAGATTATACCATTTGAAAAAAAGCTCAGTGCCAGGGGACAACTGAATTTGAAAATGAAAAGAAATTATAAAACCTAACCTTCTGTGCTGCTTCAGCTGTGGTAAACTCAACATGGCCAAAGCCCCTAAACCTCTCATCTGCATCTAAGGCGAAGCGAACATCAGCAACTTCCCCAGCCCCTTTAAAGAAACTTTCCCTGCAGTAAAAACTTACACAGGTGAGAATTATGCAAAAATCGATCTGGATTTGCAGGAGGCTCAAAGATGAACATACACATCAGCACGTTCAACTTGAAATGATAGGTTTCCAACAAAAAGTGTCTTTGACCCAGTATTCTCATGAGCAACTGGTGTAACAGGCGTCTTGGGCTGCATATAAAGAAATTTATTCAAAAGATGTACTACAAACTTAGTGCAAAAAAGAAAAGTAAAGGCAAAATGTTGAATTACAGTTTTGATATCAGCATCAACCATCTCTACATCAGTGTCCTGATCCAGGAAAAAAAAAACAAGTTATCTTACACTCACAAGTGTGTAATAAAGCATTAATTAACTAATAGAAGCAACTTTACATTTTTCTTTGGAGTCTTTGCTGGCTTTTCATCTTCACTATCTTCCTCACTCTCTGACCCATCGCTGGAGCTCTCCTCTTCACTGCTACTTTCCTTTTGAGCAGTTGCTTTTGCCTGCGCCACACAAAATTATGGTTGTCGAATTGAAAGCAATGAATAAAAAACTACAGAAAAACAACAGATCCTAAGAGAATAAAACCACAAGCATCACCATAATATATATCATGTATGGTAATGATCCAGGAGCTTTTCAAAAGTGATTTTGGAATTAATGGTTCTTTTGGAGCTTTTCAATTATTTTGAAATTCCATTATCAATACCACTGAAAAGCACCCAAAAGAGCATCAACTTGATGCATTTCCAGCCCAAAAGAACTAAGGAAAAGTACCTGCAAACGCATTACCAAACAAGCCTAAAAGCTGATTGTGTTTCCCCAAGCAAAACACCTTCATATTTGAACATATGCAACTAATTCAGCATATGCAAGTGTTTGTAAATATCTAAGCATGTACATGTTTATGCAAAATTACCTGTTTCGATTCCTTTGTTTCAGTTACAGAGGACGGCTTTTTGGAAGCAACAGCCGCCTTTGCTGCAGGAGCCTGCAAGGAGAAAAAGGGAAAGATTTACTGCATGATAAAACAGATCCGCAGCAATCATGGTACAACAAAATAACATTCAATATGATTCTGAGAGAATTTATCTTTCCTACATGAAAAACTGGTTGGAATGACATGGATAAAGACAAGAAAATACAAGCCACATTGTTTTATTAATTTAATTGACCTACGGCAATGATAATATAACTTGTGGTTAAGAATCAGCCAAATCCATATTTAAGATTCTATAAGCATATATGGTAATACCTCATCTTCAGAAGAGGATTCATCGGAATCTGAGTCGTCATCACTTGAATCAGCTTTCTTCTGGGCAGCTGGTGCAGGAACCTTCTTAGGATAAGCAGCCTTTGTAGATGCACCCTACATAAACAAATAGTAAAACAATTCAGTAGGTTTGCTGGCTGTTACCTCTGCTGCAGAATTACTCAAATCTGTTAGAATTAAATATCCAACACATTCACATAGAGATTAGAAACAAGTTAGAAGGGCACCTTATCATCATCAGTGGATTCACTGTCATCAGAATCGCTTTCAGAGTCATCACTTAATTCAACTTTTTTAATGGTAGCTGGTTGTGCAGGAACATTCTTAGGAGCAGAAGCCTTTGCGGGAATTTCCTACATGATTATTTAATCAATGGTCAACAAAATGTAACTCACTACAGATGAAATTACAAAGTTCAGGTAGGAAGGATGAGGAAGGCTACTAAACTAGAAAGCTTGAAAACAAACACCAATGCTAAGGCAATCAGATAATATATTTCACTAACCAAAAATATCCTAGTAGTATGCCAATGGCCTTGGCTTAAGCTACTATAGTTTTCTCCAAGCACAACATAAATTTTACAGCAAATTACAACCAAAGATTTGTATTCATTCAGATCCTATAAATCAGCATCTGAGTCAAAACTCTCATTTGATTAACCATTTTTTGCAACAAATGCTATATATATATATACACACACACACACGACAGTGAAGTCAATTTAGGATTTTTGTCCAGGATATATTGTAGTAATTTCTCTAGAATTTTGCAAAACATATTGAAATTTACCTCATCATCAGAAGATTCATCCTCTGAAGACTCAGAACTGCTGCTGTCATCCTTTCCCTTCTTAGCAGCAGCGCCATGGGAACCATTTTTTACAGCAATTGGCTCCTTGGCAGGAGTAGCTTTCACAGGTGGCTCCTGAAATAAAAATTAAATTTAATTAACAAAAAGAGGGGGGAAAAAGCCGCATCATCTAAACTTTGCTCCAATGCTTACCTCATCAGATTCCAGCTCAGATCCGGAGTCTGATTCAGAGTCACTGGATTCTTTGGCAGGTGGTTTAGTTGGCTTCACTGCCTTCTTTGGCAGAACCTTAACCTAATAATTTACAAAATTGTGAACCAAATCCATACATAAAGTAAAACTTGTTCTAAAACATACATAATTACAAAATTGGGAACCCAAAATACATATATAACGCAAAATTTATTCAAAAAGAAAAAATCAAACACCCTATTTTCATCAAAAATTTGATTCAAAATTCACACATTACAAGTATTTAGACCATGAAAAACTGCATGAGAATTTTAAGTTAAATCTGTATATACCTCTTCATCCTCTGATGAGGAGTCATCAGAATCACTGGACTCATGTTTCTTCTTTTTCAGGGTCTTAGTTTCAACCTTTGCCTTCTGGACAGCCTGAGCTACTCCGTCATTTTTCTTCTGCTTTTTGGCACTCACAATCTTCTCTAAGGCTTCTTCTGCTTCCCTCTTGTTCTTACCTGCAAACACCACAGTTTCAAAGCAAAATTACACGTTAAACGGAACAAATTCCAAATTTAACACAACAGCATGCAGATAAGATAAAGCAAAAAATTTATTTTCTCAAATTTAACCCCTGTATGCATAAACTCGTTGGTAAACGACCGATAAAACTTACACAAATCACGAGCTTCTGTTTTATTATCAAAGTTCTCAAATTCAGAAAATCGAGAACAGAAAAGAGACCAAATCATTGTATAAAAGAAAATCTCCTTTCTATTAAGAGAAACACACAAAAATCACTTCAAAATCCCAATACATAAACCCACGTTCCACAATCAAACCCTAAACAACGCATACCACACTAAACCAGTGGAAGATAACCACACAGAACCACAGCAGTAAGACCTTAAGTACAAACTTTTTACCTTGCTTCCCAGCCTTAGCAGGAATTACAGCAGGAGCTGCTTCAACCTACAAAAACAGCACAGGGCCCTATTAGACAAAACAAACATTAAAAGACTCTTTTTAAAAAAAAAAATCAAAGAATAGAAGAAGAAATAACGAAAGAATCATACTTTGGTAGCTGATTTCTTGCTAGACTTGCCCATTTTGCTTGAATAATTTTAGAGATAAAAATCTGAAGAACGGCTCTACAAAACCCTAGTTTTCCAGATATTTTGTAGGGTTTTGAGAGTGGTGAATATTGCGGGGAATGAAGAGTGTATATTTATAGGCGTGTCCAGTGTGAGTAGGGGTTTGATTAGGGTTTATGACTGCCCGCCAGTGTATATTATGATTCGGTGGAGTGACAGGTCTTTCAAATTTTCACCGTTGGATTTAATGACTTTTGATTTGATGGCTCGAATTCGGAATTTTTGTAAATTCCTTAAAAGAATTTTGTTTATACATGGACTCTGGGAATAAACTAGTTCATCCGCCTACGTTTTAAGTCGAGTTAGGGTAAATTTTCTTTAAAGTATAAAAGAATATATTTAGATTGTTAAAAAAAAATTGATATTGTAATTAAATTCAATACAACATTTAAACTTGAAAATTTTCTATCCAATTTTTTGATTTGATTGAAATTTAAGTAGTTTGTTAATGTTGTAACTCAAATTATGAATTCTATTGCATTCAATTAAATTTTTATTTTATTATATGATAAAAAATATTATTATTAATTAAATATTAAAAAATAAAATTTAATAAAAATCTCACACTAAATAATAAAATTAGCCAAAAAATATAAAAATCTAGCAAAAAAATCTCAACATAACTTTTTAATTACTATTTAATTAACCTACCAAACCTGAAACTAGGGTTATGGACTCCACTTGATCAATTTAATTTTTCTATTTTATTATATAATAAAAATACAAAAAGTGATTTATCATCAACCTAATATTGAAATAGTATTTGGTTGTTGTCTCAAGAAAAAAAAGATGGAGACAAATGAGATAAGATAGAAAATGATATAGGGATAAAATTATGTTTTGTAGTGATATACAAGATAAAATGACTCTCTTTGTATCTTATTTGATTATGGAGGACAAAACATGATAAAATATAAAAAAATATATATTTTACTATTAATATGTATTGTTGTCAAACTTACATATTTAAAAAAAAATTAAATATTTTTTACTTTAGTTTATATTGATTGTTGAAATTAATAATATTATAATAAACCTAGTTATAAAATTAGAACTGGCTTGACGGGTTGACCTAGGGTCTAGACTGGTCCGAGTTTAAGAAAAAATAGAGAAAATGTTTACTCAACCTAACCCGATTAAAAACCCAGGTGAACTTTATATAAAACACATGTTAAAAATCTGTTGATTTTTAAAAAAATAGTTAAAATAAGGTTATTTCGATTATTTTTTAAAAAACTTTTGAGCTAGTCAGGATGATCCTCCTAAACCTTACTTTAAATCGACTCTCAAATCAAGTTTTAAAAATATGATAATAACAATTTTTATCCATACATTAACTCAAGTCAACTTGTGTTGACCCTCGTAAACTATAACCTAAGTCTTGCCCTGGTTAATCCTTGAGTCAGGTTTTCAAAATAGTAGTAGTTTTTAAAATCATATGGTCCTCTACCAAAATCCCTATGGAAGTTTCAGCAAAATTCCTTATATATCTAAGACATCTCAAGTTATCAATAATCATTTGTATACTTTTAAGACCAAAACAATATCATATAAAGATACTGTGCATAATAATACATATTAGAAGTGTTCTTATTGATTAAGTATATATATTCAAGATTGAACTCTTTAGCATACATATCTTCAATTGTTCACTAAGAGTTGTGTTTCTACGGCAAAATTAAATCAACCTTCAAATTTTGTCTAATCTTTTCTTTTATTTAACTTTTTTGATGCTACTAATATGATTAGAGATAGTAACAAGATGAAATATTACTCTCTTTCTTTTTCTTAAATGTCGCATACACAAAGAAGAAGAAGATGATTTCAATTAATTGGGTCCCCGGAGTTCGACGCCTTTTACAGAAAGGTCATTGGCTGCAATTTTCTTCAATTTGACCCCTATAATTGACCCTAAACTTTTGATTTTCTTGCAATTTTACCCTTAATTTCAATCAATTGACTTGGTAAAAATTAAATTTGGTATTCTAAAATTTCAATCTTCTCAATTAAGCTCAAATTGAACTTTCAAACTTATGTTTTCACCAATTAAGCTCCTAATAAAATTAATTTGACCCATTAAAATTATAATTAAATCCCTGCACCTGATTAAATTCTTCAATTGGATCCAAATTAATTCTTAAACATAATTAAACATTAAATACGGGCCATGATTAAATCAAATTGGCCCATTAAATATCTAATTATATCTATGAACTTAATTTTTATGCAGATTCATCCAATAATCATTTAATTAACCTTGAATTAGCATTGTCTTTCCAATTTTAGGCATAACAAGGTACTATTAAGCTCCTAATTTGTCCAAAATTTTAGCTTGATTTTTCTGCATATTTAAAATCCTCTTCAACCTACTTTTGTCAAAATAACAATATTCTTGCTATTATTTTTTATTTTTTATTTTTTTATGGGGAAGGAAAAAAGGTAAAATTTGAAAAATAACCTAAAAATAAGTTATGACACCCACTGTCACCCCATGTAGAAGTGCCACCCAAAATCACATTGATCTCCAACAATGCTTTGTTATGTTAGTTGGACTCTTCCCTATCTTGTTCTGAAAGAGTATCCCTCTTTACAAATTGTTGGATATAACCCTTTGCTATTAACTACTCAATCTCCTTCTTTAAGGCAAAGCATTGTTCGATATCATGTTTATTGTCTCGGTGGAACATATAAAATTTCTTAATGGTATAAGTGTAAAGAGTCATCTTTATTGGGGAGGGATATTGGAATTTGTTTTTACCCTTGATGGTAGTAAAAACTTCAATGATGGTGGTGTTCAAAGAAGTGAAAAACCTTTCGGGGATATCTAGAATGTTCATGGACCAACCTCTTTTTATTATTCCTTGAGTTTTAGTTCTAGTTAAGGGAATAATTCTGTTAGGAAGGTCCCTCCAATTAACTCTCCTTATAAAAATAAAAAGATTCATGTCGTAACATACATGATTTTTCTACCCATATATAATTCTCCAGGACATGTTTCATCTTAAGCAAACTTCTATCTGGAAAGGCATACAATTCTCTTTATAAAGCTTGTTCTTTTACCCCATTTATTAAGGCCTCTGAGGCCACAAACTTAAGCAACTCTTTTACCTTAAGCATCTCCTCATTAAATCTCTTCAAGTATGCCCATGTGGACTTGCTTTCAGTGGGTAATCCCTAAAAGCTTTGTGAAGCTTCACTTGGTGGGTATATTGGTACTAAAATGTGCCACTAATTTAGCACAAAGATCGTTAAAGCCTTTAATAGAATCTGACTTTAAACTATTATACCAGACATGCATGGATCTATAGAAAGTTGTAGGGAGGATCTTGCGCATCGCATCACTATCTTAGATGATGAATTCTAGGTTATTCCGTATATTTTATACGTGTTTCCTTAGGTTAGAAAAACCATCATAATTATCCAAGCTTATTTTGGTAGAGATATAATCCTGGGGAATTTGAGTATTAAAAACTTGCCTAGATAAGAAAAAGTCTCACACTTAATGAGGGTTATACGCATCACTCTAAATGTGCTCAAAGATCGATCGTCTCTCAATCCTTTATTTATTAGGCTTTAAAGAGCTTGAGTAGTCTTGTACGAAACGAAAGAAGTGATAATCGTTGTTCATCCTATGGTATCGAGAATGAGCACACCTTAAACACTCACTCTGTGCAAGGGTACCGTGATAATAAAAGCAACCCCTTGTAGGGCTTGATATATATTGGTAGGGGTGTTCACGGTTCGGTTCGGGTCGGTTTTTTAGCCAAAAAAACCAGGGAAACCGGATTGTTCTATGGTAACAGTGATAACCATTGTTCACTCTCTTCTCTTTCCCCTTTCAGATGATGTTAAGAAATATTTGTATATTAATAATCAAACTACACAATTTTGACACAATAAAATAACTCCTAGAAGCCCTCATTGCCTCTGGGTTACGATCTGCAGGGAGAGCTTGGATAACCATTGAAGCAAAATACTGCTTTTGGATAACCTCTAGGCTTACGATCTGCTTTTGGGGGTGGGGGAGGGGGAAGGGGAAGGGGAAGGGGAAGAAGGTGGGGCGGCTGGGAAGGGGGAAAGGGTGGGGCGGCTGCGAAGGGTGAAGGGGAAAAGGGGAAGGAGAGGGCTGGGAAAAGGGAAGGGGGTGAGAAGGCTGGGAAGGGTGAAGGGAAAAAGAGGAAGGAGAAGGCTGGGAAGGGGAAGGGGAAGGGGGTGGGGCGGCTGAGAATGGAGAAGGGGTAAAAGGGAAGGGAAGGCTGGAAAGGGAGAGGGGAAGGGGGTGGCGGCTGCCGCTGGAAAGGAGTAAATTGATTTAGAGTTAGGGATTGATGCTTTTATACCTTTTTTTTAAACCGGTCCGGTTTGGTCTGGTTCAATCGGTTTAAGCTATTTTAAACCGGAACTGAACCGGACCGGATGGTTTTTTTTATCGGTTCGGTTTTTTTGGTTAATTTTTTCTCGATTTTTTCGGTTTAATCGGTTGATCAGTTTTTTTGAACACCCCTATATATTGGGGCAAAACACTCTCTTGAATGTTGTCTTTCTTAGACTTTTTAGAGTAGTGTTACTTACAAGAACTCAGAGCAGCCAATGATGGTGGCCTAGGGGCATCTAGTGTCACTAAGGCATTTAGTGTCACCGAAAGGGCCAAGACTTGCTAAGGTAGCATGGCTTGATTTTTCTTTTGGGTTGCTAACACTTCCTAAGATAGGAGTTACACCTAATTAATAAGAACTGATTAGGCATATCCTGGTCTAGGTGTGTCTTGGTTGACTACTAAAAAATAGCTTGGAAATATGAAAAATAAGTTCTAGAAAGAAACTAATGACTTTTTTTTTTCATTAGTTCTCATATACAACACTAATGGATGATGTTATAAAGTTCATGATGTTTAGGAATAAGATTCTTTAGTGGTTGAATTATAGGTTAATCAAGTGCTCTTATAATTACTTTTATTCTCCATCATAAAGGAAAGTGATGGCTTTATATAATGCTCATGATACCTACAAGGACTCTCAAATGTTTAATTCAATATCTTTATTGAGGGAAAATGTAATAACTATACAAAAAACCATTAAATTCTAAGAACAAGATTTACTATATTTACATGAGTAATGTAAATATATAATAATATTTAGTACATATAATGGAACATATATAATAATATAACCTCATAAACAATATAATTGATGCAGTTTTTAAAAATAAAAAACCTCAACCAAATCATGTTCTTCCATTATAAGAATATGAGACCATTTATTTACATCATGAACTTGTTGGATTCTCTTACAAAAAACATCAGCTAAAAATGCTCTTTAGATTGGTTAAGATATTAGTTATGCTCTTTACTTGTAGCTTTTCTTCCGGAGACATGTCATTGAACTAAAATCTACTTTGAATTTAAGTATGTGAAAACCTAATTCTCATTTGTTTATCAATGATATTCATTTACTCAATGAATACGAGAGCGAGAACCCTCCCCACTCAAAAAAAAACAAAAAAAAGTGACCTAGCAACCAAAGAAAGAGAGAAAATGTCATTTCATCATGGCAGAGCCACCCATAGTTGATTGTCTCAGGCTGCATAGTAACAACAAATAAGGTATGCAATATCTACCAAATCTCATAAAAAAAATAAGACATGCAATCCATTGTTACAATCCACAATAAATTATCTTTGCCTGCATAGCAATATAACCAGGAATTTATTTTTTTTAATGATAATTCTGCTACCTCATAGATATATTTTTCTCTTGTTAAGAATTGTTTTCTATCAAATCATTTTCAATCTAACTACTTATGGAATCAACCTTTACTTAAAACTCTATAAGAGTAAGGAAAAAAAATTATAAACTCAAAAGAAAAGACCTAGGAGGGTAAGAAAACCAATAAACTAGATATTATTAAATGAAAAATATCATATCCAAGACATAAATCCTCAATATGGGATTATTGAAAGAAAAGTATTGAAAAAAAAAGAATAAAAAATACTATAACTAGTGACCAAATCCTTAAAAATACCCTCGAGACCCTAAAAAGAGAGTAGAAAGAAATAAAGGTTTTATTTAACTCTATTGACTAATTTTCATTCTTAAGATAAATATTTTTTTTATAAATAAATTCGCAATTGAAAAGTAAATTTTTTTATCATCATAGTTTTTTTAATATCCAACTCATGTTTGCTAACAAGATTTTTTAAAATTATTTTTAGAAAAATTATCTTGACCCTTCTATAATTTAGTAATTTTTTTTATTTTTTTTCTATTCTTTTACATATTACAGTTAATATATTGGGTCAACTCAATTTTTAAATTTAAACAAAAAAGTAAATATATCTTTATATATAATATAACATAAATAACTAAAATTTGCTCATGAAAAACTCCAAATAGATTTCATAATCTAATTGATTTCATCTCTTCAACATAAAACCTCACAAAAATCAAAATCTAATCTTATATATTTAATCAAATTGTTTTGTCTTCATGCAATTTCAATTAGGTTGTGAGTTGTAAATTAATTATTTTTATTTTTTTCAAAACTAAAAAAAATTCCATAGTGATTTCAAAACCTGTTTCTTCCCTTTAAAAACTTCAAAAATTGCTTGATTTTTGGATAACAAAAATGCCATTCAACCTTTTGCTTTTTCCACTCAATGAAACCCAAGCATTTCTAATAAAATACTTGACATAAAAATTTGAATTTTTAACTAGAGCTTGAGAACAAGAGCAAGGCTTTTTGTTTTGAAGTTCACACAACATATGAGAGACGGGGGGATAGACTGTGGAGATGTGTGGCTGTTGTTTGTGTGAGATTGCTGGTTTGGTTTTGATTTGGAAGAGATAAGAACTAATCAATGATAATAGTTGTCGAAGGAGGAATAAACAATGTGCAGTGGTTGTGTTGGTTTGTGGGAATTGTTGATCTTTGTGGAGGAGGAGATGTGTTTAGTTTTCATTGGCTGCAATCTCATTAGGCATTAGATGTTTCGCCAAAGATGGTGGATGTGGCATGGTTGGGCTGGCTAGACAGTGGTGGTCGGTGGTAGAGAAAGACAAAAAGGAAGAAGAGTGGTCAAGGTATGAAAGAAGAGATGACAATTTTGTAATTTTATAATTTTAATATTAAATATCTCTTTAATCATTGATTGAAATGGAATAATAATCTTATAAATTATTTAAATTATTTTGTTAATTTTTTTAATAAAAATGTAAAGTGTCATACAATTTTAAAAATTAATTTGAATGTAAACCATAATGTTTTTTAAAAAATCACAACAAAGTAAAAAAAATGATAATCAAGCTATTTTCTTTCCATGTAACATATTAATACCTATTAACTGTTTGAGAATATAGTTATAATTATATTTCAAAATATTTTTTGTACCAAAATACATTAAAATAATATTTTTTATTTTTTTAAAATTAACGCATCAAAACGATCTAAAATATACTAAAAAAATTAATTTTTAATAAAAATTAATTTTTGAATTTTGAAAGAACACGGTTTAGGCGTTAGCAGTTAATATTTTTAAAATTTTTTAAAAGTAATTTTGATACCTTAAAAATACAAAAAAAATTATTTTTAATAAAACAAAATTTAATTTAAAAAAACACAATTTATACCGCATTTAAATTTTGGAGAAAATAGTTCAGATGTTAACTGTTATGATTTAAAATATTTTTAATTTAAAAATTTATTAAAATAATATTTTTTTATTTAAAAAAATTAATATTGGTACCAACACAATTTTAAAATACAAAAAATATATATTTTTAATAAAAAAAAAATTAATTTAAAAAAACACAATTTATACCTCATTCTCATTCAGAACCTTGCTAAGCTAGATGAGACAAATACCTACTCCATACTCAAAGCCCGAGAAGGCATAAGCAACAACGCAACAAATAAAGCGACCCAAGAATCCCACAAGTCTGAAGCAAATCGTTCCCAATCTCAGATAAATTGACTTCTTCATTGTAACCAAGAAAATAAAAACCCATGGAAGGAAGAGAGACCTTAATAATGTAGTGTTCATCTTCCTGAATTCTTATTTGCTAAAACGCCTCTAATTTCATTCAGCACATTTCATATCAGTTCTGCTTTCTGATTTCACAATTCTTTGCTGCTATTTGCACTAGCCTGTCACTCCACAATACAGGCCCCCTGATCCAAAAGATCCATGCACATGCGAGCATGAACTGAGAAGTTATTATGGTTCTAAAGAATAAAGCAATATTAGGAGACAAAAACTAGACATTGATTGTTCATACACATTACTGACTCGAGGAGGGGCTCAAAATGGGAAACCTCGAAAGTTTGGATGCCCCAAATCTGGCAATGTGAACGCATCTTCTAGGAATGAGTTTAATGGATATTTTGTGTGCATGCAAACAACAAAGCTTTGCCCAGCTTTTCGTTCCGTGAGGAACTTGCCATAAGTTGTGACTGAGTAGGAAAAACTCGATTCTTCTTGTCACTTTTGTTTCTGAATAAGCCAATCAAACAACTTCAAAATTCAAATCCTGAAAAAAGATCCAGAAAACCACATTAACTGAAATTTGATATTAAAGCACTGTTTGAGGGGCATCTTAAGTAAGTATATGAATTTTCTGTCCACGACTCTAATAAGATGTTAAAGAACTGATAGTTGTCGGTGAACTGTAGAAAAGAGAGTCAATTTCACATAAATAATTTCAAAGAAAATTCAGTTTGACACCAGCCTACTTAATTCAACCAGTTTTGCAAAGAATTGATTCGCTTCATCATAACATGACCAAGGTAAAAATTAATTATTTAAATCCAAAATTTCCATATACCTTCAAGTACGAACCCACAAAGGTTCTAAGGAAAAACCCTTCTCATTTCGGGAATGGGCAGCTGAAGCCCTAGGTGGAGGCGCATGCACTGTTATAGGAAGAACCCACTCACTTTTGTCTCTACCTTCTATCAGAAGAGGATGCTCATATCTGAGTATGGAAGGTCAAGAGAGTTAAGGAGCAGAGAGAAGTAAATATAATCAAAACTGAAAAGCAAATAACCATATGAAATCGCACATCATATCAACATAGCTAAAAGCGAGATTTTTCACGTATTAACACAAATGAGCTGTAATTTTACACTTATAGATGCAATGTCTAGTCATCTAAGTGTCCTCAAAGAAGAGATCGCAAGCTCATTCACCAGCCTTCAACCTTCAAGACCTTAATCCAACTAGCTGACACAACAGAATTGCCTTTAAAACACTGGTTATCTCCTTTTCAATTGCAAGTAATTTTATTGTTGATGATTCCAACTTCCATTCAATGAATTTTCATGCTTTTTAGTAAGAACAATTTGCCAAAATCTGATAAGTAGTTTTTTCCTCCAATCTACATTTTTGTAGTCCTTCCCTTCTGCTATTTTTTTTTTTTGGAGTCAACTTGTCATCTCAGGTTAGCAACTAAGAGTCATTCAAAACTGAGCTATGAAACCCAAGATAGAATAAATAGCAGCCAGAAAAAAGAAAAAAAATAAAGAATATTAGTCTATAGTTCATTCTTTGCCACCAGCATACAACAATTTGCATTACCAAGTGTATTATCTATGCTATATAAGTAAAGACCATATGGGAATACCTTGTCCAGTCCACATTTTTTGGGGTGGTAAAAAATTCAAATCGTAGAACCCATTGCACAGAGACATGGGATGTGGAAAAAGACATAGGCCCATCCATGGGAATTGAAAACAGGAAGCTCGTCTGCACCAAATCTGCAACAACCTCATGATGATCGCTTTGAACCTACATGAATCATTCAACCAATATGCCAGATAAATTTTTTTTCAGAATGTTCATATTCAGTTAAGAAAGTCAGATTAACACTGGATTCCCCACAAAAGAAAACAAACTCAATAAGTATCTTTTAGTGTTCCACAGTAACTGTTTGGTAATGCTGTTTTTCCTTCATATACACAACAAATATGTACACGCACACCAGAAGACAGTTATGAAAAACATCATTTGCTATTACAAAATTCCATTCGGAATAACTTGACTCTGTCTATGGCTTGTCTCAAGTTACTGAGCACAATAACTCAGGTTGTTAAGTTAGAATAGTGACCACTCAGAGATAAATTTCAAGGGCATTTTTTACAGTGATATATATATGGACAAGGGATGAGTCTTCATTTTTTTTTTGCAAAATAAGTACATCTATGATACATCAACCTCAATCAAGCAAAGCTATATTGCATCAAATTCTATGATGTACCTTAGTAATGGTCGGGGAGTTCTTGCGAGAAGGATGAATATAACGTCGACTTACAGTCTCTGAAGTTTCCAATGTTATTGAAACCTGCAAGACACCAATCCTCAAGTCAACTTCACAACCATTACATCATTAGTAGTTTACAATGGGAGAATTTTTCCAAATAACTGATCCATCCAGCAGTGGATGGTAGGTAATGTATGCATTGACTGGCAGTAATGTGCACTGGAGGGATCAGTTTGCTCTGGAAATACCATTTCCCTTTCACTACATGCTATATATGCAACTGACTATTCCATTGCTTGTTATATGAAGTTACCTCAAGACATTTCTTGGCTCCCTCTTCATGAAAAAACGTAAGAGTTCCACCTATCTGTTACTAAAACAGGTAAATAAAACGAAGGGGAAAAGGGGGGGTGGGGGGGCTGAAAGGAAAATAGATCTCTGCAACTGACGTTACCATATCACTGAAGTAATAAGTGGAATCTGAGTTCCTAGGGGAAAATCTCAACAGAACATGATCATCCATCCTGATATTGTAAGACCTCCCACGAATAAAGCCTTCTGCTGCAGGAAATGTTTGTAGCAAATAAGTTTACAGGTATAACATGTCAACAATAGAGTATTTAGGATACTTAGAAGGAGAAGAAGGTTTGATAATTTACATGCTGCAGGTTCATTGTTTACAGATACAGTTCCTGGTGTATAAGATACCCCTGCCATGTCATCTCTAAGCTGCTGGCTTGGAAAGACCATAGCTGACGATTTATCAGGTTCTGCCATATCTGTTAAGAGATAATTTACAGTTCAGAAAGCCTTTTTTATGACTAACAGATAACAGAAGTCTTGATTATTTCAACAGGCAAGCTGAAAAAATTGCAAAGGAAAGTTTCATTATCATCCAACCAACTTTTATCTGAACTAAGAAATGTAAAGTAAAGCACATTTAATCATGTGCAGCACATATAATCACCAATGTAGCCTCATGACTCACCTGCACCAGAGTCATACAAAACCTCAGCTGCGGACAGGCGAGGAAGTGCCAGAGTTGATAAACTTCTGCGTCCTCCTTCAGTAAATGAAGCATCCTTATTTGAAGACCTTGCCACAGATTGCAGGGACAGAGAACTTCCAAATGTCTTGTGTATGCTTTCTCTATTGGGATTGTAGGAAGAAACAGATGAGATTTCATCCCTTAAGCTTTCATGCCCTTCCTCAACTCCATCATCTAAATCATTTGCTCTGGCCTGTGAAGATCAATTAAATGACTAAATTTTGACAGCAGCTTTCAAAAGTGAATGATGTTAAGATGGCTCCAGTGGAATACATAAAAACACAAACATAAACGCTACATATAGCACAAGCAATGAAAATAAACAGAACAACAGACTGACTACCCATTCATTGTCTCCATCCATCTCTTTCCAGTATATATCCAATTGAATGGTTGTAGGTGGAACAATCCCTGAAACATCGAAGTAAGAAAAGCATTCATGTAAATGTTTCAATAGATATTAAATGAATTAGATTCAGAAAATCTTATCAGCATGCAATTTGTATGCACTATTTTTCAATTTCAGCCAAAGTTGGGGGCTACTGTAGTTTTTCACTTTTTCACAAGTAGCAGTATAAGTCTAACAAATCAAAATCCACTTGGAGCTGCCAGAAGTTTTCTGGAAAGTGTTTTCGCAGTAATTAAGAGTTGAAGTCTCCGACAAGAATGGACTTCAAGTTTCTGGGAATGCAATTTTGATCATTTATAATAAGAACAAGAATTTCCCGCAAGCCTTGGCTGTACGAGTACCTACTGCCTAATCTGTGGCAGTTTCTCTTGTCACCATGTTTGCACGGCATTAATTGCTTCATAAATTTTCGACAACAAAACTCTCTTATTCTACCGTTATATTACTTTTGCACCTCCTCATGGTTTTTAAAAGGAAAACTTACCACCTTTTGCTACACTATAATGATTTTGATTCCCTGAACTTTTGAAAGCAATAAATGTTGTCCAACACATGGTGGACTGAGAAACTGCACATGTTGGGTACTGTGTCCTACTGACAAGGTTTGTAGGAAAATTTTTGTTCTTAAAACAATTAAGTCAGTTTTTCCTTGTACAATTTTGGTTCAGCAGCTAGGCAGCTTGTGTTGTCAATAAACACAAGTCAGTCATATTGTCCAAGGTTGAATTTTCGCCAGTTGAAAGTCTCAGACCCTAGAAAGGATAACATCACTTTCTTTTCCAATTAATTCTTAATTTCCTAATTATAGAACCCTGGAAACCAAATGGCACAATGATAGCAATTATTCCTCTCTTTCCCTTATTCTTTTAATTCCCTGGAATCTATGTGCTGAACTAAAGATTTGCGATTTTTTATCCCACATTTTACAATCATCCTACATCACCAAAGCATTGGTATTTGTTCAAAACCCAAAGTAAAGAGATCTGAAAACTACTCACCATCACTTTGACCTTCTTCCACTATTAGGCCATTGCCTTTCTGAGCCACCCAAATTTGTAACGGAATACGATCTTCCTGCCAGGATTTAAATTATAATTGCATGAGAACACATATGAAGAAAAAGTACAAGTCAAGGACTTCAATATACAACCTTAGTGTTTTCTGCTATGACATCGAATGGGGAAAAAACTTAAATTCACACGATTGCTAATGTTTTTCTTTGGTACAGCAACACACAATTGCTGACTAGAAATGGCAAGATCAGAAAGTTGTCTTCAAGATCAGTCAAAATGCACTTGCCATTATGTAAGAGATGTAATATAGTACAAGCTTATGGTCATTGTTTATATATGCTGGAGGCAGTAAAGTTTTAGTGGATGACTGGACCTTAGGAGCTCAACATTGATTGGCTATTGTCACAAAGTAAAACAGTTTCATTGATGGGATTTCTTTAACATAATAACTACAGCATTGTTGACAGAAAACTCCAGGAGACTTTAATCAGAAAGGCAGGATAAAAACACTTGATGAGCAATATCCCATGCACAAAGCCCAATCTCAAATTGCAATATCCTCTATTCATTTGAAACTAAAACTTCAACTTATGCAACACATGTGCCAAAAACGATCCATGTATCACATGAAAAAAGTTTTTTGCTAGCTAATCATCATGCATGGTGCAACAGATGTTATGTAGAATACCCAATATTTAGCCTCTAGCTATCAACATGGAGAGCAATACACGTGCTTAAACCTTGGTTGCAGCAGTTTTTTGACTGTCGAGGAAGTATCAAATCAATTGTTGAAAATAAAAAATGATTCATTGCTGATACTAATTCACCAGCTACAGCAGAGTATTGCAACAATTAAATCTCACTAACAAAAAAAATAAAAATGAAACATGCACGCCTCCAAAAAGCAAATGTAGGAACTCATAATATGCTAACCAACAGTTATCATGTGAAGTTGGGAAGACTTCAAATAATTTCGATTTTTTTGATAACTTAAAAACAGGCAAAACTGCAAGCTAATAAAACAACTAATAAAGATAAACTTTTCAAGAACCTCAAAAAGCAGTTACGATATTTAAGCAGACCAACCAGTTGAATAAGATCTTTTGATGACTCTCTATGAGAGTTAGTATTGTCAAGCATCAGCTGTTGTCCAGATAATGTACTCTCAACATAGTATATATAGCGAATGGTAGCACCCCTGTAAGATGGCGGTATAATGCTAGGCAGCAAGGTTCGTACCACATCTGTAGATTGCACCAAGTGATTCGTTGAATCAACTAGAATCAACTACATGGAGTTAAATAAGCATGAAACACAAACTTTATGCATGTAGATACCCACAATACATCAAAATTCATCGAACTTCTATTATGGTAGTTGTTGTGCAAAATCCTTCATTGTATGCTCATGCTAACGTCTGTCATTTATGTAGAGTAAGCAAAACTAATGCAAGTATAACTATAAAAAACAACTTATATGCTCTCAGTCATATATGTCCCCGGGAGAAGGCAAATGAATACCAGTTGTGTTTGGTATGTGGGGATAGGGGGTGAAAAATTACTTTTCTCATGTTTATCACACAATTGTTGCGTGGGGGAAAAGTCGAGGGTAACATTTAACCCCAAAAGTGGGGGATTAAGCGTTTCACTCCAAGCATCGAGGGTAAAACTTACCCTCCTAAAACACTCATACTCATTTTCATCATTTATTAATGCATATGTTCTATCTAACAATACTTTTATCATATTTTAAATGCTTAATCCATCCACTTTAAAGTGTGAGACCCATTAATGTTATTTATAAATCTAATTTATTAAGTATGTATCTACTACCCATAATTTTTTCATCTCCCACCAAACATTCTTTAACATTTCATCCCTCAACACTTTTTACACCATTACCCATAAACCTTACTCCCTTAACATTTCCCCTCCAAAATTTCCACCCCATACCTAACACAACTTAAATGCTATTTAAAAAATATAAATAAAATAAATAAATACTGATCGTACAAGTTCAACATTGAAAGACCACAAAAACCATCAACCATACAATCAACTTAATGAGTCTGCTTTATTCTGTTCAAAAGATAAACTAAGAAATAGCAATTGAAAATGTCAAATACAGGAAGGATAAATAACCACGTAGGTGTAACATATGTAAAATTAGATAAGCTTTCACATATGGGTGTGGAGAGATAACATAACATTAAATCAGACCAGATCTTACATGTTTTAGTCGCACCAGAGGACACAATCTGATTTGAAACTATTGATGATGTAGAGCAGTCCATGAAAACATGTTCCCCTGAAAGAGGTCAATAAAAAATATCACCACTAAAATAACTGAAAATGAGAATGAGAAAGTACTCCAGCAAAAGAGTTATTTCAGAGGTCTCTTTTCATTTTTGTTTCTGCTAACAACACTTCTATCGATCTCACAAGTCTGGACACACAAAATCCCCAAAAATTAGTGGTTACTGATGTCAGTATTATTTCATGGGATGGAGGGAAAGACAAATATATTCTGGCAAGGATGCTTGAAAATCATTCAAGTTAGCAACTGAAAGTAAATATTTTGACAAACCCCTTCAGATTTTTCCATTCCTATAGAAAAAAATTCGTTTAGTTTACTTGGCAGTAACCAATCTTGAGGCATCATATATTCAGAGGGAAGTATAACCAGCATGATAGATGGAATAATTTGTTAGATTAAAATGAGGAACAAAGGACAAATAAGAAAAATCACAAGTACATTTGTTTCAAGCCCCTCTTCTCCCTTAAAAACATATCCTATTAACTCTTATTTATTCCTGAGGCGATTTTGTCTTCTCATAAAGGAAACATCAGACATACAGATTCAGTAACACCAATGAAAAAGATTTGAATATATTTCAATGAACTGGTGAATTAACTAAACTATTAAATGTCGACAACCCTTGCAGAAACACAATACAAACCTCTCCTCTGTTTGGATCCAGGCAAAGGCTTCTGAGTGGCAAACCATTGATTGTCCAACTTCTGAATACCTCTAATCGCAAAACCAAGCTTTTCAATTAACAGAGAAGACATAACATCTTCACTGGCACCATCCTTGGGGTTGGATATCTCAATAGTAACAAGAATCGAATCACCAGGTCTATACACATCTTTATCTGTTTGCACTTTTAGTGTTGGCACAAGCTCATCCTTCCGACCATCCGAAGAATTATCAACCTTTCTAGAACCCCCACTCCCAAAAAAAGCCAACATTTGTATCCAGGTATTGTTGTTCAGTTCTTGTTATTGATTAATGGGAGCAAGTTGAATAAATACGAATGCAATGTCAGCATTATTCTGCACTAAAAAAGGTAAAGTTATCATAAATTTCAGTTGTGAGCACCCAAAAAATCTCTAGATAGCAAAAAGATAATATACTGCAGAGCTAAACTTAGTCATATCACTAAATTCAGTTGAAAAAAATTGGAAATTTTGTGCACGCACACAGAGAGAATTCCAATTTTCTTTATTGATTTTCCTCCACTTTCCAAGAAAGTAAACCAAAAACTATGTATGGAATGCTACTTTACAAATGCAACTCTACTAACATGAACCAACACTTAACTAGTAAGCAAAAATGAGTTCAATTTTTAGTAAGCACAGAACAAAACAACAAGGACACCTATAATTTTCTTTTGAATTCGAATTCTATTATACTATCCTAGGAACCAAAGAAAAAGCAAGAATTTCCACAAAGCTAGAAAGGAAAATTGATTACTAATATATATATTACTACTATTACCACCAGTATATGCTTTCCATAGTAAACATAATTACAAGATCATATCATTCCCCTCTATCCCGCTTGCTTTTCTTTCACTTTATCAGAATCCAAACAGAAAATAAAACCCGCAATGCCGATCCATCTACGCAGAAAATGGTACTAAAATTCACATCATCAAATCTATAAGGCTAAAACTCAGCTTGTGACTGTAAAACTAGTTGATCATTCAAGATCACATTAAATCTCTCACACATCGATTAGTAAATTCTGCTTGATTTTCCTTCACTTTCTCGGTATCGAAAAGGAAAATAAGAACTCCAATGCTGATCTATCAATGCAGAAAATCTACTGAAATTCACCTACTCGCAACTACAAGGCTAGATTCGGCTTAGGGGAGTAAGATTAGAGCTCTCTCGGATGCAACGATTTTCCTTCACTTTCTAGGAACCCAAACAGAAATCACAAGAAAACAAAATTGCAATGCTAAACTATATTCGATAAAATTCGGGTTTTGAGAGAGCGAGCGCAAACCAAGTCGTTTTGATATCAGATTCATATTTTCTCGGGAACCAAGCAGGAAATTGAAAATAATAGAAGAAGTGAAGATTACCAGAGATCATATGAAGATCGGGTTTTGTGAGAAGAAACGATTCTGTTATGAATTCAAAGGTGTAGATCGAGGCTGCTTCGTCTGGATCGTAAAATAGAGAAAAAAAGAAATCGATCAAATTTTTGGTGAATCTACTCCTGCAATATGGTCTAAAAGAATTAGCCAAGTTATATATTGTGGTCCTGTAGATTCAGAAATACTTCCTTTCGATTTCTGCAGTTCAAATGTTTTCTAATTACATGTTTGTTTTCACATTAAAAAAAAGTCTTTTTAAAAAAAAAATTAATTTAAATTATTTTTTTATATTTTTAAATTATTTTAATGTTCATATATTAAAAATAAATTTTAAAAAATATATATTATTTTAATATACTTTTAAATAAAAAAAATTTTTAAAAATAATTATATCAAAAATACCAAACAAATTCTTAAAAAAATACAAAATATAGTATTTATACGGATGTTGAATTGAATTTAAAAACATGTCGTTGTTTTTGTATTTATAAAAAAAATTATTTTTTTATTTTAAATTTATATTTTTTATATTTTTATACTATTTTGATGTTTTAATATTAAAAAATATTATTTTAATATATTTTTAAATAAAAATACTTAGGAAAATAAACTACTTTTAAATATTAATTTTAATTTTAATTGTTTAATAGTTTTATTTAATGAAACATAATAATTTGTTCTTTTGCATGAGACCGGTAAATAAGCTTCAGAAATGACTGGCTATACTTTTGATCAAAACAGGAGATGAGCAATTAATGACGAGTTTTTTTTCCTGGGATTGTTATGAACAATTATAAAGAGATTTGAATAATTTTTTAAGATATCAAGACTAATGTCCCGTAATGTATAAGCCATGAGATTTGATTTATTATTTGAAATTCATTGTTGGTTGAAAACTAAAGTAGATGGTTATTATTGGTAAATTTTAAATTATAGCAATTTAAGAGGAATACTTCTTAATTTACAAGGGTTAAAATATAATTTATCTAAAAAAAAATTTTCTAGCAACTAAACACGTGAGAAAATAGGTGAACTAAGTGTATTACTAAATTTAATAGTAATGCAAATTATTTCAAGTAAATTTAATAACCAATAATATAACTAAAATATTTAAAATAAAAAGATAAGAGAGAATTTGCAAACTTGTTTTTAATGTGGTTCGGTAAGTCTTTATCTACACTTAAAATGTCAAACCACACTTGAATATTGTATTATTTTACAAGTTCAAGTTCAAGAGAACAATAGCCATTTGATGAATTCACATCAAGGTTTTCGCACCACTTGAGAAAATCTCTTCTTCAAGATTTTTCCCCACTCGAAGATATGCACTCTTCAAGATTTTTTTCTTTCCTGGTGAAATTTCATTATCAATACCAAGAGTTTTTACCTATTTCTCAAAGGTTTATAAGAATGATTTTGTTTTTCACAACAACTCTCCTAGTAGAGTGGATAATACAATTTAAATTACAATATTTATATAACTCACAAGATAAAGGATTTAAAGTTGTTTAAGTGTTGTGAGAATGAAATTGAA
Organism: Populus nigra; assembly: GCF_951802175.1. Lineage (NCBI taxonomy): Eukaryota > Viridiplantae > Streptophyta > Magnoliopsida > Malpighiales > Salicaceae > Populus > Populus nigra. The sequence continues at coordinate 6,447,329 of NC_084865.1, forward strand.
TACTCTTATACTAGAATATGAATGTTTAATAGCATAAATTAAAGTATGATCAGATATTGATGATTTTGTAATTGTTTTACTCTTAGAATAACTTTTATATAATATATATTCAGATTCACTTATTAATTTTGCAATTAGAAATAATACAATTAGAGTATGATCAGGGATTAATAATTTTATAGTTTTGCTCTTAGAATAGCTTGTATATGATATATATTTGGATCCTCATATTAATTATATATATAAACTAGTCGTTTGTAGCCATTATAATTTAGTGACTTTATCTTCTACCCTAGCACGTAGGGATTAAATTAAAATGAGAATATTTTTTTGGCCCCAAAACATTAATATTTGAATGGGATCAAAATAAAAAATCAAGAAATTCAAGGAGCACATCGTACTTTTTTGCGCCCATGTTGCAAGAAAAAATGCATTGTAGATAAATACTCAATCAACACTACACTAAGTCTGAGGCCTAGTGTTTTTTGTTATAAAATAGATTTTATAACATGATCAAATGCCAAAATCACCTACATTAAACTCCTTTTCTAAAATAAACTCATTGACAAGATCATCATCTTTTTCATGGTTGGATACCAATGACCTAAAATTTTTTCTTTCTTCTCTTTTTTTTGGTGACTCCCTTCATATTCCAACATACAAGGACTTGATCACAATAAAAATGAAGTTTTGAATCAAAATGTTAATATTTAGAATTAATGGGATAAAAAACTCAGGGACTACACTATACTTTTCTATGCCAAGCTATTGGGAAAATGCATTATGGATGAATAGTCAATCCACAATATACTAAGTTTAGGTGCACAATGTTTTTTCGCTAGAAGAAAACATAGATCTAATTTAGTTGTTTCTTGTAATCTTACAACTATTATATTGGATTTTAATCAACTCAACTCTTATATTAGGATAGCAAGTGCTTATATCTTAGTTATCCAAACTTTTTTATATAAATATTTAATTTATAATAATAGATGATGGTTTATACTAAAAACATATTTTATATTGAATAAATAAATAAATAATAAAAATAATATATAAAGTTAGATTGAGTGACTTATCATAAGGCTTAAGTCTTTTTTATATATGTAGAACTTAAACTCAATTATCAAATTTAATATGATATCAGAACTTCATAATTATTCAATGTTCTAGTAAAGATTCTAGAGCAAGATTTTGAAGCTCAAATCATTTGATATATCAAAAAATGAGATGTAATTGAGGAAGAGTATTAAAGAACATAAACCACTTTAAATAAATAAACAATAAAAGAAAATTATATAAAGTTGATAATGGACTACCCATCACAAAACTTTAAGTCTTTTAAATATTAAATTTAAAGTTTCCATGATAGTTTATAAAAAGAAGAAAATATATATTAGCTTGATAAATATTTTTGTTAGGCACAAAACCACACAACAATTAACAAAAATTAATTATCCTTAGAAAAACATTATTCATTGTGAGTGAAAACATTGTTCACTAGAAAAGTGTAATAACATTTTTTTTTTCTTTCTCACTAAAAATCCTTAAACTGATTTTTGGGAGTATTGAGATCTTTTTACAAGGTTCATTAATCATTATTAAATTGATTAAAAATAAACAAAAATTTTCAAATTTTAAAAGCACAATGAAACAACCAAAATGTTATTGGAAAAAAAAATAAATTAAAGCTAATAGGTAAGGGCTTTTTCATATTCTCACAAATTATTATTTCAATATTATCTAGTTAGACGAGGGGCAATTTAATATTTGAATAAATATTATAAAAAAAACAAAAAGCAGCATGCAACAATGTGTAGGGGGCACTCATACCTATTAGGCTACATATGTGGCACCTTCTAGCTGTCAAACATCAACCTTTTCCATGTCATTAGAAATGTCGCAATGTTTTATTCTTATTGAAGCGACTTGTGGCGGCGTTGGGATAGCGATACTACGTTGGTGGCCTTTTTTTCTTCACCTTTCTCTTTTCTTCCTCATCTTGAAAAACAAGCAAACAATGCAAAATTTTAAAGTTATCTTCTAATTTATTGATATGTTAAAATCAATCCTTATTATTTTGATTTTAATTTTTTATTGTTATCCATTCTATAAAATTTTGCAATTGCATCTTCCAATCTCAATTTGTTATATGTTATTTATTTTAATTTGGTCCTCATTCTTTTAATTGTTTTTTTTAAGTCTTTTTGTTAAATTAATTTTTCTTTTTAATTTCACCCTTCAATAAAAAATTTATTTTTATTTTTTCTTTCAATTTTTATCTTCATTCTTTTGATAGTTTTTTTTATTTGGATCCTTTTTTAAAATTGATTTTTCTTCTTAATTTCACCCTTTAACTAAAAATAAAATTTATTTTTAGTTCAATTTTGATCCTCATTCTTTTAATTGTTATTTTTTGTTATGAGTCTTTATGTATAATTGAAATTCTTTTCCAATTTTAGCCTTCAATATTTAGTTGGTTGATAATTGGGCTTTGTGATTTTTTCAAATAAGATGCTTTCGGTCTAATGATCATAGCCACGGGTTTGAAAAGTTAACACGATATAACATCATTTTTTAATGTATTTTTTTTCAAACTTTCATCTTTTGATGTTGATTTTTTTTATATAAAAAAAAACTAAGCTTTGAAAATTTTTTTGTTTACTTTTCTATTGGGTTATACCGATCTCATGACCTAAATCATAAATTTAATGGATTGACCCAGGATGACTTGGCTCTTATTACTTGGGTTGTAGGTTTGTCATGCTAAAATGAGTTGAATCAGGCTAGATTCTTTTTTTTTAACCAAATTTTTTCCTTTTATATTTAATAGGTCGAGAATTGAGCTGCATTATTTGTTCCTATTTTAGAGAAAAACAATTCAGGTTATCGTAATCATTTTTTTTTAATTTAGTCCATATAAAACCAACATATTTGACTCAATCAAATCTATGACTTGAGTCACAAATTTTTCTTTCATGATTCAAAACATATTTATAACACCTAAACATTATTTTTTACCAAAATAACGTATCACATAACACGCGTACACAACTAGTAATTGTACTACTCTAAGTTTGTAATGTCCAAGGTTTGATATTTCTAGGACATGGTTATATTTTCAAATTAGCATTTGGATATTCAATGTCAAATTATAAATGGAGATTTATATAATATTTAAATTGCTAGTCTTTTTTTCTATCTCCAAATAAAAATGTTTTTTCTTTCAACCATGTAAGTTTTTAAATAATATTTTGAAATGTACATTTTCAATCAAATTATTTATTAATTTTTTAACTCTCATTTTGGGATTTCATCCATAATTTTTAAAATTTTAATTAAAATAAATCAAATTTATTTATTCTTTTAATAAGCCACATCATTTTATTAAAAAATTCAATTCACTAAATAGAATCTTTTATAACTTCTCTATATAAAAAAATTCCTTTTCATTCAAAATACTTTTCTTTGAAACAACTCTTTTAGAGTTTCTTAATAAATATGTGTTTAGTTTTTTTTACAAATATTAATTCATTTCAAATCTATTTTTTTTTTAATAAGATACATCATTATATTAATAATCTCAATTCATTTAATATAATCTTCTATAACTTTTCTAAAAAATAGTACATTTTTAATCAAAATAAATGTTTTTTTAGCAACCTTTTTGGGTTTTCTCAACATGCACATGTTTAATTTTTAATAAATAAGCATTAGTCTTGTTTATCCTTTTTATAAGGAATCTATTCCATCAATGGTCTCAATTTATTGAACAAAATCTTTTATAATTTCTCTACAAACTTATTTAATATATAGTACATTTAAATTGTTTTTCTTCTCATTCTAGATATTTTCTACCTCCAAATTAAAACATTGTTTTTTTTTTCAATCACATAAATCTTTTTTACTATGCTTAAAAAAAGAAATAAAAAAATACATTATGAATGTAACAATTTTCACATTGCAAGGCTAAATGATGAGTAAGCAACTTTTAAGCAATTATGCTAGAAAATTCTCTAAATATGAATACAAACATTAATTAACATATATACTATCTATACTAAAACACTATTTATATGAATAATAAAGGAGGTGGATTTTTCTTCTTTCTTTCTCCTTTCCCCCCTCTTTTTTTCTTTTATTTTTGTTCTTCTTTTTTCAATTTCATGCTTCAATATTTGTTTGATTTTGAATTTGTCTTCATAAAGTTTTTCGATTTACTTTATATAAGGTTATTGTAGACTCAAATAAACATCATGATATTTAGTTTGTACTTAATTTTATGAGCATTTCTTAAACCTAATGGACTCCATTACCTAAATCATGAATTTGATGGTTTACACTGTAAAACTCATGTCGATCTAATATGTTGTTGTCTCAATATTAAAAACCTAGTGGAGTCCATGCTTTTTTCTGGTTGCCTTTGAACCTCCAAGTCTACTATAAGGTCATGTTGGGTCAACTCCCATATGGTTTAATTTTAAACCTTGATTATGTAAGGAGCGGGTCAGAAGGTTTCATAGTTGATCCATTAAATCATCTTTAATAACAATGTCAAATAGTTGCTTGTAATTTGAACAATTTTTAATGTTAAAAAAGATTTAATTCGAGTCGCAGTATAGTGCGACCATGTAAACTAGTTCGACCATGTAAACTAGTTATACTAACAACTAAAAAAGTTGTGAGACAATTTAATTGTTCATATGAACAATAAATTAGGTTAATACGTGTTTTTAGTCATTTAGTTACAAGCTTTTTATTGTAGTACAATGGTTAATGTGTGGAAGTAATGTGAGGTCACAAGTTCAAGATTTTGGGCTTTATATATTTTTCTTAGCTAACAAAAAAATGGTTAATATATTATTTTGATTTAAAACGAACACAGATGGCTTATCGTCTGTGTTTGTTATTTTTTTAAAGAAAAAGGAAGGGGCAAACAAAGATGGACTAAACGCGAGGGCCTCTCTCGGGCCCATACACCTGGCTCTTGAGGCCCAGCCCAATGCAACAGAGCTTTTATTTTAATTACTTTTTTTGAAGTCCATCGATTAGAGTTAGGCTTTTATTCAATTTTATACTTTAGTGTTCCGTTGATAGTAAATCATTTTTTTGTATTTTATCATATAATAAAATAAAAGTATTAAATTAACTCATTAAAGTCTATAATTTGGGTCGTGAGTTTGATGAATTAATTAAATATTAATCAAAAAGTTAAGTTGGGATTTTTTTCTATTTTTTTATATATATCTTTTGGTTTTTTATTGTCAATTTATTATTTTTTTGGGATATATCATCTATGTTTTTGTTTTTTAAAGGAAGGGCCGGGCAAAGATAGGCCAAACATAAAGGCCTCCCTCAAGCCCATGTGCCTTACTCTTGAGGCCCAACCCAGTGCAGCTAAGCTAAGCTTTTATTTTAATTTTTTTTTCAAATCCATCATAAAACGAGGCTTTTATTTGATTTTAACCTTCACTAAAATAATTAAATCTACCAAGTAAAGTTTATAATCTAGGTTACAAGTTTCATAAGTTAACTAAATATTAGTCAAAGAGTCGAGTTGAGATTTTTTTGCATTTTATTTTTTATTTTTTTTATTGCCAATTCCATCATTTATTTTTTAGACCTATCGTCTGTGTTTTTTTTAAAATGTATAAAAGAAATGGGAGGACAAAGATGGGCCAGGTGTGTGGGCCTCTCTTAGGCCTATGCGCCTAGCTCTTGAGACCCAGCCCAGTGCAACTGAGTTTTTTTTACCTTAGCTATTTTGTTTTGTTTTTTCTATCTTTTTTTTAATTATTTGTTTCAAAGCTTATCAATTAGAGTGGTTCTTTTATTTACTTTTATTCTTCGGTGTTGGATTGATGGTAAAATAAAAGAATTAAATCGATCAAGTATCATAATCCGGGTTGCGGGTTTGGTGGATTGACTAAATATTAATCAAAAAGTCAAGTTGAGATTTTTTGACACTTTTCTTACATCTTTTTTTTTTCTAATTTCATGGGAGTTTTATTGAATTTTATCATTCAATATTGGATGAATGATAAATTAATCTTGGCATTTTCTATGATATAATAAAATAATTAATTTAACTTAGTGGAGTCCATAACTCGGGTCACGAGTTTGGTAAGTTGATTAAATATCATTCAAAAGATTGGGTAGGGATTTCTCAAGTTTAAATTATTACACTAAGTTTAATAATAATGCCAAAATGTTTTTACAAATGTAAATATATCTTTTAATATTTTAAAAATTTGGTGTCCAACTTATAGTGAAAATTTAGGCAAATAAAAAACTAGTAATTTTAAACTCGTAGTAAAAATATATATAAGCAATTTTATGTAATTTAAATCATTATTTTACTTAATATACTTATATATATAGTATTAAATAAATTCAAGGAATATATTTGAAAAACCTTATAATATCAAGAAATTAATTTGAGGTTTAGTGTGCTTAATATTGTGATATATAATGTTTTTTAAAAATATTTTTTACTTAAAAATAAATTATTAATTATTAATTTATTTTAACATTAACATATCAAAATTATTAATTTAATATTTTTTTAATAAAAATATAATTTTAAAAAACACTTAAAAATAAAATTTAACACATTTTCAAACCGGACACAAAATGAAAACAAGCATGTCATGTGCCACGTGACATCATGGGGCAGTGATAGGTAATCTCCTTTCTTTCCACTCCTAACATGGCACGCACTCTCCACGTGAGCTTTCTCATAAAAAAATATATTAAATTCTCCATAACACCCTCACACTTTCTTTTCATTGTTAAGAGTGTGTTTGGCATTGCGGTAACTGTTGTGGTTGTGATTTGAAAAAAACTGTTTTATAAAAAGTATTTTTAGTTGAGGTTGATTTGAAAAAATAGGTGTTTGGTTAAAACTGTAGTTGAAATTGAGTTTAAACAAAAAGTAGTTTAATGTGTTTGGTTAATAATGTTTTTGAAATTGAGGTTATAAAATAATTTTAAAAAATATATATTAATATTGATGGTTTTTAATTTAAATATTGTAGATTTAACCATTGTTATTACATCATGAAATAAATAATACTTTATATAAAATATTTTTTTTTGTTCCATTAAACTATTTACAATTCCATCACGTATGAAATACATCCGTCAATGGGTCATTGAATAATATTAAATACTAGTTTTTTTAAATAAAACACAATTAAAAAATAAAAAATAATTTTTATTTTTTATTTTACTGGATCGGACCTGATTCAATGCATTTAAAGTTTTGAACCGGAACCGGTCAGACCAGATCAGTGTATGCTACACTGCATGGACAGTGTATGCTACACTGTTCATGCTAATTAATTGGCATAAACAGTGCGCAAGAAGTAGTATTTTGTAGCTTCTTCTTTTCCTGCATCCCGAACATAAATTTACGTGGGACTCATACACAGTAAACTGTGTTTTTTATTAACCAAACAGGTTGCATCTGCGTTTTAAGTAAAACGCAGACGCAACCTCGTTAACAAAAAGATTCTAAATAACTTTTGAAAACACGGTTTGTATAATATTTTTAAAATTTAATTTTTATCATTAAAATTAATTTTTTTATATGCTTTACATCATTTGAGTATATTAATTTTAAAAATAATTTTTTTTAAAAATAATTTTTTAATATATTTCAATATAAAAATCATTTTAAAAACAAACACAACGCTACATCCACAAGCATGCTGTAAAATACCGTGACAACGAGTTCTCGCTGGACCTATTAACCCTCTTAACTGCTACTGCAAGCCCAGAGGGAAGAGATCCTCTAAAAACGGTTGGGTTGCTGATGCCTAACCCGGAGGCCCTTACCCTAAAACGTCACGGTGAACCACCTGAAAACCTCTTAGTTATTCAACACCCACTACTCAGCCACGTGTCTTAAAAGTCCTCTTAAAGACAGAACTCTCAATGTCCGACACGTGTCTCAACATTGATGCCACTAGAAGGGTCTCTCTCTACACTTTCAAAAGCTCCCTCCTTTTTAACTCCTCTCACTGTCTCTCTCTAAAAAACCATCTCTATCTCTCTGTTAGGTTTTTGAGCTTTCAGAGAAGATTCAGCTAAAAAGATTTGGTGGGTATGTTCTCTTTCAGACTTTGTTGAATTTAATGGGCTCTTTTTATTTTTGGAATTACTGATTTTTTTTAGCAGAAGTTTGTGTGTTGTGTCTAAGTTTCTGTTTGGTTGGTGAGAAAAGTTGGGAAATTTGAAGGGAAAGTTTCGAATTTTAGTATGAGTTCCAGTATTTTTTTTTATTTCTAACAGCTAAGATAAAGTTCCAATCTTTTCTTTTATTTTCTTTCACTTTCTAAGCTGCCAAACAAAGAATAGTATCACATGCATGAGTTGGTTTTTAGTTTCAAGCAAGTAGTGATTATTCTTTGATTATGATGATTTAGTGATGAAAAGCGAAATTGTTATTTAGCTAGTGAATCTTAAGCAAGTGTGTTGGTTGAGATTCTTTGATGGAAGAGATTGATGTGGTTAATTTTTGTTGATTTACTGGATTTTTTTTCTTAAGATTAGTGTTTTTGTGTATGGTTCAATACATGCATGTACTAATTTCCCAATTTCTGGTGTATACATGAGTCTTGAGGTTTCTTAAGAGAGTAAAATTGTGGATTTGACCAAAATTAGAGCTTATGGAAGCTATGTCTTGATTGATGCGAGTTTCAATTCCCTTTACTCTTCCCTTTCCTTTCTTCATTATAATCTGCAAATTTTCAGTTTCTCTGTAATGTGAGACTTGTACAAAATGTAAATTGTTAGATGACATGCATTCTATTTTGGGTTTTATCATGATTTATTTTGTTGTTTGGTTGCATGCATCTTTAGGGAACATATTTTGCTGCAATGGCTAAAGTCTTGAATTTGCAACAATAATATTGTTTAGGTTCAAGTTTTAAGAGCAGCCTCTTGATTCAAAAATGCTGAAGGGAAAACTCCAAAATTCCCTCTCTAGGATCTCATTTTGTCATGGAACAGTAGTTGGGAAATTGATATTTATAATTTTCTCTTGTAATCTTTGTGACTTCTTCATATTTTTTTTCAGTACAAGGGTATGGGGTGTTTGAGAGTGTGATTGCGGTTGCTTTTCAAAGTGTTTTTTACTCGGAAATGCATCAAAATACTATTTTTTTATTTTTTAAAAATTATTTTTGACATTTGCAAATCAAAATGATATGAAAACATAAAAAAAATAATAATTTGAAGTATAGAAAAAAATGAAAAATTTTAATTCTTTTCAAAAACGCATTTGAAACTAAAAAACAAACAGGCAAGCTTAATATAGATAATGATTTAAGGACTCAGGATTTTGGATGAACCCCAAAATTAAGAGGGCTGCGAAAGGTCCAAATGTGGAGTGGTTGAATTTTTTGCATGTATTGATAGGAATAATCCATGGTAAAAGTTTGGGGTGCATGTCTTGAAATCTAATGGTGAGACATGACAATACAAGCTCAACATGGTTGAAGGTAGTGCAGAAGTGATAGGATTTGAAAGTATATCAATGCAGAGATACCTGGTCATCAAAGGTTTATATTCATGATGATAGAGGAAGTTGTTGATTGGTTTTATCAAGAAAACCTAATTTTAAGAGAAGTTGTCCTATCATGAGCAAACTTTTCTGGATGATTTAATTTTTTCACAGTGGTAAAGCTAGAAAGAAAATGATTATGCTGTTATAATTAACTTTTGAGGGTGCATCATCAAACTGGATGCTCATGTATTTGAAAGGGAGGTACTGCTCTCTTAAAAATAATGTAATTTAAGATACTTACTGATTCCTGAACACCTGTAAGTAATTGATGGAAGATGTAGTTAATTAAGGAGAGGAGCTGGGTTCCTAGTTTTAAGCACTCTTAGTAGAAGGTTATATATCATGTGTATTCATTAGGTCAACTATCTAGCAGTATACTGGATATAGAATAGTGAAACAAACAAAGGACTAGTGACTATCTCATTGCTCACATGCACGTGCATGCAAATCTGTGGTGACAAAGCTTAACCAGATATGTTCAATAGCAAGAATGGATGGATGCTTGTGCCTTCAGAAGACTTTTGATGGATAGGGAAGCCAAGTCATTTGTCTCCAGGTTGTTGTGGATAGAAGCTCTAAGAGTTATTCGCCTCTTTCTTTGGAAGGATAGAGAATCTGTATGAATATTAATGTGGTATCATATTGTTGTTGGAACTTGGAGAGGAGATCCAACTTGATTAGGAAATTGGTCATTCTTGAGATTTACTTATTTCACTGGTTATGAATTTATGAGATCGACCCTTCAGGTCTAATCATTAATCAAATCTTTACTTCTGTTTCTCCTCCATTTCTGTAAAAATTTAGATGTTTTGATACGTTTCGAATGGGTTTTGGATGCTGTTGCAGGCTGTCTGATTGTGAGAATTACATTTAAGAAGTTTAGCCCTTTTTTTTCTTTTATTTTTGTGCTTCTCGTCAATGTTTCTGAGTTTGTGATTACTCCTGAGAATGTATTGTTTTTTGTTTGACTTTTATAGTATTCTGATGAGAGATAGCTAGAAAGAGGGCCAAAGAAACTCTACAAGCATCCATGGACCAATCACAACAAACCCGACAGCAACAGTCACAGCAGCAACCTGTAGTAGCTGGTGCAGGTCAGATGGCCTATGCTTCTATCCCCTACCAAACTGCTCCAATGGTGGCTTCTGGGACTCCTTCCATAGCCATCCCCTCCCCAACTCAGTCTCCAGCCACCTTCTCTAATTCAACACACCAACTTACATACCAGCAGGCCCAACATTTCCACCACCAACAACAGCAGCAGCAGCAACAGCAGCTTCAGATGTTTTGGACCAACCAAATGCAGGAAATTGAACAAACAACTGACTTCAAGAACCATAGCCTTCCACTTGCTCGGATTAAGAAGATAATGAAAGCTGATGAAGATGTTCGGATGATTTCAGCAGAGGCTCCTGTTATTTTTGCTAAAGCGTGTGAAATGTTCATCTTGGAGCTCACCTTGCGCTCTTGGATCCATACTGAAGAGAACAAAAGAAGGACGCTACAGAAGAATGATATTGCAGCTGCAATTTCCAGGACCGATGTTTTTGATTTCTTAGTTGATATTATTCCAAGAGATGAGTTGAAAGAGGAGGGTCTTGGGGTCACTAAGGCAACTATTCCTGTTGGCCCTCCGGCTGATCTTCCATACTATTATGTTCCTCAGCATCCTGTGGGACCTCCAGGGATGATCATGGGAAAGCCAGTTGATCAAGCAGCTGCCTATGAAGCCCAGCAGCCACAACCTCCAGTGGCACTCATGCCATGGCTGCAGACTCAACCTCAACAGCAGCAAAGCGACACTTGATGTCCAGGATGTGTGGCGGGAGTGTAGCAGCAGTCTGATTGTCAGGGGATTATTTTAGCAGTGTCTTTGCATCTGTGGTGAAGGGTTTAGCTTAGCATTAGTTAGTCTTTGTGATACCAAAACTGAGTTGTCTATGATGGTCAAGATGTGACATTTGCTTGTTTGCACTATTGTTTGAAAAATCGTTATGATTCTTTGGTGGTTTATGCTTGAAGAAAAGGATGGTGATACTGTTTTTAATTTTGTTTGTGCTTGAATGAAAAAGCATTGGAAGTTACGGGAATTTTTTGCAAACTCGGTTCATGGTAATCCGTGGAGATCCATATTTTTAGACTTTTGCTTCGTTTTGATAAGCGGTCAAGAGTTTAGATTTTCTGCAATTTAGAAAGAACGCAGTTTCGTTGTTCTTGTTTTAAAACATGCACCAGAAGCGAGCATTCCATTCTCCCTTCAATTGTATTCTGGGCTACTCAAAGGCAATCCCCGTTAACTTCTCTGAGCACCAGAAGCGAGCATTCCATTCTCCCTTGGATCACTTCTACTCCGTACAAAATCAAGTGCGTGCGCGCACACAAACAAAACGCTAATTAGTTACAAAGTTTAGGCAGCATCCAAATCCTATTCGAATTCATCAACATACCACTCACAACGTATTAAAAACAGAATATAAAAAAGGATTAGTAAGCCTACACAAGACCAAGAACTTGTACACAATACAAACGTTAGAACAAGAAGAAAGGGCCAATAAATTTTTATCCGAGTCATTGACATATTGTTCAACAATCACCAAGATCAGAAGATTACTTATCTACACCATAAACCTTACCATTGATGATTCTTCAAATTTTCCTGGATGCAATCTGTAACCCATAGCCACTAAAAAGCTTCAAACTTTATACTTTATGAGAACACAAAAACCTAACCCCGTTATCAAGATCACAATCACCAAAAAACACCCTATTTACATTGATCTACCGAAACAAGATTGTTTCATAATTCACATTCCACCCTTCTTTTAAACTCAGAGTCAGAATGGTGGTCCATTAAAACATGTATTTCCACCATTCTAACTCTGCATTTGATTGAAGAAAAGTTAGGATTTTCTGTTGTTGAGTTTAAAGACCAATATAAGACATTTCTCTGAAGGTGGTGATAGAAGAGCAATGAAAATAATGAAAGCATTTCATTATTCATGGCCCTGTCTTTCTTATCCTTTGCTAAGTGTTGCATCTTTGCTCAAGATGTGTCCATATAAGATCACAAGGAAATGGTCATGGAATGGAAGTGCCCAAGTGTCAGCAAATTCTGTAAGCTTGAAAGAAAGGTCTCCATTGCTCGAAGAAATCTAAGTTTCCTATAGTTGGGATAACAACATCAAATTCATCTTTCCAAGATGGCGTTACATGGGATGATGATTGAGCCATGTCTTGTTGGCATTGTGGATTTTGAGTGTTGGGGTTTATTCTAATAAGGGATGGAAATTGGGTTCCGTTGCACAACCAAACCTAACACTATAGGATCTAGCTGCAGAGTTAGACCCAACTGGCTCCATAGAAAGAGCCATTGCTATTGGGTCTGGCTATTCAGTCAGATTCAATTCTATGGGGTCTGGCTACACAACTTTATATGTGTTATGTTTAGATTTTTCTTTTCTTTTCTCTTATTTAATTTTTTCCCCTCAGCATGACCCATTAGGGTTGGGTCCTGCCCCCAACAAGATCTAATAGCGTTGAGTTCTACCCCTAGCAGGATCCAAAACAACTTTGGTCTAGTTGCATAGCAGGAACCAATAGCTTTGGGTCCTGCCCCCAGCAGGACCCATTAGTATTGAGCCAGACCCAAGGATATTAGGTCTGGCTTGGAAGCCAAACCCAAATCGCTTCCAAAAGATTCAAATAATGTTGAGTCCATCTTTCATCAAGACCCAATAACGTTTGGTCTAAATATTGCCAATTTTATTTGTTTTCCTCTTTAGATTTTTTTCTTTATCTTATTGAATTTTGGCATAGCTCTTGAGTCAATTGGTAGAATTTGTAGAACATGTAGAAGGAGGGAGTTTGGTATATGGAGCCACCGAGGGATGTGAAAAATGTCTTTCAACAACATAAGAGAATGAGGGATATATAGTTCAGATGGACTACCTCTTATGACTTAGGTAGTGTTTGGCAGTGTGGTTGCGGGTACTTTTCAAATAACTTTTCGTGTCAAAATACATGCCAACGATTTTTTTTATTTTTTAAAAATCATTTTTGACATCAGCACATCAAAACGATCCAAAACGTACAAACCATATTAAATTTTAGCAAAAAAAAAAAAAATTCAAATTTTTTGGGAACGCGGCCGCAGCCGCGTTCCCAAACGGTGCCTTACACTCATTGAAGTTCATCAAGTTCCTCTACATATCAAGCTACCTACATATCTTCATAGTCTTAGAAGCATTTTTTTTCTTTCCCAATAATGTTGGATCCATATATTGCCAATTTTTTTTTTTAAGATTTTTTTTCCTTTTCTCTTGCAAGACCCCATAGCGTTGGGTCCTGCCCTCAGCAGGATAAAAAATAGCTTTGGGTCCGGCTGTACAGCATGATCTATCAGCATTGGGTCCGACTGCGAGCAGGGTTGGGTCCTCCCCCCAACAAGACCCATTAGCGTTGTGTCTTGCCCCCAACAAGACCCTAAATAACTTTGGGACAGCTAGACCCATGTTTATTGGGTTTGGATATTGCCAATTTAATTTGTTTTTCTATTTAGATTTTTTTTGTTTCTCTTATTTAATTTTTCCTCCCATCAGAGTTGGGTCATGTCCCTAGCGGAACCCATTAGAGTTGGGTCCTGCCCCCACCAGGACCGCAATAGCTGTGGGTCCGGCTGCATAGCTAAACCTAATAGCTTTGGGTCCTGTCCCTAGCAGGACCCAATAGCTTTGGTCTGGTTTCCAAGCAGGACCCCATAGCTTTGGACCTGGCTATCCTGCATGACCTAATAGCGTTGGGTCTTGCCCCCAGCACGACGCAAAATAGCTTTGGGTTCGGCCTTAGCTGGACCCATTCTAGCTTCATTGCATTAGGTGTGACTGCGGAGCTAAGTTTGGTTATTAGGTCTGACTTTGCCGCCAGACCCAATGATATTGGGTATGGCTGTACAACCAAACCCGATAGCAATACCTAATAGCGTTGAGTCCTACCCAAAGCCCCAAAGCATTTTCTATACACTTAAAAGACCCAATACTTTTGGGTTTGACATGGCCACCAGATTTAAGACACTTAAAAGATTTTCTATACTCTTTATTTTTTTTACATTTGAAAAAAAAATTGTTATTGACCCACCGTGAAGTACGAGTCAATATACTAGTTATAATTATATTGTATTATAGTGTTTTTAACGTGGTCATTTTTGTATTGTTTTTTTTTATCGTGTTTCGAAGTTGGACATTTTTTTATTTTTGTTAGGGATTTTTTAAAATGGATAAAGTATTTACGGGGCCATTATATGCTTCTGCTCTTTCATTTTTGTTTTTACTTTTTATATCATGAGAACACGTCATTATGCTATAATGCTTGGAGTTGGCCCGTTTTTTATATTACAAAAGAATTAAAAATCTGTTTAAAATCTGTTTTTTATTGTAATTAAATTCTATTATAGTATTTAATTTTAATTTAATTAATAAATAAGTTAAACTTACATGCTTGAAAAAGAAAAAAATTCAATTCAATTTGTTTCTTGCTACTCTCATCACTCTCATCTTAATTGTTCAAAGATCTAAAAAAATAAAATAAAGGATAAATGAATACTTTAAGGAAGCTAGTTTTAATATTAATTTCTTCTTTTAATGTAGTAGATCAAAGGGTTCAATTCTATTTTTAGAGATTAAATTCTATTTTAAATTTAATTTTTGATGTTCAAAATAGATCAAAACATGTAATTTAATTCAGGAGGTTCCAAACATGCTATGAAAAATTTTGATTTTTCATTGTTGATCTATCATGTATCTTTTTATATTTCACATTTCATGTTATGTTTTACAACCAATTTTTTCATTCTAAGCTCCTAAAATTTTTAATATTTTGTAATTTGGTCATTAATGTTTTTTTAATTTCATCCTTACAAGTTATGTTAACATGACTTTGTGTGTTAGGATATGTTTCGTATGCTCTCGTGTATCCAATATATCATGGAATGTTTCAATAATAAATTAAAGTTTGATTTTATGAAATTGAATCTTAGGTTATTCTTAAAATAATTGAAAGAACAAGGAACAAAATTAAAAAATAAAATGAATTTTTTTATTTATCAAGAACATCGAAACGAACCCAACAACATGGAGCCCAAAATAGACAAGATTTGGTCAAATAAAGGCACATACATGTTGAAAATCATGCATGAATCAATGATCTAGCATTCATTTACTTCGTTTATCATTTAAACATCATGATTTTTCAAGATGGTTTTTAGTTTAAAACTAAAACTCTAGGATTAAAAACCATTTAAACACATTATCAATGCAAATAATGCTATATTATTGGTTAATTATGCATAAAAACAAATTTTTTTTAAAGACACAAAAAACTCCATTTTCATCCCTCAAGTTTCAAATAATACATTTATGGTCCCTATTATTTTAGGTGTTTATATTTTGATTTATTTTTTATATTGCAATTCCTAGATGTTGAGTGAAAAGAGAGAAGGTTGCTAAGTAAAAAAGAGGAGATACAAAGTGTTTGGCCAATCACATTTTGATCACAAAAAAGTCAAACTTTATGTTAATAGGTTTGTTGTTGAGATAGGAGTTCAATGAAGATGATTTTGTTATTTAAACATGCTAGAAAAACAGATTGAGATCCGTCAATTTAATTTTGATTTTGGATTTTTGAAGTAATTTTGGGTTGAAAATATCTTGAATGAGGTTTTGAGGATATTTTTGAGGTGTTTTGGGTGAAAACAAGTTGAAAATGAATTTTTTAAGAACTCAAACTTTAATTTTTCAATTATCAAAAGTAACTAGAAAATGCCTCAACAGATGACACACTGTCTACAATTAAAATAATAATAATAAAAAACACTAGAGCTAACAACACTTAATCTCCATTTTAAAAACTTAACTAGATGTGTGAGCTTGGCCTTCCAGTGTCACACCGCATAAGTTGTTTCATTTTTAGCCAAACATGCATGACATTCCTCTTTTTTTTTTATAAAAAAAATTCATAATTAAAATCCTCTTATTTTTTAACTCTAGATTTATATTTTAAAATACTAATTAATCTTTTGAATTGCTTCTATAATTTGATAATACTTCAAAGATATTATTGCATTTTATCTTTAAATTTCTTCTCCTAGATTTTAGATAGATAAGTTATATTTACATAATGTCTTAATAATAAAAATCATTTGACTTAGTGACCAAAATCAACATTTAAGATAAATAAAAGAAATTATATAGAATAAATGGACAACCAAAATAAAATATTTGCATATGCATCTATCTTATATTTCTAACAATGAATATATGTTCCACACTTTAATTTTTAATTAGTGTTAACAACTCCATTTGATTTATTAGTTTATACATTTTTCAATTTATTTTATTAAGCTTAGACACTAGCTTTTTCTTTCTCGATTAAAAAAGTGACATGAAATAAGACCTAATTAAAATGATAACAAATCCCTCATTGATATATTAAGTACATGTTGAGACTATAATTTGTTACCTTCCAATTTTATATGCATAAAACCAGAGTTCTATTCGTGGATAACTTATTGAGATACTCAAGGTTAGTATTAATCAAATATATCTAATGCTATAAAATTGGGTCCTACTTAACTAACTTATATGATTTAGAAAAGTTACTTATGATCATATAATATTAAAGGTAATAATTAGGTGAAACATTTATGATATGTTTAGACAAAGAGTTGTCACCTAATTGATATAAGATGTCATAACCCAATTTTGAGTTATTCCTTATAAATCATATTTTTTTTTCAAAAACAAATTAAAAAAAGAAAATAAAGGCTGGTAACGTGGAGAAAGCAAGCAGGGGAATCAAGTTGCAATTTTAAAGGAAATTCAAGGTCTAGTTGTACCCCATTATGCCAAAAAATAGAGAAAAAATACAAATTGAAAGTCAAATTAAATGATTATTGAACGAATTTGCATAAAAATTAAGTTCAAGGATATAATTAAATTTTTAATAGGCCAATTTGATTTAATCATTGGCCAAATTAAATTTTAATTATATTTAGGAATTAATTTGGGTCCAATTGAAGGATATAATTAAGTGCAAGGACTTAATTTTACTTTAAATGGGTTAAATTAATTTTATTTGGGGCTTAATTGGTGAAAAATTAAGTTTGGGAGCCTAATTTGGGGTTGAAAAGATTGGAATTTTAAGAGACCAAATTTAATTTTTACCAAGTTAATTGATTGAAATCAGGGGCCAAATTGCAAGAAAATTGAGGTTTTGGGGGTCAATTAGGAGTTAAATTGCATAAAACCGAGATTAAGGACCACAGTGCAAAAGACGCGTAAATTCGGGGTTCTAATTCAAGTTTGACAGGGGTTAAAGTGCACTAAATAAAAAATATAGGGTCAATTAGAGTGCAATTAAATCAAACTTAAAGATGGAGGATTGAAATGAACTTTGGCAAAAAACAGAACTCTGGTACTGTTTATCTTCTTCTCTTAAATGACAACTCAGGGAGACTACTTTGCAGGTGCATTTAATGCATCTAATGCCTATCAAATTGGACAAATCTTGCACGCAAATGATGCTATGCAATTTCTCTACAACCCCATATGGCTCGTTCAGGCTGAATGACAATCCATCGATGCCCGCGCCCGCTTAAAAAGGCCAACTCAGTCAGCCTTTTAGTGCAGATTTGACAATTCAGGATGCCTACTTTGAACCAACGGTTGGGATCCTTCCCAACTGAATCAAGGGCTGCAATTTTTTTCCAGTGTAGACAAGATTGCCCACTTCCATCGCCTATAAATAGAAGTGGATTTCATGCCCTGAGAGAGGAGAAAATCGGGTTCAAAGAAAGCCAAAACCAACCATTTTCGATTTCTGCACATTTCTTTTCTCTTTCTCCCTCCACCGTGTCTTTAGCCGTTGAAAACCCCATAGAAACCTTTCTCCTTCACCAACAGACAACGGCTAAGCCTCCTTACAAACCAAAATCCTCATCGGCGATAAGGGCAGCCACCACGAGGTCTTTCCTCTCCCCTTTGCAGATTCTCTTTTTCTGCAACATTCCTTTTTCTTCCTCCACTAACGACGAGCACCGACCACCATCTCTACCACAACCTCAACCATCGTCCTCACGTCAACCTCTCCCCATCACGACCAGTTAGGCTTCCAGTTAGGCAGTCCGACGTTAGGTGGCGCCGCCCTTCCATTGCTACAACCAAGTTGCTACATGCAGAACGAGAATTCGTTCTGCATGCAGCATAATTAATTAGCATGGTTGCTAGGCTGAGCCAACAACCATTTGGGTCCGACCTGACCCCAAAAAGAAAAGAAAATGATCGTTATGCTGAGATCGACCCAACCCAACATTCCTGGGATTGGCCCGGTCAGCCGGGCCGACCCCGCCCAGTCCATGTATATTTAGTATATATATTTATATATAATAATATATATTATAATATTTAAAAAAACAAAAAAAATTCCAAAAAAATTTCAAAAATCATTTCAAAAAAATTGTGATTTTCTCAAATATTTTTCTACAAATTTTGCATAATATCGGGTTGTATATTTACACTATAAAATACAAATCCGGTATTGAAATATCTGGTTTTCTCTAAAATATTTCAAAAAAAAAAAATTCAAAACATTTTAAAAAAAATCTCAAAAACTTTTAAATTAATTTTCGTTTTCAAAAACAAAAAATATATTTTATTTTCATGCGTACAACCAAATCCTAAAAATTTTCAATGTATATTTTCATTAAAAAATTGCATCTTTCTCATATTTTGAAAATCCAAAAAATGGATATCATAACTAGTTTATGATCATCCATTAGGGTTTGACCAAAATATCAAAAACCTTTTTCTAGAGTCCAGGTGTAGACTTTAATATTTATGAGGTGTATAATTATACGATAAAGTACACCCTCAGGTATTAAAGATACAAGGTGTAAATAAATACGAAGCTAAAATTCAGACTTTAGAACGGTTAGGATTTAACTCGATAAGGTAGAGACTCTCTTATGAAGAGAGATCTGCCTTGAACCTTAGAAAAGACCAATGAATAGAAACTCAACTTAGAAAAAATAATCAAATAACAATGCAGTTTACCTTAGGTAGGGTGCATTAGGGGTGAGGCGTCTTCCTGTTCGCACAACCAATCCCTTACCCAGACGCTCGCAGATCATAGGTTTATAGTGATCATAATACTAGGTGGTGACTCTTGAACATTAATTATAATTTTATAATTAAATAAAAAAACCCTTCCCAACACACCACACCTCATCAGGGAGGCATGACTAAAGCCTTGCGACATAAGAGTCACATAAAAATCTTATTGATAAGCTATGTTATTTACCCAACTTAATTTATTTTGATTTGTTGATTTACTTCAGGTCATATAAATTAAATGAGATCCTAACCCATTAGGAGATCTAAGCAAGATTTCCCGAATTAATAGTAAAAGCTATTAATTTGCAAGAAAATAGTGGGTGACCTAGTTAATTTTAAAGAGCTTTTATGAATTTGGTTATAAATATATGCATGAAATCAATAATCACTATCTTTACATGAATAGGTTGATAGATTAACATGAGTAAAAATAAATATGTCTCCACATAGCATACTTGATGCTAATAAATTGACTGGACCAAACTTTTTGGATTAGTACTGAAACATGAGAATTGTTCTCAAACAAAAAGGAATGTTATATGTTCTTGAAAGTCTGATTCCTAATGTCCTTGATGAGATAACGAAGTTAGGATTAAATATCAATGTTATATTGACAACAATGAGTAGGCTACATGTGTGATGTTAGCTAAAATTTCATTTGAACTTCAAATACATCATGAGAAGATGGATGCCCATTTAATAATCATGCATCTCAAAGATTTTTTTTGATGTGGCTAGATACAATGAGACGTATGGGACCTTTAAATGATTGTTCCATTGTAAAATGACATAAGGTTTCTTAGTGAACACCTATATGTTGAGGATGATTGGCTATTTTAAAGAAATTAGGCTAATTAGGCTTTTTTATGGATCATGAGTTAATCATTGACTTGGTCTTGCAGCCTAAACATTTCTAGCCTACTTGGGGCATCAAGAATGACAAGGGTAGTTATCATCATTATGACAAGGATGGCCATTGGAGGAGGAATTGCAAGGAATATCTTGCAATTGTGAAGGGAAATAAACTTATTAAGGTTTCTACTTCAAGTGTGTTTATGATTGAATAAAGATAAAATAAACCCACGAGTTGGCAATGTTGCAAGGGTTGTTATATTTATTGTGCCAAATGGGTTGATACTAAAATTTATAATTGTTATTTTATTCTATTGCTTTCTAGAAACATCATATCCATTTTTGAATGGATTTAAATTTATTATTAAGGGTAAATGTTGTTCTTTTTATAAAAATAATGTTTATTATGGATCTAGTATTTATACAAATAGTTTGTATATACCCGATCTTGAAATGACTAGATTCAATATAAATAGTAAGAAGAACATATTAGAAAATCAATATCCATATTATTTATGGCATTGTAGACTAGGTCATATCAATAAAACAAGAATCACTAAGTAACATAAAGAAATGTATTTTGATTATTTTGATTATAAATCGTATGAAACTTGTGAAACTTATTTATTGATTAAGATGACCAAAACATCCTTTACCAGAAAGAATGAAAGGTGTAAAGAATTATTAGGTCCAAAAAATACAAACGTATATGTACCAATGATGATTCGTGCCATATGTGGATATACTTATTTCAATACATATATTGATGACCATTCTAGATATGGTTATGTGTATGTGATGAAACACAAGTTTGAATCATTTGAATGGTTTAAAAAATTCAGAAATAAAGTTAAAAAACAAATTGGAAAGAGTATCAAAATACTTTGATCGGATCGTGGTGGTGAATACTTGAGCCAAGTATTTCAAGATTATCTAAAAATAATGGGATTCTCTTACAATGGACACATCCTAGTACACCACAACTTAATGGAGTTTTTGAAAGGAAAAATTATACCTTATTGGATATAGTACGGTTCATGATGAGCTATGCAGACCTTCTACCTTATTTCTAGGGCTATGCCCTATAAACTACTATTTACCTTTTAAATAGAGTTCCATCAAAATCTATTAATAAGATTGCATATGAGATATGGAATGGTAAGAGACCAAACTTACCATATTTAAAGATTTGGGGATGTAACACTTATGTGAAGTGTATAATATCTGAAAAGCTAGGAGTTGAGTCGGATAATTATAAGTTTATAGGATATCCAAAAGAATCTGTTGGGTAATATTTCTACCATCCCATTGAGCAAAAGGTGATTGTCTTAAAATATGCTACGTTTTTAGAGAAAGAATTTATTTTTGAAAGGAGCAGTGAGAGGAAAATAAAGTTTAATGAAGTTTAAGAACCACAAATAAACCTCCAAATAAAACAAAAGCCTAAGGCTATAACATTTAATGTTCAACCTGATACTCAAGAAACACAAGAACTTCATAGATTTGGTAAGACACGTTATGCACCATTGAGATATCAACTTCTCATGGAAGTTGATGATGATGAGTTGCTTATACTTGATGAGCCTATTAACTACATGAAAACAATTTCTAATATTGATTTTAAAAAATAGCTTAAAGCCATGAAATTTAAAATGGATTCTTTGTACACCAACCAGGTATGGGCTTTGGTTGATCCATTTGAAAGGATAAAACCCATTTAATGTAAATGTGTATTTAAGAGAAAGACTGACATTGATGACAATGTACAAACATACAAAGTTAGATTTGTTTCCAAATATTACAGACAAATATAAAAGTTTAACTTTGATGAAATATTCTCACTAGTAGCTATGTTAAAATCCATAAAGATTTTGCTTGTTATAGTTGCATACCATGATTATGAGATTTGACAAATGATGTCAAAAATATATTCCTGAATGAGAATATTCATGAAGATGTGTATATGACACAACCTGAAAGTTTTAAATCTAATAAATTTACCAACAAATTATGCAAGCTACAAAAATATTTTTATGGAATTAAACAAGCTTCAAGGAGTTGAAATATCTGTTTTGATGAGATAATTGAATATTTTGATTTCATTAAAAAATATGGATGAGCCTTGTGTTTATAAAAAGGTTGATATGAGTGGAGTTATTTTCTTAATATTATATGTAAATGACATTAATAGAAAACAACATTCATTTACTCTAATCAGTAAAGATTTGAATGTCTAAGAATTTTTTTAATGAAGGATATGAGAGAAGCACCCTATATATCGGGAATAAAGATTAGATCTAGAAGGTCGTTTGAATTGTCTCATTCCATATATATAGAAAAAATAGTTTAGCGTGGAAGAATCCAATAGAGGATATTTATCTATTTCGCAAGGAAACGTCTCTTTAAAGATATATGTCCTGAGACATAAATTGAGAGAGAAGATGAAAAAGATTCTTTATGTTTAGGTTATAAAATCCGTTATATATGTGATACTATGTACAAGACCATATGTATCTTATGATTTGAGCATACCAAGTAGATATCAATCTAATCCCGGTGAGAGTCACTAGAAGATAGTTAAAAATATTCTTAAGTAGTTTTTAAGTACTTAACTTTCTTAAGTACTTAAGAAGAACTAAGAATGTCTTTCTAGTTTATGGAGCACATGAACTAAAAGTTCATAGTTTTTTAGATTCTAGTTTTCAATTAGATATTGATGATAACAAATCTTAATCATGATATGTTTTTACTCTAAATGGTAGTAGAATTGTGAGTTGACAGAGTTCCAAACAAGGGACTTCAATTGATTTTACAATTGAAGCTGAATACATTTCTGCATTTGAGGTGGCAAAAAGGATGTTTGGATTAATAAGTTCATCACTGAAGTAGTTATAGTTCCTAACATTGTTAATCCAGTAGCCTTATACTGTAATAATAATAGAGCCATTGTATAAGCAAAGGAACCAAGGTCTCATCAAAGATCCAAATATGTACTTAGGTGGTTCTATTTGATTAGAGAAATTATTAAAAAGAAACATGTATACTAAATTGACTCACAAGAGAATTCTATATAAAGATATCATATATGTCTATGAAAAGGTTCTTATGATAGTTGTGTAAGTGATCCTTAAAATTGAGATCACTAAGTTATCTTATATAAGGAGTGTTATACTTTGATCTTGATCACACGTTGTCCTAATCAAGGGTAACAAACGAGGAGATATTAAGAATAACATAAACTATATGAATATATTTAAGTAATCAAGAGATGATTCATTATCTTAGGTGAATTAAGAAAATTTTCCATATGTTCTTAAATAATATTGATTGTGAAATCCTTGGCCAAGGTGGAATGAGTTTTGAAAAAAGTTTTAAAATCTTATTCAAAGAATAAATTATTATAATGTTGAGAACTAACATAATTTAACAAAACAAGCATACTTCATGCTAAAATATCTAAATTGAAACAATCTTTATGAAGTGATATTAACTACACTGAGAAACTACACTGAGAAACTACTCACTGAAAAATTAAGTCAAACCACTTATGATTTTTCTAATATTTAAAGGATCATAATAAGTTGTTAGACATTGTACTTGATCTTCAAATATAAATTAATTAATTATTAAATCAATTAATTTATTTAATCTTATTACACTTATGATTTATATTTGGGCTAACTTACTAGGGAACCTAATAGGTCACACATATAAGAACCATATGTTAGAAATTAAAATGAGGTGATTAATCAAGTGTGATGTAATTCTAAATAAATTTTAGAAATTGGGGACTAGAATATAATTAATATAGAGGACTACAATTTAAGACCTAGAAATAATCAAGTAAGGACTTGATTGAATAAATTTCTAAAATTAGATTAAAATAATACATGTGATATTATTTAAGAAAAAAATTGATATTTTTTTCATTTATAGGAATTTTAGGTTTCCCTATAAATAGAATGATATGCCTCTTATTTTTCTAAGATGAAAATATGAGTAGAGTATAATACAAAAACACTTAAAATACAAAAGAAAAGAGTTAGAATTCTAAGGTATAACAATCCTTGTTTCCTAAAAGGGTTTAAGAGATTTCTCGCTGGTAGTTTGTGTGGATTACCGTTAGAGGCCGAATATTTGGACGACTTGTAGTTTCTGACAGCCTAGTCTTGAAGCAATTATTCTAAGAAAAAAAAAACATCTAGTCTTCATGTAATCTTTGTATAAACCCTAAATTACTCTAGATCTATCTAATGCGATCCTTGGAACTCCTAAAAAATTTTAAATTTATTGTTTTCATTGTGTATATATATTTCGCGTAACCTAATAATGCCAACCATAATTAGAAGTAAACATTGTCAGGTTTGACAATTTTGTTGAAGATGTTTCTTTTGGCATATTTGGTGCATGCCTACTAGTAACAAAAATGAAATTCATACACATAATATCAAAGAACTAATTCAATCTAAAAGCTTAAGTTTTTAGGTAAGGTTCCAAGATATGATTTTTATTATTCTCTAACAGACCCCTTCAAGTGAAAGTCATTTGGGTTTGAAACTTACATATGTTCACGCTACTTTGTGCTTAATTTTTATTAAATAAATGGGGATGATAAGATTTAAACTCATGACCGCTTGGTCATCATGATACCATGTCAAATAACCAATTCAACCTAAAAACTTAAGTTTTTAAGTAAGGTCCTAAAATATAATTTATATTATTCTTTAACATATAATCACTTTTGAACATTCATTAAATAGCCAGAAGTACAAATTTTCTACATTATTTCTTTTAATGGGATGCTAATTATCTTAGATTTAATGGTGGATATCTTTCCAAATTTAGAGGTTTTGTAATAGGTAAATTAAAAATTACGTAGGTACCATCATTTTTATGCCCATTTAATGGCAGGTGTAAATAATAATGAGTGAGATACATTTAACAAATACAGAATGCAACTTTTTTTTCTTTGGTTTTAACGGTTTATTTAAATCCTGGGATAAAATTTCATTCTCTACTTGTTTCTTTGATTATTGTTAGGAATTGTAAGGGCTCAACATTTAAATAATTCAATATATTTATATACACATATATAAGTTTGGGGAGAACGCTAATGCGTACTAAATTGGGCTTCGTCCTCACATGATTAATTAGTCATTTACCAGTTTATGATGGCACACTACTTTACGGGTAGGATAAAAAAAATTAAACATGACAAAAAAATTTAGACCATAAAACTTATTTAGTATTGTTATTAAGTCTAACCTTAACCTTGATGTAACATCCCACATCGAAAGAAGAGTGTCCAGAGTCAGGGCATATTAAGGCAGTGGGTACCTAACCTTGTAGGACGCGTTTTGAGGCTTGTAGGCTGCCAGGAACAAAACCGTGAGGCGTGGAAGCCGGGTTGAGTTGAGCCATAACGGATAATATTCTGCATTGGAGAGTGAGTCGGGCCTTATATATGGTATCAGAGCCGAGGACGACTCGTTCTTAAGGTGGGGGGATTGTAACATCCCACATCGAAAGAAGAGTGTCTAGAGCCAGGGCATATTAAGGCAGTGAGTACCTAACCTTATAGGACGCGTTTTGGGACCTGTGGGCTGCCAGGAACAAAACCGTGAGGTGTGGAAGTCGGGTTGGGCTGAGCCATAACGGACAATATTCTGCAAGGGAGAGTGGGCTGGGCCTTACACTTGAAATCTCTTAACCCAACTCCTTAGCTCATTCAAGTTTAAAATTAACTTACGTGAGAGTTGCATTAACATGATCCAATCAACTTGACAAATCCAAAAAATAACCTATATAATCATTAAAAAGCATGGTTTTTTTTTAAAAAATATTCAAGATGATATCTTTTTATTTTAATATTGAGATGACAATATATTGGATTGACCTGAGCTATGCAACTTAACCTTCTAAACCTGTGACCTGAGTCATGGATTCCACTGAGTTTAACAACTTTGTTTTTTTTTTTTAAAAAAAAACTAATTTTTACTTAATGATATGATAATAAAAAAGTAGACACTCACAAAATCAAGCACCAATTAAATATTGTGATATTTGTTTGAGACTATAATAACCTTATAGAAAACAAATTAAAACAAGTTATGAAGACCAATTCAAAATCCAATCAAATGTTGATGAGTGAATTTGAAAAAAAAAACCAATAAGGATTCAATCCTAAGAAAAAAATTTGGAAGATGGAATTTTAAAGATAATAATAAAAAAACAGAAAAGAAAAGAAAAAAAGGACATGACCTAGTAGGTCAATCTTGAAACCTCTTGATCCAACTCCTTACATAGCATCGATCTAAAAGTAATATGTGTAGGAGTTGCCCCAACATGATTTAGTTGTCTTGGCAAGTCTAAAGGCAACCTAGACAACAAGTAAAAAACATGGTTTAACTATTAAAAAAAAATTCAAGATGATATTTTTTTAATACTAAGACGGTGACATATTGAATAGACTCAAGCTTCAGAGCTTAACTCACTAATCCCGCGATCTAAATTATGGATTCCACTAGATTTAACAACTTTTTTTTTTAACAACCATTTTTTTATTATCATTTTCCATGATCTCAATAATTTGCTTGTCACTCGATAATTCTAAAGTTGCCCGTTTTCTTCTAGGTAGTTCAAAAGGTACTTAGTACCCATTGTATCACGATTCTTTAACGTTTTGATTGGAACATGTAATTGTTGAACACCTCCATCATCTGAGAATTGATCCAAATTCTCTAAAGCCACATTATTTATAGACCTACTTTTACAATGTAATTTTTTTTTGCAATTGTACTTTTTTGTTGTCCAAGCAGAGATTGCAAGATTCATTACTTCTAAAACATTTATCTTATTTTAGGATCTCAATTTCATAACTCTCTAAAAGATTTTAATAAAATCAATAATGATAATACATCTTAAAAGCTTGTATAATCTCTGTATCACAAAGTGAAATCTTTAATGTTATGTTGGGTGGAAAAAAAACATTTCAATATTTTTCAAACCTTTAATAGTTTTTAGACGGGTAAGACAATTATCAATAAGTAAAAGATCTTTTCTACTATCTATTTTTTCTATTAAGTTGTTGAACTTATTTTTGGAAGAGAATCCTAGTCATCCATGCTTATTTGTTAGCATGATACTCGCAATTCATACTATTAAAGTTCACATTCTTAAAACATCATGGTTTAACATGCTTGCCAATTAACCATAAAAGGATTTTATCATAACCATCCTTATAATAGCAAATAACAATTACAAGTCTTTTCTTGTCTTGTTTCTTACCTTTATATTGCTTTATTGTAAGAGAATAATGTGGTTGTAGTTTATAAAACAATATTGTTTTATCCATATTAAAAACATCTTCCATGGAAAATTAAAATGCCTTTTTCTATTAAATTGCTTTTCATGAGCTTCATATCAACTGATGTGTTTCTTTAAAAAGAAAATACATCTTAATATCACACGTCTTAATTTGAAACGCTTAAATCAAATTTTGGTAAAATAATAGGGTATATATAAGGTACATCTTTTTCAGAACTCCTTTATCTTCTTTGTGATTAGTTCTCTTGTTATATTCATATGTTTTTGGTATTAAACAATCCACTAATTGAGAATCTTTTCTAGCTTCAAGAATTTTGCAGTTTTGTATCGTTTGGCATTGCCTTAGAAGGAGTAGCATTATGTAATCAATAAGGAAGAAGGCGGAATGGGCGGAGAGACAATGCCAGAAGCTGGCCATATCGAAGCAGCTCAAGGCATCAAAGGACTTCCCACTTTCTATCCATCAAAGAGAAATCACAGGGGTTGATGTTCCAGACGTCCAAAATCATAGCAGCTTCAAAGAAAAATGACTTCCCACTGCTACCATGAAAGACACTACAAATGGTCAATCCTCTGCTGAAAATAACTCACACACTTTGCACACTTGCATTGTAATATGGATTATGATTGTAACCACACTACCTTATCTGCATAATTCCAGCGTAATATTAGTAAGTTCCATTGGCTTTCAGTGGACGATTGATAGTGATTTCACCGAGACCAATTCTGGTCATTTGAAGTGATTTATCATCTTCATCTTCTGTTTCACTCACTGAGATGAAACATTAAAGCTGACAAGGACACAAGGACACTGACCTACAGTCTTGAAAAGGTATACTCGAGTTTATTTGGCAGTGTAGTTGCAGGTACTTTTCAAATAACTTTTCATGCCAATAATATTTTTTAATTTTTTAAAAATTATTTTTAACATAGCACATCAAAACAATAAAAAATGTATAAACCATATTAAATTTTAGTAAAAAAAAAAATTTAAATTTTTTAAAAACACGAGTTAAATCACATTCCCAAACATGCTCTGCTCTAATCCTAGAAAAACAAGTTACACGAGCCGATTCCGATAATGGTTTGTACCGATTCCGATAATGGTTTGTACGCAACAGGGACGTAGCAAATAAATTAGACCGCTACGTGCAAATAACCAGAAATGCTGCCATGCTAACCAGCTTATAGCCAGAAAGATTAAGAAAGAACCCAGGCAAAATAGCCAAAAAAAAAAATGGCAATAAAAAACCAGAAAAGCACGCAGTTATTGGTGGCTACCAATGAAAACAGATTCTAATTCCAATTTCTCGACTCACAAAGGAGCAACATATTAGAGAAAATACTAGAGGATTATAGAACAGAAAGATCTGACAATTGTATATATCCATAAACTACCTAATGTTGTGATCTACCATATCCAGCTAAAAACAAAGATTTGTAAGCCACATCCCAGATGGAAAAAATCAATATTGAAGCCAATTGGCAGCCTCCTTGTAATAGCAATGAACCGTAGTAAACACTGCATAAAAGAAGAAGATGGGTGAATAAGAAGCAGGTTCAGGCACTGCGATCACGATTCGGCACATGAGGAGAAACCAATACTTATGAGATGGGTGAATCACCGACCTGCCTCAGCTAAAATGCACTGGGTTGCAGAGATCATTCCATCCATTACAAGTTGGTTGCTTTTCTGTTGCCATAGAAGAAGAGTATCAGAAAACACCACCTCACTGCTAGCTACTTGGCTAGTTAAAGGAAAGCATGACAGCAAAATAGAAACAAACTATTGAAGCATAATCCCTCCACAAGAGAAAGAAAGTTGGGTGCTTAGTATAATCTGCACGCACCCACTCATCCCTACAGCCCAGGCATAATCACTTACCTACAAAACAAAGCCTAGTTCTAGTAAATCACCCTCCACGTCACTGCATTTACCAAGAAAAGAACTTGCAGCAACAAAACTAAAAAAGAGAAGAAAAATTGAGTCCATAAAATATCATCAATTTATTGATAACAAGAACTCAAAAAAACAAAATAAGACCATTAAGCACTTATTTTCCAGAGAAACAACTGCAAATGCAGCAGGAAGCAGTAGTTAGTGATGTAAGCAGATGGCTTGCCGTTCCTAGGCAAAAGAAACTGGTCTACTTTCCACTGCCCTTAAAGAAACACTTGCCATGACGCCATATCTGTATTGGATACCACTTGCTATCAGTTCAAATATGACAATTCAACATAGCAACAATGAGTCATATAATCATACTAACAATACATTGCCATTATAATTTCCAGCATAGCATCAAAGGAAGCAAAATAACAAAGTCCCATAGGAATATGTGAAAATCTCTGGTGATGAGAAAGTTCTATCAAAAACCTTGAATGGGCCACTTCGAAGAGCCTCTTCATCTCTTTCTACCACCACGCTCTCTCAAAGAGAGAGACAGAGACTCTCCTGGTCCAACATTGTAATATGCAAGTGACATATTATCCTTGAGAAAACCAGCTTTTCCACTCAATTTCTGTTTGTTGGCAGGAAGTTGGATCTCTCCAGCAATTTTTTCCTTCAGGCTGCCAACAGTTTCGGACAAGGACTGCATCATAATCTCCAGAACTTGCCCTTTGAGATTTCCTTCATCAAGATTGGGAACGGCAACAGTGATGCGCACAGGTCCCTGCATAAAAGGCACAATATAAGTTGAACATGTAATCAGATAAAGGAAGAAAGACTTCATTCATATACAAATCAGGAATGACCAATCCAATACTGCAGAATAAGAGTCATAATTTTGAAAAAGAAAAATCCATACCAGATGTTGAGCCAGAAACTGATCTTCTGGAACAAGCGCAGAATCATCAAGCCTCTGCCTCTTGGGCTCTGGCTCATCTGGAAGTGGAGGAGGAGCATCCTCAGGTGGAGGTGGTGGAGGCATTCCTTGAGGCAAAGGAGGTGGTGGAGGCATCATAGGCAATCCGGGTTGGGGTACATGAAGAGGGACAAAAGGTCGATGAACTGCCATAGAATTATATTGAGATCCAGGTGGAGGCGGCACATGCATGCTTGGATTCCCAGACATAGATGGAGGCATAGGGGGTGGTCGATTTACCATAATGGGTTGCTGTCCAGATGCCATTTGCATTGGAGGAGGAGGGGGGTAATTTGGCTGCATCATTGGAATACCGACCGGCCTTTGTGGAGGTACAGGATATGCCCCACCAGCTGGACCAGAATATTGAACTGTATTTGGAGGTGCACGAAGAAGATTCAACTGCAGTCCTGGTGGTGGAGGGAGGGGACGGACTGGCAGCACACCAGGTCGGGGAGGGGGAGCTGCTGGGCCTGGAAGGTTCCTTGCATCATTATTAACAGCTTCATTTTGATCATCACCAGCATTCTGAGACATAGCTTGGTTTGCAGTGCGCCCAATGCTTCCCAAGTGACCATCCCATATGACCTGCTTCGGCTGCTCATCATTCTTCTTCTCAATTTCAGCCTTCACAGCATTAGAAACTTCTTCCTCCGTTGTGCCAAAGATATCAGGACGTAATCGTGCAAGTCCCACTATGTTTCGGGAGATCTCATCATCCTGAGCAAGAGTAGTTTCCCGAATCTTGGCAAACATCCTTTCCTTTTGCTCCTTGTACTTAGGATCAATGAGGGAAATTCTCATATGCTCGGACATCTCACTAATGGGAATTAGCTCACCAGTGATAGGGGAAACAACAAACTTTGTTGGGTCTCTTTCAGCAGGGATCCTCTCCTCAGGTCTCTTCCAATTTTTCACAATCCTCATAGGTGGTTCTGGTTCCTCATTTGTCCTTGTGTCTTTCTCACCATCATTCTCTTCGATACTTGCAATCCTCATGCCTTCCTCAACTAGCTGCATCTCTTCCTCGTCCATTTCCATTTCCATCTCCTTTCCAGGCTCAATGATTTCATCTTCATCCATAGCAGATATCTTACTCCTCCGTATAACCTCCTCAAGTGTCATTGGAGGGGGCAAGTCCTCATCTTCATCGTCTGCAAAGTCGATAGTCTCAACCACAACAAAATCATGCCAATCAATCATTGCCATTTGCATCCGCTCCTGTTCAATCTCATCCTCAGCTTTCTGTCTTGCCTGCTCCTGTGAGCGTTCCCATTCAAGGCGATGCAAGCACCTTTCAAGCACAGTGGTCATGTCATCAACACTCTTTGTCAGCTTCTCAGTCAAACCCCTGGGAGGCATCAAAACTTTAGAATATGCATCAGCAAGTCCAGTAAAAAAGGTGAACATGCTGTGGGTTGGCTTCAAAAAGTGGAACTGAGGATTGTTCATCTCCCTGTTCGTCAATCCAGTCAAGAATGTTTGCCCATTTCGAGCTACAAACTGAGCCGTGAGCTTAATAATATCAAGTTCCTCTCCAGTAATTCCTTCTGGAAGCCGAACAGTATACTGCTCTGCTTCTGGGGGTTCAAGAACCTTAGGAGGAGGTAGTCTAAACTGGGCTGCAGGATCCGGTTTGGTAGCTGCTTCATTTGAATCAGTAGCCAAATCAGGTTTTGTAGCTGAATCAGGGGCAGCTGAATCCGCAGGCTGTGAAGTAGGCTGCTGTCCAGGAGCTTGATTCTGTGCACGAAATTCTGTCAAACGATGCTGATAATAAGCATGATATGGATCCGATGGATTCAAAAAATTGAACTTGGCATTATTAGCATTGTTTGCAATAATCCTCTTCTCAAACTCAGGTCCATTTTTTGCCACAAACTGCGAGGTTTTATCAACAATACTCCTAATATCCGGTGGAGGATGAATAATTCCAATGGTTCTCGTATGGGTCGCAACTGGTGCTCTGTTCTGCTCCTCATTTTCCGGTTTACCTTCCCTTGGCTGCTGTTCTATCACTTGGGATGGTGGAGGAGGAGACCCGTCTCCATTAACAGGAGGTGCTGGAAGCGATAAGATTGCTGCGGCTGGCATTCTTTTTTCTCCAAGACTCGATCAAAAATCTCAAAAACAAGCCGCATCAAACCAGCTCCACACCAAAGAAAACCTCACAAATTTAGATTAAAAAAAAAACCTGCAAATAACAAGTTGCCATAAAAAAAGAATTGATTAGTTCAGAGTAACCCAAAAGCAAAATCACAAACCAAACGAAACCCGCCAAATTCCCATTCCAAGAGACCCTATCAATAACTGAAACCAGTCATTCATCTCGAAATTGGAAACCCTAATCAGTAAATAACATAACAAAAAAGATGATTAATTTCCAAGCAAAGATAATCTATAAAGTTTTAAAATAAATTAATGAATGGAAATAAGAGAACTTACTGAGCTGTAGAGAGGATTGAAATTAGGGATTTTCGATATGCTAGGGTTTTATACAAAAAGAGAGTCTCAGAGTGAGAAAGATGCAGTGTCGATTATTTTTAAAGAGAAAAACCCAAGAACCGACTTTATTTATATTTTGGTTCCAAACGATTTGTTTTCTGAAGCGGGTCGGGTTGATTTTCCTCTAGCTACACACTTGAGCCCATACCGGCAACAAATAGGCCCGATAAATTTTAGAGAGCGATAGATTTTAAAAATAATATATTATATTATTTTAAGGTGGAATGGTAGAATTTAGTATAAATCGACGGCGGGCTAATTATTTTTTATATAAAAAATATTAAAAAAAATAAAATTCAAGAACGTTAGTCCTTTAAATTTTTTGAACAACTATCATGCATGACTCAAGAATAATATTTATAATATTAATTATAATACTAATAGTAATATTTATAATACAAATAATAATATTTTTAATATTAATAATAATATTAAACTTGACTGACTCAAATTTTTATAATTTTTTATCCATTGAAATTAAATTTATGATTTTTCTTTGATAGTGATAATATTTTTTAAAAATTTATTAATAATAATGATAATGATAATGATAACAATAAGAATAACAATAAGAATAATAAAAATAATACTAATGATTATAAACTTGGGTCGGGCATTCTAGCCGGACCTAAGTTTCTGAGGTCTAGTTCTCCTAATAATAATAAAAATAATAATATTTATAATAATATTAAACTTACCTGATCTAAGTTCTTATAGTTTTTAATTCCTCTAAGTCAAATTTATAATTTTTCTTCAATAAAAATAATTCTTTTTTTCAAATTTAATAATAATAAAAATAATAACAAGATTAAGAATAACACTAATAATAATAAGAATAACAACAACAACGATAATAACGGCGACAACAATAACAACAATAATTTTTAATTTTACCATTTAAATTAAATTTATAGTTTTTTTCAATAATAATAATGCTTTTTCAAATTTATTAATAATTATACTAATAATATTAATAATGATGACAATAATAATATTTAAAATATTAAACATGCCTGACCCAAGTTCTTATAGTTTTTAATTTTACTCTTCAAATCAAATCTATGATTGTTTTTCAATATTAATAATATATTTTTCAAATTTATTAATTATTATATTAGCAATATTCATTATAATAAAAATAATAATTTTTATAATATAAATAATAATATTAAACTTGTATGACCCAAGTTTAAGTGGGTATGGTTGTAACGCCAGGCCTAAGAACCTTGGGTTTGGCTACAACACCAGACCCAAAAGCCTTGAATCATGCATCAATCATAGGTTTCTATTCAAGATTTTTGAAAACTTGAGTTTATTGAAACAATGGAACTTTCATCAATGATTTCATCGTTGCTATTATAGTTCAGGCAGCCTCAATATTTCTAAAATTGAAATTGCATTCATTAATTGAAATTAATTTTTAAAAAATTATTAACATGATTTTTAATTTTTAGTAGTGCACGAAAGGAAAACAAATTTACATTGAGTGGTCGGGCTTTTATTGGGCATGGTACTTCCTAGTAAATAGATCCTGCTCTGAAGTGACCCCTACTTAGCGTGACGACTTTTCACTCAATGCGCCTATGTTGAGAATGGGTGCTTGTGACTTAAATGATTGTTCATGGTTGGCTCCTAACAACTCATAGTCGTCAAAATCACTGATAGATTAACAACTCATAGTCGTTAGAATCACTGCTAGAAGAACTAGCAGTTATCATGTTTGTACAACGCGATATTGACTTTTCCCTAGACATCTATACAAATTAAAAGATTAAGATACTGTAAATCATTCTTATTTTTTTATTTAAAAAAACAACAACACCTTTCCTATAAGGGAAGACTACCCAAATTTTGATTACTTGCAAATACACATGAATTTAAATTTGATTGCAACAAACCAGTTGATTTTATTTAATTTCTTGAAGTGTTGAATTTGAAGAAAATGAAAAATATAAAATATTGTTACAATACATGCATGAACCTTCTATTATGCTACACCAAGTTAAGCAATTGCTAGGAATTTTTGTCATTTAAAAATTTATAGTGAACATTTTATTTTGGTCATTATGATTATTTTTAGATTATATATATATATATATAACCTAATTATTTAATCTTTACTTTTTAACTAGAATTTTACTTTATAAATAGCAAAGCTTCTTTTCTATAATTTTTTAATATATACAATTATTATCATAATAATATTATATTGTCTATCCTATAAAAATCAATCTAAATTTATAAATTTATAACTTAAACTTGTAATTGATAAGGACAAGTAACCTAAACTTGAGTATAGTTAATTACATGCCTAATAAGCATTGGGAAGGGTAGTTGTATATACAAGCACCATCATATGCAAAAAATCTTAGACATGTTAATAAACATGAGTGAGTTTTGGTCTCCAAAATTGATGCTTACAGCTCAACTGTAGTTATGCAATATTTGAGTTTTCTTAATTATTTTTGTCTTTGAAAATTTCAAATATTATTGGAAAAATAAGTTAAAAAAACAACAACCAAGTTTTAAACCATTTTTTCTTGCTCTTAGAAGAGTTTGTTGTTCTAATACATCATCTAAATACAACAAAATTGTTCTCATATGAAAAAATTCCAATAACAAGATTCTAGCAATTATTAAAAAATAAAAAAACAAATATAATGCAAAAAACACAAAGAAAAAATCTTACCTTAAATTCACTGTAAGCGAAGCTGAGAAGATAAAAAAGAACAAATAACAAAAAAAA
This sequence comes from Populus nigra, assembly GCF_951802175.1. Taxonomy (NCBI): domain Eukaryota; kingdom Viridiplantae; phylum Streptophyta; class Magnoliopsida; order Malpighiales; family Salicaceae; genus Populus; species Populus nigra. Next base: position 6,483,359 of record NC_084865.1, read on the forward strand.
AAGAGAAGAGAGAGACATTAATTTAAAAAAAAAGGGTAAAAATAAGAAGAGAAAAGTAGAAGAGAAAGACATGTCTGGTACGCGTGGAGAAGAAGTGAAGAGAAGGAGTTAAGGAGGAGAAAGACATTTTCATTTTTTATAGAAGAAAAAGAGAGAAGAAGAAGAAGGTTATGAATTAGGGATTTTGGTTTCCTAATTTGGGGTTTTTTTTACAAACGATTTTACTAAAGAATAATTAAATATTAATATTTTTAATATTTTAATCGGTGTTTTCATCTATAACATTTAATTAAAATTTTTAATTTAATAAAAAATTTTCAGAAACCGATGCCTTTTCAGTCCATTGGTTATTGCAATGAATAGTAATTAACAATGTCATTGAGAAATGAACAGTTTCAAAGCTCTCTAGAATATACCAATGAATATAATCCGTCAATGATGTCATATGTAAAGAACATAATGAACAATGTCATTGAGAAGTGAACAACTCCAAATCTCTCTAGAATATACCGACAGACTTAATCTGTCGGTGTATTTGTTAGTATTTTACGGTTCGTCGGTAATTTCATCTGTATATGTGGCCAAATTATATCTGTATTTCTTATCTATCTATCATGCAAATACTTAAAATCATAACAACACATAGCATAGTAAAACCAGTTCTGTGTATAATAATAAAATCACAAAAAATAATTCTTTGTCATGTAATAATAAATTCACGTCACTTGTCATTATATTAAAGTTAATTTTGTCCAGAAATATTACATTATAGTTAATTTTATTACACATTCGAGTTATGCACTTTAATGAGAATTGTCTTTTTTCTTCTTCAATTTCATCTTCATCATCGTCATCTCCATCACATTTTTCTATATTAATTTCATCGATATTATCATCTTCATTGACCTCTATATATACGCAGGTTCTCAAAACATCATTTAACTCATTAACATCAACAGAAGTTTCTTAGCGATACAAAATTTTCTTTTAAGTCGGGAGACAGAGCATCTCGATATGGATCAACTCACTCATCAAGTTGAAAGACATCATCTCCCACATTTACTTCATCATTAACATCCTGATCCAAACCTTTTAATCGCATGGTCAAACAACCTCCAACGAAGCAGATAATAACCCGGAAAGCCAAAAATAAAGTTTGATAGAACCTTGACCTAGATATAACCCTGTACTTAAGAATCGAAGGTATTGGAAAAAAAACTTGAACCCAGAGATAACATTGTTTCTAAGAACCCTAAGTATGCGAATAATGTCACGAAGCCAATTAGTTTTTGATAAGTCAATGTACGATCTTTGTCCCTGTAAAGAAAAATTGTTTTCCCATAAATAAATAAAAGGAAAACTCATATTTATGCTCCAACTTGCTGGTGAAATTTACAGTTAAAAAAACATAATATAGTCTTCTCGAACTAACTCTAATGGATTCTTTTTGGGTTGCAAGCTAATGGACCTAAACTAGTAATCAACTAACATAAATCCAATAATGAAATAAACCCTTAAACATGTTTAATGGGCCAGAACAAACCCAAATTAAAAATTACTATTCAACATTAAATAAATAAATAAATGAGATAATAAAAACAAACTTTTCATGCTAAAATTTCTGCATGTAGCTTGAATCTTCATTTTTTGCACATTCTTAGTAGATTTTCAGTCATGACTTCAAACACGTCGTTCTCTCTTTGAGATGTTTGGTAGTGTACAAGTTCAACTTTCTCACCAATTCAGTATTAACTACACTAGTGTAACTACCACCATCTATAATTAAGCTACATATCTTATTATGAATATGTCATCTCATGTGGAATATGTTATCCCTCTGACCTTCTGAATCATCCACCTTGGCATGTATATTTAGTAACCTCTTCACCACAAGTGCCTCTCCCTCAACTAGATACTCAACACAAACATCATCAACATCCTTTAATGGTGGCATCTTCTCTTCATCCCTCTCATTGGTCTCAACTTCATTATTAGCTTTCATAATCATAACTCTTTTGTTTGGATAATATGAAGCAAAATGACCAATAACTAGACAACAAAAGCATTAATGTCACGGTTACGAGAAGTAGAAGTAACATTGTTACCTTTAACAACGATCGAGGTATCTTTCTTCTCTCTAGGGTATTTGGCCTTGCTTTCCATATTTTTCTATGATGGACTACCCTTAGTATTAGCTTTCCAATTGGGTTTCCAAGGTTTTAAAGGTCATAATGGTGGCTTTTTTGAATGGTACCCTTTCATTTAAATTGTTTCTCCACCTTTACAGCCATATGCATCATCTCTTGTAACTCTATATAATGATGCAACTCCATAATATGAGCTATATCATAATAAATGTCATTCATAAATCTAGCCATAGTGGCCTCCCTATCCTTTTTCAATATTAGATCGAATCATAACAAGTTTCATCTATTTAAAGTATTCATTAACACTCTTTGTACCTTGACCCAAGCTCTACAATCTTTGATACAATTCTCTATAAAAATGGCTAGGCATAAATATCCTCATTATAAGGGATTTCATCTCATCTCAAGTATCAACTTGCCTCTTATAATTTCTCATGTGGTTTATCATTAATTGATCCCACCACATAATGACATAGTCAGTAAAAGTAATCACAACAAGCTTGATTTTCTTGGGCTCTAGATAATTGTCACACTTAAAAATTTACTTCTCCTTTTCTCATTCTAAACCAACTTGAATTGCATATAAATTTTATTTGTAGCTCCAGATATGTCCTAGACAATACACAAAGGTTTAGTTTGACAAATTTAACAATATATATCTAGTAACTTTGACCCTTTGCAATAATATGTTCCTGAACTCCATTTGAAAATTTACCACAATATAGTTCCATGTATCTAACATCTCCCTATAAAAGTTTGGCTCGTTTTGATGTATGATTTGAGAGATATGCTCAATCTCACAAAACTAGTAAGTAGACATTTTAAGAAAAAATTTAGACCTGATTTGGTTCATATCACATCCTAAAGAACCTAAACACGACCTCTATGTTTGGTTTTTACTGTAAATAATCAATCAATTCTCAATCAATTCTTTTTAAAGGAAAGAGTATATGTAATAAACTTGCTAGCATTGCTTGATGACATCATCGACATTATAGAGTCTAACATTTGTATTAATTTCGACCAAACCCTTATGGGGATCTACTATGATTCCTCTATCAATGGTATCATATCAATAACATTTGAATATAAAAACTTTGTTCTGCTTGCTATGTTATTGCAATTCAATAACATCTTCTAACTTCTCATAATAGTCAACTTCAAACTCATTAAAAGTAGATACCTTAACACATACTCCACTATTATATGTCTTTCTACCCTAACTATACTCTTCAGTATGAAAAACATGTTTATTGATGAAGTACCTGCTATATCACTTTACCTTTCTTTCAGGACCTAGACTTAGTAAATTTAAAATAACACTAACATTCCCACCCAATTGATAAACCTAGTACAATTAAAACCATTAACAGTTAACAAGAAATATGTAATGAAATTAAGTATCTTGAATTATAAGAATAACAAAACAGTCCCTATATGTGATATGAACCATGTAAAAAAATGTTTATCTTGTAATCAAAAGATTTGGGATTTAGTCAGCTGTGAGTTTTGGGATAATAAAAATTAATGATGTTGTTTATAAAGAATTCAACAATCTATTAATTTATGATATTATACGAGATATATTATTTGAAATTAACGACATGTTAATTATTATACTTACTAAATAAAAGGTCTCATTTCATCACAGTTAAATAGCACATAATTATGTGTCTGTCTGAATTCAATTTTTATGAAGCATCTTCCCCTCATAACATTTTTTGGTATAGGTTGTCCAGGATGAGAGAATATTGACAAGTTCTCACTTGAAGGCACTTCTCCACCGTCATCATGTCTTGGAACGCGATTTATTCTTGTTCTCAAATGAGGCTCGAAATAGTACGAGATAAATGTTAAGATTTCTTCAATAATATAAGCCTCGTATATCGAAGCCTTAACATGCGCCTTGTTTTTTACTTTTCTCTTAAGGTTCAATAAGTATTTACATGGAATTAAATGAATATTTTGAATAAAAAAAAAGACAATAGAATTTTAATTATGATACATGTGTAATCCCTAACCTCTTGAATGGATACATTCATCTATATTGGATTAAGCCTCCAACTTTTGCCCCAAATAGTAAATGTATGGGTAAATGCTTAATTGAGTCGAATAACGAAGGAATGAATATCATCTCAAGTGTGTAGATTGTCTCGACGATATTTATTTCAATCCTCTTCATGTGTTGTGTTTGCAACTTGTTAAAGCATATATCTTTAAAGAAGTGAATGATCTCTGTGAGTACACTCCATATACCGTTTGGAAATAAATCCTAGTAAGCTAGTGAATGAGTGTTTTCATAAACATGTGACAGTCATAACTTTTCATTCCATACAATATGTAATCCTCTAAATTCATTAATATAGATTTTTTCGAAGCTTATCCATTAGGAAAATACAGACTCTTAAGCCATTGGTAGACAAGTAATTGTGCATTATAGTCTAAGACGAAGCTGGATTTGGGCTTAGCAATCGGTGAACCATCATAAATCAACTTCATATTTTTACAGTGATAAAACAAATGTATATTTATTCTAACATTTCCTTGTCTTCCCTTTCATGTCCATAATTATGTTAAAAATGTTTTCAAACATGTTTTTTTCAATGTGTATGACATCAAGGTTATGACAGAGGAGATTGGTATTCCAATAAGGAAGCTCCTAAAAAATACTTTGATTTATCTAATTGCATGTCTAACCAAAACTAGGAAAATTATGCTTACCAAATTAAAAACTAAACAAAATGTCATTATATTGCGACACTATGTCATACAATTCTTCACCTAATGGTAACAGCGGTGCAACATCCCTTTCAACTATACCAATAAAGAAGTCATTTATGTTCTTTCTGTACTTGTGTTCTATTGACAAAAACTGTCGGTGACAATTAAAAAAAAATACATTTTACTATCATTTGTTAACATGAAGGGTTATTATTTTCCATACAGTATAGACATGCTAATTTTTCGTACGTGCTCCAAGTAGAAACCATGTCACACGCAAGAAAATCATTGATAGTCCACATCAAAGCTGTCTTCATCTAAAAATTTTGTTTCCTCAATACATCATGAGTTAAAGTCTTGAATGACCATAACTATTTCAACTCATCAATTAACGGTTGAAGACAAACATTTATATTCCAACCCAGACTATTAGGATTGTGTATGACCATAGATAAAAACATATATTCTGGCCTCACACATATCCTCGATGACAAGTTGTAAATTATTAGTATCACTGACCAACAAGAATAAGAAGTAGTAAATGACCTGAATGGATTGATTTTTTCTATACATAACCTAAGATGCAAGTTCCTTGATTCCATTGAAAACTGAGGATGCACCCTAATAAAATATTTTCAAGTTTCATCATCGGAAGGGTGCACATCACTTCATCTACTGTATCATATGAATGATGTCATGTCATATGTTCATCAGTCTTTAAAGACATGAATAACCTTTGCAATCTAGGTGTTATTGAGATGCATCTACATTTTCTAGGTACAACAAGAGTCTTTCCATTGTTAGTTCTGGGTTTATACTAAGCAATATGCAGAAGTTTGGATGCATGTCAATTTTTTGGTATCTTAGGTCAAGGGGTTTCATTATGGATTTAACAGTATAAATTTTTTTTTCAGCCTATTCTCTTTAGGTAAAATTCTTATCACCCATTTAATAATTTTATTATAAACAACCTCACTAAACCCATAATCTGACTTGATAGTGAATATTTGTGCAACAACTAATAATTTACTGTGATTTGTACACCCATCCCATAATAGTTTATCAAAATCTTTCAAAAGATCAAAGAACCTTGTTGCGTTAACATTAAGTTCTTCATCCACGACTGGACATTCACCTACATAACCCTAATTCATTATCATTGCATCCATAACCATATTCCTATAAGGATTAATATTGTCATCTACAACTTCATGCACAATGCTAGAATTAGAAGTTTATCCAACCATCCTTTATATTATGGTCTCGTAAGTAACATATGATATTTCTCCATGAACCCTTTATACAGAAGATGCATCGTTACAACATATAGATCATGGAACTTTTTTATTCTTATACCTCTTACATGAATATCAAATACCACCTCCGCTAATATTTCTTAAATTAGATAGTGCGTAATTAATAAAACCCTCAATCTCATTACAATAATCCATCTTACATAACCATTCGGGTGAATCTCGATACCTCTATGAACGGTCATCCATTACTTATATCAAACCTATATAGAATATTGATGATAACATGTATTAATTAATTATGTAAATTAACTAAATTAACTAACATTGGTTTAACTCAAACTTATTCAATCTATTTTAATAGTACTCTTAATTCATTATCAATTATCTATATAAATTCATATTTTTATACATTTACCAAAATTTTCAAGTCAACAATAAAATTGACAAAATAGAAAATAGACTCGTTAAGTAAGCCATTATTTATTTCATTACAAAACACCTAAGTCACAAATTCGAAATAAATTTTATCAATTTACAAACAAATATATTTTTTTAAAATCTCAAAACAAACCCTAACATGTACAAATCATACATTCATACAACAAATTTCTATGGTAAAAAGCTGTAAAACAAGTAAAGACCTAAATAAAATACATATTCTACAAAAATATGCAATAAAAATTAACATTTTAAAATTGAGTTCAAACAAAAAATGGATAGTTTTACTTACTTTATGAGGGGGATCCTTAATAAAATTTAAATCAGAACAGAGATGTTGACAGATTGAGTGTTGGGTTGGCCATATTTATAGGAGGTTGATTTGTGCTAAAATAAAGGGTATGTTGTTTATTGTAAAGCTTAGATGAAGAAGAATAAATGGGGGAGGAGGGTCGCTCGTCAGGTTATAAATTAAATATTATTGACGATATTATGGAAGGATTTCACTGACAAGTTAATTCTGTGAGGCATTCCGTCTATATAAATGACATGTCATTGTATATTTTAGTTTTTTTTATTTTTTTTTCACTGTAATTCCCTTGATATATACCAATGGAATATTTCCTTCGCTGTTTAATGATGGATACAACAAGATATTATTCTGTCAGTAAAGTTCACCGCAATTTATTGACGAAAAAATTCTGTCGGTGTTTCCGTTTATATTTGCCAATTTTTTTTGTAGTGTTTTTTTTTGTTTTTGATCCTTTCATAAAATTAAATTTTCTTTTCAATTTCATCTTTCAATCCAAAAATATCAGAGTCCTCTTATTTGTTTTCATTTATAACTTGGCTCTTATTCTTTTGATTTCTAATTTTTTTTAGGTTCTTTTGTAAGTTTGAATTAATTTTCAATTTCATCATTCTATATAGGGTTGATTAAGAATTGAATTTCGTGTTTTTTCTAGATTAGATGATCTCAGTTTCATGACCCAAGTTGTAGATTTAAAAACTTAACTTCAGGTTTTTTTTATATCAATTTTTTTTCATCCTTTTAAATTTGGTTTTTTTAAATTTAGCTTTATATATATTTTTTAAATTTATTTTATAATCAATTATCTCAATTTTAACAAGGAAAAAACAACACGAATTGATGTAATCATGTAAGTATTGTCAGATTTTTTATTTGTTCAAATCGAGGAGACCAGAATTGATATGTTGTCGAGAATACCATTAAAAGACTGCTACAGAAAGTTGAGGAGCTATTAGTTATACCCTCCAAAATATCAGGTCCCTTTCTTCGATTTGCTTTATATTCAATTATCTCAGTCTCCTCGATTTAAACAAATAAAAAATCTGACAATAATAAGACGTAAGAAAACCATATAATAACAATTTTAATTGTATTAAATATACTCCACTGTTATGTTAAAAATAAGGATACTCCATAGTCATATATCAAAAAAATAAAATAAAAATAATGTGATTTATTAATAAAATTTGAAATGGATGCGGGGAGGAGGAATTAACAAACCATGGAACCGGCAAAATATATATATATATATAGAAGGCTAGCAACAGTGTCAGAGACTCAGAATATACAAAAGAAATTGAACCTTCCCTATCTCTGTCTTCTCACTTCCATTATGTAATAAAAATACACTGAATTGCAATATCAACTGCCTATGTTACCTATCAAAATGGTAAATAAATTAAGAGCAATCAGAAGAGGCTAGACTGAGTCGCCTTGGAGTTGATCCCAAAAGAAACTGAAAAGTTTCAAGGAGAAAGGGGAACCGATTCTCTAAGTTCTGCAGAAAATAATGGTGTCTTTCACTGCCAACGTATCCATTTCACTTCTCATGTCTCTTGGGTGAATTCCAGAAATTTGGCAAGAATCTTAAAACAGGATATGGGCAGCCGAAGAAACGGAAAAGATTTTTGCAATCTTTTTCTCCAGCTTCGTCACCTCCCCGCATACTTAAGCTGCTTAAGTAAGTTTGTCCCTCATATATGTAGCAGAGCTGCTGCCACAGAAGAACGCTTATTCCAATCTCTAAAGAAATACTGGAAACAAAAAGATAGACGAGTACAAGCCCTCTTGTGGAAAGGAGCACCGCAGAGCTTACTAATGCAATAGCAACATCCTGCAATGCTCTCCAAGCCAAAGATCTGTCACCAGCACGAAAATGGTCTAGGTATCTGTATGTTAATGGAGGCCATATATGCAAAACAGCATATGCGGACATGATTGTAACATACATTGTGCTGACAAGAACTGATATAAGGAATGCAATGAAGTTTTGGTGATTTGCTGCACCAACACAATTTCCAATCTGCAAAAAGATTTTAATAAGGCATGGTTAGTGTCCTTAGCATGCAAGAACACGTGTAAAGTAAGGGCAAGTTGATGGAGAAAGTAATGACCAAATGTGCACATAGGATAGAAAAATAACCTATTGAACATTCATAACACAATCCATGTATAGACAAGGTCTGAGGTGGGCTGGGTGGCCAATCCAGCAAGCTACCTTCCAAGGCATAACCTCAATATGAAACAAATACATTGCATTAATAACTACTCCCTCTGTAATTATTTTGACTTAATAGATTGCAATGCATCCTTAGGCTCTCAAAATTTTATATGTTAATTTAGCTTGGGTTTAAAAATGAGAAGGAAAACTGAATGTGAAGGCCTTCATGAAGTTTAACCACCTCCCTCTTTTATTAAAAGAGTCGTTTTCAATTGTAAATCCTGATTGCAAGTGAGTACACATATGGATTCTTATATGCGTGTCCATGTAAGATAGACACTAAAAAAATACAAGGCATAGGAAAAAAGAAGAAAAGGCAATTAAACAGAGTTTAAAATGGTAAAATATGAGAAACATCAGAAAAATGTTCAAGTTGGCAGCCAGATAAAGTGGTACTAATTAAAGATAAGAATATATTGTAATTTAACTTGTTTACCAATTATTAGGATCTGAAAAGGAAGTCCTCTAATTCCGGTACTTAATAGCAGGAAAAGGGAGAAATTGATGAGTATTTATTGTTATCCATTACATAGTTGCTATTGCTCTTTACATGCATTCAGCAGAACATAGTACGGCAATCCAAAGCCTAACAGATCATAAACATAGCTCCAAACTTTAACATTAGCTTCAGCAAAGAAAAATAATTTTGAGATCCTTAGGGGGAAAAAAATGAATTTGTACCCAAATTATGGATATCTTTATGTATTAAAATCCAGTCTATTTTCATCTTTTTTTCTCTTGTTTGGCAATGCAATAAGATGCTAAGACTGGTACAAACTTATACAGTGACAGGAAAGAAGACTGCTGCATAATTCATCAAAAAGGAAAGCAGGCCGCAACCTAAGATTTAAAGGCCATTCAACTTCTTCCTGGTCATAACAAGTCAACACTGAAGACAAATTTCCAATAGAGGAAAATCAAAACTTAAGGTATGGACTGCAAGCTCCTTAGTCCTTACATTTCCAGATAAATACAGCTTTCACAGATTACCCAAGCAGAACTAGTAGGAAGTCACAATTCCAAGATAATAAATAACATGCAGAAACAAGACTCCACATCCATGCTTCCAGATTATTAAACTATTTCGAAATTCTAGAGATAATGGGCACTTACAAAAGGACAGTGATGATCCATGTCCAGTACACAGATTCCACATGTACGGCAGTGATGAGTTCTCGGTGACTTGGGCTTTGAACAATAGCGACAGAAGGTGTAGTTTTCAAGCTGTTTTTTTCCCACAGCTGGGTAGCTACCCCACTCTATTAGAGGTGGTGTTCCAGCACTTCTTAAGGCCGTAAGAGTAAACAGTAATACAGTAGTTATTGACAAGATACCTGTTATGGTTAGATGGAAAATCCCACAAAAAAAACTGATAGAGAAGATGACAGGGTACACTGCCCACACACCACCACCTGCACTTTCAGAAATTGGATTAAGATGAGATAGATAAAAACTTCAGTGATATTAAAAAGCAGTAAATCAGAAAATGGTTTGATGAAAAATGTTTCTGGATTAATTCTGAAATCAATAGATATCCTCGTATAGTTCAATAAAGAGAAATTAGGTCTTTAGGATGAAATTTGATTTTGTGAAAATGAAGATCCTAGTTCATGATGAAAAATCAAATGCAAGTTGAAAGAAAATATGATATTTGCAACAAGGATAACAGCAAATAGAAAAAGAGAAGTTCAAGCCAGTTAGAAAACTTCCTTTTAACTTTCCAAAGTTGAAATTGCTTCATTCCTCTTTTTAAAAGTTCTACAAAAAGAAGTACTTAAAAACATGTTCACTGCAAGGAGTGAGACACACGGTTTGAAAGAAGAAATTACTGTGACATACATATTACAAAGAGAATGAAGCCGATGAGGACACATACAAAGCAACGGTCACGCATGTGTCTCCACCAATAATTCTTGTGATCACATTTCGACTCATATTTATCCGTTATTGCCCCACACCAGCCACACTTGAAAACAGGTGCATTAGGTGGGTGAAGAAGACGCAACCCGCACCCCCAGCATGGTGTCTCATGATCCTCGCTAACCACTGTTACTAAATGCTCCTGTGTATGCAAGAAAAGAATACCAAATGAAAAACAACATCATTCCTTTTCTCTTCCACTGCATAATACAACAAAAACAACATCTTAAAAGTTTCAATTTACCTAATCAAAATCTTTACCAAATTCTGGTCAAACGAACTGCACAAACATTCCATTTAGACAAACTATTTCCAAACTAGAACTACTTCAACAGTCTTGAATCAGTTAGCCCACTTTATATTTCAATCCCAAAACTTCAAAAACACCATCACTAGCACTCAACTTCTTTATGTCTCTCAAAATTTTAAAACCCTTTCCAATAAAACTTCTTTCCCAATAATGATAACCAGGATCCTTCTCCTGTATAAGAAACTACTCGATGTTATATTACATGCAAATTCCAGTGGCAGTATTTATCAAAAGTATGCAAAGTAAACCTTGTGAATCATGCATATCATTTAATCTCTATCTCAACAATTTTTAAATCACCAATCTATTTTTTGTTCCCATGATACAAGTTCAGTCAAAAGCAACAAAATAATTTGATAAATATTTGTACTTTACCTACAAAATTTTCTCCTTCTGACCTATCTTATGTACTCTAAATTTATGTCAAGATCAAAACTTTCTAACAGAATAAAAACATAAAATCCATTCTAGCAACTGGGTTTCAATCAATATTTAAAATCTTTCTAACAGAGACAACAGCAAAAAAAAATGAAATCAAACCAAGAAAAAGGGAAAAAAAAAAAACTAACCTTGTTAAGGTTCGAGTCAACCATGTTTTCGCTTTTGTTTTTCCAGATAAAAAAGATAGAATTGTTCAGTTAAATCAGACAAGAGATGAAGCTCTCTCACATTTTATATAGGAGAATGTATCGCTGGTGGTTCTTTTGATTTTTCGTCTTGGCAAAGATACAAATGTGTCCCTAAATTATCACTTAATACTAATTGTATCCCCAAACACCAAGTTGGCTCCTCCCCGTATATTGGACGTTGACTAATTGAACGCGGCTCGGAATTTTTACCTTTGTAATTCTTAAAAGATTACGAGCCCGTTTGGCTCTGTGGCTGCGGCTGCGTTTTATTTAAAACGTAGTTCGTAGTTGTTTGGTTAAGGAAAAAATTGGTTTAATGTTCATTGGGCCCCACTGAATTTCTGCGTTAGCAACGCACGAAAGGAGAAGCAGCCATTTCTTACTTTTTTTTTCCACTGTTCACGTTAATTGCACTGTTCATTGAACAGTGCAATTAACGTGAACAGTGCAAGTGATGCACTGTTCACTTAAAATGGTGAACAGTGCAATTCTATTGCACTGTTCACTTGCACTGCGTGGACACTTTTTTTTTTTAGTGTGTTAAGTTTTTTTTTAACATTTAAAAAAAAAATAGTTTGGAGTGAATTTTATACATGATAATATTTTATCTAATTTTATTACACGCTAAAAAATTATGAAAACTGTAGTTCTTGTTGGATGAATTTTGTACGTAATGGAATTGTAGATAGTTTAATAGAACAATAAATTTTTTTATATATAAAGTATGATTTATTTCATGATGTTACCACAATAGTTAAATCCACAGTATTTAAATTAAAAACCATCAATATTAATATATATTTTTTAAAATTATTTTATAACCTCAATTTCAAAAACATTCTTAACCAAACACATTAAACTACTTTTTCTTCAACCTCAATTTCAACCACAATTTTAACCAAACACCTATTTTTTCAAACCAACCACAACTAAAAGTGCTTTTTATAAAACAACTTTTTTCAAACCACAACCACAACAGCTACCGCAATACCAAATACACTCTACGGCACGAATGTTTGCTGGAAGTTGTTTATTTTTAAAAAATGGTTTTCATTAAAAATAAAATTTTAAAAAGTAAAATAATTTTTTAATTTTTAATAGTGTCCATAAAAAAATAAGTTGGAAAATATTTTCTAATATTTGATTATATCATAAAAAATAAGTTGTTAAATAATTTATTAATATTTTTATTTTTTTCAAGTTTATTAAAAGAATAGAGACTAAATCTGATAGATAAAAAAAGCTAAAGGATGATGAAATTAAAAAAAAAATTAATTTCATAAATTATTTCAAATAAAACAAATATCAATCAAAAGAATGGAGACTAAATTTGACAGATCAAAAAATTAAAAAATGATGAAATTGAAAAAAATATTTTAACTTCATAATTCTTTTCAAATAAAATAAATAATAATCAACAGAATGAAAACCAAATTTGATAGATAAAAAATTTCAATTAGAAAAAGGATAAGAGAAAAATAAATAACAATTAAAAGAATAAGAACTAAAGCTGGTATAAAAATCAAATTCAGTTGAATTTTAAGGGATGAAATTAAAAAATAAATTATTTAAAACAAAATATATAACAATCAAAAGATTGAGGAAATTTGATATAATTAACAAATAATCAGATATTTTTTAATTCTTCACAACTTCCAAAATGTGTTTTCTGTTTAAAATAAAATGAAAACAATTTTCTGAAAACCAAGCTAAAATTTTTTTGACTAAAAAGTGTGTTTTTCATTGAACAACTTTTGTAATGGTAAACAAATAGAAGAAAGTTTCCATAAAACCACTTTCCATAAAATAAACAGAACCAAAACTTTTTGCTTACGGAATGTTAGTGTAACTAGTGTTTTTAAAGCCAACCCGGTGGTTGACCCGACCCAAGGCTTGGGTCATGGGTTTTGATCGGGTCACCGGGTTTTGATCGGGTAACCAGGTCATCTAGGTCAACCTTAATTTTTTGTATAAATCAAAATGACATTGTTTTGCTTTAAAAAAATAAATAGTCAACGGGTTACAACCGAGTTTTTGACCAGATCTTACCAGGTCAATCGAGTTTTTGATCGGGTCAACCGGGTCGCCGGGTCAGCTGGGTTTTTGAATTCCCTTATTTTATCATAAACCCGGCCCAGTTCCGGCCTCGGGTTAGTCGGGTCCCGGGTTGACCAGCCGTGCCGGGCCGAGTTTTAAAACTATGAGTGTAACGTAATAAGTTTTTCATATAGAGTTGTTCATAAGATTAAAAGTTTGAATCAATTTATCATAATGGTTTGTTTATATTTTTTTTATATATATTCATAGTTATCTTTAAAAGATTTTTGAGTTTCAATCACGATAAGGATTCTTTTGAACAGAAAAATGATGTAGGCACTATTTCGATTGCGATCCAATCATGCTTTTTCTTTATATATATATATATATATATATATATATAAACCTTCAAATTAATATTTTTTAGTGATTTTTATCATTTTGATGTGCTAATGTTAAAAAATTAAAAAAAAACATTATATGATGCATTTTCAATTTAAAAGTACTTTGAAAAACAACATTTCCTACACTTTCAAATAAGCTCGTAATGTTAGTGCAATATTTTATATTGAAAAGTTTACAATAGCTAGCCTTTTTTTCATTCTTCATCACCAAAAAAAGGACTTAGTTGTCTTTAAGGATTAATTAATTTGGACAATATCTAATAGATAAGGGTTCAATTGAGAATGATTTTTTATTTAAGGAGCTACTTGAGAATCAAATGATAGTTAGGAGACAAATATATCATTTTTCTTGTTTTTCATAATTACATGTGTACGTGTGTGTGTTTTTAATCATATATAATTGGTTCTTTTCTCATGTTAAAAGGTTTGACCTGATGAACATTGTAATACTAAGTTGGGTTTAAGCCATTATTTCAACCTGATGAACTTATAAGTTTGGATAAGAAGAAAACATGTGATGTGTTGACCTTGACCTCAATCAGGTACGACATCAATAAAATAGATAAATGACATTACCAAGCCATGTTGCAAAGTATGCACCCTCATTTCTAACTTTATTTTTCACAAAGTTAATTGTTGAAGGAGAAGGGGAAACTTCAGCGAGGTCCGCAGAAGGGAGTTTGTCTACATCGAGGAGGGGACCTTCATCTCTTGACTTAAGTGTAGATAAAATTAAAGAAGAGATGGAACACAACCCCATCAACATAGAAAAACTCATTGTTTCTGAGGAAATAATAGCGGGAAACACCACTTCTGTAAAAATAAAGGTGTTCTCCCTAGCTGGGGGTTAAGCAGAGTTGACCCTTTTAAAGTACTTACAGGTTATGGTGCCTGCTTTAAGAGAAAAAGGGTCTCAACCCCTATAAAGACTAGTTGTGTAGCCTTAGTTGTAGAGGTCTCTCTTGTCTTAGCAATCCCAATACCCCCACCCTTGATTTCATTTGCAGAGACTTCAGCTATTAAGACCTCTATCTAGGGTGCTTGTGAGGAAGTTGGATAACTTGGGTTTAAGGAGCTATTGTTAGAACCTATTTGTGATATCCCATATCGAAAGCGAGCATCCAGAGCCAAGGCTTTATGAGTAGTGCTGGTCGCTGACTTGTTGTACGCGTTTTAGGGTGTCAGGCTCAGAAGTGAGCTCGCGTAACCAGGAACAAAATCGTGAGGGCGGTAAGGCCCAAAGCGGATAATATACGCCAAGTTAGGCCAGGCTATTACATTGTCCTTCAAACAAAGGCTTAGTAAGCACACATTCCCTATAAATATAAATTTCCTATAAAGACAGATTTCCTTTCTTCTCTATGGATTGATTGAGTAAATTGATAGTAGTCGATAACTTGGGATGTCCTAAATACAAATGAAACTCTACCAAAATTTTGGTAGAATTTTTTACAAAAAAAAAATTACCCTCAAATTAAGAGCATATGTTGGGATCTTTTAGCGTTGATCAAATCATACAGTCGAGTTTGTTACACTCTTTTTCATACCTTTTATTTCCACTTGAAGTATTTCCCCCAACTGAAGTGCCCCTCAAAATCACATTGATCTCGGGTAGGGCTTAGGTAGGTTGGTTAGGCTCTTCTCTATATCATTTCAAATGGGCATGCCTATGACAAATTGTTTTAGATAACCCTTAGCCATCATCATTTCAATTTGTTTTTTTTCTTCAATGTGAAGTAATCTTATGTATCATGTCTTTTATCCTCATGGAACAAACAAAACTTCTTGAAGGTATGCGTGTATAAAAGCGACACTATATAAGGTGGATATTAAAAAAAGTATTTCCTCTTGATAGCTATAAAGACTTTTATGAGGGTGGCATTCACGAGAGTTGAATGTCTCTTTTCAGGGTATTTCATGTGCTTCTTACCGGCCTTTTCTAACCTTTCTTGGAATTATTATCTCTATTATAAGAATGATTTTGTTTGAAAGGCTTCTCTTCTCAACCTCTTAGTAGAAACGAGGAGATTCATGCCTTGATATACTAGTTTTTTCTACCCACATATGATTCTTAATGACTTTTACCTTTAAAAGGCTTCTATCTGGTACAACATATAGATCTTTCCATAGAGAATGTTCCTTCACTCCATTTATCAAAGCCTTTGAGGTTACTAGCTCAATCAATTCCTCCAACTTGAGCATTTCTTTGTTGAACCTCTTCAAATATACCCTAGTGGATTATTTTCTTGATTAAGCAATGCCAAAAAGTTATATAGAACTCCTCTTAAAGGGTATACTAGTGCTATAACATGACACAAGTTTAGCATAAAGGTCATTAAAACTCATGATAGAGCCCAGCTCCAGGTTGTTATATTAGGCTCATATTGACGGGGCCCTTGAAGGTTGTATGAAGGATCTTGCACATATCATCATCATATTGGATGACAACCTCAAGGTTGATATGCATGTTTTGGACATGTTCTTATAGATTTGCAATACCATAATAGTTTTTTAAAGTTATCTTTATGGAGATGTACTTCTTGGGGATAAGGGTGTGCAAGACTTGTCCAGATAAAATTGATCTCTTTATTTCATGAAGACTATTGTAAACCCTCAGTTTTAAAGAAAATAAGAATAAGAATGGTGTGTGTGTATATATCTGTGTGTGCGTGTGTGTGTGTGTGTATTTCTTATTATAATTAATTATAAAGGTTAACTAAAATAGAATATCCGGTTAAATGAAAAACACCTAATTTAATTAAAAAAAGGTATTATGGTAATTTTAGAGGAGAGAAAAGAGAGGGGTATAAAAGGCCTGAGAAAGTAAAGAAGAGAGGAAAATTTTCATTTTGTTGGAAACTCTCACTAAAAAACTTGGGAATGGGTAGATTAAAGTGTTGGGAGGAGGTTTTGAGTGATTAAACACCAAAAAATTGAGTGAATTAAGAAAGTTTTTGGTGTTTAGGAGAGTCATTGGAGTCTAAGAAGAAAACATAAAGAAAACTTGCATTCTCTTACTTAATTGCTTGAGATTTCTGGTAATTTAGAAGTGTTAATCATTTCTAACATGGTAGATTATGGTTTTGTTATGTAATGAGCTTGAATTAGTGTAGCAAACATTGTGGAAATTAGGGTTTTAGTGCATTGAATAGTTTGAATGAATGTTATAAATGTTTATTGATGATTATCGACATGAAAAATTTATGGGTAAAGTGTTAATTGTAAGAAATTTAAAGAAGTTTTGCACCTCCCCTTATATAGGTTTCAGCCAACACAAATAATTAGAGGAATGAAATTTATGAATTCAATTAATTAGAATGTCTTGTTAGTAAATATTAATAAATATGTTTAATAGTATATAAGAATAAAATTACCCAAAATTTTAAAGAAATACCATGACCTTTATTTTATGAAGATTTTGGCTAAAGAGAGGGAAATGTGACATCGATAAAGAATGATGAAATTAGTTCAAACCTTGCATAAGTTTAGTTATATTAGAGTAGATGAATTTGGCTAAGATAAATTAAATCGATACTTGTTAAAGGAAATCAAAAGAAAAAGAAAAAGAAAAAAGGAAAGAAATAAGAATTAAAGGACTTTAATGAGTTAATGGGAAATCATGGATAATCGAAGGAAGGTGCTTGTGTAGCTAGAATAAGGGTGTTGTACTAAGTTAAGTATTGATTTCATGATAATCTAATTAAGTTTCCAAAGTTATTAAAAGGATTAATAATATATTGGTTCTGTATTGACGGGTGACATTTTTGCACCTCGACCCCAGTACGGAACATGAGCAAACATATCACGATTGACAGATAGTTATATGCATGTTTTTAATTTTATTTATGAATAACTTATAGTGCTAAACTATCAGCTCATTATATGTGTAGATTATGTATTAAGTGTAAAAGAGTAAAAGAAGAAAGAAATTGAAGAAAAATGGACTTGAATAGCCATCTCGCTTAATGAGGGCTAATGATATTGATGAAATTTCATCGACATTGACATTTATTTGAATTTGATTATCTATTCCAATATTGAAAGGCTAATGATATCAATATATTCATATTGATATTGGCAATATCACAACAAGATGATTGTTAAATATGACTTGATTAGCCAACCCAAGTATTGGGGGTTAATGATACCATTGAGTTTGTGTTGGTGTCGACAAAACTACTACTTGATTAGCCATCCTTCCTTTGCGGTTCTTTTGGAGATAATCACGGCATGGGAGTTAGTCTTTTGCACGGATTCGAGCATGAGATTCTATCCTTATCTCCCTGGGATTATGATTTTCATGAAGATAGGAATTAATCTTTGTGTTTTGGTAGGGCTGGGATGTTGATATTTCAACTTTCCTTCCCTTCTTTACAGGCGGACTTTAAGCTCTAGAGGAGGAAGAAGAAGAAGAATAGTGCATGTAGAAATGACGTTGCAGGAACACGTGATGAGTGCGGTACAATGATGTGCCAATTATAATTCATAAAAATAGGAACAAATGAATTATATTGCAAAGTAGGAAGAGAAGAAAAGAGACTTACCTGGTTTAGGAGATGAAGACGTGATGGAGGACTGGCTCACCCAAATCAATGCTCGACTAGCTTGTTTCTGATGACTATTTGGGATATTTCAAAAATAAAAGGAAGATGACGGGAGTGCGAAACTCAACCACTGAAATTGGTACACGAAGGCTCCACCATGTGGGTTCAAAGCTACTTTCTTCCCCTCTACCTCTATTCTTTGTGCGTTTCTCTTCTGGTCTTGCTTTTCTTTGCTTTGTTTCTTTTTTCTTCTCTTGTTCTCCTTTTCTCCCTCAATGTTTGCCTAGTACTGTTGTGTTGCTTGTCCTATTCTTTGGTTTTCTTCCTTTCTCTTCAGTGTTTGTGTTATCTATGTTTTTTTTTCCTGTGTTGTTCTATGTTGGCTTGAGCTTGCTCCTGGTTACTGGAGTTTTGAAGGAGAATCTACGGTCCCTTTCCTTTATTTCACTCTGCCTTTGTTTTTTTTTCTCTGGTTTGTCCTTGTTCTCTCTCTACTCGATCTCTCTCTGTTTTCTGCTTTGTATTATGGATCTCCTTCCCTTTTTTTCTCCTCTTCCTTCTTTATGTCCTTTATTCCTTCCTCTGTTATGGGTTCTTTTTTTTTGTTTTTTTCTTCCTTTTTTGTTTTGTTTGGTTGATGGGATTAACTAGGTGAGGGGAAGTTGAAGTCCCTTGTTCCTCTCGAGCTTCTCTCTGTTTTTTGGTTCTCTCCTTTCTTTTTTCTTTGCTGGTTCTTTTTCCCTATTTCTTTGTGGTGTCTCTCTTCTGAGGTATTTATAGGGGACTTTCTTGCTCCCCAACCCACATCTCTTCTATTGATAATCACAGCATGGAAGTTAGTCTTCTGCACGGATTCAGGCGTGAGATTCGGTCCTTATCTCCCCGAGATTATAATCTTCATAACGATAGGAATTGATCTTTGTGTTTTGGTAGGACTGGGATGCTGGCATTTCAACTTTCCTTCCCTTCTTTGCAGGCAGACTTTCAGCTCTAGAGGAAGAAGAAGAATAACAGTGCATGTGGAAACGATGTCGTCTTGGTTTGGGAATGAGCATTTTTGATTTGGTCCTTGAAGTTTTGAAATTTTGCATTCAAGCCCCTGATCTTTTAATTTCAACTTTTAACCCCATTAAAATTAAATTAAAAATAAATGGGTCAAATTTAAGTTATAACATTTGTAATGAATTTTAGATAAAATATGTAAACCTTAATATTTGAATCTAAATTACGTAAAAGAAATTTGGATGATCATTCAATATTACTTAACTATTTTGAAAAGTAATATTAGATATTTAGCTTTTTAAACTCTCTAAATAGTTTTATTTTATTGTTGTGAAATTATAGTTAATGTAATTTAAATATAGTATATATCACCTTATCTTATTGTTATGAGATTATGCTTGAAAAAAATTATAATGGAATATAACTCACCTTATTATGATAATAATAAGTTGTGCTTGAGATATTGATGTTGTAATGGTTGATTGATTCAAATGATTGGATCAAAGGTTGGAAATATATGTGTAGAATTAAATAGAATGATGTTGATAACTTAGGATGTTCCAAATATTGGAGAATCTCTACTAAAATTTTGGTAGAAATTTCTTAATGGGAATTTTCAATACATTTTAAAAAAAATCCATATTTTTCTCCTTGTCAAAAGCATTAAGTGTCTTGAAAGTTAAGGGTGTTACAATTATAAACCTTATCATGGATGTATCTACAATCCAAACTTCTCCCCGACTATTATATAATAAGCTCTAAAAGGCTGGGAAATTCTAGCATGGAACGACATGATAGATAGCTAACTTTTATTATGTGGTGGCCAGAGAGGTCATGTCTAGAGTGACCATTTATTGGGAGAGCTTCACATCAACGAGAACAATCTCTAGAATGACTATGAGATCACTATGGTGGAAAGCTCTTTAAGTCATCTTTTCCAACCTTCTCTGGATAATATAATTTTCTCCTAACAGAGAGGACAACTTGTGTTTGAGAAATTGGAACTGAGAGAGCTACATCATGTGTTAAGACATGTTAGGGTGGTAAGGACTAGTGTTGCCCTTAGGATGCCAACATGGATTGAGTAAGGTGTTGCACCTGATTGATGAATTGTTGAAACTCTGATGGATTAGACGTGTCAACAACTGCAGGGAGATTAGAGACACGTCCCATCCCAGAGGTATCTTGATTGTCTATCATTGATAACAATTAGGGACGTCAAAAACCAATTCAAGAAGAACATTTGATGGTTTTTTTATTAGTTCCTTAGAGACGGTGCCAATTGATGATGTTCAAAAATCCAATATGCTTTGGAATGAGATTTTTAAGTGTTTAGATAGTGAGTGATCATGCGTTTAAGTTAATATTCTCTTCTCTAGAGTTTACAAAGTCGATGGTTAGTGGTAGAATGCCCAACACCTGTAAAATAGTCCCTATTGATAGGGTTTAGAGACTTTTTGATGATAAAGTCAGTGACTTTTAATAAAATATTACAATAAATAAGAGAATGATCTTTAAGTTCTAAGAACAAGAGTGTTTGTTCTTGTTTTGTATTATAAATAATCTAAGAATAAAGTATGAAAACTTAGAGAATGGAAATCACGAACCATTTACCTAGATGGTTTAGCGGGTACATATAGCCCCTGAACTTTGTCATGTTTTGCTTGAATGGAGAAGTTGAAGTGTTATTTTTTCCTGATAGCATTAATAAGAGATAAATATCTCTTACACAATATTAATGTCGATGAAAATATGCTAGACCCTTAGAAGATTTTTATACACCCAAGCATGTAAATAGATGATTATTCTTGACTTTTAATATTTCAAAAATAAACATGTAAGATTATTCATGTTAAAAGTTATAAGAATAAATAAACAAGGCCTTGTGACCCAACATGAGTCCTATAATTATTGTTAGTTCCATGCCCACTTGTACTTGAAATGATGCCAAATCCAGGGATTATGTGTCTAGCAACTTGTTAGACCCATATGTACTTGGGCCTAGTGCGTAGCTGAACCTAAGGATGTTGGGTTCAACAGCTCACCAAACCCATATGTACTCAGGCTTAGCATAGAACTGAACCTAGAGATATAGAGTTTGACAAATCTCTATGCCTATATATACATGGTCTCAACACAAAGTTGAACCCAAATGTTTTGGGCTTGGAAGCAAACTAGACTGATATTATGCCCAGCTTAGATATATTGGGTTATCATCCTGTCTTTAACCCTTTTAAACATAGGCTTAGGCAAACAATAACATGTATAAATATATGGATGAGAATTCATACGTGAGAATGACATTTTTGGAGCATGAAAGAGTTTTAATCTCTTTAATGAGAGAATAGGTATCAAGTATAATTAGCAAAGTTTAAGACAATGATTTTCGGAAACTTCGAATGAAATGAAAATTTGTTAATCCAACATAGAATATGGAGAAAAGACAGGCGACCTTTTGGTGTTCGTTTGTGGAGAATAAACTATCCAACAGTTTTCACAAGTCAAACAACAAGAAGTGACGTTTCATCTTTGAGACAGAAAACTTGCATAAGCAACAAAGTTATTCATCCCGAAACATTTATTTTGCATTATATAATGTCAACCATCGATGGTGTGAAGTGAAACCAAATGG
Organism: Populus nigra; assembly: GCF_951802175.1. Classification (NCBI taxonomy): domain Eukaryota; kingdom Viridiplantae; phylum Streptophyta; class Magnoliopsida; order Malpighiales; family Salicaceae; genus Populus; species Populus nigra. The sequence continues at coordinate 6,505,930 of NC_084865.1, forward strand.
TGGGTCCTACACCTTAATTATAGGAGAAACTGATATGGTATAAATATTTTTTAAGATGATATTGTTGCTCGTAAATATGTCTAATAACACCGCTACCATCGTCTCAACAAGCGCTCAATGCCAAAGAGTTAAAAACTGAACACAATACAAGAAATTAGGGGTGATTATTTATTTCGTTTGGTTTTCATTAAAAAAAAAAAATTGAATTGGTTTTTTTTTTTAAAAACCAAAACCGGTTCAAACCAATCGATTTCGGTTTAGTTATTTTAAAACAAAAACCGGTTCAAACCGACCAGTTCCGGTTCGGTTATTTTATATAAAAACCAAAAACTATATTATTTTTGGGGTTATTTTTGTAATTTCTAATGGGTTTGGTTTCTGTTTGGCTCGGTTTTTTTTCAGTTTTTTTCGGTTTGGGTTCGGTTCAGTTTGGTTTTTTCAATTTCAGATTTGTAAAACCAAATCAAACCGGTCATTTTTTAAAAAATTCTAATAAGTCTAATTAGATTTTTTTTTACAATTCAGTTTTTTCAATTACATTTTAATTTAATTAATTTTTTAATTTTTTTTCTCACCTCTACCAGAAAATTATACAGTGTATCATGCAGGAATCCAGATCAATATTTGATAAGTCAAATCAAAATTGGTGCATCCTACTTCTTCGTCTTCATCATCATCATCTCATAAATAAGCAAAAGCACAAACTAACACCAATACCAGTTTCTCAACTTGTGGAAATGAAAAGTGCGTTTTCATTGCCAGGGAGTTAAAGACTAACACAATACTACAATTAATACAATACTGTTACAGGTATACCTATCATCCTAGAAGCCTTGTTTCCAGTTCAATATTAGAAGTCAGATCAAGTTTCCCAGATTTTAATACTCAACGTGTGAAGTCTGCAGAATGTTTAAAGTGAGGGAGGAAAAAAAGACAAGGCCTTGAGTTTCTTCCCCTTGCCTTCAATGGAAGGGTTATTTTGGAAAGGTAGAAACTCTTTGCCGCTCATATGTTTTCTTAATGGCTCTGGAATCCCCACACCATCTTCCTTCTGGTAGTTCTCAAGGATGCAGCAAATGGTCCTCTCCGTTGCTGTAAGGGTAGAGTTCAACAAGTGACAATATTGCTTCTTTACCTGCTCTTCGCTCTGCAATCAAACATAAAGTAACCAATCAAAATCTTAGAAGCTGTTGAGGAATCAGATTATCATAAGCAATTTAGTTTTGGAAACTCAAACAGTTATCTTATCAGACAAGACACTTGTTCACCCTAGTATGGAAGCAACGCCAACATTTCTTTTACAATTCAAGGCATTTCGGACTGCAATAGGATACGTTTTCATTTTAAGTTGTAGCAATTTTTTAATACAGTAGTAGAACTCTAATTTCAACAATCTTTCCTATTTGAGTTTTTTAATTTTAGTTTTTTCCAGATTATACCCAGGTCAGTCTTTAAGAAAAACTTTTCACAAGTTCTACCTAGCTTCTGTGGCATTTTTTAATAACCTTAAATCATAGAGTAGTGCAACTGGGATAAAGTTCAAAAAAGTTCTGTAAAATTGACATAACTTGTAATAAAAGGACACATGAATAGAAAAGGCATTACCTTTTCTGCCCATACCGAATTTCTAATCTTCTTGACTGGTAATCTGTGCAATTTGAACACGACACCAGCTCTCTGCAAGTATTGGAAGCAGGAAACCAGCCTTCCAAGTCATACTTCTTTGCAGCTGCGTCATTCAGAGCACCAGAAACTATTGCCACAACTTGATAGGGGATGTTGAGCTGTTTCAAAAGGAGGCAACTATTAGAACACTTCTTTTAAGCGAGTGAGCAAAGTGCATGTCTGTGTGTGCATGCTAGAGAGACCAGGAGATGGTAGGCAGTGAAATTGTTGTTAACTTTAGGTTCCAAATCACTTGTGCCATCTAGCAGGTTAAGAGAAGACCACTTGTACTTGTATTGGGGAGCAATTCACATATTCCCAAAAAAAAGTGAGGGCGATATCATACCTCCTGGTAAAACTCGGAGTTTTTGAACATTTCATCGTGCATGTCCCAAGAATCATTGCCATTTGGGCTGGTAATGCAGAACTCTACTTTCTCAACCTGATGAACCCTAAAGATGTCGAGAGTATCACGACCATGTGCACTACCAGAAATTCGCTAAATAACAATGAATTTATCGACAGAATATTTCTGTCGGTAATTTGAGGTCGAAATTACCGACGGAAACTTTTCTGTCCGTAATTCAGTTGGTAACTACCGATAGACACTTTCCGTCGGTAGTTACCGACTGAATTACGAACGGAAAACGTTCCGAATTAAAAAAAAATATATGGGTCGCTGACGTGGAGGTTTTGGCGGGGTTATTTTTACCGACAGAATCACCGACGGATTCAAAACGACAGCCCGTATAGTGACGTGACCGGTTCGCCATTTAAAATGCCGACAGAATCATCGAGGGATTCGAAATAGCAGATCCGTACGGTGACGTGTTGATTTTTCTGTCAGAATCACCGACGGCATCACCGACGGAAAATCCGTCGGTGAAACCGTCAAAAAAGGTTAATATATGTCCTTTCTGCCGACCCTCTCCTCCCCTATTTCTCCTTCTTCTTCCTAATCCCAACTCTCCCCATCTGCAAGCAACTAGCCCCCCCTCCCCCCAAAACAAAAATCTCCCTCATCTCAGCACAAGTTATATTTCTTGAAGTTTTGTGGTCACAACATCCGTGTTCTGATTTACCGACGGATTTTATCAATTTTTGTAAGTAATTCTATCTTTTTAAATTTTAACATTTAATTAAATGTCAATTTTATTGTTTTTTTAGTATATGTATTTTGTTAGTAGATGTACATGTTTTATTGTTATTTCTCAAACAAACTTGTAGTATATGAATGTATAATTCTATACTTGTTATGGTTTGTTTTAGATTTTGTAAGATTGTATTTGTTTGTAAATTATTAAAACTTTATGGAACTACCGAATTACATGTGCTGTTTTGAAATAATTAATAGCTTACTTAATGGAGAGTTTTATCAATGGTATTGCAGAGTGGTAATTTTCGTAAATTTATATATATTAATTTGTATGGACGTTGATAAATGATAATGAATATTTAATATTTATGAGAAGTTGTGATTGGTTTGTTGGAGTGGTAAAGTAATATTTTTGTAAGTTTATTTACCTAACTTAGTTAATTAATACATGATGTCATCATAATTTTATAGAGGTTTGATATAAGTCATGGATGATCGTTTATGGATGTATCGAGATTCACCCCAAGGATTGCGGAGGATTGATTATTGTAACGGGGTTCAGGGTTTTATTAATTTTGCAACATCTATTCCCAGAAATTTTACTGGAGGCGGTATTAGGTGTCCATGCAGAAAGTGTCAAAATAAAAAATATCTGCATCCAGATGTTATAATGATGCATCTTCTACACAAAGGGTTTATGGAGAATTACCAGTGTTGGTATGCACATGGAGAAGTATTTGTTAGTAAGAAGAGAATGGGAGAAACGGTGGTTGGGTCTACTTCTAGTGCTAGCAACATGCATGAAACGACAAATGACAACACTAATCCTTACAGAAATATGGTTATGGATGCAATGAGAATGAATCAAGATAATATTAGTCAATGTCAAATCGTAGAAGAAGAACCTAATACAGATGTAGCTAGGTTTTTTGATTTGTTGAAAGATTCTGACGAATCATTATGGGATGGCTGCATGAACCACAATAAATTATCGGTTGTAGCACAGGTGTTCACCATCAAGTCAGATCACAGGTTGAGTGAGGCCGGGTATGACAAGATTATTGAATGGGCGAGAAGCATTTTACCTGAAGGAAACAAGCTGAAAGAGAACTTCTATGCTATGAAGTCCATGATGAAACCCCTCGATTTAGGATACCAGAAAATTGACATGTACCCTAACTTCTGCATGTTATACTAACTTGAAAATGCTGAGATGACCAAGTGCATCACATGCGGGCATTCCCGTTACAAACCTAGAACTAGTAGGGGAAAGACTCTAGTGGCATATAAAAAACTTAGATACTTCTCGATCACACCTAGACTGCAGAGGTTATTCATGTCACCAAGGACTGCTGAGCACATGACATGGCACCAAGCACATGATGCAGTTGATGGAGTGATGGTGCATCCTTCTGACGGTGAAGTGTGGAAACTCTTTAACAGTGTGTATCCTCACTTTTCAGCTGAATCAAGGAATGTGCGTCTTGGGTTGTGTATAGACGGATTCAACCTATTTAGGTCATTTGCTGCACTTTATTCTTGTTGGCCAGTCATACTCACAATTTATAACTTGCCACCAGGAATATGTATAAGGCCGAAGTTCATGTTTTTATCTACTGTCATACTCGGTCCAAGCAGCCCGGGGTGGAATATAGATGTTTGTCTTCGATCGTTGATTGATGAGTTGACGCAGTTGTAGTCCACCAGAGCTCTGACTTATGATATATCGAGGAAACAAAATTTCCTTATGAGGGCGGCTTTGTTGTGGACTATCAATGATTTTCCAGCTTATGGAATGCTTTCTGGTTGGAGCACGCATGGAAAACTCGCTTGTCCATACTGCATAGAAAACAACAAGGCATTCACGCTAGCAAACGGAGGTAAAGCTTCTTTTTTTTACTGTCACTGTCGTTTCTTGCCACTTAATCACAAGTACAGAAAGAGTATAAAAGATTTCTTTGTTGGCAGAGTTGAAAAAAGATGTTGCATCCCCGCGTCTTTCTGGTGAAGAATTGTATGATGTTGTATCAGAGTACGGTGACATTGTGTTTGGCCTTCAATTAGGTAAGCAAAAGTTTCCTGGTTTTGGTTTGACCCATAATTGGGTAAAGCGAAGTATCTTTTGGGAGCTTCCTTATTGGAAGACCAATGTGCTCCGCCATAACCTTGATGTCATGTACATAAAAAAGAACATGTTTGAGAACATTTTCAACACCGTCATGGATGTGAAGGGGAAGACGAAGGACAACATTAAGGCTAGATTGGATATAGCTTTATAGTGTAACCGTAAAAATATGGAGTTGGTTTATGATGAGTCACGGGTCGCAAAACCAAGAGCAAGCTTCGTGTTAGAGAAAAACGCACAACTGCTAGTCTACAAATGGCTTAAGAGTCTGTGTTTTTTGGATGGACATGCATCGAACATATCAAGGCTGGTTAATATAGAGGACTGCAGATTGTATGGAATGAAGAGTCATGACTGCCACGTGTTTATGCAAACACTCATCCCATTAGCTTTTCGTGATTTGTTGCCAAAGGGAATATGGGATGCACTAACAGATATCAGTCATTTCTTCAGAGATATATGCTCCAGCAAGTAGAATGTTGATCACATTGAGAGGCTTCAAACAAATATCATCAAGACACTATACAAACTTGAGATGACATTCCCTCCATCATTTTTTGACTCAATGGAGCATCTCCCGATACATTTATCGTTCGAGGCAAAAGCTGGAGGACCGGTCCAATATAAATGGATATACCCATTCGAACGGTTAGATATTACAGTTGCAATGTAATTCATATATAAAAGTATTTTCTATGTTTTTCTTAATTGAAAATACTTGATTAATTCAATGCAGGTACTTGTTTAATCTCAAGAAAAAGGTTAAGAACAAGGTGCATGTTGAGATTTCGATATGTGAGGCCTATATTGTTGAGGAGATCTCAATATTTATCTCGTACTATTTCGAACCTCATCTGAGAACGAGAATCAATCGCGTTCCACGACATGATGATGGCGATGAAGTGCCTTCCAGTGGAAACTTGTTAATATTCTCCAATACTAGATGACACACACCTAAAAATGTCGTAAGAGGAAGATATTTGTCGGAAATAGAGTTCAAACAAGCACACAACTATGTTCTATTTAACTGTGATAAGCTGAGACCTTTTATTCAGTAAGTTTATATATGTGTAATACTAATTAAACTTTGTGAGTAATATATTGTTAATTATATATTGTAATATCATACACTCATTATCACTTGCAGACAACATCGACAATATTTGCTCTCCAATAACTCACAGCTGACCGAATCCCAGATCTTTCAATTACAAGATGAACAATTTGCCACGTGATTCAGAACACATGTAAGCACTATTACAAACTCATTCTAACTTGCAAAATTATTGTACTTATGCATGTCATTACAAGATTCTCGTTTATTTATTGTTTATTGATGTACATTACATACAAGATTTATCAAATGGGAAGGAGTGCGCCTAAGTCATTGTCTTCACTAAGCTTGGGGCCTGAAAGAAAATGTAAGTGCTACAACAGGTATTTTGTCACTGGATATGTTTTCCATACTGAAGAATATGGGCAAGGAAGAAAGACATACAACAACGTTGTTTGTGTTAAGGAATCCACTAGTAGTGAGTTAGAAGTTGACTACTATGGTAGATTAGAAGAGGTCGTCGAACTGCAATATCATAATGAGCAGAATAAAGTGTTTTTATTCAAATGCTATTGGTATGACACGACTGATAGAGGAATTAGAGTTGATCCGCACTATGGTCTGATCGAAATCAACTCAAAAGCTAGACTCCGCAACATAAACGATGTCTTTGTTTTCATAAAGCAATGTCAACAAGTTTATTACACATACACCCCTTCATTTAGAAAGGATCGATCAAGAGTGGATTGGTTATCCGTTTTAAAAACGAAACCTCAGGGTCGTGTTGAGGTTGCTCAAGATGAGAACGAAGACACAAGTGTGCGAAATGAAGTCTTTCAAGTTAGTGAGTTGGTTGAACCATATCAAGTTGCTCCTTCGATTGAATTGGAAGAAAATTCAAATTTTCGTGTTTTCGATGATAGTTTGTTGATGTTGACGTAGAGGAGTTGAATGTTGTTTTGAGCTCTAGCGAACAAGCAAATATCGATGAAGAAGATGATATTCATATTGAAGATTGCGATGAAGGTGATGACAATTCAATTGACGACAAAGAAGAAGAAAATTCTGACTAACAATCAAAATGAAGCCCTGTGTAAAACCCTTTTTTCATGTAATTTAGATCATGGATGATATATTTTGTAACACGAAATAATTACTTGAAATGCCACAATCACCGACATCCATACCGATGGAATAAGTCCGTCGGCATTTCACAGAGAGTTCGAAAATAATTACTTGAAATGCCACAATCACCGACGTCCATACCAATGGAATAAGTCCGTCAGCATTTCACAGAGAGTTCAAAAATAATTACTTGAAATGCCACAATCACCGACGTCATACCGACGGATATAAGTCCTGGTAAGTTGTCGGCGGGTCAATTTTATCGACAAAATTACAGACAAATAGTGCAAATTCCAAAGGGTTGTGCATTAAACGCATCTCTGACCGCGTCATATTACCAACGAAATTACCGACAGACCACGAAAAATATGAAAGGTCATTAAAAATTTTGGTGCGAAATTCAAAAATTACCGACGGATTTTTGACACTTCACCGACGGAATAAATTAAAATAATAATTAATTTTATATCCGTCGGTGATTCCGTCGGTAAAACTACCATATAAGTTTCAGCGACCGCCCTTCAGTTCATTTTTTCTTCTCTTCAGTTTTTCACCTTAAATCTCGATTCTTTTCCTCTCCATTCTTCAGAGCTTTCACCTGCAATCTCTAGCAAGTTTTCTTGTGAATCTTCATCAGTTTAAAAGGTATGTGTTTCTTCTATTTCATTGTACTTTAAGGGCTTTTTTTTTCTTTTTTTGGTTATGTTTTTTGTTTTGGTGTATTTTTTGTAATGTAGATGAAGTATTGAATTCAACACATTATTAAAGTAAGCATATTTCATTCCTAAAGTCTATAGTTTTTTTTTTTTGAATTTTTTGAATATTTTTTATTATTGTATTGGCATAATTATTATTAGTTAATTTGCTGAATATTTATTGTTAATGTTGAATTTACCTTAGAATTAGTAATTGAATATGTTGGAATAATTATTAATTTTACTCTATTATTGCATGATTTGTGTTTAATTTTTTCCATTTATTTTGATTGTTAGTCTAGAGTTTTTTGTTAATTTATTGTTTTGTTGTATTGGCATAATTATTGAATAATTTTTTGAATTGTAATTGTTAATGTTGAATTTACCTTAGTATTAGTAATTGAATATTTTGGAATAATTGTTAATTTTACTCTATTATTGCATGATTTATGTTTAATTTTTTCCATTAATTTTAATTGTTAGTCTAGAGTTTTTATTTATTTATTAAATATATTTTATTATTGTATTGGCATATTTATTGAATAATTTGTTGAATTGTAATTCTTAATGTTGAATTTACCTTAGGATTAGTAATTGAATATGTTGGAATAATTAGTATAGATTAGGTCAATTGGTTATGGCTATTGTTAATATGTGCAGGTTTGTGAATTTGGGTAGTATCCAGTATATGGGAGATGTTGTCAATTTTTTTTTTAACATTTGAATTTAATTATATAATTATTTGTATAAAATTGTGTAGATGCGTAGAATGAAAACCAGAGTTGGTCGCTCATGTATGGTCGCAGCTAGTTCGTCTAGCAGCGAGGATGATATTTCCTTACGTGCCTCTCAAGAAAAGGCACCTACACCACCTGCGCCATCAACCGATGTTGCCTCTTCCAGCGCTACTTCGCTGTGGAATCAATTTATCCGCAAGTATGAGACACAGTGGAAGGACGACCTTTCAATGTAAGTTTGTTAAGATTTTAGTTTTTTTAAAAAAAAAAAATTACAACATAATTTATGAAGTAATCACTATTGAATTTATTTCATTTATTTTTAGGTTCACAAACATTGAAGCCGCCCGAGTAATATCATCGGCGTTTAAATCGTCGATAAAGATTCCATTGTTTCAATGGAGTCAGATATCCAAGCATCCTGAATGGATGCCTCAAATCAATGCATGATTTGACAGGTTTGAGGTTGGCGTTAATTTATAATTTTTAGCTTATTTCTAATAAATTATTAATATAATTGTAAATAAATTATTATTTTTATTTAAAATTAATTATTTATACACAGAACAAATTCTGCTGGGATAGTGAGCATAACACTGTTGCGAGGAGGGTGCGGGAAAATCACGCGGCAACTAGGTAACATCGAAAACAATACAAGATTTTTTTTAGACAAAAATTTATGTTTCGAAATGTAATTTTTGGTTGCGTGAAGTAGGTTCCGTGATTTTTGGTATGAAGCACAAAAAAGGGCAAAAAAACCCGCAAGAGATAGGGGTTTCCAAGGCTGGAACGATGTTGCAGTTTGGAGGGATTTCAAACCGATATACATCCCAGAAGATATATAGTCGCACTATCTTGAGCACGTAACGTCTGAGCGGTTCACACAACGCTCACATTCTGGTGCTGGCAACTGGAATCGGCCAATTCATGGCTCGGTGACAACGCACACTGGCAGCTCTGTTCTGTTTGCTGCACATGTGAAACAAATGGTAAGATTAATTTAAATAAAATATATTGTTAAATTAAGTTGTTGTTAATAAATCTTTTTTCATTATAGGCTACATCTCTTGGACGTGAGCCGAGCCCGATGGAGCTGTTTGTGGAGACGTACATAAGGAGTCAAGACCGCTAAAAGGGGGCACAACAGTTTGTTGATAACCGTGTTCAACATTTCATGGTATGTTTATTCAACTATTTTATTTTGTAAGTTATTATGTTTATTGAATTGAATATGATGATTACTTTTTTTATTTTCAGGAGACCTATAATAATCGGTTGAGGGAGAGAAACGGGGACGATATTTTGACCCATCTGGAATTCGATCCGGATTTGTGGATGGAGGTTGGATCGTCAGGTGGACCCGATAAAAATCAGGTTTACGGGCTCTCCAACACTACGGCCGACAACTTGCGATCGACCCGTAGTGTTTCAACCGTTGGGAGCTCCCAATCAATATCGAGCTCCCAATCTAAGGGGTTCGTGGCCTGGTAGCAACACACGACTCAGCTCATCGAAAAATACGACCACCTATTAGCGAAGTACGCACAACTCAAAGCGTCTCATGGACAACAAAGAGCGAAGTCTGAACAACTCAAAGCGTCTCAAGCACAACAAAGAGCAGAGTCTGAACAACAAAAAGCGGCTTATGAACAGCTTCACGAAATGGTCATGAACATGGCAACACAAAGTGGAACATGCGCGCCTAATCCTTTTTGGCTGCATAACCACCAGTCTTCTCCTCCTCCTCCTCCAGCTTCACATTTATATTAATTTGTAATAAACATTATTTACCTTTAAAATTTCATTTAATATTTTTTAAAAAACACATTCAGTTTGTAATGAATATTATTTAACTTTGATTTTTTTGTTTTTGATGTTTAATATAAATTTTATTTGCATAATTGGTTTTTATTACCATTAATTTATATAATTTTATATTATATATTCTAAATAATTTTTTAAAAACAAATTTAGAAAAAACTATTACCAAGGGTTTTACCGACGAAATGAATCTGTCGGCATTTGACAGTAGCATTCACCGATGCATTTACAGGCGGATATATTCGGTCGGTATTTCAAACAATCATCGACAGCTTTATCGATGGACTTAATCTGTCGGCATTTGACAGTAGCTGCCACACTTACCGATGAATTTACAGACGGATATATTCGGTCGGTATTTCAAACACTCACAGACAAATTTATCGACGATACATAGCTGTCGGTAAATCACGATATCACCAACGAAATAAAAATCAGTCGGTATATTTCAAGCGGGAAACTTTTTTTTTGGCGCGCAAATTCCGTCTGTAAAACCATCGGCAAATGGGGAATCATCGACGAAAGGAAAGCCGACGGACTTAATCTGTCGATGAAGATGTCGGTAAATAAATCACCGACGAACTGCTAATCACACACTGACAGAATATTTCCGTCGGTAAAACTGTGAAATCTTGTAGTGGTGCACCAGCCTCTTTACGGTAACAAAACAAGCCCCCAGCATATCTGGGAAAACAAGAAATAAGTTAAGACAACAACAAATATGGTGATTTTGCCAATTAAAAATATTGGTCCTGAGATAGTTATTGTAACCTGATTGGCAACTGTGAGGGATGAATCCAATCATCTTGATGATACGCACATAATGATTGTTCAACTGTAACGATTAGATATTTGTCATCTCCCTCACCAGTCACCTGTCGAACATCAAGTAGGTTATCAATCTAGAACCAAGTCATTTACTTCAGTTGTTTACTGCAGGCACACATCCATACATAAAGGGACCTATACAATCATAAGGTGAAAAACACTTTTAGTGGATCAACATAAATAGTGATACAGAAGGAAAAGATCAGTTCTGCATTTATCAGCTGGCACTTCTTTTTCTTTTTCCTCACATTCTTTGATACAAAAAATAAACAACAGAATTGTCAGACAGAAAACAATTAACATACATACTTTGTGCTTCCTTTTATTGGATTTGTTAGGATAGCATGATTAATAGTTTGAACTTCCTTTTCCCTTTCTTTTCTCTTTATTTTCTAGTTATTGAAGAAGGCGGGGAGGGTATAGAGAGTAAGAAATGAGCAGAAGGGGAGAAGAAAACAAGGTTTCATTAAGCACATAAAGCATTCCACTACTTCAACAACTCGAAGGTGAAAGACAAGGCACCAATGCACACCAAAAACATAACAGCCTTACACAACAACAAATAATAACTGCAAGATATTAGTAAAATTTAACATAGATAAGTGCAGCGCAAAGTATAAGTATTCAGTGTTGGCGTGAGCTGTACAAATCTATACGCAATAGGAAACTATAACTGTCATATTCTAGTATATCTCCTATTTATATAAATCCCAATTGTTATGAGATAGTAGTTAATTTCTTTCCAAAGACAGCTAGAAAGTTTGTAAAATTCAGTCTTAGAAAAAAGAGGAACGAAGAATTCTTGCAGGAAATCTCTTTAAGTTAACATGGTATCAGAGCTGAAATCCTTTATCTGATCTTTGCTATAACGAAAGTTTCTATCACAATAGCAACATATGACAATGAAGGAGATGGCAACATCAACCGGTTTGGTTAAACCAGAGCAACCAAATACAACTGCAAACTTTGAAGACCTTATGGCAAGAATGACTCAAGCCAAAACTAGAATCAAACTCAAACTCCAGCAGTAATGCAGGATATTATTGCAACACAGATTGGTATCAAACTTGATGGTACCAATTATGCTTTATAGTCCCAAATTATTGAGATGTTCATCTCAGAAAAAGACAAGCTTGGATATATAAATGGTGATCTTCCACAACCAGAACCGAATGATCCTTCATTTAGGAGATGGAGGACAGAGAACTATGTGTTGTAAAGGGATGGTTAATTAGCTCAATGAATCCATCCTTGGTCAGCAACTTCATTCGATTTCCTACGGCTAAACAGGTATGGGATTCAATTGTTACAACCTATTTTGATGGGACTGACACATCTCAGGTATATGATTTAAAGAGACGGGTAACTAAAATGAAACAATCTGAGGAACCAATTGAGATATATTACAATTGTCTTCAAGGTTTATGAAGAGAGATTGATTTTCGCCACCCAAACCCGATGGAATGTGCTTATGACATACAAAAATATAATACTCTCTTGCAAGAGGATCGGATGTATACTTTCCTTGATGGATTACATGACAGGCTTGACAAGATCAGAAGTGATGTTCTTCAACTAAAGGCGTTTCCAACTATGGAACAGGTGTATGCATATGTCTGAAAGGAAGATATCAGACAGACAGTCATGCTCTTCCAGCCGCTGCTATGATTTCTATAGGAGTGAGAACTAGTTCACAACAGATGCGATGCAAGGGTACTTCAAATCTGTCCGACGAAGGTGCATGCTTCGGCAGGCTGTCCAAAACAGTGCCTAAGGGTGCTGGCAGCCATACCAACAATGGGATAAATCGGCAACGCAGATGTGTGCGGCTGTAGGTTCGTCAAAGGAAAATCGGCAGCACAGATTGTTGATGAACATAAACTGGACGCTGGAATGTCTAAGCCATACAGGAAAACTCATCAGGTGGATAGGTTAACGAGAACAAGGGCTGTCGAGGAATTCAGCAGCGAAGACATTGGCAGCCTGCACGCAGATGCGAATTCGACAACGCGCAACGGCTTATGCAAGTCATGGGTTCGACTTGGCATGATCTGAAACTTGGACGAAGGACTGTCCAAGGCATACAAGTGATTCAACAGCTGACGCAGAAAGAGCTGGCAGATGGGGCTGCCAAGTGGGCATGCAGAACGTGGGTCAGTGGCAGTCATGGTCTTCCTAGATCATGGGATCATGGGGCAGAACATGGAGGCTGATCAAAAGATTTCTCTACAAGCTGCTGGATCATGGGATCATGGGCAATAATTGTCCACTACTTGCTGGAAAATAGGCCACTAAGATAATGGAGATCATGGGGGAGAAAGTGCCCCATAATGTTCTGAAAAATAGGATCATGGGGGAGAAAGTGCCTCATTTACAAAAGCTGGAACCGTAGATATATCATCGTCAATTTCATTGCCTAATACTCTATTAGTACCATCTTTTTCCAGTAAATTAATATTTATGGGTCAAGCCACCGAAGAACTCAACTGTGTAGCACTAATGTATCCAAATTTTTGTCTTTTTCAGGATATTCTCAAGAAGGAGATCATTGGGCGTGGTACTAAGAGAGAGGGGTTATACTACATGGATGACTTCAGTTCGGGCAGAGTCAATATTATGAGTCGCACATTTAGTGCAAGCGAAGAACAGATTTGGCTATGGCATTACCGATTAGGACATCCTTCATTCAGCTACATGAAGCATTTATTTCCGCAGTTATTTTCAAATTTGAGATATTCAGATTTCATATATAAGAATTGCATTTTAGTCAAGAGTCATCGTGTACCTTTTCCAATTAGTCTTAATAAAAGTGATATTCCATTTATTCTAATGCATTCTGATGTTTTAGGACATTTCCCTATTACAAATGTTTCGGGTATACGATGGTTTATGACTTTGTAAATGACTGTACGCGGATGACTTGGCTATACTTATTGAAATGCAAGGATAAGGTATTTGGTGTATTTCAAGCATTTCATGCTATGATTCAAAACAAATTTTCAGCAAAAAACTGTATTTTTCGATCTGACAATTGGGGAAAGTATATAAATCGAGATTTCTTAGAATACTTTCAAAGAAATGGTCTTCTTCATGAGTCTTCATGTAGTCAGACTCCGCAACAAAATGGAGTGGCCAAACAAAAAAATTGACATATTCTAGAAACTGCACATGCACTATTGATTGGATCGAAAGCACCTGGCCGCCACTAGGATGATGTTGTTATTGTTATTGTTTATTTGATGAACCGAATGCCCTCTAAGGTTTTGAATTTCAAAACTCCATTACAGGTTCTGTCATAACATGTTACTCTACCATCTCTACTACTTATTAAACCACGTGTATTCGGTTGTGTTGCATTCATTCATCTGCATAAAAATCAACGAACCAAACTTGAACCTTGTGTTGTTCGGTGTATTTTTTTAGGGTATGGTACCAACAAGAAGGGATATCATTGTTATGATCCAAATAAAAAACAGGTCTATGTAACAATGGATATCATGTTTGTAGAGTCGGATAATTTTTATTTTTCACAAATATCAACTTCTCCTCTTCAGAGGGAGACTTAGGATGAAGAGCAGAAGTGGTGGGATGGTCCGACTGAAGAAACTGTGGTGATAGTAGCATCTCCTACAGAAGCTGATGTTATACATGCTGAAGAAGCTGGTCCGACTGAAGAAGTTGTGACAGTAGCATCTCCTACAGAAGCTGCTATTATACATGCTGAAGAAGTTGCTGTGGCTGAAGAAATTGTGGTAACATTAGTATCATCATTGGTTGCAGATATTGGCCTAAGTGAAGAAGCTGAAGCTGAACAAGAACAAGAGCTTAAATCTCCTGGTAGAAAAACCCCTCTTCTTGATGAATCCGACAATGAAAATCCTTCCCCTGAGAATATTCCTGAGGTAACATCTCCTTCATTATCTTCTGGCAATATTTTGGATATCGCTACTGGTTATCACTTACCTTTCAGGCATAACCAAGGCAAAGCTCCAGCTCGTTACTCTCTAGATGGTGAAGGGAAAAAATCCAAGTACCCGATCTCTAATCATATAATGACAAGAGGATTGTCCGACCCTCTTATAGACTTTACACACAGTCTGTCTTTTTATCACATACCTTGTGGAGTCCATGAAGCTTTAGCATATCAAAAATGGTCATTAGCAATTCAAGAAGAAATGGAAGCCTCAAATCGGAACAGAGCCTAGGATCTTGTTCTACTACGGAATGAGAAGAAAACGGTTGGATGTAAGTGAGTGTTCTCTATTAAACATAAAGTAAACGGATCCATTGAACGATACAAGCGAAGTTAGTGGCCAAGGGATATACTCAGACGTATGGAATAGACTATCAGGAGATGTTTTCCCCAGTAGCAAAGCTAAACACTATCAGAGTGTTGTTATCCTTAACTGCAAATCTAGATTGGCCCTTACATCAATTTGACGTGAAGAATGTCTTTCTTCATGGAGATCTTAAGGAGGAAGTATTTATGGATATCCTACTGGGTTATATGTCATCCTCCCCTGGAATTGTCAACAGGTTACAACGGGCTTTATATGGATTGAAACAGTCACCATGTGCATGGTTTGGTCGTTTTAGCATGGCTATGAGAAAGTATGGTTTTCAACAAAGCAACTCAGATCATACTCTCTTTCTAAAACGACGACAAGGTAAGATAACTGCCTTGATAATTTATGTAGATGACATGATAATTACAGGAGATGATACAGAAGAAAGCTGCAAACTGCGGAAGCAGTTGGCTATGGATTTTGAAATGAAAAACTTTGGTGGACTTAAGTATTTCCTTGGAATCGAAGTGGCTAGATCAAGACGAGGCAACTTTCTATCACAAAAAAAGTATGTACTTGATCTACTTACTGAAGTAGGAATGCTTGATTGCAAGCCAGTGGATACCCCAACAGTTCAAAATCAGAAACTTTGGGAGTACCATGATCAAGAACCAATCAATAAAGAGAGGTATCAACGACTGGTGGGTAAGCTAATTTATTTATCTCATACACGTCCAAACATTTCGTATACTATGAGTGTAGTCAGTCAATTTATGCATTGTCCTAGTAAAGACCATATGGATGCAGTTTTTCGAATTCTTCGGTACTTGAAATCAGTTTCGGGGAAGGGGCTTATGTTTTCCAATACTGATCACTTAGACATTAAAGGTTATACAGATGCTGACTGGGCAGGAAACTTGTCTGACAAAATCTACATCAGGATACTTCACGTTTATCGGAGGTAACTTGGTTACGTGGAGGAGTAAGAAACAGAAAGTGGTAGCACTGTCAAGTGTTGAGGCCGAGTTTAGAGGTATGGCGAAGGGGCTTTGTGAGCTTCTATGGCTTAGAAGACTACTCTCAAAAATTAGCTATGCTCCTAACTCAGAAATGAATTTGTACTGTGATAATAAGGCCGCAATTGAAATATCTCAGAACCCAATCCAACATGACATGACAAAACATATTGAGATAGACAAACATTTTATTAAACAGAATCTTGAAGAAAAAGTGATTTGTTTTCCCTTCGTCAGGTCAAATGATCAATTTGTTGATATGCTTACAAAAGCTGTCTCTAACAAAAACTTTCACAGCTCACCTGACAAGCTGGGTATCAAAGACATTTTTTCACCACCTTGAGAGGGAGTGTTGGCGTGAGCTGTACAAATCTATACACAACATGAAACTATAGTTGTCATATTATAGTATATCTCCTATTTATGTAAATCTCGATTGTTATGGGATAGTAGTTGATTTCTTTCCAAAGACAGCTAGTAAGGCTGTAAACTGCTATGTATATATATATTCAGTCTCAAAAATAAAGAGGAAAGAAGAATTCTTGCAGGAAATCTCTTTAGGTTAACATCCAGCACATCCAACCTGCAGGCCTTAAAATGTAACAGCACGGATCACTCATACACCATTTGTGGCATACTTGAGCAAAATCCCAGTGCACATGGTGACCAGCAACTAGCATAATCACACAAATGCATCACAACCAGGCAATGGCTATCATTAACGAGAGATTGGGCCCCCGATCAGTGATGGAGCTAGAGTTTCTTAGATGAGGGGGCAAATTACTAACAAATATTATATATCTTTTTAATGACTTTTCTTTGAACTTGATTGAGTTACATGACTTGAAGTTTTGAATGACTCTTCATTCTCAAGGGATTTACACTTGAAATACTTGTCTAGTGACATTAATTCAATTGATGAACCTGGTGATTTTTTTTATTATCATTAATGTTACATAATAATTAACACAACTACACAATAATTCGTTGTTAAACAAAAGTCAGTTGAATTACACAATAATTCTAAATCTTCCATATGAAATTCATAGCAAAATACAATCAATTCATCAAAACTCATTTCAATTCATATCTATATGCATATAATAAATATGCTGATTAGAGTCTGTTTGGGAGTGTGGTTGCAGTTGCTTTTCAAAGTGTTTTTTGTGCCGAAATGCATCAAAATGATGTTTTTTTATTTTTTAAAAATCATTTTTGAGATCAGCGCATCGAAATGATCCAAAACACAAAAAAAATTAATTTTTAGCAAAAAAAAAATTTTGAATTTTTAGGGAACGCGGTTTGCACCGCGTTCCCAAACGGAGTCTAAATTATACTTAATCATTTCTAGATATTTAAATTATTTCTAGACACACAAAAAAATTGTATGAACTCACTAAGTCAAATATGTGAAATAAGTTTTAATACTATACTCTAGTTTCAAATAACAGAAAATACCGAGATAGAAAAGGTGTAGCTTATGGGATTTAAAACCATGCCCTCTCCTAACTCCAAGCATCTCATTAACAATTAATTACAAACAAATTTGTGATATAAAATGACAATCAATATATGTACATTGTAAATTAAGAGACCTCAATTAAATAATTAATCCATGATTATACTGAATTAAGATACCTCAGTTTAATAGTTTCAAAAATCTACTATGTCAGTACAAGAGATGTCAAGAATAGTGGTTTTGCATGAACATTAATTTATTCATTTATAATAAGAAAAGAAACATTTAATTGATTAAATTAGTAAATTCAAACATTTATTTTGAACACATTCATATCAAAATCCCTAAATTGTCATAAACCCTAATATTTTTAATAACTAATTATAAAAGAATAAAACTAAAATTAAACAATAAAATAAATAGAAAAGATTAAAGAAATCTACCTAAAACATAAAGCAAAAAAAATTACTTGCTTATCTGGACTTGAAGAGAAATTTATATAAGAGAAAGAAGTAGGCAATCGATGCTCGAAAGAAAATGTGGCCTTTTGTTTATAAGAAAAAATTTGGGTAAATGAGCTGGATACAATGGCGAAGCCACGTGAGGACAAAAGGGGGCAAATGCCCCTTCAATTTTTTTAAATATTTTTTATATTAGGATATTAATATAATAGTTTTGGTGAGGATTTAATAAAGGGAAAGAAAAGTGAAAAGTGAAAAACATTAAGGGAGCATTTTATGTCATAACAACCATATTAATATGTGCCTTGGTTCTTGACCAGGGTTGACCCATCTAACCCATGAGCAAGTCATTTTGTCGGGTCAACCATCAGATCAAATTTTATAACTATGGTTTTTGGGTTTATAAGTTAAGCTAAGGAATAAAGATGAGGGTGGGTCAGGTCGGGTAACAATAGCGATTAAATGCAGAAATAGACTTAGGTCGGACTTTATAAGGTTAGCTTGATTATGAACAGACCCAGAAAGGTCTTAAAAACATATTTTCTTTTTAGAAACATTAGATTTCATTATTGGTTGAAAAAAAATTAAAGAAAAATATATGGGCATTGCTAATATATTTTCTATTTATAAATAAAAACCTAATTGTGAACTCAAAATATAATGTATTCAAAGTAAAAAAAAAAAAATCAATTATCGGGATGACTTCAATCAACTGGATCAATCTAAGTTATCCCGCCAAACTTATGACTCGAATTGAATAGAATTTGAAAATGAAGATATTTTGAATTCAATTTCTAAATTCCAAATCAAATTTTAAATAATAACTAAAATATATTCTTAATTATTTTAAGAGTTCAATAAATTAAGAGAATTAAACAAATTAATATAATTATAATATTTCTAATTAATTAATTAAATTAAAAATAAAATAAAATAGATCAAGTCATACACGTGGACCTAGCCTAAATTAAAAAATTCAGGCGTGTTTGGGCCTTGGTTATTTTTTTTTTGTGTTAAGAGCTTCTTTTTTCTTTTTTCTTTTAGTTAAGTGGGCAACCGTTCTCCCGTAGTAGCAGGCGATTTGTCACCTATTATACAGCTGCCAAGATTTCAACCATTATTATGGTGGCTAGAAATTCATGGAGAATGCGGTTTTTTGTCCTAAATTTAATTTTTAAACTCATTTTCATTCAAAAAAACATCATAGAATTCTCAAAAACTTAATTTCTCAACTCAAAAAACATCTAAATCAGTCTAAAAACACAATCAAATTGAAAAAAAATTCCTCTCAAGTCTGATATACTTTTTCAGGCAATAAAAAGGCTTAAAAACCACCCTTTAATACTTACTTTCACTATTTTAGTTGTCGAACTAATGAAAATCAAGAACTTTTTTCTCTTCTCACTATTTTCAAGTGAGTTTCTCTATGTTTTCTCTATATTAGAAACTAAAAAATAAACAAAATAACTTTAAAATGAAAATAAAAATTAACATGAAATGGGGTTAGCCATATATTTATGTCTTTTAATTTGGTATGTTTACCATAATTTCAAGCCTAATTACATCTAATTAGAAAATGAGAAGCTTCACTATTTATATCAATGTAAATTTTTATCATAAAACCCAAATCTTTTATCTTTTTAGTTTGTTAGTTGATAATGAATTTAAAAAAAAAAAGGCCTACAGACAACTATTTTGCAAACAAATGAAGTGCTCCATTATGAGAGGGAGATCCTAACAGGGGTGTTAAAAAAAACTAGTTCATCTGTAATATTTGTATTATTTAACCTAATTAGATCTATTAAAATCAGATAATACAGATATTTCAGGTGATAGTGAGTCAAAAAACCTCATTTGTAATATGAGTTGTGATTTTTAAAACCCACTCAACCTGACCCAACTCATATAACTCAATGTAAGTAACCCAAGTTCTTGGTATGAATAACATTTTTCCTTCTATCTTTTTATTTTTTTCTTGGCCCTTGTACTTACAAGCCACCTCTCATTCTCTTAATCTCTTTTTTCCTTCTCTTTATTCCCCACTTTCACAAAAATTATAGTTGTTCTTTTGAGTCTGATATGATAAAATAACAATGCATTTTATAATTTCAATTTTTTTATATTTGACAACCAAGAGATCATGAGAAAAACAAATGCACTTCATGTAAATTTCAAGAATTCATATTGAACTTTTATTTTCTTAGTCAAATCACAAATTTTAAAAAATTTCATAGTTTTTTTCTATTAATTTATCTTTGTATTATATTGAACCTTAATTGTTTAATAAAATATTTGATTTATTTTGTTTTGTTTTTATACGAAAGGTTCAATTGTTTAATAAAATGTTTAATTTATTTTATTTTGTTTTTATATGAAAATTATAATAGTTTTCATAGTGATGATATATATATTTTAAAAGTCTTATCTAATTCCATAAGTTGCCCAATATTTTTTTTTTTTTAGATTCATAAAAGAATAGAAGAATTAATATGCCCAAACCGTATATATTTGTGATATCCATAAAAATAAACACATATATCCAACTCACTCGGGTTAAAAAAAATCAGATTTATATTTGGTAAATTATTAGAAGTTGGATAGAATACAATTACATAACAAAATCCAACCAATTATATCCATTAATACCTCTAGATGCTAAGACTAAGAAAATTTATGCACCTCTTCTAATTCTAATATAGTTACCGTGCTCGATCGCTCTTTACTGTTCCCGTTTGAGAAGTTTCAAACGCTCTAGTTTGATGAACATTAATAAACAGTTATGGCCAGTCTAAGAGTTCCTTCTTGTGCTCGCTTAAATTCCAAGCTCCTTGAGCAATCTCATCGAACAGCTGCTCCCAGCCCCAACTCGAAAACCCCAAGAAAAACCAGTAGTCAGATACGCATTGATTTCCTGACCTGATCTCTTCAATTTCATGTAGTGTTGCCGACTGACCTAGAAAGTAAGTACCCGGTGCAACTTCGGGGTATTGACCTCCGACTGCTCTTCGAGTCAGAGCAACAAGAGGCATTCCGCGAGTTACAAGTGGACCACCAAACGATAGAGGAGCCTCTTTTAGCAGTTTTGACTCTTCTTCCAGTTCTTGCAGAGTGTCCCATCTCAAATGCTTATTGTGAATCAGACCTTGAAATCCTGTATTTTGATCAGACTTGACGATGAGAATCCTTGACTTGTCAAATGGTTGTGTGTTAAGCTTTTCAGTAGCGACCAGGATTGAGCCAACTGCCACCTGAGATACCGTATCATGCAAGCCTTTGGATGTGTGAGATTTGGTCTGACCATATTCCACATTTCTCTTTGGAGTTAGGTCCTTTAAAAGGACTTCATGGGATTTATCTTCTGCAGCAGTCGAAGCATCCTTCAGTGAATTAGCACCCTTTTTTTCAGCAACAGTCCATAGAATTCCTATAAGATTGAATTAAAAAAGAATTCTATAATGCATCAAGTAAAATCTTCTGAATAAAAATGCAAACAAAGCGTCACAGCAGTGCTATAAGATGCACATTTGCTTCAACACGACAGTTGAGAGCGGGAAAAGTTCAATTTCCTAGTGTTTAGCTGAAGCATAACAGCAACAGGAAACATGAACTCCAAGAGAGCTTATTACATTTACTCTACAAGTCCTACAATTTTTTAAAAATTCCTATAATTTTGTTATATTTCTGCTTTAGGTATTGGCTCTTTTTCTTCTTTTATTTTTAAGATAATACCTTTGTGTAACTGGGGATTTCATTGTTAGCTAGCCATTATAATTGTTGAAAAAATCCACATCATGCCTCCATGTTGAATTGGAATTGCTACACATTCTCGAAATTTAACTATGAATCTGATGCGTTACATGCAAAGAGCAGCCATAACCAAATTTGGCAGATTCCAAAATCAGAGGTGTTAGTTGATCACAACTAACCAAATAGAGGCATGATGTGGATTTTTTTCAAAAACACTAAACTTTGCAAAAGTGTGAACTAGGACAACATAAATGCTTATCAATCTCCTTCAGCTACTATTCCATCAAATGTCATTTACCAAGGATGAGATGTTCTTGTCAAAAAATTACCATTTTCACTGGTGAGATGTCGAGAATTACTTCCACGGTCAGCTAAAAAAGTAATAACATCAGCTACAGCCATGTCTCCTTCATAACAGACAGTATTCTTACTTTCTGCAGGAAATAACAACAGAGTAGGATAAACTTCCCTCTGCACATCAACATACACCAGAAAATAGAAAGTAAGTGTCACAGTATAGCTGTAAGAGAAAAACACATTGGAGCGTGGACCATTACTGTAAGGCATACCTGATTCATTGATTTTAGAATCAAACTGCAATCGTTCATCGTGCAATCCATTAAGAAGATTTTGGGAAGCTTCTTTAGGTTATCTGTCACATAATACATTTCATTTGTCAAATTCATACCAATTCATATAGAAAAACCATTTGTCTGGCCAAAAATGTAGATTTTACTAAAGAAAAATTATAGAAAGCAACCATGCAACAACAAATGACTTTTCCCATGTCAAACAGGTAAGAGAGCCAAAACCAGCCAGATTTTACTAGTCAGAATGAATTCCTTGAGAATTAGAACCTCTAAAACATTCCATAATTATGAACCAGTTAATTAACCCTAGATAATAATTGGAAATTAATTTGCAACCTTTCTGACCTAGTCTAAAACAGATTCTGGAAAACCAGCCCTCCAGTTTAAGCTTTCCCATGTGAAACATCTTTATATGAATTCACTTGGAAAGCATGTTCTGAAAAGGAAAAAAAGAACAAATAACTAAACATGGACTAAACAAATATACTTTAAAGTGCACTTACCATCAGTGAGCACTGTTTCCCCAGTCCTAGATCCAGTCTTCAACATGTTTATGTATCCTTTAATGGCTCGATGCACTTCACGAACAATTAATTCCATTCTCTGACAAAATCCACACCAACTATTGCTAAAAAGGACCAGCACATCCTCATTCCATGCATTCGCAGCAAAGTCATTGTCAGATTGATTAAAACCAAGAACCTGTTCTGAGAAAGTGTGAGCTGTAACTTGAGAGATGGAATCTGCCTCATGGAAGTCCATATTAACAAATGGTGGGCGAGTTTCTTCTCTCGGGCTTTCAGGTTCAGACTCAGAGCGTTGATATGGGACAAGATTTCCATTAAGAAATCCATGAAGAAAATCCTCCAGTGAAGAGTAGCTGAGATTTGTATGTTTAGTAAAGACATAATGCTGCTGTGAAAGTGGATCAATTATTACCAAGGATGGAATCCTGGTCTCACCAGTCAAAGCTGTTAGTAATCGATAGTTTCCATCACAAAAGAAAAAAGAACCCTTGAAATTTTGAAAGTTGCGTTGTTCTTCCCCCAACTTGTCTGACTGGAAAGAACCCTTTTTTTCTGCCCTTGCATCTTCTGAAGTAGGTGGTTTATGATCTGACATGTATTGAGCAGGTTCTATAGATAGTAGGCGTCTACTTGCATCAGAATAAGTAGACTTCTCTTCATCATCCTGAGAAGTAGTCGACTGGGATCCTTCACGGTTATTAGAGGCAGAATCTTTGTCCAGATCAGTACTAGTTCTAACAAGGCTCTCATCAGACGGTATGTGTTCAGACTCCACCTCTGCTACTGACAGTAATGTATCTGTTACTTTAATGTTAAAATCATCAGAAAGAAGTTGGAAACCAGCCTCCTTTGCAACTGAACTCAATTTAGCTTCCTCCTTTTTCTGAAGAAGGTAAGTCAAGATTTCATGCAAGGAACTGCCTTCCAAACCTGAAGCCATACTATTTAACAAGACAGGTTTGCCATCATTTACAATCATGATAGACATTTTGTCCTTTGATTTAATGTTTTGAGCTGTTGGAGATAGCTTTAATTTCGGGTGTCCAGATACACTTTGGTATTCAGTTGAAGCTTGGACAGAGGATGCTTCAGACTTGTCGTTGCTCTGCTGACCCATCTGATTTGATATTTGGTAGTGCAACGCTAGTTCTCTAAATACATCAAGACCTTCCTTACTCTTTCTTCTTGTTTCTGATAAGTCAGATGATCTATCCACAAACAGGAGTACTGATGGCTTGTTTGAAGGTATTGCGGAATCAAGATCTTGTCCATCACCTTCCAGCTACGAGAAGTGAAACAAATAGACAACAGTCAACAATCAATATAATACATAATAGAGTAAGGTGAATAATAATTCTAAAAGCAAACAAGAAGTGATGAAGAAACCCAATAGAGCATATGGAGCAATAAACAATGGCAGAGAAAGAGCATATTTACTCACCTCTGTGACAATTGACTTTTCCATTTGTAGAACTCTCTTCATGTCATCCCCTTCTTTTAGAATACTTGAACAACTTGGACATCCATTATAATAAAGCATTACTGACCAAGAACCAGAATCTCCAACACCAAGAGGAGAGAGCATTGATTTCTCCGAAACCAGACCAAATCTATGCTTTTCAGGAGGCAGGAAGAACTCCCTTACATCAGTCATGAAACTTGAGAAGAAAGAATCAAATTTCTGAAATTCTTCAAGGGAACAAGATACAGCACTGGGCTTTAGATCCACACTGTCCTGGGAATCAGTTTCCTGAAGAGGAGCACTATCATTTACTGAGGCAAACTCCCCAAGCCAAGGAATTCCTCTGAGCCCATTTTCCATTCCACATTTCATCTCTCCATTTTCTGTCCCCTGGAACCAGAACATTAGAAACTAGAAAAGTTTGAGAATTTTAATAAAAACCACTTCTTGCCCTGTTTACTTTGTAATATCAGTTATAATATCAAGCTAATAACAGAGAGCAATTCAAAACTACCAGCCACCTTCTGGTTTTCCTTCCCTCTGGGTGTTGAAATTACATTACTCTCTACATCAAAACCTGTTACAGTACAAATTAGTTGTGATGTGATTCACAATTGAATGCCAAAAACACTCAAGTCTAAACACACACACACATGCATAAATACTGCCACCAAAGGTTTCTCACCTTGCACACCAAAACCAGTTTTGCTACCATTATTCTTCTCTCTAGCAATCAATTTCTCTGTCCACCCACAAAATTCTAGCAAGAGCACAGCCTTATCCGCCGATTCAATAAACATCTTCAAATCCCCTTCACCACTCAATCTTTTTAATGGCATTTCTTCAGGCAAGAGCGAAAAATAAGGAAAAATGGAAGACAAAATATTCCTTGCCCGATATTTGCCTTTATACTTATAATACAAAGAATGATGGTAGTATAAGAGAGTAATCTCATCTGTAACAACAGCACCAATAGCATCCGCTAACATTTTTTCATTATTTTTGTGCATATACATCAACTTTAAAGATCCGAATTCTTCTTTCTTATCAATAACCAAATGCGTTATGTCCTTCATTAGCGACCGAGATTCACCTGACCCTGTTCATTAAATTTTAAAATCAATTAACAAAACCATATAGCATGTCCAGATACACATTTAAATTCCAACATATTGAGTCTCTATGTAAACATATAAATCTCAATAATTGCTAAATATATATTTGGCAATAATTATCCATAATTTGAAAACAAACAACAAGAAATATATAGTACAAGACATAATCTTCAAATTAAATACTAAAAAATAAATTGGGTATCTTTACAAACGCATAATTCTCTCAAATGTGACCTCAGGAAACACATTAAGAAGGTATTGTCATTAAAAACTTAAGCATTATCTTACACCACTACCTCCCCACGAATCACGGGCCATAAACTGAATAACGAACTCTTAACAAGTGTAAATCACTAAAACAACATTGGGATTCATAATTCCAAAAAAAAAAACATAAAACTGTATTGAATTCTGTGGTTCTGGTGTACCATGAATTTCATCTTAAAAAGGCTAAAAACTATACTGGGTCTCTACAAAACCATACAAACCGCAAATTCTAAGCTAAAAAACATAAAGGATCTCGAAGAAAAACTCATGAAAATCCAAAAAAAAAAACTACAAAAGGGTCCATGTACAAAAGAATAAAACTAATAAATAAATAAATAAAACATATTGGATTTTGTGACCGTGTGTCTAAACATTAAGAGCTGTATTGCTTTAATGATACAGAGAGAGAGGGGAGTTTACAGGGAACAGAGATGACGAGTAGGATATGAGGGTGGAGTCTTATCTGAGAAGAAAAATTTTGCTTGGTGAGAATTCGCCATTGCCCGATTCCACCGTCTGATTCACTATCAACGGTTGATGATGATGGCGATGATGATGTGATTATGATAGCTAGAGTGAAGATAATCAAACTGATTTTACTCATTGAGATTTGAGTTGAAGCTCTGTGAGAATTTATCTGATTTTGTTCTTCGATGGCATTGGACAGCTAAGAGAGAGTGTAGGGGGGAGACGGGTCGGGTGGGGAGTGTGGGTTTTATTACACTTTTTGTCTCTTGAAAATTATATAACTTTTCAAGTCCCAATACTTCAGTGAAACTGTAATTTACTCCTTTATCTTTTAACAACTTACGTTTTAGTCCTTATTTTCATGTGGATGTCAAGACTAAATCCTTCAAGGTGCTTATATATACACTCAGACGTAAGAACCCATGCATTCATAGTAATTTCTTAGCCACCAATATTGTGAAAAATGAAGGGAATGGAAGCTAAAGCTAAAAATAAAATTATGAATGATTATAGTGTACAAAATTATACATTCTTTTAAATACATATATAAGGCGCGCACGTGTGAGTGTGATTTTTAAATTTTTTGGGTTAAAATTGTGGTTGACGAGTAGCAAAAAAAAGTATATTAATGAAATAATTTACACCATGTTATATTTTTTTATAATATTTTTTATTTTTTTTGCTATTTTTTTCCCTTGTCTACTGATTTTCCTCCACCCAAACTTTGTTTATAGAAAAAATATTTAATAAGGCTATGGTACTATTCTTTATTATGAAAAGTCCGTAAAGAAGGCCGTAAGGAAAAAAAATTGTAAATATATCAATTCGACTCACAAATTACTTATCTTCTATTTTGAAGGTGAATTCTCAAGTTTGAGTATCATCTTTGTCAATTATATTTGAGTTTTCTAATGGTATACTAACGAGATGGTTTATGTATAATTCGAAAATATATTGTAAACTTTGATTTCAAATATAAAATGTGTGAAGATGTCTCATAAATCCAAGTAATTTAGTAATAAGGCTTATATATGTTAAGTAATCGGTTAATCTCTTAATTCTAGCAATCCGATTTATTCTTTCTAGTTAAGATGGTTGGTAGCCAAAATCTGGTAGGACAAATTGACTGGTGACTGGTACCTACAAAAGGTCCTTTTTGATGGATTTGAAGACCCTCAAATGCTTAAGTAAGTATCTTTTTAGAGAAATAAGACAATAATATTTTAGATAGAAATACTTTAAATATACATATGCAGTAGAGAATAGATATTGTGAACCTAGAGCTTGAAGATTCATTGGGGTATTTGTAGCCTATTAGTCTTGTCTTTTGTGGAGATAAAAGGCTAGAGTGTAATTTTGGCTAATAGTTTTAATAAGGCTCTTCCTCTCAGCAGAGCCCATAACATTGGGTTCTTCCCCAAGTCTGAGACCATAGGCAGTTTTGTCTAGGCATGTTACCTGAGACCATGGGTTTTGAGCTTTTAGGGTTTTTAAGCTCATTAAATTCGGGTTATCGGTAGCTCCTAAGTCTTTGTAAAAATATTGTACAACGAGTTTGTTGAATTTTCTTCATATGAGAAGAGGGGGTGAAAACCTCAAGTAATATACCAAAAGGCCCATATATAGGGGTATACACCATGGTTGAAAAAGAATTTCTATACAAGTAGAGGGGAATCATGAAGGAATCTATACTGAATTTTTTTTTTCTAATTGGTGTAGAAACCCATGAAAGGGGAGTCTGTACTTATAAAAAATTTTAAGAGACAGGAGGACAGACTTATGTCGATTCTCATACTTGAAAAATATTTTAAGAGGCGAAGGAAAAATTTAAGGAGGATGAGTCTATACTTAGAAAATATTATAAGAGATTGAAGGAAACCCAAGAAAAGTGAGTCTTATATTTAGAAAATTTTATAAGAGGTTAAGGGGAACCCGAGGAGGGTGCTACTATTTCACTAGGGAAACCTCTGGTCCATCCTTTGAAGATGGGGGGGACCATGGCGATGCCCATACTTAAAAAGCTTCTAAGAGGCGGAGGGGACGGACCCGTGTCGTACTAGAATAACTGAGTCAATCACTTCCAAGGTTATGCAATTGCATTAAGGAGATTAAGTCAATCTCATCCTTGAAAGGTTGTGATATCTATCATATTCTTAGAGAATTATGCAATCGTATTAGAATGACCAAGTCAATCCCTTCCAAGGTAAATTATGCAATCGCACTAGGGAGCCCGTGGTGATCCCTTCCAATGTAAAATGTACAACGCACTAGGAAGACTAAGTTAATCTCATCCTTGAAAGGTTGTGGTGTATATTCCTTCATTAAAGAGTTATACAATCGCACTAGGGTGAGTAAGTCAATCTCTTCCAAGGTAAATTATGTAATGAAACCATGGTAATCCTTTCTAAGGTAAATTATACAATCATACTAGAGAAACCAAGTCAATATCATCATTGGAAGGTTGTGGGTGGAAGCTTATGAGACTTCAAGCCTACTAAGAGCCAGGAAGAACATACTTACAATGAGTAATGTCACATTTTATCTATCATTAAAGCTCTTATGTCCTAATAATACTTTTTGGCGTGTTCAAGTTGCCATAAAAATTAAAGTTTTTTATTCTCAGGGGCAATAAGGCAACATTGTTATTGATTAAACATTTGGTATGAACAAGAGATTTTTTTCTTTATCTTTGGTAGCTTTTAAATTTTAGGCTTGGCTACATTCCCTACCTGTAAGAAACCAATAGTATCACTAATAAACTAAAAGTTTTAAAGTGTTTTAAAGTGCAGATACAACATATATCAATATGAGAGTATTGTTGAATTTACTTTAACATTGCATCGATTTCTTCTTAGTCTTTAGCTATCGATGTGTTCCCATTTTCTTCTTTTCATGCTTTTATTGGTGATACTACCTTTTTCAAAGGAACCTGGATTATTTCTTTGCAATTCCACATGTCTATTTAAAAACTTTAATTGCTCTTCATCTTATTTTTAGGGTATTGAGAAATTTAAAAAGGTTGCTCAAGAGGTTCAAGGAAAGGTGTCGAGTGGACAGGCAAGTACTTGTCTATATAATTCTTATTTGTGAACTTTCATTATTTTATATGAAACTATTTTACATGTTTTCTCTTCAACTTAGTTGATCTGTTTGTTGCAGGATGCAATTGTCTTATGGGACATATATGGCTTCTCATTATATTTGACTCAGGTACATTCTGGACTTCGTTATTTTATTTTGCATGTTCTCATATGTGCATGCATCCTAATTATTCTGTTATACCAGCTGATGATAGAGGAAGAGGATTGCAGGTTGACGTTGAAGGTTTCAATAATATGATGGATGAGGCAAGGGAAAGATCAAGGAATGCCCAAGATAAGGTATTGTATTCTCTATTTGTAAATTCATTGTTAATTTATTACTATTACTCGGATGAGCTGTTCGGGTTAAGGCCTTCACAACAAGAGAAGGAAAAAAATGAACGGAATAAGCATCGTGGAGCTACAAAGTAAATCTAAATGCAAAAAAGTTTAAATTTGTGTAAAGAAAAAGTCATTTGCACCGTCCTTTTTTCTACTAATATCATTCTTTTGCAGCAAGCTGGTGGTGCTATTGTCATTGATGTCGATGCTACATCAGCATTACATAAGAAGGGTATTTCTGCAACAGATGATTCCTTCAAATTTATTCGGTTTGAGGTTAGCGCATGAGATTTTTGTTTGTTACAAGATTTTGTTTCTAGTGATTTTGAGTTAGATTCAGTTTATGTAAAAATCAAGCTGTAAAACTCTTCAATTTACTTTGCCTGAATTTGTGTCACCTATGTTTTTTCCAGGACCATGAAAGTGAAATAAAGGCTATCTACACTAGTTTTGAGTTCTGGGAAAGTGCCTTTGGCGTTGGAGGTAGTATTGTTTTGGAGCCTACTAGTTTCTATGCTGAACAAGGTGGAAACTTAATTGGAAAATGCCATGGATTTTATTTTTTTTTATGTTTCAGAATACTGATTTTTTCTTACTATCAGATATCAGATTCATAGTCTTAGAGAATGATATATGAACTGCTTATCATGATAGTATTGTAGTGCATGTTTCCTTTTTAATCTTTTTTGTTTTGTTAAACTCAATCTTATGAGTCTTAATTTTTTAGTTCTAGATTTTTTATACTGGAGTAATTGAAGGCCCTTTTGGTTCATTCCAAGTTTGCGATGTCCAAATTTTATTCTTCATATTGATTCTCTTACTAGAGAAAGTGGCAGATTTTCTATGGGTGACAAAGTTATATGCAAGGTATAACTGGCAATATATGTTTCTTTTTTACAAATTATTTTGTGATTTCCTTCTATTTGTGAAAATTTTCACTTCTCCTAATGATATTGTGCAGGTTAATTATTATAGGCGTAAACTCATTACCCCCAATCATACCTGTACACACATGTTGAACTTTGCTCTCAGGATACGCTCTAAAGGCCCTTTATCCTTGAATCTATTTATTATTTATCTTGTGGGGTGAAAAACTATGGTTTTCTAAATGTTCTATGTAACATGAAATCAGGAAGTGCTTGGCAATCATGTTAACCAGGAGGGATCAGTTGTTCCTGAAAAACTAAGATTTGATTTTTGTCATGGTAAGTTTTATTAGAGGATATCTAATGCTAAAAGGTTTGTTCAATGTGCTTGTTTCTATTTATGAAGTTTTTTTAAAATGTTATTAGAATTTGTATAGGTAAACTAGTGGATCCTGAACTTTTAAAAAAGATTAAATCAATTGTGAATGGGCAAATTAAAGATGAATTAGATGTATTTGCAAAGGAAGCAACCTTTACTGAAGCCAAGCAAATCAACAACTTGCAAGCTGTTTTTGGAGAAGTGAGCTTTATAGCTTTATTTGCTCTTTACTAAAGATGTTTTTGCTTGTTTTCTTCAATCTCTCTCTCTCTCTCTCTCTCTCTCTCTCTCACAGGTCCATCCTGATCCTGTTAGAGCCATTTCAATTGGTCGAAAAATTGAGGACCTCCTAGCTAATCCAGAAAATAAAAAATAGTTATCAGTTTCAGCAGAACTCTATGGAGGTTAATGTTGATCCTACTTATAACAAATACGCGAGAAGCCAAGGCATTTGCTCTTTTATATGAGGAGGGAATTGCGAAAGGAATTCAAAGGATAACTGCTGTCACAACTGACTATGCTTTTAAAGCAATGGAATTGGCACACTCACTTGAGTTGGAAGTTAATGAGACATCTAAGATGGATGAAAGCTTGCTGGAAAAGATCCTTTTCAAAAACTTTTTCAGTCATTTACTTTGTTTTGTTTTGTTTTGCATTGGCTTAATTTATATTGCTTTAGAAATGGTAGGATTATGCTTTTATCCAACCTGAGACCAGTCTTTGGAAATGATGTAAATGGACATTTGCTCTGGATGTCTGTTTACTTTCAATAGAGACTCTAAGTTTCATGTTTCAACAAATTGACTGCTTTTATTTCTAGTTAAATCTTTTTGGATGTGGCTTCTGATAAGTAGATAAGAATAGCATGCAGGTTTATATTAATCATGGATTATGAACACCTTTCAAGTTTTAAATTTTATATTTGCTGGTCATTAAATATCTATTTATTTATTTATTTATTCTTTTCATTTAACAGAAAATAGCTTCTCTAAAAACTCGGGTGGACTCGGCACTTATTCCTGCAGCCAAAAAAGCTCATATTGGGGCCATGATTTTAGTACTGCAGGTATTATAGCCAAGCTATAGTGCTAAAAGTATTCCTTTTGGTAAACGAGTTTTCTATTCCTTGTTTGTTCTTGTGGTTTCCTTGTTTATGTTTTGTATTTCACATATGGTGCTAGCTTATTCTAAAATAGTTTTCTGCATCAAAATCAAGTGAGGAAAGCACAAAAGAAAATTGCTGAAGAGAATATTCAGAAGGCTGTCAAGTTTACAGTTGAGATAGCTGAAGTTGCTTCTTCATATGGGAAAGGCTTCTGCATCTTTCATGTTGATGTTGGTCTGGATGCAGCTGTTTTGAAAGTCTTGGAGCACAAGGTTGTTAGTCTTTTCCGGTTCTTTATGTAGTACAGTTTCCATTGATTTTCCTTTAAAGCCTGGATTATTAACACTTTAAAGCCTTTTAACAGTTATTAAATTTTCAAAATCTTACGGGAATATCAAACTGAGTAACAATTATTTAAAGATTTTTCCATGGTTTAAGATGACTGAATTACTTTGTGGGTCATGGAAATATATGTGACATGGTATTTTGTGTGCATAGAAAATAGAGCAAAACCATTTGAATTTTGATGTCTAGCTACTTGTCTAACAGGGATGAAAGTTGTGTTGTTTCTTCTCTGATACCAGTTAACAAACTTGGGCAAGTCATTGTTGAAATAAAAACGGAAAAAATGATTATACAGTTGCTGCTACAAGCAACTAGGTGATCAAAAGCAATGAATTGCAGATAGTTACTACAACATGACTTCTCATCATGAACTGTTAATTTATAGGAGGTGCTGTTAATTTTTACAATCGTTTACCTTTTGCTTTCTTTTAAAAAATTCTTGCACCTTATAATGGTTAACCTGTGTTGGTAACAGAAGATGAAGTCATATTATTCCAAGTAATTCAATCTTCTCCCAACACATTCTTTCCCATAAGATGAATCTGTAACTTCCAATCTCTATTTTTGTTTTTCTTTCTTTCTTTTTGTTTTTATTTTTGAAAGGGCTTCAGTTTTTCGAAGTTAGGGTGTGGACTATCTGTTTGCTATGAATAGACATGTTCATGGGCTGAACTACTCCGATGGACTAGTTTGAGCTTGAGGATTATTTGTTGTCCTTGGAAATGGGTTTTCAGTTAACTGGGCTTGGACCAGCCTGGCAAGTAATAGGGTCAGATTTGAGCTCATCACTCTTATACCTGCCAAGCTTGCCCAGCAGAATCAGTGAGGTAATATTATAATAAAAGTTAAACGGTACGGGAAAATTATTGTAAATTAAGAGATATTTCACTATGGATTGTAATAGTAGTTTCACTTTTAATTTTTCATCTTTTCGTAAGCGGATAAACGTTTCTTTGGCTTTCTTCCACAATGACAAACATGTTTTCTCAATTTCCAAGCACAAGCAAATAACGAATTTAGCCTCAGAAAAGACAAAAAACAAAAAAAAAGATTTGCTTTTGGGGGTATTTTAGTATTTTTTACATGGATATTTTGTGTAATTAAGAGGATCATGGGGGTGTCTTAGTATTTTCATGTTGTATTTTGTATTTTTAAATCAAAAAGTTGTCGGAGCATGTTTCACACACCTCAGCGAGTGGGTGGTGCCTGCGCCATTAAGGAGACACGTGAGACACTTCCCGGTGGCCAAATCTACCCATCCTTCGTATCACTAGATGCACAGTCATGCCCTCTTCTACATGGAACGACACGTGTAGATATATCATGGTTGGATTGATGCTGATGATCAATTGTTTGAGATCTTTCTTTCTTTTCTGTCTCCTGACAACACTATTGTCATCTCTTTATTTGTTGTTTGCCTGGGTCTGGCAATCATGTGTTATGTCAGACGCAGGCGTTGGTTATGCATGATTGCAATATCCAGGCGCGGGTTTGGCATGACTACCACATCCAAGATACTTGAATCTGACATCCTTAATACAATATTCACATTGTAATATATATATATATATATATATATATATATATATATATATACATATATATATATATATATAGTAAGTTCAACTCATCATCTAATTAATGAAAAGACTAATATTAGTAAAAATTTTGAAAAGAAAATTCTTAATTCATAAAAATTGACAAATTTATAGAATGTAGCATAAAATACAGATTACTCTTATTTTTAATTATTTTTAATTCATACACCATGTAAAACTCGAAATAATATAAATAAGCTACTTGACAATTAAACTATATAGTACTCTCATTATATTTTATTTCGATTATCAAAACTCTAAAAAACTTTAACAAAAAATATAAACATTAAAATTTGAAAATAATTATTCTACTTCAAAACTCATCAAAATAAATTGAACTCTTTATTAATTTTTTTATAGGTTATTTTTGCTACTATCTTACGTTGTTTTTACTATTTTAAACAAAAATTGATAGTTTCAAAACTTTTCTTGATTGTTGTTTAGAGCATGATAATAGTGTTTATTTCAATTCTTTTCATGAATCTGAAACTAATTTATTTATTTATTTATTTATTATTAATTTATAATCATATGGCATATAATTCAATGTTGTCCCTAATTTTTAATTAAGGGAAATTATAAATTATATTATGTGTTTCAAAAATTAAATAAATCAATTATTATCTTATAAAACAAAAGGTTAATCTGGTAAATATTAAAATTTATTTATTTATAAATAATTCTAAATAATTTAGCTACTGGTTGGGTCTGGTAAGGCTGTCAAACCCATATTGCTAGGGTCTAGAATCCTTAATAAAATATTGACATTGTAATCTATATATATATATATATATATATATATATATAAGTAAGTAAATAAATTCAACTCATCATCTTATTAATAAAAAGACCAATATTAGTAAAGCATTTGAAAAGAAAAATCTTAATTCATAAAAATTAACTATTTTATAAAATGTAGCATAAAATACAGGTTACTCTTATTTTTAATTAATACATCATGTAAAACTCTAAATAATATAAATAAGTTACTTAACAACTAAACTATATAGTATTGTCGTTATACTTTATTTTGATTATCAAAACTTTAAAAAGCTTTAAAAAATTAACAAAAAATATAAACATTAAAATTTGAAAATAATTATTCTACTTCAAAACTCATCAGAATAAATTGAACTCTTTATTAATTTTATTATAGGTTATTTTTGTTATTGTGTTTACGTTGTTTTTACTATTTTAGTATCAAAGCCTTTATTGGTTGTTGTTTAGAGTATGATAGTATTATCTACTTCAATTCTTTTCACGAATTAGAAACTAATTTATTTATTTATTTATTATTAATTTACAATCTTGTGCATATAATTCAATTTTGTCCCTAGTTTTT
Organism: Populus nigra; assembly: GCF_951802175.1. Taxonomy (NCBI): domain Eukaryota; kingdom Viridiplantae; phylum Streptophyta; class Magnoliopsida; order Malpighiales; family Salicaceae; genus Populus; species Populus nigra. The sequence continues at coordinate 6,541,531 of NC_084865.1, forward strand.
AATTAAGAGCAATTATAAATGATATTATGTGTTTCGAAAATTAAATAAAGCAATTATTATTTGATAAACCAAAAGGTTAATCTGTAAATATTCAAATTTATTCATTTATAAATAATTGTAAATAATTTGGTTGCTAGTTAGGTTTGGCTTGGCCACCAAATCCAAGGCTTTTAGGTCTAGCATGGCATACCAAAGAGCCTCTAAAAAATTAAAATAAAAAATAAAAATAAATAATTATGATTTCTATTTATGATACTTTAAAGATAATTTAAATATTTTTTTTAAATAGAAAATATTTATAAAAAAAATATTATTTAGTGTACTTCAAGGATAGTTTAAATGTACTTTAAAGATAGTTTAAATATTTTTTTATTAAAAAAATAATTAAAATTTGTATTTAGGATACTTCAAGAGTAGTTTAAATATTTTTTTAAGATTAATTAATATTTATGTTTAAGATACTTCAAGAATACTTTAAATATGTTTTTATAAAAAATAAAAAAATTATAAAAAATATAATTAGGCATGGCCGCTAGACCCAAGTCTATTGGATCTGGCATGGCCTTAAAATCCAAGTTTGTTGGGTTTAGCATGATTGCCAGATCTAATGCCGGCCAGACCCAAGAGATTTAAAACATTCTTTATATTCTGAATATTTTTTTATATTTAAAAAAATGTATTAACTTGTTATGAAATGCGGGATAATATACTAATGTGCATGTGTGTGTATATTCTTCATCTTTCCTTTAAAATGCGCATTCATAGCCTTGCTTACTCTACTGTTCTAATGTTGTTTGCATGTTTTGATGATGCTTCGTTTCCTCTTATTCATATATGTAAACAATGGCCTATATTTCTCAGTGATATTTGTTTGATTCTAGGACCTTATTAATTTCAATGAAAAAAATGTCAGCTTCTCTAGTCTTGGTAAAAGAATATGCCTTTGATTAAAAACTGAAGAATTTTGAGAGAAGCTCTGATACCATGAAGAATTTTGAGAGAAGTCTTTCTCTTTTCTTAATATTACCAGCAGTATGTTTGTACAATAAATAGGGAAGAGAAGCTAACCTACTGACCCTCAAAATAAGAAATAAATACTAGATAGGAAAGTATCCTACACTAAACTAGAAAGCAATAATTTAGAGAATCTGGATAGTTAATACCAGATTCTCTTTCCTAAACCATATATACTAAGATTTCTCTAAGATCCTAACTGATTTTGAGACTGATTTCCACACTCCCCCTCAAGCTGGGTTGTATATGTTATACATGCCTAGCTTGTGACTCAATTCTTCAAAATTAGTTCTTGGTAGAGCTTTGGTAAGGATGTCTGCAATTTGAGATTTTGTTGGAGTGTAGATGAGGTGAACAATGTTCTTCTCAATCTTTTCTGTGATGAAGTGTCGATCTATTTCAATGTGCTTTGTCCTATCATGATGAACTGGATTCTTTGCTATGCTTATGACTGCTTGATTATCACAATACATCTGGATAGGTATCAATGATTCCATGCCAAGTTCTTTAAATAATCTTTGTATCCACATCCCTTTACAAATACCAAGAGCTAGAGCTCTCAGCTCAGATTCTGCATTGCTTCTAGATACCACATGTTGTTTCTTGCTTCTCCAAGTTACTAGATTTCCCCAAATATAGGAGCGATATCCAGAAGTAGATCTCCTATCTATAATGTTTCCTGCCCAGTCTGCATCTATGTAGATTTTAATATTTTTGTTGTCACATTTCTTGTATAGAAGACCTCTACCAGGAGTCATTTTTAGGTACCTCAAGATTCTATTAACTACTGCCATATGATCTTCTATCGGGTTGTTCACGAATTGGCTTACAAAACTGACAGCAAAGCCAATATCAGGTCTGGTATGTGAGAGATAGATGAGTCAACCCACAAGTCTTTGATATCTCCCCCTATCCACTGGTATACTCTCATTTTCTGCTCCTATCTTCTTTGTTGAATCCATTGGATGTCTGCAGGTTTGCATCCAAGCATTCTTGTTTCTTTTAGCAGATCCAAGATATATTTTCGTTGAGAAACATATATACCTTTCCTTGACCGTGCCACTTCCATGCCAAGGAAGTATTTGAGATACCCAAGGTCTTTGATCTCAAATTCCTTGGCTAAAAGTTTCTTCAGTCTCACTAGTTCTTCCTCATAATCCCCAGTTAAGATGATGTCATCCACATATACTATTAGGATTGTTATTTCCTTTTTTGGAGAGGTTTTTACAAACAGTGTGTGATCTGCTTGGCATTGGGAATATCCATACTATGCTACTGTCTTTGTAAATCTGTCAAACCATGCCCGAGGGGATTGCTTGAGTCTATATAGTGATTTTTTCAGTCTGCATACTCTGTTGACGTTGGAGGATGTTTCTAGTCCTGGAGGAATCTCCATGTATACTTCTTTTCCAAGTCTCCATTAAGGAAAGCATTTTTTATGTCTAGTTGATGTAATGGCCAGTCTTTGTTAGCTGCTAGGGACAGAAGCACTCTGATTGTATTAAGTTTGGCCACTGAAGCAAATGTTTCTTGATAATCTATTCCATAGGACTGAGTAAACCCTTTTGCAACCAGACGAGCTTTTAACCTTTCAATACTTCCATCAGCCTTATGTTTGATAGTAAATAACCATTTACACCCAACTAGTTTCTTTCCAGGTGGAAGTTCAGAAATTTCCCAAGTTCTATTCTTGTTTAAGGCACTGATTTCATCACTCACTGCCTTTCTCCACCCTGAATCTTTGAGAGCTTCTTCAATAGACTTAGGAATCTGTACACTATCAATGGCTTAAACAAATGCATGATAGGTTGGTGATAACCCTTCATATGAAACAAATTTGCTGATGGGATGACTTGTGCATGATCTAACACCCTTTTTCAAAGCAATTGGAATATTTGAATCATCAATAACAGAGGTAGTATTCTCACAGTCAGAAGTTTCCATACCTGAGTATATTGGGGCAGAATCTGGACTTAGTTTTGAATCTTGGTCATGTGCAAGAGGTATTGTGTGCTCTATCTCCTTTCCAAGTTTTTTTTTTCTTTTAGAATAAGTAAGAAGCTCATGATTTGTGATCTGTTTTGGTGTAGGATGAATTTGGTCAGGAGATTGGACTGAGGTTGGTGGTGCTGGGACTGATTGGATTGAGGCTAGAGGTGTAGTGTAAGGACTCAAATGACTTTGGACAAGACTTTGTGGGTTGTCTCCTGAGTTAATTACATGATCAGATTGTATATCCTAATTCTGATATTCTCTCATGGTTGCCCCCTGAAGATCAGACTTGGGATAGTATGTTTGATGTTCAAAAAATATGACATCTATAGAAGTATAGACCTTTTTTAGAACAGGAGAGTAACATTTATAACCCTTTTGGTGTGGAGAGTATCCTATAAAAATGCACTTGAGAGAGGTAGGGTCTAATTTTCCTCTATGGTGTATATGAACAAATACTGAGCAGCCAAATACTTTAGGGTCTAAGGAAGAGAGTAGTTTGGTATGTGGAAAGGCTTGTAGAATGACTTGGCTGGGAGTTCTGAAGTTTAGAACTCTTGAAGGCATTCTGTTGATGAGATAGGTTGCTGTAAGTACAGCTTCTCTCCAGAATTGTTTTGGCACATGAGTAGAGAGCATAAGGGATCTAGCAACTTCCAACAGATGTCTATTCTTCCTTTCAGCCACTCCATTTTGTTGTGGAGTGTTAACACAAGAGCTTATATGGATAATGCCTTGATTTAGACAATAAGTAATAAGGCTAGAATTGAAATATTCTTTGGCATTATCAGTTTTTAGGATTTGGATTTTAGTCTGGAATTGGGTTTGTATCATGGCATGGAAGTTTTGGAAAATCTGGCTGACTTCAGATTTTTCTTTCATAAGGAATAACCAAGTCAATCTAGTGTGATCATCAACAAAGAAGACAAACCACCGAGTTCCAGTTATATTGTGCACTTGTGAGGGGCCCCATACATCACTATGAATCATTGCAAATGGATGTGATGGTTTATATGAAATGGTGGGATAGCTACTGCGAACATGTTTAAAGAGTTGACATATTTCACATTTGAAGGATTGTGAGCTTTTATTGGAAAAGAAGGATGAAAACAGCCTTTCAAGGTACATGAAGTTTGGATGACCAAGACGATAGTGCCATAATAGAACTTCACTATCTTTATTGACATGAAAATTTAAAGCTGACTGACCCTTGGATGATACATAGCTTCTGTTTTGAGTTTGCCTTAGAGGAATCTCACTTTTGAGTAGATAGAGCCCAGAACACATCTTAGCACTGCCAATCTTCTTCCCCGTATCCAAATCTTGAAATATACACAAATGAGGAAAGAATTTAGCAACACAATTCAGGTCACGAGTCAATTTGCTAATTGAGAGTAGGTTGCAGTCTAGGTTAGGAACATGGAGAATAGAGTTTAGGATCATGTCCCTTGAGAGTCTACTCAGGCCTATTCCCTTAACTTGGGAGGAAGACCCATCAGCTATACGGACTGTAGAATTATTAGTGCACTGATTGTATTCATTAAGAAGAGTGGCATCTCCTGTCATATGGTCTAATGCTCTGGAGTCGATGATCCAAGGGCTTGAGTGTTTCTTACTAACAGTAAGGGCTGTTGAAAATTTACCTTTTTGTGCTAACAGTCCAGATCCAGAACCAGAGGCTGACATACTTGGTTGGGATAGTGAATTCTGACTGAAGAGTTTCTGTAAGATCTCAAGTTGTTCCTTGCTGAAAGAACTTGTTTATGTTGGCAGAATGGTGTTCTTATCTCGGTTGTTATCTGAGATAACATTGTTGGCACGTCTGTTTTTGTCATTTATTGATTTTGATGGTTTCCAATAAGCAGGTTTGCCATGAATCTTCCAGCAGTTTTCCTTGACATGTCCTGGTTTGTTGCAGTGATCACACCAGGGTCTTCCTTTCCTCTGTCGATTATCATAGTTATTGTTTGAATAGCCTCGAGCAGCAAGGGCAGATCCTTCCATTATTTGAGCTGAGTTGTAAGGTTCCATCATTACTTTCTTTCTACTTTCTTCACGTCTAACCTCAGAGAATGCTTCTCTGAGATTTGGAAGAGGTTTGGTTCCCATTATTCTTCCTCTGACTTCATCAAGGTTCTTGTTGAGCCCAAGAAGAAACTTGAAAGTTCTTTTCTGCACAACAATTCTTCTATATAGGACTGTGTCTTTAGAACAATTCCAGCTGTGAATTTCAAACATATCTAGGTGCTGCCAATGATGGCAGAGAGTGTTGAAGTATTGAGTAATAGAAAGTTCTCCTTGGCGTAGATCATGTAACACTGCCTCAATCTCAAATAGTTCTGATTTATTTTCAGAACTTGAGTAGGTTTCTCTTGCTGCTTCCCAGATTTCCTTTGTTGTTCCATATAGGAGAAAATTTTCTCCAATTTCGTTGGTCATTGAATTGATCAGTCATGACATTACCATATGATTTTCAGTCTTCCATGTTCGGAACATGGGATCATTCTTTTCTAGTATGATGATATCCCCTGTGAGGTAGTCATCTCTGCCCTTTCCACAAATAAACACCATGACTGATGATGACCATTGAAGATAATTATATCCATTGAGTTTGTGTCCTGTGATTTGGTGTGATGTGCCTTCAGTGCCTTCTGAAAGGCTACCATGAGAGGTTGTTCCTGGCTGTGAGGTCACCTCAGAGATAGAGCTTTGTCCTGCTGCTGCCATGCCTTAGAGAAGTAGATTAGGGTTCAAGAGTAGGCTCTGATACCATGAAGAATTTTGAGAGAAGTCTTTCTCTTTTCTTAATATTACCAACAGTATGTTTGTACAATAAATAGGGAAGAGAAGCTAACCTACTGACCCTCAAAACAAGAAATAAATACTAGATAGAAAAGTATCCTACACTAAACTAGAAAGCAATAATCTAGAGAATCTAGATAGTTAATACCAGATTCTCTTTCCTAAACCATATATACTAAGATTTCTCTAAGATCCTAACTGATTTTGAGACTGATTTCCACAATGGAAAATGATGTAAAGCCCAGAATGTCTCGTTAAGATTTTCTAATACTTATTTGGAAAGGTACGGATTCTCGTTTGTAACAACTCTTTTTTTTTTTGACAATTTTCTCAAAAAAGAAAAAGAAAAAAGGTTTTCTAAACAAATGATATGGAAATTATTTTGTTTTTGTTTTAAATTTGTTTTTAAAGCCTGAATGAAGTATGTATAATGAAAAGGCCTAGGTTAAGCCGACATGAATTCAGCTCTACCCAATCTATGAATAGGCCTCCTCGTGCTCAATGGTAACTTCGATGATCAGATTGGGCAGATACCAACGATCTTGTAACAGTGTCCTAATTCCTAAATCAACAGCTCACTAATTCTTCATACATGACTCATTTTCCTTTCCTAAACAAGAATATCTTATTATAGCTCAATGGATTTGTACGTGTAATGCCAATGACTTTTTGTTTGGTCCTTATTGTAATGACATAAAGAACCATGACTAATGTTTGGATGTTGTCTTCGAATATCTTTTAAGATACCCAATAAGACAGACACCAGATAAAAAAAACATGTTTTATGAATTATAAGTAATTTGACCAATGTTAGCAACCAACCTTTATATTTATATAGTTAGAGTTGTATGTAATAACAAGGATGCAATATATCACACAAGATCACAAAACTATACAAGGTAAGTAATATAAAAGTTGTACAATATAATTTCCATGATACCCCCCACCCTCGAGGTGAAGTTGGAGACTCCATATGAAGTTTTAACTGAAATCGAACAAAGATAGCATGAAAAAGAGGTTTAATGAGAACATTATCTAGTCGAGCCTTAGAAGAAATAAATAAAACCTAGAGCTCTTTCTTAGTAACTCTATCATAAACAAATGATATTTAACCTCAACATTAGTAAGAGCATGAAAAATAGATTTCATAAATAAATATATGGAACCTAAATTATCACACCATAATATAGCTGGACAAACAGGGGAAAGCTGAAGTTTTGAAAGAAAGGAGCGAGTCCATAAAACCTCAATAATACCATCACGTAAAGCCTTGTATTTGGTTTTGGTAAAAGAAAGAGCGATGATTTTTTGCTTCATAAACTTCCAGGATATAGGAGTAGTGCCTAGATAAACAAGATAATAATTAGTAGATTTACGATCATCAACACTTCCATCACAATCAACATCAATAAACCAATGAAGAGAAAAGGTTAAACTATTAGTGATTTGCAAACCATGGCTAGTCGTAGCGTTCAAATAACGCAAGATGCATTTAACAATAATCCAATAAGCATCAGTAGAAGCATGCATAAATAGATAAACCTTATTCACTATATAACATACATCAGTCCTTGTGGAAGTAAGATATTGGAGAGCACTAATAATTTGTCTGTAGAATGTAAGGTAAGAAGTACAAGACACCAAACAACATGATGAACTTTAAGGAGAAATATGTAATAGTATTAATAGGTTTACAAGAAGAAATACTAATTTTGTAAAGAATGTCAAGAGTATACTTCTATTGAGTATTTCTTAAATTCCCAAGAAATAATACAAATAACCTAAATCATGAAGCTTGAACTCTAAACCAAGAAAGGAGTTCAAATGTTAGAGCAAGGTTGATTTACTCATAGTAAGTAAAAGATCATGAACATACACAAGCAAATTAAATATATCACTACCACAAAGAGAGTGATCAAAGAAGTATCAACTTTAGAAGCTTGGAAATCAACAGAGAGGAGATAATCACTTAAGTGATTGTACCAAGCCCGAAGAGCCTGCTTCAAGTCATATAAAGACTTATGAAGATGGGAAAAATGAGAGGAAAAAGTATAGTGAACAAAACTAGGTAGTTGTTTCATATACACCTATTTTAGAAGTATCATATTCAAGAAAGCATTATGAACATCGAGTTGATTAATCTGTTAACCCAGATAAATGACAATAGTAAGAATCAAATAAATAATAGTTGGTTGAACTACATGACTAAAAATCTTTAAATAATCAATCATTTCCTATTAAGTAAACCTTTTAGCAAGTAAATGAGTTTTATATCTCTCAACACTACCATCAACTTGACTCTTAATTTTATACCCTCAACGACTATTAACAATATTCATATATGAGTGAAAGGGAACCATAACCTCTACATTAAAAATGCCATAGGCAATGGGGTTTTTTTTTTTCAATTTTAATTTGGGATAATTACTAAAAACTTTTGTAGTTTAGTTTTTTTTTACTTTATCTCAATTCTTTCAAAAATTATACTTTGTATCCTTGGCCAACTTAAAATTTAAAATAAAATAAAAAGATAAATTTATCATCATATATAATATAATACAAACACACATATAACATTGCAATTCCTTCTCTTTCATTCTCTCTCTTCATCTTTTCTTTCTCTCTAAACATCGACAATTAACAGTCAAAATTCATATCAATTAAATTGAAAAATTAACCTTTAAAACACAAAACCAAAATCAAAATTGTTCCTTTTATTGTAAATAACAAAACCCAATATGGTTTCAATTTGGATACTAAGAAAATCAAATCTTTCACACATGGCTAATGAAGAAACCAATGATCAAAGCCTCATTAAAATTAGAGGGGTGAGTGATGTTTGTATGCCAATGATTTGTTGGGTTTTTTTAATCCCCAAGTTTTTATTTTAACAAACACGCGACACGAATAGGGTTAAATCTGCAGTGCTCTTTCTTCTGTTGTATTGTCAGGGAATTTCTTGCTTGTGCGATGATGCGACCAATGGTAAACTTCGCTAGCCCGCGGTAGTCTTTTTATTATTTTATGCTGTCATTTTCCTTCTTTTTTTTTTCTTTTGGTTTTTCATGTTCATAAATGAAAGAATTAAAAGGATTGTCGTTTTTAAGGCTCATCAAAGAGTTGTTGCATCATAAGAGACATCTCATATTTATCCCTAATTTCATCTTCCCAAGAGTTCAAGATGAACATCAACATCCATATTCCATATTCAATATGAGCACCAATTTCTCCACACAAAAAAATGAATGTAAAACAATACACATGCAGGACTATCAAAGCACCATTTTTGCAAAGATCAACCTTGTGGTTAAGGTAGTTTCAATTCTTCTTTCAATTCCTTTATGTTCTTTATCTATCATACCAAGATGCTAAATTAACAAACCATCATTGAAAATGAGAAGATAGAAGCAGACAAAACAACTTTGGTATTGTGGGGTTTATTTTTTTAAAGAGATCCAATCAAAGATTTTATATTGCGCTTTGGAGGAGTAATGGTCATGTAAGATTGGTTGGAGTATAAGTTGGGCATGTTGGCATTGTAAAGAAATTGTTTAATGAAATGCTTAAAAGAGATGTCAAGATGGAAAAAGTGGTTTTTCTTATATGTGCTCTTTAATCATTAAATAAAATATAATGGCATCTTATAAATAATCTGTCATTTTTTTATAACTTTTTTGTACATGTTGGAGTGAGAAAATAAAGTGTCATGAAATTATAAACTCTATGATGTAAAATGTAATTTCCAAAAGAATGGAAGAAAAGTGAAAAAAATAACTACACTATAGAAAGTTTTTTGTAATTATCTCTTTTAATCTTAATTTTAATATTAAAAAGATCTAAATTAGAGGGGGAAAGTTGAACGTGGTCAAGTTTATTATAAAAAAACTAAGAGTACCCCGTCTTTTACTATACACCTAAACATATTGCAATATGAATTGCTAAGTGTAATGACAAATTTGCTCTTCTAAAAAAACAACAAACTTGCTATTGGAGGTAAAATGATTTTTTTCCTCAAGTTACATTGGTCATTATCAGATTGATCAGAGATAAATTGATTTTTTTACATTTTTACAACATAGTAAAATGATTAAATTACCTTTAAAAGCAAAATTTATTTAACTGATGTCTAAAGGCTTTTTCAAAATTTACTTTTAAAGTACATAAAATGACTAAATTACCCTTAGAAGAAAAATTTATTGAACTAGTGTCTAGGAGATCTTTTGTATTTTCATCCTAGTTTTTAAGTTATAATCAAGTTCATCAAAGGGAAATTTAGTATTTTAATAAATACAAAATATTATCTGAAAACTAAAAGTTGTTAGCACATGCAACCTATATGTCAACACATGGGATACGTCAACGCCTGTCGGGTGGCGCTCACGAAGTTTTTTGTCGGCTTTCATGGTTGTGTTGGGAGCAACACACCAAGCTCTTCCAGGTGTTGGGGCGTATATTAGCGGAGGATCGACAGTGTGACTACAACTAACTATTTTTCTTGCCTAACCTTCCAAAAATTAAATGTGTCTTGATAATTTGTATTTGTATTGATTTTGGTCCTCAATCTTATAATTGTTATTTATTTTACTTTTTATACCCTTTGAAGTTGATTTTGTGTTTCAATTTTATCTCTCAACATTTAACTTCAATTAATTTTCTTTTATCCAATTTGTTTTTTATTCTTTTGATTGCTATTTTTTATTTGTTTTTTTTCCTTTTTCTGATTTATTTTATTTTTTAATTTTACCCCTCATTATTTTATTTCATTTAATTTTTAGGGATAATTAAAAAAAAACCTCTTAAGTTTTGATCGTGTTTTCACTTTCTCGTTGTAGTTTGAGAAGTTACACTTTAGATCCTGAACTTTATATGCACGCTAACACTTAACATAGTAAAAAGAAGTCAATAAAAAAATATCTGATCATTTACATGTTTGCTATTATATTTATTTTAATGACTAAAAAGACCCTTAAGCCTTAAAATAACAAAATTGTCATCCATAATTTATAATTATAATAATGTTATCCTTAATTCCATAAACACAAATCCATTTTAAGCATTTTGTCAAACAATTTTTAGGCATTATTGGTATTCTTTTTTCTATTGCATTTGGAAAGAAAGGAACCAAATAATTCATAATAGTGTTGCATACAAAAAAAAAACACAATTCATTCATTCAAGAACATTGCTTGACTTCATGTCTGGATGAATAATGTATAGGGTGCAATTGTGGTGTAAAAAACAAATTCCCTTCACTACACCTCTAGCAATTACCACACATGAAGAGAATGTTTGGATGTGTGAAATTTTAGTGACCTTTTTGGTTGGAGTATCATTTTCTTAGTAAATTCTCTTTTACATAGCTCTTTTTTTTCTCCTTGATTTCATGCTTTGAATAGGGAAAGTATATATCCTTAGCACCTTAAGGTCATAATTTTCCTATTACAATTGCTTCCTAAATGCAAAACAAAGATTTAAAATGGGAAGGAAATAAAATGCTAATAGATCTAACTACTTAAGAATAGAGATGCTTAAATAAGAAACTTGTTGTAACCAAGATAGATGCAAAAAATAAAAATAAAAAAGAGACCAACCATGTACTTATATCTCACCCTAACATAGTAGATGAAAGACAAATTGCAATTTATGGTATTCTTGTAGTGTTTTTAGTTGTTGTTTATTTGTCAATTTAGGAAGTTCTATGTATATAACTTTTCAAGGCAATATGTGCAATCTCACAATCTTCTTAAGCATTGGTGATGAAGACACCACACACTCAAAATTCTAGAGGAGCAAAGTTATGGAAATCAAGTTCTTATAATATGCAAGAATCCTATCAAGAACAGAATCTAATACAATTACAAATGACATGAATATGTGGGAGCTAAACAAATAGATAATCCTAGTCCATTCTAACATTATCCTCAATCACGGGGTCATTAGCATATGAAACTAAACTAATTGAGAAGGGAAAGGGAGAAGAGATTGGAAAAAGAAGTTGTCGTGATTGTTATTTGTGTTTGTGTTACATTATATACGAGAGTAATTTCATCTTTTGAACATTTTTGAAATTTTTGTTTGATCTAGAATGTAAAGTGTAATTTCTCAAACTACAATGGAGAAGTGAAAACGCAATTAAACCTTATAAAGCTTTTTGTAATCATCCCTAATTATTATACTATACCAGATTTTATCCCTATTTTTTTATTGCTATATATTTTGTTTCTCAATCCTTTTCTTGATTAATATTTGTTTTTCAATTTTATCCATCGATATTTAAATAATTGATAATTTTGCTTTTTGATATTTTTGTGTTTGTGTTCTATAGAGTAATTCTTGTTTCATAACCTAGGTTATGAGTTTTAAAAATTAGCTTGATTTGACTTCGATTTGTTTTAGGTTATTTTCATAAAATTATTTTTTCTTTCAATTTAATCTTTCGGCATTAAGTTATTGGGTCTTGAGCTTCATGATTTATTTTGCTTTTCTTTCTATAGGGTTATCTTAATCTCATATCTTAGGTCTTGAGTTAGTTTACTTAACCGAGTTGACTTAGGATTTTTCTTTGATTTTTTTAATAGTTTTTTTTTCAGTTTTGTCTTTTATTATTTAGTTTGCTTGAAAGTTAACCTCTATTATTTTATTTAATTTTTTTGTATGAGATTATTCTAATTTCATGACCAGGCCACGAATTTAGCATGATGACATGAGTTGGGTTTTTTTTGTCATTTTTATTTTTTTTAGTTCATCATTTAATGTTTGATTTGTTGGTAATTGGGTTTCATATATATATTTTTTTCTTTACGAGGTTATCTTGTTCTTATTTAATTTGCATTTATTTTATAAAATAAGATTATTGAGAACTTTTAAAAATATTTAAATGGTATATTTTCATAATATTAACAAGTATTTATTTGTTTATTGGTCATTGTTTATTTTTGTCATTGATTTTTTTATAATTATATTATTAAATTAATCAAGTTTATTAAACTTATTCAAATCCATAACCAAATTTTTTTCTCATTTAAAAATAGTATAATCATATGATTTTCTTATATTAAAAAAAATCATAGTGGCTAGCATAATCTAAACTGCCTATTTAGTAACAACTAAATATAATTTATCCTTTTACTTCACTCTATTAAAAGCGTGTTTAATACTTTATTTTTATTTTTAAATATTTTTTAAAAGTATTTTAAATTTAATAAAGATATTAATTTAGTATTTTTTAAATAATTTTGATATATTAATGTAATTTGTTTTTGAATATTTTGGATTTTAATGTATTTTTTTATTTAAGGTCAATTCCGTCATTGAAAAAGCAGACACTCTCACTAACACGCCCATAGTTTCTCTCTCGCTCGTATGTCGCCGGAGCTGAGGCTTCGTAAACGTTATCCGGCTGGAGAATACGGTTATTTTGTTTCTGAATTCACGAAATGGAGAGTCTCTAGGATTTTCTTAAGCAAAAGCGTGTTCCATTTTTGACAAGAAGAGATGTCTCGGCAAACGCCATCATCTCATTTTCTTAAATCGAAGACTCTCGATAACAAATATGTGAGCAGTCCATTTCTCCTACAATCCTCGCTATTTATGCCACTTTTATGCACGTTATCGATTTAATTTTCCGTGTTCTGTTTGGTTGCTGGGAAAATCGAGGTTGAAAAGAGAAATTTCTCGATTCGAGGTTTTGGTTTTTTTAGTGTTTGTTTTGGTGAGTTTCAGTCTAGGATTTGAATTTTAGTTGATTAAGAGATTAAATTTGAACTTAAATTAAAATATGAGACTTCAATTTCGAATTTGTTAATTAATTTATTTTTCTTTAGTTTTATTTAATTTTAATTTTGTTTCCTGATTGTCTCTTAACTATTGGCTTTAGTCAATAACGAATTAGCGCGAATGCATGATTTTTAAGTGAGTATGGTGTATTTTGTTTTTGGTGTAGATGCTTGGAGATGAGATTGGAAAAGGAGCGTATGGTCGAGTGTATAAAGGTTTGGATTTGGAGAATGGGGATTTTGTTGCAATTAAACAAGTTTCGTTGGAGAATATTGCCCAAGAGGATCTTAATATCATCATGGTTTGTTTCTAATTTTCTCTTAAAGATATACATCTGTGTGCAAGTGTACGCGCAACTCTTTTAATCTTAAATGTTGCTAGCTAGTTGAAGATGATGAAGGGCACTGTTATAGATAATTTTCTTGTTACTGTTTTAAGTTGGCCTGAAAGACTTGAGAGTTTATTGCTGACTTTCTTCGGAAACAGCCAACTTCAGTTTCTGTGAGCTGTTTAGGGGTTGGCAAAGTTGAATTAAGTAGTTGAAGCATTTACTATTGACATCTCATAGAAAGCCAGAAATGGTTTTGTAGTGGTTATAGTTATGTCTTTTCCATATCTTCTGTAATTCCTCAAGTGGAACTTCCTTTTAAGCATTTATGTCTGTTAATAAAGCATTTACTTTTAATGTTTCATCTGGTTTTACAATGATATATTTTTTCTGTCTACTTTGTAAGTTTGGCTGACAGTTGCTTCTTTCTTTTTGGGTACAATTTCTTTGGTGGAATGGATTGATGTTTCAGCAAGAGATAGATTTACTGAAGGTAGCTCTTGTTCTTTATTGTTATGTTTGCTTTTTGATTGAATATTCTTTTTTGCTGCACTTGAACTTTTCCTTTGTCAAGTCCATAATTCTTTTAAGACAGCATATTTGGGGCATAAGGTTCTGGGCTGACTTTTAAATAAGGACCACTTTGTCAGTTACTGAAACTATTATGGTATCCGTGACCATGGCTTTCTTTACTAAAACCTTACTCCCTTCATCATCTTCTAGAGGTTCTATTGTGGATCTGTGTTTCAAGCATAAAACAGGATGAACATGATTGCCTTTTATGTCCCCTTCACGCAAGTGGCAAACCCAAAGGAACTTCTTGGGCAGGACCATAGCTGTCTAATGGCCTTTATATAATAATTCATATTCTAGCATTGGAGGTCCTTGGGCTTTCATGCTTTTAAAGTTAGTCATGACGAGAGTTCCCTCTAGAGAATGCATATTCTCAGTATGTGATCATACTAGTTTGAACATACTAATTTGATTGCAGAATTTGAACCATAAAAACATTGTGAAATATCTCGGATCATCGAAGACGAAGACTCATCTTCACATAATCCTTGAGTAAGTGAGCTCTTATGTTTTTGACTAACTGATAAATGACGTTCCATGTAAACTCTGCTTCAAATTCATATGTTTTAATTTCTTTATGTTGATTCAGGTATGTTGAGAATGGCTCGCTTGCAAACATTATCAAGCCAAATAAATTCGGGCCTTTTCCAGAGTCTTTGGTGGCTGTTTACATTGCCCAGGTTTTTGATTGTCTCTTCAGTTAGTAGCTTCTTTCTGAGTTTTTTTTTTCTTTTCTAATTTATGCTTATAAAATATTTTGATTTCAGGTTCTGGAAGGATTAGTTTATTTGCATGAACAGGGTGTTATTCATCGAGATATCAAGGGTGCAAACATATTGACTACCAAAGAGGTAATGCACTGTTTATGGTGTTTTGGTAATTTTTCATTTAGATGTGAGCACCTTATAATTACTTTGATTTCAAATACGCTAGGGTGCTCAATCCAAAATTGTGTGATGTCATATTTATTCTCTCAAATAGTGCATTTCTGTAAATTCAGAGTTGCAGTGTATAATTGCTATATAATGTTAAATCTTGGGAATGATGCACACTTTCCATTTAGGGAAATATATAAGTGACATGACTGTTTATGGCTAATTTAACGAAACCCTTTTCCATTTGACAAGAGTTTTTGTTTGTATTCTTAGACTACTTTTAAAAAATAATGAAGAGAGATGAGGTGCCTATGTGACTATAATGTTTGTAAATGGATGTTCTGTGACGTCACTGTACTTTTTCACCTCTCATGTTTTTTACTTGAAGATTTGCCTTTTTTTTTCTTCATATTATGTTCTGTATTCATCCTATATCTTTTAAAATGGTGTCTTTAAAGCAGTTAATTGACCTTATTTTTACTTCCAGGGCCTTGTGAAACTTGCTGATTTTGGTGTTGCAACAAAATTAACTGAAGCTGATGTTAATACACATTCAGTTGTTGGAACGCCATATTGGATGGCCCCAGAGGTTCATCTCTTACCTGCTTTCATTTGCTATATGTTTTTTCTATTTGTTCTAATCCATTATGATCAAAATCATGGTTGGAAAGGATAATACATATGATGTAGCTATTGAGGTGTTTACAAGCCTTGATCATGTGAAACTTGTTTATTTGTCAGGTTATTGAAATGTCAGGGGTTTGTGCCGCTTCTGACATCTGGAGCGTTGGCTGCACCGTGATTGAACTTCTTACATGTGTACCACCTTACTATGATTTGCAGCCAATGCCAGCTCTCTTTCGTATTGTTCAGGTTTGATCAGCTTTATATATATATATATATATAGTCTTTTCAGTTTATTAAAGAGAGCAATGTTTCCTGTTAAAACCTTTTGGGTTCACTGTCATTTTTCATCTTTTCTTCTCCATGTTGATGCCATCTCATGTTTCTTGTTTAGATTTTACTTGGGATTCTTATTGTCTGGAATGCAATAGTCTTGTTTGATGTTACAAGTGCTTTTTTTTATTTTTTTTGGGGCTAATTGAATTTGTTGAACTGGTCTGAGGATTGACTGCGCTGTGATGACAGAACTCTCTTTCTCTCTCAGGATGATAATCCTCCGATACCTGATAGCTTATCTCCTGACATTACAGACTTTCTGCGCCAGTGCTTCAAGAAGGTACATTGCACACGTCTAGTCCTCTAGCTCGATCAGTTTCTCAGTTCTGTTACCTAATTCCTAATTGCCTAATTTCATGCATCGACGATTTCTTGCTTGGTTTCCAATTTTAAAGTTGTGAAAGAACTATCCCAGCCACACCAATTTGGTCAGGCCCAACAACCTAGACCAAAATTAGAAAGGGATGGGAATTACCACTTCCCTTTTATAGGCTAATCTTTTGCTAGAAAGGATAGATCATATACTGAGTTTTGCTAGAAAGGGATTCCAAGAAAGAAGCACAATTGCTGGTAAGACGGCATAGCATTGTCTTGTTTTCTCCTTTGTGGTCATTCCAGTCAACTCTGGCTTGCCTCAGTTTGGTTTCAGATCTGATTCAGTTTTGCCTTATGATTGTATAGATCTTTCAGCTTTGTAATTAATGTTCAATTGGCTGACCCCTGAAATTTGTCGGCATGCATCATTCAGTTTAGATTTTATTCATTTATTAAGGAAATGAGATATTTGGTTGTGAATTTCAGGATGCTACGCAGCGGCCCGATGCAAAAACACTACTTTCTCATCCTTGGATACTGAATTCTAGGCGTGCATTGAACTCTTTCCGTCATAGTGGATCATTAAGGTTGAATTTGATCTTCTTATTTTTGTCCATCTGTTTATAGTTCTGCTTATCACTTTCTTAACCAAGGTAGTTTATATGGATTAGCCTTAAACCCCAAGCCTAAGATTTTGCATGTGAGACCATGTGTGCCCTCAAATATTCAGTTTGAGCGTGGAGATGAACCAGTAGTTAACTCTATCCAACTGCTCTGCTGTGATTTTTGGAAGTGGCATCCAGTGTTTTATGCTTTAATATTTAAACAGATGTCATGTCACCATAAATTGAACTGTTTTTCTTTGTTTGCAATTAGATGACTTCCTTTCAAAGTGTCAATGTAGTATCTTACTGCAAGCATGCATACTTTTTCTTTTTTGTAGAAGCATACAGGAAGATGTTGCAGTCGATGCGGTAATTTTAAATGGAGATAATCAGTGCACTGGCCAAATTAGTTCTGTGGATAAAACAGAAGCTTCTGTTGCTGATTTTGAAGCTGTGAGAATCATGTGATCTTTAACATTGTGATAAGTTGTTAACTTGGGGACTTTTCTTCATATCCTTAGCGGAGAAAGAAATCAATTTTGCTTGAAAAGTGATTCACACCTTATTCTTCCATGGAGAAGCAATTAAAATATATTGGCACTACATCCTGATTCAAATCTTTTGGTTTTCAGGTTTCCAGGAAAGAATTAGTGACAGTGTCTGATGATGTCAGTAAGTCTTGTAAGGATAATTCCTCAAATGATGATGAAGTCGAGGAAAGAACTGATAAATTAGACAATGATCTCCATTCAGATCAAGTCCCGACCCTAGCTATTCATGAAAATTCATCTCTCAAAACTAGTTCTGGCAGACTATCTATGAATAAAGTAGCTGCTGCTTGTGCTCCGCTTCATGGGGCAACACATATGCATGACCAGGATCAGGCTCTGAGTAATTGTGACATGGAATCTCCTGATGCAAGAGGGAAAAACATAGATAGAATGGATGGGGGAAAAACAAATTCTACTCATGTTGAGAATGGATCATTTGGTTTTGCAACAAGAAGTCAAGATAATGGGCTTCAAAAGGTAATTAATATCTGTTGCTTTCTTGACTATGATGTTGTGCTCATTTGTTCATTGATGCCCCCCCCTGCCTCACTCTCTCTTCAAAGACCGTTTATTGTGCACACTGTGTCGATTCATAGTGAATAGACAATTCTTGACATGATTAAAATGACACACAAAATAGAGAAAGAGATAGATGCTTTGTTGGTTCCTATCATGCAGGGTTTCATTTGGTCTTCTAATATAATCTCAGTCTTCTATATTTTGATTGGTGCATTTTGTGTTCACAGTCCAATCTTTTTTAAGTAAACCATTTCTTTTTGTAAAGAAAAGGAGAAATAGAACGTGAATATAAATTTTTTAAAGAGCATGAAGCTTGGGCAGCATGTTAACTAAATATACTCAATATGCCTAGATCTAGGGATGTAGGTTCCTTGAGCAGTTCTATATTGTTTTGCACTTTTGAGGATTTCAGCTGGTTCTGCTTTTGTTGCTTGAAGTAAAACTAAGTTGAGGATTTTTGATGGAGCAACTCATCTATGCCTGCAGTGATTGAGAGGGCCTGTGAACTAATTGCAACTCATGGCTTAAGGACATGGCCGAAACAGATTTCTTGATTGCCCATTCCTGATATCGTCGCTTAGTTAAAAAAATTATGGTTGAAAAAATTATGGTTGATTAGATTTTAGATTTCTACCTTTTAGTGATCTTTACCTTTTGGATTTCCATGATATTCGGTTCTTCTATGCCCTCCTGGCCCTCCCTTCTAGTTACAAATCTTCTGTTGCGGGTTATGTTACATTTGCTTCTACCTAATCAAGTTTTTTGTGTGTTTAGTAATTCAGTTGAAAGTGCATTTTGGCTGAAAAAGCACCAAATTAATGTCTTTTTAGGTGCTTTTCGAAGGTTTTGACATCCTCATATATATATATATATATATATATATATATATATATATATAAAACATCAATTTGCTGCCTTCTTAACTCAAAAGCACCTAAAATACAATATCAAACAGGCTCTTTGTATTGTCACTGTAGTTATGTATTCTTAATTTCCTAAAGCAGTAAATGTCTGATTATTCCTCTTTGCATACTGTGTATACCTTACGTGCATAGCTTGTCTATTCTTCATCTTCTTCTTAGTGTGGGTACACTCTACTTTTATTACTTTCCTGTGCTGCCATGTTGGAATGCATATGCTATAGTTATCATATGTACCATGCAACGCTTTAGATGTATTCAGATATATTAGAGCATATGGTTTTCTAATGTCCCATTTGTTTTCTTTCTGGTCGTAAAATATAGGGTCTTGTCCTGAGTTCAAGTTCAGGTTTCCAAGGGAGCTTGAACATTGACATTACCTACAACTTGCTCTCCACCTCACCCATCTCACTTTCTTTCTTCTTTCCCTGCTTGGATACAATAATTGTATTATCTTACGCTTTTGTATAACTGGGACTGTGAAGGCTGTGAAGACATCAATGAACTTGGGAGGAAATGAGCTCAGTAAATTTAGCGACACTCCAAGAGATGCTTCACTGGATGATTTATTTCATCCCCTCAATAAAAATCCAGAGGATCGGGCAGCTGAAGCCTCAACATCTGCCTCAACATCACATATGAACCAAGGGAATGCTGTTGTGGCTGATGCAGGGAAAAATGATCTGGCTACAAGGTTGAGAGCTACAATTGCTCAAAAACAAATGGAGAATGAAATGGGGAAGACAAACGGTGGTGGTGATTTGTTTAGCCTAATGATGGGTGTTCTGAAGGATGGTGTGATTGATATTGATGGTTTGGTATGTTTTAACTGCTCAATTTTGTTCATTATTTAGATAATTAGTTTAATAATTCCTGACAACATATGCTTTTCTTGGCAGGTTTTTGATGAAAAATTGCCTCCAGAAAATCTCTTTCCTCTCCAGGTAGTCAATCAAATTTTGAGCACCTCAATCAATAACTTGATTTAGACTACAGTAGCATTGCAATCCAGACTTTTTTGAAGTATTTATATTGATGAACAAAAGACATAAGCTCATTAGCAACCTCTTTTTATTGTTTGGATTGAGTGATGCCTGCTAAAGACAGGTATTTTGAAATATGAAGCTGCACTAATCTATTGTAGCTCTTCATGTTATGTAATTACCTTAAAAATGATAGTCCTTTATGCTTTCTGTTCCTTTCTTGATAATTCGAGAATCTGATAGTATTTTAGTTTCCAATGGAGGAGGAAAGCAACCTGTTATACAAACTTGTAATCTGATGATTAATATACTGGCTCCAATCTTTAAAGTTCCTCTTTACATGCAGTGGATTGACTATTTTGATGATTTAGTGACAATGTGAAGTGAAATGACATCTCATGCTGTTGTGGGTCGGAAACTCTTGAATCTTTGTCTAATTAGTCCTCAGATAATTTTTTTCATCAATTCCTGTTGTCTAATCATAGTGGATTCTTAAAAATAAGAATGCTATGAATATCAATTCTTCACTATCCTTGTTTTTTTATAACATGGGCTGGTTGTAATTGTTATTGTTTTTGCTTTGTAGGCTGTTGAGTTTAGCAGGTTAGTTGGGTCGTTAAGACCTGAGGAATCAGAAGAGGTGATTGTATCTGCATGCCAGAAACTTATTAGCATCTTTCACCAGCGCCCTGAGCAGAAAATTGTTTTTATTACCCAGCATGGATTGCTTCCTCTAATGGAATTACTTGAAGTTCCTAAAACTCGTGTATGCCAGCTAGCTATGCATTGTATTTTGTTGTTTCCACTTGCTATGAGAGTTGCAGCTTCTAATATGAGGAGATAATTGCTTCCCGATATTTCAGGTTATATGTTCTGTCCTCCAACTTATAAATCAGATTGTGAAAGATAATACCGATTTCCAGGAAAATGCATGTCTTGTTGGCCTGGTAAGTGATTCTCCAAGGTTTGTGTTCCCTTGTTGGAAGTAATTTGCTCGAGTTTTGAGTTACTACAATCAAGCATTCTGTATTTTTTATAAAAGGATTGGCTCATTCCATCCTTAACTGGGGCTTGTGCTTTGTTCTTACATTTCTGCATGCATCTCTTATCACTAATCCTTCTTCCTGAAATACTTGGGCTAGAACATTATTTCCATCCTGATATATTTATGGCGAATGTTATGTGCCAGATCCCTGTGGTCATGGGTTTTGCTGGACCTGATCGCCCCCGTGAGGTTCGCATGGAGGCAGCTTATTTCTTGCAGCAGCTATGCCAGTCAAGGTGGAGAGTTTCTCCTTTTATATTGCTTTGATCTGCTAAACAGATAGGATTAGGACTAAAACTGTTGACTTTCTGGTGTAGCTCGTTGACATTGCAAATGTTCATTGCTTGCCGTGGAATACCTATCCTGGTGGGTTTTCTAGAGGCTGATCATGCTAAGTACAGGTTTGTAATTTCTTTTCTGGTATGTGTTTGCAAGGTCACGTATTTTTTTCCTTTAAAGCTGACAAAAAAATAAGTATGCTTGGAAGTTTGAAATGGTGCCTTTTTTCATGCAGAAAGACAGGCGGTTTGGTTGTATAGTATGAATTTTATGTCACAATGCATGAGTGTGAAGCTGGTGAATTTCATTAGAATTTATTTGTCAGCCACCTTTGTTCATGCTCCCCGGTCGTCTCAAACCTCATCTTGGAATAGAAACATCACTGTTCTCTAAAAAGCATTTTCCCTAGGAAAGCTTGTTTGTTGCTGCTCAATATCACATTCTAAATCATGTAGCAACTTTGAAATCAAGTATGGTCTCTGTTTAAAGTAGACAGGATGACCCTGTACAAAAGCTCTACAACAGACTGCACAAATTTCCAAATGCTCATGGTTTTGTCATGGCAATGTTTAGAGCATGCTTGTTAGCCACACATGATTTCCTCTGTGTACCCTTTCCATTATCTTATAAATACACTGATTCAGCTCTTTGCATCCAGGGACATGGTTCACCTAGCTATTGATGGCATGTGGCAGGTCTTTAAGCTTCAGAGATCAACCCCAAGAAATGATTTCTGTCGCATAGCTGCGAAAAATGGAATACTGTTCAGACTTATCAACACTCTTTATAGCTTGAATGAGGCAACTAGGCTAGCTTCAATATCCATGGGAACTGGATTCCCACTAGATGGTTTAGCTCAACGACCACGATCTGGTCCCTTGGATTTCAATCATCCTATTTTCATTCAGAGCGAGCCACCACTTTCTGCATCTGATCAGCCTGATATCCTTAAATTTAGGCATGGAATGATCGATCATCCCTTGCCTTCTATGACACAAGAACCATCACGTGCTTCAACTTCACATTCCCAAAGGCTGGATGCCATTCAACCAGATGCCAGATATCTTGGGACAGACACTGATGGGCCTCAATCTAGTAATGAAGCAATCGAAGCTACAGTTGCTTCCAAGTTGCCAGATCCAGCAGCTTTAGGAAAAGCTGCAAATATGGGTATCAAAGAACCTCCAGGAATTGCTTCTAAAGAGCGGGATAACTTGGATCGGTGGAAAAGTGATCCATCTCGCCCAGAAACTGAACTTAGGCAGCAGCGAGTCACTGGTTCCACGCAAAGGACATCTACTGATAGGCCTCCAAAGTTGATAGAAAGTGCATCAAACGGTCTTACTTCTGTGGTATCTGCTCAGCCAGAGCAAGTTCGTCCTCTTCTAAGCTTGCTGGAGAAGGAACCCCCTTCTAAGCATTTCTCTGGTCAGTTGGAGTATGCACGTCACCTCTCAGGGTTGGAGAGACATGAAAGTATACTGCCTTTATTACATGGATCTGAGAAGAAAACAAATGGTGAATTGGATTTTCTGATGGCAGAGTTTGCAGGTAATTGGTTGTGTTTGTCTCCCTCTCTCGTTTTCTCCTTCATTTGAATTGGTCAACATGATTTCCAATTGACTTCATGTTATTTGAACTTTTAGTGGGATACGGCTCTTTTCCAGCATGGTCCGTTGTTAGCAACACCACAACAAGTTTTGAAGTCTTATTTTAGGAATTTTAGTGATAATTTCTTCCATCTTGTTTGCAGAAGTATTAGTATTTCTTGCAATGTTTATTATGGAGCTGCTGTTTGCCCTCAATATGAATTTCCAATGAGGAACACTTATATTTTGGGAACTTCTCTTGTTTTTATGGTTGCAGAGGTTTCTGGGCGTGGAAGAGAAAATGGAAATCTAGACTCGATGCCTAGAATTTCACATAAAACAGTGAGTAAGAAGGTTGGACCAATTGCACCTAATGAAGGAGCTGCTTCCACATCTGGTATTGTATCTCAAACAGCATCTGGTGTATTGTCTGGTTCGGGTGTTCTAAATGCTAGACCTGGGAGTGCAACATCATCTGGGTTACTTTCCCAGATGGTATCAGCAGAGGTTGCGAGGGAATACCTGGAGAAAGTGGCGGACCTTCTGCTCGAGTTTTCTCAAGCTGACACAACTGTAAAATCTTACATGTGTAGCCAAAGCTTGCTTAGCCGTCTTTTTCAGATGTTCAATAGAATTGAGCTCCCTATTCTTTTAAAGGTACAGAAGAGAGTGTTCTACAGCTTTGTGCTTAAACTTGTTTGAGTATTTTTTTAAATGCTATCTCACCTTGCTGCTCTTTATTGATTCACAGATACTTAAGTGTATCGATAATCTGTCAACTGACCCAAACTGCTTAGAGAATCTTCAGCGAGCAGATGCAATTAAGTACTTGATTCCAAATCTTGAACTCAAAGATGGACCTCTTGTAGATCAAATTCATAGTGAGGTTTGCCTTCCCAAGTTACTTCCTATAATTTTAGTAGTTTGTGATTATGCTACAAGCTGCCTTTTTACTGTCTTTGAATTTGCATTTATAAAAAATATGAATATGAGTGTCTTTCTGTCATATAATAAATTGTTGGTCCCCAAGGCACATGGAATTTCTAATTTACTCCACGGACCTTTCATTAGCTGCTGTTCTGTTTTAGATTTGTTTGTGCTTGTATTTTAATACTGCACTTGTTGACATTATAGAAGTACAGTGTTCTCCTTGTATACTGTACACTCTAGGTTCTTGGATCATCTCTTCTGCAATTTCTAATCCCTGTTCCTTGCGTTACCATTCATTTGCCTGGGTATAGTCAACTAGACATTTGGTCTTGTAGTGGAAAAAACGACATACCAGTTACACCTCAACACAACCTTTCATTCTACGCATGCTAAAACGACATACCAGTTACACCTTAACACAACCTTTCATTCTACGCATGCTAAAAGCTACACCTCAACACAACCTTTCATTCTACGCATGCTAAAAGCCTCATGTTGGAAGTTCTTCTCTTAGTCTAGGAAGAGAGGACATGGAAGTTGCACTGCAATGAAAGCTTTCATTCTATGGTTACCAAAATTATCGCATATCAAGTTCTTGCCTATCTCTTAAATATGGGAACTGTGTGGGTGCTTATGTATGAAATGTGAACTTCAATTTCTATCAAAAGCTGCGTAGGTCATCTTCATCACATGTTATCCAAGTTTCATGGCTAAATTGGTTTGGTTTGTTTATGTTGCCCAAGTTTTTTATTAGTGGATTTAATTATTGCAAGCATTCCAGTTCTCATAACGTTTGCTGAATTTTATTGTTTGAAGGTCCTCAATGCACTTTTTAACCTCTGCAAGATAAATAAGAGGAGACAGGAACAAGCTGCTGAAAATGGAATCATTCCACACTTAATGAATTTTATTATGTCTGATTCTCCTTTAAAATCGCATGCATTACCTCTACTGTGTGACATGGCTCATGCATCACGTAATTCAAGAGAACAATTAAGGGCCCATGGTGGATTGGATGTATACTTGAGCCTACTTGATGATGTGGTTTGGTCAGTGACGGCACTAGATTCAATTGCTGTTTGCTTGGCTCATGACAATGACAACCACAAAGTGGAACAGGCATTGCTAAAAAAAGATGCAGTCCAGAAATTAGTGAAGTTTTTCCAATGCTGCCCCGAACAACAATTTGTGCATATATTGGAGCCATTCTTGAAAATTATCACGTATGAACTTTTCTCATCTTTCTATTCATTTATTCATTACCAATTGTTAAGTTTAACTCACGAATGGCAATCCATTGGTCAATTGAATTGTGAAAAAATGAACTATGAATGAAAAACTAGTAAACTGTGCAGATCCTCTGGGATCCAAACTGCTTAAATTATCAGTATTTTATCAGCATTTCATTCGTACTTGTTGAATGCAGGAAATCATCCCGCATAAATACAACTTTAGCTGTTAATGGCTTGACACCTCTGCTCATTGCAAGACTGGATCATCAAGATGCCATAGCTCGTCTTAATCTGCTCAAACTAATAAAGGTGAAATTTTGCAACTCCTCACTGTCCTGTCTTGACTTTTACCACTGCACTGAGGAATAACTTATAACATATAGATCAATGTTGCTTGCATTGTTTTATTCTGCTGATGTTATCGCGCTTCTCGTGCTAGTGCTAGGTAGAAACCTTGTTTATCTCAATTAGGTCTGCTTAAGAAATAGTTTTTAGTGTATATTTTTTTCTATCCAGTATTTTTGTTCCATTATTTTTTTCAATGTATGCAATTCATATGCTGATTGATTTCTCCTTGCTCCAATGATCGATCTTTTAGGATATCTTCTTAACAATCAATGTAAACCTTGTTTAGTAGTTTCTCCTCCACAGCTAAAACAACCAGCAATGCAAGTCCGCTTAGCATGGTGTCTTATCATGTCAAAAAACCACAAGCTTGTTCTTTTTTATATTATCAGTAATCAAGTAGCCAAGCACGTGTTCTTTTTTATCACCATGAGTCTAAGACATCACATCGTAGCATATTTGGTGGAGAGAAGACCCTAGAGCTTGCCCTTTTCTCATCAATCTCGTTTCAGTGATTTTTTTCCATGCTGAAAGCTGCATTTGAAAGTAGGTGTTTGGTTCTATGATCATATCATGAATTGCTCAATGAAATTTGATGTGCAGGCTGTGTATGAGCACCACCCACGTCCAAAGCAATTGATCGTGGAGAATGACTTGCCCCAAAAACTTCTGAACTTGATCGAGGAACGTAGGGACGGGCAAAGCTCCGGAGGCCAAGTGTTAGTGAAACAAATGGCTACTTCGCTACTTAAAGCACTTCATATAAACACTGTTCTGTAAATTCGTGTCTCACAGTTTCTTTTAAAAATGTACATGGTTTTTTAGGAAATTTTATTTGTTAGATTTTTTCCCCATTAAAAATATGGTTTGCTTGTGTGTGTATGCTTGCAACCATGTGGATGCAACAAGTTTTAGGAGTGTGTTCTACTTATCCAGGAGGTCTCAGAAACTCGAGAGTTCCAAAGGGTGGCTGTCTTTTTGCATTAGCGAGCTACCAGGTCGATTTCTTTTTGCCCCCTCACCCCCCAATTTGTTCTTAAATATTCTAATTTAAACTCCAATGTTTGTAGTGCTAACTGTTTATAATTTTATGACCCTTCTTTTTTTATTCTTCTTATAATGGATTTTTCATTTATCATTTATTTCTGGCTTTTAATTTGGAGACAGGATTTCTTCCGTGGAATAATTTGACTGGTCAAAGTGGCTATAACAGCTGCTTTTTATATGGTGGCCTCTCTCACATAATTGTATCGTGCCCCCCACCCTCAACTTGCTTTTGCGATCTAGTTTTTAACATTTGGGATTTTTACTGGGTCCTGGGTGGGTGATGCAGGAGGTTGAAGTTTTCGAGGATTTTTTTTTTTAAATTTAGAAAATTAAGTAATATATTTAATAATTTTGTTTTTTCTAGTTTATTTAGAACTTTTATTTTTTAGATTTTGAAGTTTGTTTAGGTTGGATTTTGAGTTAATTTAAGGAGTTGTAAATCTTTTAAGAGATGGACTCCTTGAAGATATAAATATTTAATAGTAAAATTATAAATTTCATCATGTCACAGTATCCATTAGAGGTTTATGAATTTCCCTTTATTTTATTTTATTTTAATTTCTTTCTGTGGCTGGGAACCTAAAAATTCACAGGACACAAGAAAGTGGTAGACCTTACCGTAAATATATATTAGCTATTCTAGATCTCCACCAACTAACACAACAAATAGTAGTATATGTTTACTGCCTAAGAACAATTCAAGGCTTTGCCTCTTCCTCCATAAGTAGGGAACGCTAATAGCTCCACCATCTGCACCGCTAATAATTTAAGGTGATGAAAATGGAATGTGTATGTTCAAAGGATTTGAGGTGGAAACATTGTTCATATATTAGCTATTCACATCTTCTTCTTTTTAATCGAGTCTTTTTAGTTTGTATTTAATAATTATAGTTTGATTTTTTTAAATTCATAGTCGATAAATTATGAAATGGTGTTTGGATTATGAACACTAAACCGCATCAAATTTTTATTTTTGCTCACATCCTTTTTTTTTATTGGGTTCTTTTTCTTTCATTGGTATTTTTTTTATTTAGTCATTTTGCTTTTCATTTAACCATTATAGTTCGGTTTTGCAAAATTAAAACTCGGTAAACCATAAAATAATATTTATCATTATGAACATGTAAGACAATATAAAATGAAAAAAATATTACGAAAGGATGGAAATAAAATATAGAAGAAAGACATAATCCACCATGGATTGTAATAGTTACCCATGATGTTTATATATATATATATTGAATAATAAATAGCAATCAAATAATGAATACTTATATAAATATCTAAAACTAGATGAATAAGATATAAATATTGAAATTTTTTTATGAATAAATAAAATATA
Source organism: Populus nigra (assembly GCF_951802175.1). Classification (NCBI taxonomy): domain Eukaryota; kingdom Viridiplantae; phylum Streptophyta; class Magnoliopsida; order Malpighiales; family Salicaceae; genus Populus; species Populus nigra. Next base: position 6,569,553 of record NC_084865.1, read on the forward strand.
AATATAGTAAAACCGACCATTAAATACCCATTTACACCCTTACTTAAATGCATTGTAACATGGCAGTGATAATAATATTTTTTAAGAAAATCTATGTTCTTGCTACTTTAATTTCTTCCTTAACAAAGTTTTTTTTTCATCAAAGACTTGGATTTTTTAAAAAAGTTTAATTAACTGCATGTATAACACTGGAACAACAAATCTTTTTTTTGTTTTCCCCTTGTCTACTATCTCTGTTAATAAGTTCTTTTCAAGGGAAACGATTGCTAGATTTAGTTGGTTTTTTGTTTTTTACGCAAATCAATCAATTATCAAAACAATTATCAATCAATTAATTATAGCTAGCAGTTTTAAGAAGTAAAAGCCTGAGATCTGCTTATTATTCATTTGAATTTTTTGAGTTCAAACTTCAACTAACACCTAGAAAAAATAATAAGTGTACATGACCATGACCATTGAGGATGTGTTTTTGTGTTTTAAAAGTGTTTTTAAAAAATTTAAATTTTTTTTATTTTTTTCTTTGCATTAAATTAATATTTTTTGGTTTTTTAGATCATTTTGACATGCTTATGTCAAAAATAATTTTTAAAAAATAAAAAATATATATTATTTTAATACATTTCCGAATGAAAAACAACTATGACCATACTTTCAAACACACGTATTAATAATAATATTCAAGGAGGGATTTAGTCCCAAGTAATTTGATTTAAGGATACCCTTATTGTCAAACAAAAAAAATAAAAAAATATTAAAAAACAATGGAAATAAAATATAGAAGGACACAATCCATCATGGGTTACAATAGTTACATGTTTTTTTTTTCACACACACACATTATTCTAATATTAAAATAATATGTATATAGAGTCCCATGTAATTTGATTTACCGATACCCTTATTGTCAAACAAAAAAATAAAAACACATTTTTAGCCAATTCATCATTCAATACAAATGGAGGATCACATGACTCCTAGAAAATTGTCCCTTCTTCAATTATCTATTTCTTAAAATAATTTATGTATTAAATTTGATAATACATCAAATGAATTAAGTACCAAGTAGCATAGAAACTATTAGGAAATCACTAATTTTTAACCCTGCTGCTGTTTCTTGGAGTTCTTGCAAGGCATACAACATTTTGTGTAAGCTCTTGTTGTATGGATTAATAAGGATACGAGGGTGTTTGGCTTAAAGATAACTTGTGTTTTTTTAAATAAAAAACATGTTTTTATATTTTTTAGAGGTGTGATGTGTGCTTAAAAGATATTGTACTTTTAACAAAAAGCCACCACACCTCAAAGCCAAACACATAATATCCTTCGTGTACCTTTTTTAACCTGTCTTTCTTCAAAGTAGTAGTTTATAAAATAACTAAAATTAAAAGATTATAGCAACCGAATGAGAAAACTCTAAAGATCAGGAATCAGTTTTAATATGAAGGATGCGTCATTTATGAAAGCAGGGCAGGGTGTATACATTTGCATGTCGAGAAACATGAGAATGCAAGGTGGTGGATATTACAACTATATATTATCTTTAAACAGAAGCTACAAATTAAGTGTAAAAAACATGGACCAAATTGAGAGTTGCTTTACTATGGTTCACCAAGAATTTTTTTAAAAGGAGAAACATTTTCCAAGCCGATCCTGATTCGATTATTTACCTAGTTAATGTTTCAAAATAAATAATATTAGACTTACCTTCGTCATTAAAAATATAATTTGGTTTTTAAAAAAATTCTTCAGGTTATATTTTCTTTTAAAAAAAAACATTAATACTGCAACATAGTAGATTGCACTGATAAAAATTGTGATGCAACTTATGGACTTTACTCGATTTAATAATCTTGTTTTTTCGAATTATTTTCTATTTAAATATATAATAAAAAATACACTCATAAAATTGTAAAACTCCATAGAAAACAAATAAAAACAAAATCCAATTGTAAAAACTAATTCTCGATCAATCTAAATCAACCTGCACACGTACAGTTCAAGTCATGAATTTTATCTTTTTTAAAATTATTTTTATTTAATTATAGCTCCCAAAATCAAGCTAATCACATACCTGCATGTTTTTTTAAGAGTTGATAAATAACATTAGAAAGAAAGAAAAAATCAAAGTGAAAAAAAAGACGGGGGAAGATATGGACAGTGAAGCACCATCAACAAAACCAGATCTTTTAGTGTTTTTTGGTAATTATGATACTTGAAAAATTTATGATCAAGCGAACAAAGTTCATTATTTTTATGATTTTTTTGCTAATTGAAGGAGCTCAACGTGGGGTCTTAGTTTGTTAAAAATTATCATAGAACTCACAACTCCTGTCGTGCAAAGCTTCAACTCCCATGTCATATTTAAGAGAAACGTTCATATCAAGATTGTCCATTTTTCGCTGGGGTAAACAAGGACAAGAACAAAATAAATAATAAACATTTAGATGATAACTCAATTTCAGATTGATCCTTGTCCCATTGTCGCTAAACAATGGGAGTACTGGTTGAAGGATATTGGGGAAAAAGTACCCAAGCAACCAAAAAAATGCATGTCTGTAACATACAAGTGTATAAATTCGATAAGAGAGCATCTTAATCACAATCTTATCATAGGAGTTAAAGCTACTCTAGCATTTTTCTTGTCAGACTTACCCGCATCTTAAACGCCAAAAAAGTGTACAGTGCAGCAGTGCACACAGATGCCAGCCACAATTCACGAACATTGTCCGCAGCAACTAATAACCACCACAGCATGTCTTATATCAGATCACCAATATTCATCGGCATTTCATCAATCTGGGTGCTGTAATACTGCTCAATATCTCTTAAGATCCTGATATCATCACTTTTGACAAAATTAATGGCAACACCCTGCAAACCATCACAATAATATTAAACAGTCAGCTAGCAAAGGATAGTGATCAAAAAGGTAATAAGACAGCACAGATGAGTATCCAAAACAGTCTTTTCCAATGAAAATCAAATTGTGTAGCTGTAGATCTAAAAAGACATCAACTCAGTGAAGCCATTTTTTAAACAGTGATCAGTTCAAGTTATGCAGGTGTCAATTCTCATTGGTAGAAGTACTCAAAACCAAGTATATACCTTACGTCCAAAACGACCAGAACGACCAATTCGATGAATGTAAAGCTCTCGATTGTTTGGAAGGTCATAGTTGATCACCAAAGAAACCTGAAGAGAAAAATGACAGCAGCATGAAGAAGATGAGACCAAACTGCAGAGGTATGCCCTTAAACAAAACAATCTATAAAAGAACGCATGTCTGGCCAAAAAGAACAGGAGGGAAAAAGGGAACACCCAATATAATCAGATCATGAAAATGAAAGCTCACTGATGTTACATTAGCTAGTTAACAAGAGATTTGGTCAAGAATAAGCTATTTTTACACAGCATAACGATGATATTAAAATGAATATCATCATTTGAGTGGTCAATGCAAGTCTGAAAACACATTTTACTTGTGGCACAGTAACAAAGAGCTAATGAAACAGCAAATTGGGTCGTTCCAAGGCCAGGTTAGACCATCAACCTCAATATAATATGATTAAAACAGATAAACCTATCTCAACATCAAATATATATATATATATATATATATATATATTTTTTTTTTTTTTTTCATATCAAGAAAGGAAAGCATCATCATGCATGTGAAAACACTGCATCCAATGAAGACATTATAAGGGAAGAGGAAGATGGGAAACTTACTTGTTGAACATCAAGCCCCCGAGCCCAAACATCAGTTGTGATCAGTACACGAGTTTCACCCAGACGGAAATTAGACATAATTGCATCTCTCTCCCTCTGAGGCATGTCACCATGCATTGCTGAGACAGTAAAGTTAAATTCAACCATCTTGGCGGTTAACCAATCAACCTGTCCAAAAGGAAGAGAACTCTTAGGACTACTTTTCAACAAGAAAACATCATCCAAGAGCAGGCACAATTTTTTTTCAGGAGGGCACATCTAACCCATAATAGAGTAAACATCTGTTGCAAAATTAAAATCACTCTTCCTTTATCACTTATTTAAATAGCTTGAAAACCTATCTCTCAATTTCTGTGCGTTAACACACAGTCACACATCAAAATCCCAGTTTCGGAGAACGGGTATTGGAACTACAAAGAACATCCTTTATCATCCTGCTCCAAGAGAATGTGCTGATTAACTTCGATATCAAAATTATGGTTTCTGTAAATAAGTTTGCATCTCACATATCTTAAACAACTGGTTAGGTCCAAACAAGTTTGGTGCAGATCTGTTGCAAAACTAAAATTACTTTTCCTTTATCACTTATTTAAATAGCTTGAAAATCTATCTCTCAATTTCTGTGCATTAATACACAGTTACGCATCAAAATCCCAGTTTCCATACATAGAGAAGAGAACGGGTACTGGAACTATAAACATCCTTTATCATCCTACTCCAAGAGAAGTGCTGATTAACTTCAATATCAAAATTATGGTTTCTGTAAATAAGTTTGCATCTCATATCTTAAACTGGTCAGGTCTTAACAAGTTCTGTGCAGACAACATGCAAATCACCAGCTATATAATAGAACAGTCCATATATCATGATCAAATGACAGTACAATTGCTTTAGTGTTAACACTGGTATAGAATGTTAAATTCTTCATAAGATACTGCTATCAAAAAGGAAATTATGTGACTAACAGCTTTACCTTCCGCTTTGTATTGCAGAAAATAACAGCTTGAGTGATGGTAAGAGTATCATAAAGGTCAGTCAGAGTCTCAAATTTCCATTCTTCTTTTTCCACAGCAACAAAAAATTGCTTGATGCCCTATGACCATAGAAACACAACAAAAAGGAGCAGTTCTCATTAGATACCAGCTTTGCACCCATATGAAGTTTATATACAGCTCAAATAATGCTCACCTCCAAAGTCAACTCATCACGTTTCACAAGAATCTTTACAGGATCTGTCATGAACTTGCTTGTAATCTCCAGAATTTCATTAGGAAGAGTGGCAGAAATCAGGACAACCTACAATATATTCATAAATTAGAAAAGGGAACATAACCAATAGCTATAAGCTTGCCTATTGTACAAGAACACACAGCTACACATCACATCAAATCACAAGATTACACTGACACCAGCAAGACAGAAGCTGCTTGCAAAAACTAGGAACTACACATTTTCACGATGAAAATGCTATGCTCCATCCCATATAGACATACAATATTTAATGTTTACATACAAACCACTAAAGAGAAAGATGTAGGCTAAGTTGAATGAGGAAAGGCTAATGACCACTACACTAGCTTAATATTGTTTTCCTCATTTTCTATAATAAGTTAGAGGGGCCGAGAAAGGGAACCAAAACAAAATACCTTGATGGAATACAACTGATGGGACCAATAAGTTAGCTGACATAATAACACAGAGATCAATACTTAAAAAAATATGGAGAGAGCATAGACCTGAAGCTCGGGTGGAAGATATCTGTAAACATCATAAATTTGATCCTTGAACCCTCTGCTCAACATCTCATCAGATTCATCCTGCAGACAAATAATAGAACAAAATTCAGCAACAATTCCTCAAGGCATGCATTACCATACTTACACCTTTAAGGACTGCCCGAACAAATGCAAGGCAAATTGAGATTTACTCACAAGAACTAGTACTCTGATGGCTCTAGTACGTAATGACCTTCTCTTGATCATGTCACAGACTCTGCCCGGAGTTCCAGAGACTACATGAACTCCATATTCTAGTTTTCGAATATCCTCGCCCACGCTTTTGCCTCCAATGCATGCATGTACTTGTATATTAATGTTTTCACCAATTGCCGTTATCACTTTCTCTGTCTGCTCTGCCAGTTCCCTTGTAGGTGACAATATCAGTGCCTGGACCCTGTAAAATCAAAGCCAATATAAGCATGGCAGAGACATCAACTGTAATATCAACCCAGATTAAACCAGCCCAAATTTCAAGAACCAGTATTCCCTTAATTACTTACAACAACTACAATAAGACTAATGTTGCTTTTTGTCAACATTAGGATTTTAGCATAAATATCATTAGAATACCAAAAACAACCAACTTAATTGTAAACCTTAGCTATCCAAATCATAGCTTTAAGAACATTGAAAAACTTTAGCTTGCATGACAATAACAAAAAGTGGAACAAAAGAAAGGAACGATCTTGGGTTTTCCAAAATTAGGGTCCATTCAAAAACAGCAATAACACAAAGCAAAAACTTAAATTACAACAGTCAACAACCTTATCTATTAACACCTATGACATTAACACTAAAAACAACTCGTCAAACATAACCACTGATAAAACCCATATTCAAAAAAACTCCATTTATTTCTACAATTTGGAAAAAGGAAAAACAATTTTAGGTATCTATAATTATGTCCTTTAAAGTTCAAATTCTACCGCATAAAAATTAGGGTTTGTGTAACGAATCAAAATCTCTAACTTAATCAACGTACGCTAACATAACCACGTTAAAAAAACTTTGGGATTGCAACAACGAGGACGATATCTGATTTTATTACACAACACTAACAGAACTCACATAAAAAAAAGACAAAAAAACTAGGGATTTCAACATTCGGTAAAGAAACCACCTTAGCTATCCAAAGTTATGTCTTTTCAATTTAGGGTTCCTCTAATAAAACAAAATTTGTAATCCCATTAGACATTAAAAAAAACAACAACATAAGGATTTTTACAATTAGGGTTCATCTAACAAAACTCAAATTCAAACATAATTACACAAATTAAAAAAAACCATATCACAAAATCTCAAAAAATCAAAGCATTTTTTTTTAAAAAAAGAGAAGTGCAAAAACCTACTCTCTGTTAGCAGTATCAACAAGCTGACAAGCAGTAAGGGCAATCATAGAGGTCTTTCCAGTACCAGATTGAGCTTGTGCTATAACATCACGCCCTTTAATTATTGGCATTAAAGCTCTTTGTTGTATCGCTGACGGCTTTTCAAATCCATAATTATAAATTCCTCTCAGTACATCTTCTTTCAATCCCATCTCATCGAAACTTGCAACAGGTTCTATTCCCTCCGTCGTCTCAAACACTAACTTTTCATCCTCCGCCGCAGCCCTCCTAGCGCTCCGCCCAGCCGGTACTCCGCTTGTGGCCATCGCCGCTGATTATTTTAGAGAGGTGATTTTTTCTCGAGCTAAGGAGTGATGTGAATTAAGAGGATTATATTAATACGGTCTTCTTTGAGAGAGTTCGGAACTTTTGTTTAAATGCAATAATGGGCTTAGCCCATCAATTTTATTTCTTATGGGCTGGATTATTAAACCATCTATGTTATATTTTAACCCAGTACTAATGACATGTTGCCCGCACTTTACTGTGGGCTGGACCGATTTTTCTATAAAGTAAAAAAAATAATGCTTGGGCGCGGCGCAAAAAAGAAAAATCTACGTTAATTCAATTACATGATAGAAAATGCAGTGACAAATAAATAAATCAATTCTTAAAAGAAAAGGTGATATCAATAACCATAAGAAAAGGAACGTTTTTTTCTTATATATAAAAAAACACAAAGCTAAATTTTCACATAACCAAAAGTTAAGAGAAAATTGAAATAAAAAAAGAAGGAAAATAAAGCTTCTTAGTCAACTTGAACTAGCATGCAAATTCACGACCCGGATAATGAGGTTGAGCCAACTTTGAAGAAAGCAAATTGAAAAAAATAAAATAATGGTCAATCCCTAACAATCCAAATATAGAAGGCTGAAATTTAAAAAAATCAGCCAACAAAAAGAAACCTACAAAAAATAAACACTTGCAAAGCTGGGTAAATTCGTTAAATCTCGGGAGGAAGATCATTCAAATGGTATAATCTAATAGAAGGTAAAAAGAGAAAAATAACAACTTTATTTTAAAAAGAGCTCAATTTTAAAGGGTGAAATAAAAAAAATATAAAAAATCGACGCCAAAAAAATATTTAGGTTAAGTGGCCAAACCTATTGTTAATAAGGTCATGAGATTGGGATAACTTGATTGAAAAGAAACTAAATAAAGTCATAAACCTCTTTTCTTTTAATAAATAATGTCAAATAATAAAATTGAAAAACAAAAAGTAAAAAAAAATCTATGGAAGGAGGTGTCGCCTCACGTGGAAGGAGATGCCTCCTCGTATGAAAGGAGTCATGGCATTTAGCCACCGAACGATGCCTCACATGCCACTTAAAAGGCACAGACGTTCTTACCCGCACGCGCCAACTATTTTTTATTTTTAAATTCTATTTTAAATTTATTAAAATACTAAATTGTATCTCAGCCAAATCCACTATAACAAAAAAATCAGGATGAAAACACGAAAAACACCTCGGAGCGCTAGTCAAAGAAATTTTGCTTTTAAGGGTAATCTGGTCATTTTTCTATGTTTGAAAATAAATAAATAAAAAAAAATAAGCAAACTCAGGTGAGTCTCCTAAACTTATGCTAATCTTACAAACTCACAACCCCATGAAATTCTAGACCAAGGCTCAATCATGAATCTCAATTCACAACCAATTTAATATTAACAAATAAAACAAATATCAGTCCAAAAAACCTAACAAAAATAGCACTTTTTAACAATTTAGAGATTCTTCACACTTTTTTATTTATAATTCTTTCATTGTTTTTCAAATGAAAAAATGACATGAACAATACACTTTTCTTTATACATATAAGCACTTTTTAACAGTTTAAAATATTCATAATTTTATATTTTTGTATTTAGTTAGTGTCATAAATATTGTTTTTATTGTAAATCTAATATAAAGGTTTTTTTTCGGTTACTAATATAACTTTTTCATGATAATTTTAATATAAATAAAATAAAACTAATATTCGATAATTAAATTATCACAAATATAAAATAATAAGATGACTATTATAAAGGATGGTTTATTTTTTTTTATTAAAAATAAATGTAATCTTGATGTTTTTTTTATTGAAATATCATTTTTTTTCTAACTACTGAACATGTTTTTCAAGTTTTCAAGTGAAAGGAAAACTGAAATAAAAAAGAAAAATAATTTTTTTTATATTAATGAACAAAACTTAAAGATCTGAATTATACTCTCAGACTTAAAAATATATTTATTTAACAATAAACTTGAACAAAAGAAATACATGTATATATTTATCTTTTGAAAGCTCTCAAAAGTATTCATCATTGAAAGTCTTGTACTTTTTATAAGTGTTGCATCTATGTGGCGTCACAATGATCATCCTTTTAAATCGAGATCCTTGAGTGTGGATGAAAAGAAAAGGAAATTTTTATCTTCTATCAGTTAAAAAAATACGAAGTTTGGAGTCACCATCTAATATTTTAGTCATTAGAAACCCTAAGTGATCTCAGAATCTAAATAAGCAGACTGGTTGTGTATAGGGAGAATGTATCACCCCTAGTACACTCAATTTAAGGTAAGTTGTATTGTTTATTTATCTGATTACTAAGTCATTGATGTGTTTCTTTTAATAGTTGATATGTCTAATGGTTAAAAATTAGTCCACCTCAGTAGAGTAAATCTTAATTTTAGGGGTCAAACCTAGCCATTCTAGAGTCTGAACATATTTTTGCATTTGTTTCTTTTAATATCGGGAATACGTCTTATGTTTAAGTTCATAATTTTAGATATTAAATAAACATATTGATTTTTTTTAATGTTTAACATAGGCCAAGTTCTTCTTAATTTAATAAATTTGTTATTAAATCGAAAAATGCATGCAAAAATATATACAAAATATTTTTTTTCTTGAATTTTAGTATATTAAAAAAATGCTAAATCATGCCATGTATTTTTTTTATTATATATTTTTTATAAAAATATGATTTTTTTAAAAAATTTAAAAGACATGGCCATATGCAAGTTAAAATATGTAAATATATTTTTGAAAGAAAGATTTTTGTTGTTTTTTGTATTTTTTAGACAAAAGAATGGTTTATTTAATACCAAAAAAATACCTTACATATAGGTCACAATCTTAAATATTAAATAAAAAGGAGCAAAAAGATGAGAAACATAAAATTTGTTGCAAATAGGTCGCTTGAAGGCATAAAAATGAATTAATTAAAAAAAAACAAGAGCTATGTTTGGCAAATACTAAAAATGAGAAAAAAAACATTGTTTAAAAGTCAATAGGCCATGTTTACCAAACACGCCCTTAGCTAAAAGTTAGAGGCTTAAAAATTATCTTAAGATCACGTTTGGCAAACATGTCTCAAGTATGGAAAAATTCGTTTTTCTCTTTGCAAAATTTTGAACCAAACAAATATGCCTTCAACTTGAGGAACCCAATCCAACCACATGGGTTGAGTTTCTCAATCCAAAAACAAAAGCCTAAAAACATGACCCATTAATAGAAAAAAAAATCTAAAGGGATTTTTTTTTGAATTTTGGTTAAAAACATTTATACCAATCTAGAAATTGAATCCATGATAAATATTAAATAAAATTAAATAAATAGCTTAGAGAGATAAAGAATGGAAAGTTAAAGTATAATGATGCACTTAACATAAACAATTAAACCATAAAGTACATGAATTATACTTAACAACCTTTAACCCTAACCTAGGCATTCAAAAGTGTTATAGATCAATTGATCCAAAACAAGCTTCAAATGGGTAAAGTAAAGGCATATAACAACCATGCATGAGTTCGAGCTTTGATCTAGCTTCAAGAATTAAGCTAAAACAACATCCTATAGGAAATCCAAATACAAACCTGAACTCTATCAACTATCAAACTTTTAATTTTTTTCAAATTGGCCCCTAATTTGATTAATTTCAATTTATGAGCTTATATGTATTTTGCATTTTGGTCACTAGGTTTGAAAATTTTCAATTTGACCTTTAATCAGCCTTCAATCTTTAAATTTCTTTGTATTAAACCCTCGATTGCACCAATTTAGCATTTAATAATTTTAATTGTGTGCATAATCTTTCAATCTTTATGAATTAATTCGAATTAGGCCTTCAAACTTTTTTTCTTCAATTGATTCCTTAATTGAATTTACAAAACCCATAAAAAAGCCTAAGTTTAAAACTTAAAAAATATTAGCTTAAAAAAAAACAAGTAAACCCGGGCGAATCTCCTAAACCTAGGTTACTCTATAAAACTCACAACTCACAAAATTCTAGACTCATACTCAATCATGAAGCTCAATTTCCAATTAATTTAATGTTGAAGGATGAAATCAAGAAAGAAAAATCAATTTAAAAAAATTGTCAAAGTGAGAAAAATAGCAATCAAAAGATTGAAGATCAAAGTTGATAGGTAAAAACTTATGGAGGATAAAATCATAAAAAAAAATCAATTTAAAAAATTACTTCAAATAAACCAAATAGTAATAAAAAGAATAAATATCAAACTTGAAAGATGTAAAAACTAAAGGGGGATAAAATTGAAAAAGAATTTTAAATTAATCAATTATTCCAAATAAAATAAAGAGTAATTAAAAGAACATGGATAAAATTTGAAGGAATAAGAAATCGAAGGGTTGGTTTGAATTTTTCAAGGGCTTGGTGCTAAAATTAAGGAGGAGAGAAAGAAAAGAAGTAATAAAAAAGGTCGTTAGAGCCTAATCTAACAGTCATTAGTCATACACGCCTCTTCATCACATAAGAAATGCTAAGATAATTTAAACGTTGTCGTAGAAAGCGATGCATGACTACTATGTGGGCCCCCGCATGTGCCACCCGAAAGATGTAAGTGTCATCTAAGCACTGATACATATATTGTACGCGTCAACAACATTTTTGTAATATATTTTATATTGATTAAATGACAAAATTGCTCCTAGACAAACCTTTAATAACAAAAGAAGCCCGAGTGAAAATACAAAAATGCCCCTGATATAAGCTTAAGAAAATTCAACTTTCAAAGACATTTAAGTCATTTTATTGTTCTTAAAAATACAAAATACAAAAAATCCCCTTGGCATTAGCTTTAAGGAACTTGATTTTAAAGACATCATAGTCATTTTACTGTGCATCAGAAATATAACAAAACCCCATCACCCCATCAATATGGTAATGACCAAAACACCCTTGTAAAAGAACAATATAACCCTAATAGCTAGCTATGTGACTTGTTTTGAGGAGGGAAAAAAAAGTAATTTTACATGGACAATCACAATATTTTCCCCACATTTTTTAGGTTTATTAGTTTTGAATTTTGAATTTGTTATTATTATTGGCTTATTATTTTCAATATATTAATTAACCTTAATATTTTTTATACTTCCATTCAAAAATTTACTCATATATCATATTTTCTACACATAATGACCTTATACATCAAAGGATTTATTCTTCCATTTCTTTTAGGTTGGTCGGCCATGTATTTTTTTTTAATCCATTTACATCCATAAAACTCATTTCTACTCATTTTAACATTTCTCACTTCTCACAATCAATGGATAAAAACCCCAAATTCAATATAAATCCTAATGACATAATCCTAACAAACTTAATCACAATTCAATTAAATTCATATTAATCAACTCAATTAAGTTTAGAATATCTTACCCATCACTAATTTCTTGTGAAACCCCGAATAAATCTACACGGAATGGAAAATAACTATTTTTTCAAGTGAGTAAATTTATTTACCTTAACGGGAGTGGAATTGGATTTCTGGTATTATTCAGGGAAATTGTTTTTATGTACACACTAGTGTAAATATTGTAAATATTAGGATATAAATATAAACCTACAAGGTTAGTGAATTAAATATTACACTGAGTATATCAAATTTATCTTTACCCTAGGGAAATGATAGTGGGTCGAGAAATTTGGATGGAAAAGTTTTTGTATTGATTTTAAAAAATGAAAGCTTGAAAAATACCAGAAAAATAAAAAAGACTGAAATGAGAATAAAAATCAGATGAAAGAAGAAAAAAAAAAAATAAATATGGTAACATATAATTTAATGAAATTTGAATTCGCCCAGGTTAAGTCTGGAACAAACGGGCGTCAGGACCCAGGAAATATTACCTATGAAAGGCAAGGACATAAAGGGAATTTTTAAAATTATTACTTATAAATGGACTTGTTGGCCGAAACTTAGAGGAATGTTTAGGAGTGAAAATTCTTCATCTTTCTTAGCTTGATAATTGGATAAAAACAAGGGAGATCATAGATTTGTGATGTGGTTTGTGAGATTTAATAATTCTAAACACTATAACACTTGTAATTAAGAGAGGAAATTATGAGAAAGTAGAGTTTAGTGAGAGAAGATAAGGGAAGTGAGGGAAGAAGAGGAAAGATTGGAGCAATTTCTATTTGGCTAGCTTTTAGAGGATATATTAGTGATCATCAAGAAATTCTAAACTTAATTAAGTTGATTAAAATGGATTTGATTTAATTGTGATTGAATTTGTTGGAATTATGTCATTAGAGTTTATATGTGAATTTGAGATTTTTGTTAATTGATTGTTAGAAATGTTGAAATGAGTAGAAATTAGTGATGGGTAAGATATTCCTTAGTTATCTTGTAAATAATCTTTTTGTAACTTTTAACACTTCATGTGTGGTGTTTTAAATCGTCATATTACATGCTAGTACTTTTTCTTCTCTTTGGACTTTAATTGAGGATATATGTACTATTTATATGATTGATAGATGAATTATATGATGTATTGCGTAATGATGATGGGAGTAAAGTCCAGGATGGTTGGACTAGGTAGTGATGATTTTTTTTTGGTAAATGTGAAATAGTCGATAACTTGATATGTTCTAAATATAAAGGAAACTCTGCCGAAATTTCGGTAGACTCCTTCCACAAGGAAATTTGAATATGATAATGTATCAAGATAAATTGAAAAAAACAAAGTGGGTGTTACATAGGCTCTATGTTTTTTCGGTGAGGTGATCTCGGTTTCATGACTTGAGTTAAAGATTTGAAAACTTAACCTAGGTTAACATCACTCGTTTTTTAGTTTTTTTTACACTTATTTTATTTTTTTCATATTCGATTATCCCGATCTCATCACCTTAACCACGAGTTTGGCGGGTTAGCCCTAAGTTGACTCAAGTCTTTTTTGTGTTGTTTTTTTAATTTAATCTTTTTTTTATTTTATCCTTAAATATTGAGTTATTTTATAATTAAGCTTCATAATTTTTTATGGTTTACCTTCCATTAAGTTTTCTCATTCACATGATCTAGATTAAAGAGTTTGGCAGGCTTACCCGATTTCCTGATGTGTTTTTTTAATTGATTTTTTTTATTTTACCCTTTAAGATTGAGTTTGTTAGGTATTGGGCTTCATCATTTTATTTTTTTGAGTTCATTTGGTTTTTCCTGGTCTAGTGAACTAGGTTAAAAATTTGACATGCTCATTAAGGTTGACTCAATTCATTTTTTATTATGTTTTTTTTTTTTTTGCAATCTTGTTCTTCCACATTGGATTAACTTAGAACTTAGTTTCGACCCTTTTTTTTTCTTTTCATTGCTTTTTTTTTATGCTCTATTGAAGATTTTTCTCTTGTTTAATTTGGTTCATTTACTATTGTTACATGTTCTTTTATCATCTAATTAAAAGATATCAATTTATTTGACTCAATCAGACCTATGACTTGAGTCACGCTTGTGTCACCTAAATATTATTTTTATGCAAAATAATTTTTTGATCTACCCTGCAATGTAGTGCAAGTTCACGAATCTAGTTTATGTCCAATACCAAATATGTTTTCAAATACAAAGATATTTAATGATTTGTCCATTATTAAATAGATTTTGCATGACTAGTAATTTAGAACATCTTTACATTGCAAACAATTCAAGTGAAAGGAATATGAAATGTTTCATCAAGAACAACAGTGATATCAATTTTCTTATACAGTGTACGCTTAAAGAAATTAGGATGTTGTAGAAAATTAAAAGAATTTTTTTAAAAAAAAAAATCTTTCATAGGAGAAAATTAAATGTTATTGGTGGAAATGTTAGAGATGAATAATAGACAACACTGGATTATTATTATTATTATTATTTGTTGAAAAGTCATTTTATAACCATCATTAATCATTAAAGTTCAATAGAAGGTAACTTTTTGCAACTTATATTCTAATTAGATCAAAAAGACAAAAAATAAAGATAAGATTTTAAAAATTATAAAATTGAATCATGAGTGATAAATTATATTGTATATACTAGAAAGATGGTCGTGCTATGCCGCGGGCCGACCAAATTCTTTTTCACATAAGAAAAGTTGCAAGAGCGATGCAAACAAAACTATGTAATCAATTAAAACAAATAATAAAAATAAAAATAGGGATCAAATCTAATATATGAAAAAACTAAAGGATGATAAAATTGAAAACAAATCCCAAGTTGATAAATTATATCATATAAAATAAATAGTAATTAAAATAATAATGATCAAATCTGGAAGAGAAAACAAGTGAAGGGCTACCTTGAATTTTTAAGGATCATCACAAGAATCGAGGAGGAGAGAAAAGAAAAAAAATCATTGGTACCAAACCAAAGACTCGTTGGCTACACACGCCATCAAACTATGAAGAGGTCACTGAGAGCTTTCAAACACCACCATGGAAGGTGGTTTTTAGCCATTGAATGGCGCCATGCGCAACGTATAAATAGCGTGGGTGTCGTCCATGTGCCAACTACTTTTTTTAAAATAATATTTATATTTGGTAAATTACCAAATAGCCCTACGTGACCTTGCTTATTATATATAAAAAAACATAATGAAAACACCCTTGCGCATCAGCCTATGAATTTGTTTTTTTTTTATTTTAAGGGAAACCAGTCATTTTACTATGCAAAAAAAATTACAAACATAAAAAAACCCTAAACCAAAGTTTTTTTTTATTTTAAAAAAAGTATTTAAGTTATTTTACTATAGGACATAATTGCCCAAACCTTTGTTGAAATGACCATTGGGACACGGGGAAAAGATTATTTTACCTATGTCAGCAAGGCTTGTGATTTTGTTGGAGAAGGGAAAAATAACTACTTTACTATTTGAATCCATAATGACATGTGTCTTGCGCTATAATAATTGGTTGATGGCTTTTTATGTTTTTAAATAAAATATACAATATTTTAACATAGAATTTTACCCAAAAAAACAATTTATCACCTGGAATTTGTATATTCACAGGAAAAATCAATTTATATTATCTAATAAGACAACTAAGAGGCATCAATCATTCACTGCACTAAGACACATATTATTGTGGATTGGAACAGTGAAATAATAATTTTGCCCTTCTAAAAAAAAACCAAATAACTAGTTATTGACGGTAAAACATTTTTTTTGCTCATATCCATTAGTATTTGTCAGATTGACAGGGAAAAATTGGTCTTTTAACATTCCAAATGCATAGTAAAATGACTAAAGTAACTTTAAAAGCAAAAAAAAATGTAAAGTTTTCATCAGGGGCATTATATTCTTTTTGCTTTTTAAAACACAACGATATTACCTTTAAAACAATGTTTTTTTAACTTGCGTCCAATGACTTTTCATCTTTTTATCATGGTTTTTTTTTGTTATAATTAGGTTCACTTAAAGGTGATTTGGTAATTTAATAAACATAAATATTATTAAAAGAATAGTGGTTGATGTGTGTGTTACAGGAGTCGGCGCATGGGTAATGGTATCGACTAGGGCAACTTGCTAGCTTTTAGGGCAGCTTTTGAATTGTCTTGGCAACCCCTTCAACCCTAGTGGTGCGTGTGGTCACCAAATCTCTAGTTTGCTGCCAATAACAATCTCTTTTTTTCCCCTTCTTTTTTCTCTCCTCTTTAATTTTTACCCATGACCTTGTAAATTTTCAAATCAACCCTTCAATTTGTTTTTAATTCATATTTGGTCTATGTTCTTTTAATTATTATTGATTTTATATGAAATAATTTATAAAATTAGATTTTTTTCAATTCTATCCCCCTTTAATTTTTTTCATATGTCAGATTTGATCTCTATTCTTTTGATCTCTATTTTTTTTATTTAAGATAATTTTTTTAAAAAAAATTTTACCCTTTCATCCTCTTTCAGTTTTTTCTCCTACCAAATTTGATCCTCATTCTTTTGATTTCTAATTTTTAACTTGGGAAAATTTTTTAAATTGATATTGTTTCTAGTTTTATCCTTCAATGTTAAATCAATTGGTAATTAAGCTTCTTGATTGAGTTTAGATCCAGGATTTAATGGGTCGCGAGTTTGGGAGATTAACCCGAGTTTGAAAGATTCGCCCAAGCTTTTTCCTTTTTAAAAGCTCATGATTTTTTTAGTTTCATTATTTAATATTTATTTAATTAGAGATTGAGCTCTATTATTTTTTATTTGCTTTCTATAGTATTTTTTACTAGTTTTGAAAATGACCTGGGTTATCTCAAGTCTTTTTATTTATTGTTATTTTTTAATATTTATACTTTTATAAATAATTTCTTTTATTTTTGAATTAAATTACATTAAATTAATTGATTATATATAAGCATGATATGTTCATTTCATGATATTTTGTTTGGTTAGCTTTCCAGGTTGTTGCTCTAACAACATGTCTAGTCTCTTTCGATGTCATTTTGTAGCCTTTAACAATGATGATAGAACCATCTTAGTGAGCTTTTTATGGTGATAGGGTGGTGTCTATGGTGGAGCGACGGTGAGTCTCTAATGAGTTTTTATTTCTTTTCCTCCTAAGTATGATATCGATAAGTTATTTTTTATAGTTAATTATTACCATTTTTTTATCCTTTAATATATTGTCAATGCCTTTTTTATTATATTATTGAATTAACCAAGCTTATTGAACCCAAAGAAGTCAATGACTTGGGTGTCAGATCTTTCTTGCATCTTTAAAAATGTTTGCGTCACTTGGACATCCTTTTTTTATGTTAGAAAAAAATTTAGCATATCCTGCTGTGTAGTGCAGACCACCTATCTTGTTAATAACAAAAAATCAATTTCATATTTCTTCAAAAGATTTTGTTCATATTTGGTCTCTATACTATTACGGGAAAAAAAGATTAAAAAGAAAAGGTAAGAAAAAAGAAGAAGCTAAGAAGAAGAAGTCAATAAAAGAGAAAAAAAATAGCTAAAGAAGAGAGGAGAAAGAGAGGAGGAGAAGTCTATAAATTTTAATAATTCATCATAAAAACTGATTATATTGTAAAAAAAAAGTTTAAATAGTAAAACCATAATCAGAATTAAATTTGAACCTCAAAACCCAATAACTAATAAAAATCCAATAAAAAATAATAATTTAAAGTTTAAAAATAAAACTAAATAAAATTCAATAACTTGGGCTTGGATATGTTCTATCTCTCAACTAAAGAGTAACAAGTTGAGCGATCCTCCGTCATATTCGTCCATACACATGCATAATTTATGCCACTAATCTAATGTCCCAACCAACTCTCTTGGGGTTGAAGAAACTTGACCTCATCGAGTGTAGTTCACACTACAATATTTAACAGTTTTACCGATGGAATTTTTTCGACGGCATAAGACACATATTCTATGGTAATTAATTTACCAATGAAATCATCGACGGAATGCTCTGTCGGTGAATCTTTCATCGGTAATTTTTTGTCCATCGGTAAATCCGTTGGTGATAAAAAAGTATCATTACCAATGGATTTACTGAAGGAACAGACGCGTTGGTAATAATATTTTTTTATTACCAGCGAAATTACCGACGGAATTATTTAAAAATATTTTAAAAAAATTCATTTTATAAAATTATAAAATAATTAAATTAACATATATCAACACTCCATAATATATACTCAAAATGCTTGGAAAAAAGAATAAGAAAATCAACTCAAACAAATTTGCAACAAATAAATAAAACGAAAAAATAAATTCAACTAACAAAATTCATATGAAAAAAATGAAGTTGCAATTGCTAAAAATTTAAAAATCCTATAAATAAATCAACTAAAAATTGATCTCATATGAAAAAAAAATCTCACAGCAATATTTATACAATTATTAAGAACAAAAAAAATTAAAAATAAAATAAAAAACATATATAGTGAAAAAAATCATGAAAAAAGAAGAAAAAAGAAAAATCTTACCTTAATGTAGTTGCAAGTGAAGCTAAGGAGAGAGAGAAAATTTTGTAAAGCATATTAATTAAAAAAAAACTAAGAGGATAAAAGAAGAAAGAAGAAGAAGACATACCCGAGCATGAAGGAAAAGAGAAGGAGATGAGGAGAGAAAAGAAGAGAAAGAAATAGATATTGATGTTTTTTACATATTGTGAAGAAGAAGAAGAAGAAGAAGAAGAAGAAGAATAAGTAATGAGTATGTCTCTTATGAAATAAGGGGATTCAGGCTTTTTATTGAGGCGCGTTAATGATGGATTTACCGACGGATAATTGAATATTAATATTTTTTAATTATTTCGTCGGTAAATCCATCGGTAATATTTTATTAAAATTTTTAATTTCATAAAAATTTTTCAGACCGACGATTTTTCAATCCGTCGGTGATTCCGTCTGTAATACTTAAATGAAAATTTTAAATTAATTGATTTTTTTCAGAAAACCACCAAATAACACCGACGACTTTTCAATCCGTTAGTGATTTTGTCCGTAAAGAACAACAATTAACAGTGTAATTGGAAGATGAACAGTTCTGGAGCTCTCTGGAAAATACCGACGGAAAATTCCGTCGGTGTTCCCTTTGTAATTGACATGATGAACAGTGTTCACAGTTTACCAACGAATTTACCGACGGATTTTACCGACAGAATTTATTCCATCGGTAATTCCGTTAGTAAAAATAGCACGTTATCATTTTTTTTTCTTTGTTTTAACTTTTTTCCCCACGGTAATTCCCTTGGTATATACTGAGAAAATATTTCTGTCGGTAAAATCCCTCGGAAATTTACCGACGGAAATATTCTCTCGGTATATCCGTTTGTTTTTATTGATTTTCTGGTAGTGTTAAGGCTGCTTCAATAATGCTTCTAAAGATCAAGATTAAGTTGTTGTGATGTCAATATGATAATCCAAGTAGAGTTAGAATCTGACTGATGTGCCCACAAACTATGATTCACTAAACTTCATAATCTTTGGTAAGAACAACTTGTGTATCTAAAATACTATTAATATGTTCAATGCCAATTATAAGGATAATGAGGTAGGGATTTCATAAGGATCATTAAAGATATTAAAGTTTGATGGAAATTTAATGACATAACTATTTGATTCAATCATTTGTAATACTTTAAAGGGTTTAGCATTACTTATTTGCAAATTTTTTATTGGTTTTTAAAGGACATCATTTAGGTATAATCTGTATCATGAAATAATCTTTGTCATTAAATACATCATAATACTTATATAAATCAACTTGAAATTTGTATTTTTCATTACTTGCTTGAATTTGTTTTATGATCTCAACATGAAAATTATGAACTCTACATACAAAAATCTTAGATGAACCAGACATCTTAGCATGAGGAGACATGGAAAAGAGATTTAAAGGCTTATTAGGTTTGTAACTATAAACACTAAATGACTAGGGATATAAAATGAAACAAACACTAGTCAAAATATAAGTAGATATGGTTTGGACACAACCTAGTAAATAAGAATTAGCTTTATCTTTCTCATCGCGTGTAATGGGTAAGGTATCAAGGAGCTCAACATGTTCAAAACCTATGACGTGTTAAATGTCAAGTATAGAAAGTAAGGAATAATATAGTTTAGGAGGATTAATATAATGAGACTCGTCACAAAGTCCTCAAGATTAAGCTCATATACTTGAGAACTATAATATCTCTCGTCACAAAGTTCTTAGATGACTAAAGGTTTAGTTGTACAGTTGACAAAGATATACTCAAAACCTTGACATTTAGTACATTGAATCTTTAAACTCATCTTATACACTTGATTGATAATTCATTTCCCCTTATCTTTTCTATAAAGTTGGGCATTACTAGAATTACGTCTATAGGGGTAGAACACCTAACAAAGAGTTTTTTTTCCTAAATTAAAACCTTTTAGGGGTACTACGAATGTCCTGATATTTTATCCATTGACTTTTTATAACCAACTTATAATCTTACACTATAATCTAGGCTTGGTCAAAAGTGAAAAGGCATTGGAGTACAACCTATCTTTTAAGATCATGATTCAAGCATGTACAAAACCTATTTAAAGTCGTGGTCTCGTTCTCTCTAATAACACATTTCTCCTTATACTTATCAAATGATGCTATGTATTCACTACTAAACTCATTCCGTTTCTTGAGATTGTTATATTGGTCTAAAAGTTTATTATTGTAAGATTAAAGTATGTACTTTTCTTGTAATTTTCGTTTTATTTTAGTCTAATCAATGATAGGAGGTTTACCTCTTCTCTCCGAACAATCCTCAATACTTTCCCAGTAAAATTGAACTATACCAATGAACATCATCTCAACAAATTTAACTCATTTATTATCATACAAGCTAAACCAATTAAAAAAATGATCAATGTCATGAATTCACCTATTA
Organism: Populus nigra; assembly: GCF_951802175.1. NCBI lineage: Eukaryota > Viridiplantae > Streptophyta > Magnoliopsida > Malpighiales > Salicaceae > Populus > Populus nigra. Next base: position 6,591,053 of record NC_084865.1, read on the forward strand.
GAAATCCAAGGGTCATATTGATTGTCAAAAGTAGGGGCCTTTATTTTATTAGATTTCATGACTCGCTCATTAAGGTTATCATAGTTAAAGTAACCTAAATGGTAATTATATTGATGGTGTTCATGGTGAACTTGCGTATAGTGGTCATTATTGTAAATTCTACTAGTCTTAAGATGACTTGTTTGGAAAATCTCTAAGGGTTTAACTCTATAAGACAAGTTGTTCATCTAGGTTTGCATAAGATATGTTTCTCTTTAAAAGGCCCTAAGAATACCCATAAAAATCGAATCTATGGTAACTGTAGACAAAGGGCTGGATATTAGAGATGATTGTGATACAAATACATGCAATACTAACTTAGAGATGAAATTGAGGTCACAAACAATTCTTCCAAGTGAAATCACAATATAAAAATAAAGTTAATTCCATTCATTTTTTTGTCAACGTGGATATTAATTAATATCAAAATACACCTGAAAAGTTATAAGCATACACTTGTAGATGTTTTAAGTGTAAACGATTAATCAAATAATAGTCACAACTTTCCACTATTTTTTACAAGCTTTGCAATGAATATAGAGGACCAGATGCTAATTGTAAGATTGATAAGTAAAAATATTAGATAGAGATGCAAAGTGGTATATATAACTTTTTTTTTGTTTGTTTTTTTAAGGCACAAAAGTAATATTAATAACAACTTCAAATGACAAGTGCAAAACTAGAAAAGTAAAATTCAACAAATCAAAATGTAGAGTAATTTATTGACCAAGATGCTTAAAGTATGAGTAATTCAAATCGTCAAATTTGATCGTGATGGACCTTTTTGGATTGTTGATGTAGTGTTGTTGTACCAACTAACTTATTTGTTAATGTGTCTAATCTCTCAACTGAAGAGTAACAGATTGAGATATTCTCTGTTGATTCTATCCATACACACATGCGTAATCTATGCCACGAGTTTGGTGTCCCATCATATACCCTTCGAAGTATTATTGATTAAAGTCTCCTCCTTTTTTTCATATTAATTGAGCCCATTTAATGGTTATTTTATTTTGTAAAGACCCCTTTCATCATAACAATTAGTTCATACGCCTATATGGCACATTTCTATAAGAATAACCCTTCCATTTTTGACGTGATGTAATTAAAAAATTGTGAAAATAAACACAAGAAAATTAATTTATTTTAACTATTATGCTTGTTCAGTTACTTTCTTTCAAACATTTAATTTTAAAATAAGAATATAACAAGTTTCATAAAAAAACATTAATTATCAAGCATTCAATTTGATACTCTAACATAAAAGTGTTATGTAGGCATATTAACTAACGATCTTATAATGGAGGAACTTTTAGGTAGCGTTTGGTTATTATTATAAAATTTATTTAATATTTTTATTTATTTAATCAAATATATTTATGTTTCATCTGTATATGTCATTTATGTTCCGAGACACGAAAATAGTATTTGGCTAAACTTTGGGATAAAAAATATAATGACAGTGAAGACATTTCTCCTTGGTTTTATAAGCATAAAAATTCACATTAATATCATGACAGAGACATGTTTATTTTATATATTTGTCATTTTCTTTTAAACAAAATACATTTATGTATTTTCCGTTTCTCTCTCCCTCTCTCATCTTGAATTTCTAACCAAATGCATTTCAAGAACAAAATAGAGAATTAAAGAAACCAATCAATAAAAGTACAGGTTTCTAAAAATAAAGATGGATAAGTACATGACCGAATATTCAGGTATACCAAAATTATTGTATTTAACATGACCGAATATTCAGGTAAACCAAAATTATTGTATTTAATTTATTAATAATTTCATCACATTAAAATTACAATTATTCTTATTAGAATTAAAGGTGAGCAAAAAAACCAAATAACCGATTAAATCGAGAAAACCGGAAAAAATAACCGAAAAAACTGAATCGTGAAAAAAAACCGATTAAACCGATTAAAATTTTGAAAAAACTGACCGGTTCGGTTCGGTTTCGGTTTTATAAGCCTGAAACCAAAAAAACCAAACCGAATCTAAATCGAAAAAAACCGAGCCAAAACCAAGTCAAACCGGTTTGAACCGGTTTTTGTCCTAAAAAACCTGAACCGAACCGAAACCGGTCGGTTTAAACCAGTTTTGATTTTATAAAAAACACTTTAATTTAATTTTTTATATATAAAAAAATGAACTGAAAATAATTACCTCTAAGTAGTATCATTCATTCGAACGTGTCGTTTTAACTAACGGAGACATCACAATTTTGGTGTTCATACTTGTTCAATCTCGACCTCCATTTTGCTCGCAGATTATTTTTAGAACTCTGCAGTCTGTACATGCCATCTTCTCTTAGAGAGAAAAAAAACTCGTTTATATATATAAAATTAAATTGAAGAGCCTTCCCCATGCAAAGTAGATGATGGGGCTTTCACCTACTTATAGACAAGTAGTTGAAAGACTTTTGATTAAATTGGGAATCAACTTGCTTAGGCGCCTTTCATGTCACAAAAAATTGCCAGCAAAATCTGACAAGTTACCCATTGATGTATAGGAAAACCATAAAGAGGAACCACACTTTCTTTGTGTTTTACTCTTTTTATCCACCCAAAAAGAAAAGAAGATCGATGAGTTTTGCTGGATATGATTGTTCTAACTTTCGCATTTGAGCATGTATGTGTATATATATAGAGGATGCAGAAAATTATAAAGCGGATTAAGGGAATCATTTGCTCGAAAAAAGGCAGAGAAAATGGAGGATAAGAGAACTCCATACCTTCAAAGAGCTGTGTTCTAGCTATTTTTCCTGAATTTAATTGTTTGATGAATTAAATCGGCTATAACAAAATAAAGAGAGAGAGAAAAAAGTTGAAGCTCAGATCTGGTTCAACCATACCAGGTGATCAGTTCTGCTTGTAATCAAAAACATCTCAACAAGTTAAATTCTTGATTTCATGAGTAAAATTCATAAGGAAATCTGGTAAGAAATCAAAGCATATTACCTTGTGAACGAGGCCAAAGTTTTGGCAGATAGGGATAAGATTACACCACAAAATCCTTTCATATTTTCCCACGGCTTTCTTGAGCTTTGTACTAAAGAGACTGATATGTATGGATTCTTTGAACAAGAAAATTTCAAAGAACGAAAGGAATAGAAAAGAAAGCCTAGCCCTTTACTCTCATGTCTCTTGAGTGCCAAGTTCAAGAAAGCCGTGGAAAAGCATGCAACGACCTTAGTTTCTTCTCTTCTTCCAAGAAAATTATGCACGCAACCCTTCTCTCTCTCTCTCTCTCTCTCTCTCTCTCTCTATATATATATATATATATATATATATATATCCATCACCTCTCCTCGTAAATTCACAGCCTATTTTCTTGGTTTTCAGCGCTTCAAATCTTCAGAATTCTATTTTTCTTTGAAACAGCAGAGAATTTTATTAGCTCTGAAGCTTTTTACAAAAAAAAAAATATGCTTCTTTTATTTGGAGTGAACATTTTAACAGGATTCACATGGAATCCTTGAAGCAAAAGTCGTAGACATCTCTTTACAGGATTGGGTTTCAAAAGGGTATGAAAAGATACAATTCAGATAGGATTCTGGAGGCAAGAACCTCTAACATTTCTTTACAGAACCAGGTTTCAAAAGGTGTGAATAAAAATTGAAATCTTAACCAAAAACGTAAACAATTCATGAAAGTTTTCTTTGTTTCCCAGTATTTTTGAATAAAAATTGAAAACAACAATTGGCATACTATTGATTGATCTTGAAAACAAAAACCTTGAACAAGTGTGTACAGGGCTGAGATCCAAAGGGTATAAATAAAATTGAGTGGAGATTAAAATCAAAGATAGAAGAGCAAGGAAAAACCAAAGATAACGGCTTTGGGAGATAGAGAAAGGAAGATAGAGAGACAGAAGTGACAGGATAAAGAAAGGAGTTGGTCTTGTGTGTCTCCGCGTGTACAATACAAGGGTCTACTGATGTTGTTGTTTATATATATATATATATATATATATATATATCAACAGAAAATGATGATTTTCTTGAGCCACCGCACGTGCGACTGACAAAATGACCTTTGGTAAACTATATTCTAGTCCCTTTAGATTCTGCATTGCTCCACTTTGATTCCTATAGGTTAAGAGTTCGAATGTGGCTTCTTTTCTTTTTCTTTTTTTTTAAAAAAATCAAACTTTATTGAAAAGTAATATAGCCAACAAGATACTGACCCTAAAAGTTAAGCAAAGAAAGACTAACATAATTGAATCCAAGCTAAGAGTTTTTCTTGTCTAATTAAAGTATGTTTGTTTTGTGTTTCAAAAATATTTAAAAAAATAAAAAAATTTCTTAGTGATTTTAGATTGTTTTTAATATGCTAATGTTAAAAATAAAAAAATATATTATTTTAATATATTTTTAAACAAACTACACTTTAAAAAGCAACCATCACTATGACAATATCAAACAAGTTCTAAATCTTGCTTTGCAAAATCTCCACCACACAATTTCCTTCTCTATTGACATAAACTACATTGACGAAGTCTTTTCTTTTCCTTTCTTTTATTAAACTAGCAATATAGCTCTTTGTTATCAAATAGTTAAAAATTATTAATCTCGTACTATCTTATTTTTTAATATTAAATACATTTTGGTTTTTTAAATTTTTTTGTTAATACTCTCACATGTATATATGAAGTCTTAAAATAAAATTTTAAAAAGTGATTACTCGACTCATGGACACATGTTAGGCCTGTTTGGGAATGTAATTGTGGTTGCTTTTTAAAATGCTTTTCGTGCTGAAATACATTAAAATATTTTTTTTTATTTTTAAAAAATTATTTTTAAGATCAACGCATCAAAACAATCCAAAAATACAAAAGAATATTTTTTAATAAAAAAAATTATTTTTTTTGAAAATGCAGGTACAACTGCGTTTCCAAACACTCACTAAATCTATATTATAAAATTGTGATTTCCCGAGATAGATTGACATTTTATAAAATAATTTGCCTTTGTTCATGGGACATTGTCCGCATTAAATTCAATCCCGAGATAGATTGACATTTTATAAAATAATTTGCCTTTGTTCATGGGACATTGTCCACATTAAATTCAAACTTCTACTAGAAAACTATATATTTCATACAAAAAAACTTTAATCTATAGGGACTGAAGCAAGACATTACTGAAACTTATGGGGGCTAATAAAGTATGTTCCACCCTAATAATCTTCTGTGACCACACAGATTTCAGGGAAGATGGGCTAAACTGTAAAGGACACGTTTCAACCAACAAGTGGGCGGTTACGTGGAGGACTGGATAGTCTGTGGAGTACTGCTGTACCTGCCGTTCGGGTATTTGAAAATATGATGATAATTATTTTTTAAAATATTTTTTATTTAAAAATATATTATTTTTTATATTAATATATTAAAAAAATATATAAAAAAAATTAATTTTATAAAAATCAAATTAAAAAAATATTGAAAGTCAATCTTAAACACCCTCTTCAAATAAATAAATTGCAGTGGTGTTGTTTTGACTGTTTCAATCCCTTTTTTTTTTTTGTTGGTTTCCGATGACGATTGAATGCTAACCACCGTTTGCCAATACTGCCACCATCTTTCTCCGCCCTTTCCGCCGCATTTTCTGCTGATGATTCCTCTTTGTGAACTTGTTTATCACTCACTCTTTTGTGTGGCAGTTTCTTTGTTTTGCCGCTTTTGACCGTGGGATCCATACCAAAATGCTTTTCTTTTTTGTTTCATCGGTAGATACATGGGTGGGTAGTTCTTTTCTTTTCTTTTTTGGAATTTATTTGTTTTATTTTAAAGTCAAGAGATATTCTCATAAACTATTCATACTTGAATTAGAGACATCTTTGTTCAGTACGAAATTTGTAATAATTATTATGTTACAAATTATGAGACCATATCAATTTTTATTGATCCTAATTCATGGAAAGAATAACAAAATCATATGTTATATCAAAGATAATACAAATAATCATAACAACAAATTCTTGTTTGATCGAATAAATAATTATTTTGATAAAAAAAAATAATACATATAAAAATTCATCAAATAGTTATAACTTATCATGCAAATAAATCTGTAGGGTATCATAGAGTGTATGTGGAGAGTTTTACTATATATATATTTGTGTCATAACCTATTTTTGGGTTATTCTCCACAATTTACTTTTGTTTTTTTTAATAATAATAATAATAGCATGAGGACAGGTGATGTGGCAAAAATTGACCGAAGAAGATCTCAAGTACGTACAGAAAAATTGAGTTGAAATTTTGGATAAATTTGGAGTATAATTATACCACATTGTATCCAAAACTAGAGAGATAATATAGATTTAAAGTCAAATTAAATGATTATTGGATGAATTTGCACAAAAATTAAATCCAGGGATTTAATTGGATTTTTAATAGGCCAATTTGATTTAATCATGACTTAAATTAAGAGTTTAATTATGTTTAAAATTTTAGTTTGGTCAAATTAAAGGATTCAATTAAGTACAATGACTTAATTATACTTTAAATTGGTCCAAATAATTTTATTAGGAACTCAATTGGTGAAAAAATAAGTTTGGTGGCCCAATTTGAACTTAATTGAGAAGATTGGAAGTTTAGAGTCAATCAGGAGCTAAATTGAAGAAATTTACAGCTAAAAATCTTTTTTAAAAAGGCGCTGAATTTTGAGGACTAAATTGATTGAAATCAGGGGTGAAATTGAAGAGATTTGAAAGTTTAATGGTTGATTGAAGGTCAATTTGCATAAATCCAAAGCCAAGGATTGCAATAAAAATACGCTGAAATTCGAGGCTGATGTTGAAATTCGACAGGGAAAAAATTACATTAAATCAAAAGTTCGGGATCAATTAGGGGTACAATTAAAGGAATCAAAAGTCGAAGAACTAAATTGAACTTCGGCTAAATTTCTAAATTAAAATCCAAAATAATGTTGTTTCATTTAAATATAACGGCATGTTTTGTCCAAACAGTAAAAAGGAAAAAAAAAAACCACACGACGCATCGTCTGGTTACTATTCCTCATCTTCTTCTTTTTTTGTCAGAAAAGTTACTCAGATGACTACTTTACAATGGCATTTAATGCTTCATCTCTTCACCAAACTTGACAAAACATACACCACTATGATAGCCTAATATTTGACCATACCCTGATATGGTTCCTTCCGGTTGATTGACACCACAATAGTCATGGCGCTGGCCCAAAAAGGCTAACTCAAGCAGCCTTTAACTGTCAAAATTTGATAGTTCATGATGGTCACTTTGAGCTAACAGTTGAGATCTTTCTGGGCTGAATCAAAGGCCAAGATTTATCCTCAATAAAAACAAAATGTTCCTCTGTCACCCTCTATAAATAGGGGTGGATTCCATGCATTGAGGGAAAAGAAATTCGAGTCCCAAGTTGACAAAAAATCAGCCCCTTCCCAGTTTCTTTTATGTCACTCTTCTTCTTCTTTGTCGTCGTGACTTCAGCTTCTTCAACCACCACCCTCACCTCACCTACATCGTGACTATCAGTGGCCTATCACCCTTGTAACTCTATTTCCTCATTAATGACAAGAACAACCACCATAAGCTTCTTTCTCTTTGCCACAAGTTTCTCTATCAAACTCTCTTTCCAACCAACAACCACGTCATGCGCCAACAACCAGACCACCATCCACACTGCCCCTTGCACCAGGTAACCTTCTCCTCTTCCCTATAAAATCATGGTAGTTGCATGCAGAATGATATTTTGCATGCAACATAATTAATTCACATGGAAATTGGGCTAAGTCAGCGACCATATGAGCCGGGCTGAACATGTTTTAGCCCAACCCAGCCCAAATGGCTAGACCGGGTTCAACTTAAAGAAGAGAGAGAGAGAGAGAGAGAGAGAGAGAGAGAGAGGTCTGTTAAGCCAAAACTCAGCCCAACTTGACCGAGTCGAGCTAGACCTATTCCAACCCAACCAGATGGCTAGGCCAAGTACAACCCAATATATTTAATAATATAATAATTTAAAAATTTTAAAAAAAAACTTCAAATTTTCCAAAGGTCATAACAAAAATATATGTGGGTCCTCTGTATGTTTTTCAATAATTTTTCATATTATTAGGTTATAGATTTACACTATAAGATACAGACCCGATATTAAAAATACTCGATTTTCTACTAAACTTTTTTAAAAAAATTCAAAAAAATTCAAATTAATTTCTTCTTTCCAAAAAAAAAATGTTTTTGTCTTCATTCATACAGCCAAATCCTTAAAAACTTTCATGTTTATTCTCAAAAAAAGATAAAATCATACTTTTATCATGTTTTAAAAATGCAAAAATAAATATTGTAACCAGTTTATTATTATCCATTAGGGTTTAACCAAAATAAAAATAAAAAACATAACAATTATTATATTTGAAATGTTAGAAATTAGTTCTATTTAGAAAATAAATGCAATGCTAAAATTAGAGCCTTGAAACAATTAGGATTTAACTCAATAAGGTAGAGATTTCCTCATAAAGGGATATCTACCTTGAGCCAGAGACAAGACCAATGGATAGAAACACGATCTATTAAAACAATCAAATAACAATATAGCTTACCTTAGATAGGATACACTGGGAGTAATGCGTCTTCTCCTTGCACAATCAATCATGTACTCGGACTCTCACAGACCATAGGTTTTCTAGTAATTATAATACTAGGAAGCGAATCCTAAACTCATAATCATAATGATTATCCCCAAACCCTTTTTTCACCATCATTTAGGAGGTAGACTCGTCGTTTGACGCTGCGCACGCTGCGACAGGATGACGACTTCTCTAGGGAATGTCTTGTTTGGTTGGACTAAGCTTTGTTTGTTTGTTTTGGTCTATTGAATTTTAGCTTGTATTTATATTGTTTTAGCATGCATTTTTACTTCATGTCATACATAGGTACATCGGGTATCAATTGATGCCTTCATGTATTTTAATTTTGTGAATAAATTTATTTTTAGATTAGGTGGAGAGTAGCAGTCTGCCTTATGACTTATAGTAGGAGTTCAAATTCGTGAAACATCCAACAATGAACTGAGTGTTTTATTGGTAATGACGATCATAATGTGCCTCAACCATTCCTTGTAAACCCCTATCATGTCTTTACGTAAGGTGGTCATCAAGTAGTTTATAAACCTTTTTTAGACCAGGTAGAAAGTTTACCTCTCATGTAATGGACTAGAACATTCCCTTAGGATACGATCTCCCTAATAATTCATTTTGCATCATGGCAGACCTAATCAATAATCCTGAACTCCACATGATTTTCTGACATGATTTTTTTTCCTGAATATGCGTAAGAATCTTAGATGATATAATTTTTCAATGACCTAATTGTCTAACAATGGCTCTAATACCACTATTGAGATTCCCAAAACACATATATACAATAGAGACTGTAAATTTAAATTTTTTTTAGGAGTTTTAAAGATTTTGTTAGACAAATCTAGAGTTGTTTAAGATTTGTATAAAGATTATCTGAAGATTAGATGTTTTTTCCGGTTTTGAACAATTATTTAAACATGCAATCATGGAGTCTACTATGTCAAATCACATTTATTCTTGACACTATAGTCATTGATTCTTTAAGGGTGCGTTTGTTTCCCAGAAAATGATTTCTAGGGAACCACTTTTCAAACTTTCCTGTTTTTGTTTTCCATTAGGAAAGGTGGTCAACGGAAAACACTTTCCAGTCAAAGAAAAATTTGGTTTGGTTTCTAGGAAAGTGTTTTCCTTTTATTTTGAGCGAAAAACACTTTCCGGAAGTTATGAAAATTTTAAAAATGTCATTGGTCCTCAAACTTTTGATTGCTATATATATTTTGTTTTGAATATTTATTTTTCAATTTCATCTCTTAGAATTTAATTTTTATATTAACTTTGGTACTAATTTTTATAATTGTTATTTGATTTTCCCTTATCATTTTTTAATTGAAATTTTTTATCTATCAAATTTGATCCTCATTCTTTTGATTGTTACTTATTTTATTTGAAATAATTTATGAAATGTTAATTATTATTATTTTAATTTCTTCATCTTTCATTTTTTTATTTTTTTAGATTTGATCTCTATTATTTTGATTATTATTTATTTTATTTGAGATAATTTATGAAATTATATTTTTTTTCAATTTCATTCTCATTCAACTTTTTTAATTTATAAGATTTGTTCCTCATTATTTTAATAAACTTGAAAAAAATAAAACATTAATAAGTTATTTTCCAGCTCATTTTTCATGACATAACCAAACACTGAAAAGTGTTTTCCAACTTATTTTTCATTTAATTACTAAACATCGGAAAATAATTCACTTTCCTGAAATTCACTTTTTAAAAGAAAACTACTTTCCAGCAAACAAATGGTGCCTAAATAAGATTTGAAATTATTTTTAAATCTTATTCCACCTTACGCAAGGATTTACAATCAATATTATTTGAGAAGAGATAACATAATTTTCCTAATTCACCAAAGGTGATGAATCAATTCTTTATTACTTAAATACCTTTATATAATTTATGTTATACCCAATATCTACTCATTTATTATCATTAATTAGAACAACGTGTAATAGGATCAAAATATAACACTTTCTATATAAGATAACGTAGTGATATCAAGTTTAAAGATTACTTACACAACTATCTTGTGAACCTTTCCATAGACACAATAATTTCTCCATATGAAATTCTGATGCGGGTCGGATTAGTGTACATGTCATTTGACTAGAATCTACATGTTAGTTCCAAATATCCCTCATACCTCAGTTTATGAGAAAAACTGTTTTATTCCTTATAAAAAAGAACATAATATATATTAGTCTCAACGGCTATAATTAATATCTAGTCTTAATAAAGTATTGACTATGACCATTTAGGTACAATGCTTTGATGCAATAGAAATCTTATAATTATAACAACTTTATAATTTTCTTTCCATAATATTTTTGTTCCAAGAACTTGATCTTTATTCTAAATTTATTAAGTAAATATTATATTTATTAATAAAATATTTAATGAATATTAAAAACAAATAATTTTTTATTAATAAATTAAATATATTTATATGAATAATATCAATATTGAACAATGGGCTAACAATTGGCTGCACATATCTTTCATGGTAACCACGTAGCAATTAGCTTTATTATTTTAAATCTTCCTTTGAAAAAAAGATACTTTATTTTACCACATCATCTGTTACTTATTCAATTAATTTTCAATTTTTTTTTCTAGTTCAGACCAGACTGCATCATCACTGACAGAGAGGATGTCACGAACTTTCATGTGTTTGGAAAAACTGCTGAGAATTTCTTAGGATCATCGACACACCACTTCATCTACAACAATCCATCCATTTTCCCATCTCTGGTGATTCAAAAACTTACCAAGACTTTCATTTTCCAGCTGTGTTTTGGGGCCTTCAGATCTGTCGTATCGATGTGGAACCGTCGTGACAAACAGGCTTGACAACGACCCCATCACTGCAGATACACAGCTCTTATAGCACCTTCAACAGTCATGACAGTTGTTGCGTCAAGCTCTGGAGCTCCTCCTCCAGCAATGTTTGGCCCACCTTACACTGATACAGCAGCTTCAATGGCCATGCAACCTATTGCATCGAACTCTAATGCTCCCCCTCCATCAAGCCCAACAACTCCTGCAGCCCTCGGTCCACCTCGCGCTGATCTTTGCAGCAGCAAAAACAGCCATCACCGCTCCACGACAACCTCTAACGCATTCGTTCACCACAAGCAAGAAGAAGCTCCAGTTTAGCGCTACAGCGACATATGAAAGGTATAGAATACTCATATACATCTTTCTACCCATCGTTGAACAATACCTAAAAGTTATCGTACACCATCTTTAAGCTTAACGAACCAATCTTTTTTCCTTGGCCAGCATAAACAACTAACAATCTTATCAATCTCTGAGTTTTTTAAAACAGTCACATCGAAAGCTAAGGGACCATCTTGGCAAAAAATGTTGGAGCAGGGGTAAGCCCTCTTCTTCGACCATGATGACTCGAAAACAGTACTCGTCAGGAAAATGTGATCCTTAGCATCGTCGGCCCCTGAGGTGCCTTCTCTCAGTGAAATAAAATGTTCCTCTCATTATTTTGTGCAAAGCAATCGTTTGCAAGCATTGGACATCTTTGCCATACCTGCCCTTGACAATAAAATCAAAAAATCAATCCCTATGCAGTTTCTCTTCAACAACTTTGTCTTCTTTCGTCAGCCTTTGCTACAGCAACCTTCACTTTTCTTCCTGCCCTTTAACGTGTTGATGTTTCCTTTACAACCTCTACAGCTGCATCAAACTTTGCTGTCATTCCGGCCCTTTACAGTAATTCTTGCTTCAACAACGAACATCTTTGTCATTCCTGCCCTTCATCATTTCTTGCATAGGTTAGAAAATAATAGTGTAATTCCTTCAAAATTCTGTGATTGTGACTGGAAAGAAGGGTTTAAGAATTCTTTGCAGCACCATGATGGAAAGATAAACCAATATGGTTTTGTTTGAGTAAAATCCTGTAGAAAAACAGCAAGCTAAGGAAAGGCTGCTCTAAATCAATACTCTTGGTTTTGTCTTAGTTGCATTGAACCAATGGCAACCTTTGCAGATTGGTATCGATCTGATAGGCGCAATGATTAATGAGATCCACGCTTCTGATCACTCTTTTGCTCTGTAAATGATGATGTTGCCTCTGTTGATTTTGCTTTCCTTTCACGTTTTCGCATCATTCTTTCACAGTTCCTTTCATTACTTGTTGAGCATGATGCGAAATCACATGATTCTTTTACAATCCCATTTTACATTCAATTGTGATTCAATTTTTGCTTTAACCTTTGTTTTTGAATGGCAGCTGCCAATAATCACAGTTTAATCTTCTCCATTATATTCAACTTGATTTTTACATCTCCATTTTACTGCAACAGAGCAATATGTGAAACTGCTCCACCGCCTTTTGGCGAGGGCTGAAGTCAACCAATAATCTCTTTTTTGTGTTCTTCCACGTGGCTGTTGCTTCACAACATCAATATTTCTATAGAATTTCAAGTTAATTTTTAATATAATAAACTAATATACAAATATTATGGATAAGTTTTATTATATAATTCTTTTTTAATTGAGAAATACAAAGACAAAATCTATATTTAATAAAATAAATTTATCAATAAATTATAAAAAAATTGTTAATATTAATTAAATACTAAATTTTTCAGCGAACATTTTTTATTAAAGCAAAAGACATGTGAGTGTGTAAATATTTAACACCCACTTTTATTTTGAATTTATGAGTTTTTATTTATTTTTATTTTTATCTTAGAGGTTATCTTTTTTCATCAACATATAAATTATTTTAAAAAAATACATCATATAAATATAGTTTATTTATATCATATATATATAATCTCTTTGAAACATTATAAAAATAAAAAAAATAACTACTATTTAAAAAAAAGTCAACAAAATAATTTAAAAAATAGAGAGGGGTATTAATTTAATTTGAAATAAAAAAAATAATATAAACTAAAAAATACATTCAAAGGGAGGGTATCAATTACAAATTTTGTCAAAAATAAGTGCGAAATACAAATGAGGTTCTAGCTACTAGGATTGGCTAACCACGGGAGCTCAAGCCTATATTATTTTTATAAATAAAACTTTTTTTATTTTTAAAAAATTAAAAAAATTAACTCGTTGCCTGTTGTCTAATTTACAGTCATCTCAGGTGATTAAAAACCTTTTAGAAAGTCAGGTTTATAACTTTTAGATCAAAAAATTTATTTTTAACTAATATTTTACATGAAAACACTTGAAAAAACATGCTAGAAACCTCAATAAACCTATTTATGATCTTATAATAGAAAAAAAAAGGGTTAAAAATCACCAAAAAAAAACCCAAAATCACATAACTTTCCAAGCCTCAATCTGATTTTCCATAAATATAAAAGCCAAAAACCACAACCATTGAATTTACATCGTTAAATGGAACCTATTTAACACTAAATTTAGCTCTTTTGGTTGCCTAAATAATGACTATTGACAAGTTTTTCTTTTCCGTTATAAAAAGGCTTTCACTCTCCTCTTTTAAATTAAAATATAAATAAAATAAAATTTTTGATCAAAATTAAAATTGCTATGAATTTAGTAATAGCATGCTCTACATTTTAATTTTCTGTCTTTTAATTTGATCTTCTTACCACATTTTTAAATGTAATCTCATCTAATTTGACCAAAGAAAGAAAAAAATTAAGGAAAAAAGAAAAGAAAAGGAAAGGAAAGGAAAGGAAAGAAAATGGGGGAAAAATTGAAAAGGTGCCTTGTAGTAGTTTTGTTGATGTTAATGTTTGATTGGGGGGATGGCATTATGATCAGGACAACAGTTATAACACTAATCGCTACTCGAAGCATGATTGCAAATAGCCCTAATGGTATTTCATCAACATATAAATTATTTAAAAAAAAATACATCATACAAATAAATATAGTTTATTTATATCATATATAAAATAATAATAATAATAATAATAATAATATCTTTGAAACATTATAAAAATAATAATAAAAACAAAATAAAAAAATAACTACTATTTAAAAAAATTAACAAAATAATTTTAAAAATAAAGAGGGGGGTATTAATTTAATTTGAAATAAAAAAATTAATATAAACTAAAAATGCATTAAAAAATAAGGGAAGGTATCAATTAAAAATTTTATAAAAAAAAAAGGTGAGAGGGACAAGCCAGATTCTACTTGGACTAGCCAACCACCCAAGTTCAAACTCGCTTAGGTTTGAAAACTTAGACTCATGCATGTAAATTTATATTATTTTTCTAAAATAAAGCATTTTTTATTTTCAAAAAAATTAAAGAAATCAACTCTTTGCTTGTTGTCTAGTTTTCAGCTATCTTAGGTGATCGAAAACCTCCTAGAAAGTCGGGTTTTTAACTTTTAGATCAAAAAAACTCATTTTTAATTAATTTTTTACACTAAAACACTTAAAAAAAAGGAGCTAAAAACTTCAATAAACCTATTTATGACTTTAAAATAGCAAAAAAATGGTTAAAAATCACAAAAAAAAAAACCAAAATCACATAACTTTGCAAACCTCGATCTAATTTTCCATCGAGATAAAGGCTAAAAACAACAACCATTAAATTTGTTTCGTTGAATAAAAAACTTTTTAGAGAACACTAAATTTAATTCTTTTGATTGCCTAAATCATGACAAATAACAAATTTCTCTCTTTCGCTATTTTCAGAGACTTTCAATCTCTTCTCTTGAGTTGAAATATAAATTTAACCAAAATGAAAATTTTCATGAATTTAATAGTAATATGTATTTTGTCAATATTCTACATTTCAATCCTTTATCTTTTAATTTAATTTTTCTACCACAATTTCAAATTTAATCTCAATTTCAAATTTAATCTCATCTAATTTGACCCAAAAAAAGGAAAAAAAAAATAAAGGAAAAAAGAAAACAAATAAAAGGCATGAAAATAGGGGGGGGGGGAATATAAAAGAGATGGTGAGGTGCTTTGCAGTGAAGCATCATCACAAATCCCAGTTATTGTAGTAGTTTTGTTGATGTTAATGTTTAATTGGGGAGAAGAGTGGCATTATGATCAGGACAACAGTGATCTTTACTTCAACAAGCATGATTGCATGAATGCTAATAGCCCTAATGGTATTTTATTGTAGAATTACGATTAACAAGCAGTAACAGAAGATTAAAATCATTGATCTAAAGAACTTCCACGGCCTTGTACATGCCACATCCCAATGCCTTGGTAAGACGAACTACAAAAAAAAATAGATTTGGCATAACCAGCTACTTTGTACTCTATTATTGAGAATTACTGGATATAAATGTAGAATTCATGTAATGTCAAAACTTCTGGGGTAATATACATGGCAGAAAAGTAGCCCGTAAATAAGGGCCAGAATCCTACAAGAAGCCTATGTGACATTGCATTATATCATCCGAGGCTGCCTCCCTTGCCCAGCGTTCACCAAAAAAGTGCAGAAGCTCTACTTCGAGGATTAGCTGCTACTAGGAAAGGGTCTTTTCATTTCTTTTCTTCACCCTTTTTCACCCCAAGAATAATTGAAGTACGAAACCTGATTAGATAGAGGAAGTGTCAGAAACCGAAAGGTGATTTTTTTCTGTTTCCACCTTCTCCATATTGTTCATTCCACTTCCTCAGCTCATTCATACTTGCTGCGTCAAAGGAAACTGAGGGCCCCACCTATACAACAAGTAATAGATATCAATCTACCACAGATTTCATAATATCAATGTGGAGAGTGCATGATTTTGCAACCCATCTTAACCCTGTATCAAACTGCTAAGAACAGTCAATTAACTAAATTGTTACCTTTGCTTTTGACTGAATGAAATCTTCCAAATTAAGTGGTCTTAATGCCGGAGTTGCACCATTTTTGCCACCCTGTAGAAAAAGTGACCAGGTGGAAAAAAGAGCAGAGTCAAATACTTGGCCACAAATCAGATGTAAAATGACTTCAGGCAACACATGGTAGGAAGAATTAGAAGTCTGCAGCTGGAGGAGGGTTGGTTCAACCGGCAAACAAGGGTATTTCTGAGGTGCTTCCCTAGGGCATTTGGGGCGAGGTCTAAAGTTCAGGAATCAGGATACCGTCTGCTGTGTAACCTAACTAAAAGGCAGTAATGATTTTCTGCTCTTTTACAATTTTCACACAATATACAATAGACAATGGACACTTGATAAACTAACTATATTAGAAAGAACAGTTTTTTTTTTTTTCATGCTATGCCACAACCTATTGCATACCAGCATTAAATTGCTTTCTTATATTTTGCGCAAGTCATTAATTGTTGATGAAGGTACCTTGCAGATCATATGTTCACAAAAACGTGGGGCAATGAGAAATGTGGCAGAAACATCTAACCTGTTTTGCTTGCAAAGACATATAAATATTCACTGTTTGGATGCTAACCAAACAGGTGCCCTAGTTTCAAATTGAAAATAACATGACCAAATGCAAGAGGTATACATGCAAGGAAAGATGACTATCATCGAAATTAAGATCAAAACTAGCACTTCACTTCACACACTGCCAATGACACGGCGTATAGCGTGGTTAAACGTTAGGGTTCTCAAACCCTAAAATTACAGACCTAAACTGTAGAGAAATTTCGAGAAATTCTCTAGTGTTTTATTAAAAATCTTAATCTTCTTCTCAAAATAAACCACACATCCATTCATATTAATTTTAAAAAAAAATTATGGGAAAGAATTCCTAATTAAAACTAAAATCATTTATAGAAAAGGATTCCTAATTAACACTTACCTGGTTAAAAGAATCCATCTAGCATTGGGATTCCTAAATGGTAAATCACTAATTAACTTAAAGTCCTAATCTAAATAGAAAAAAGAATCTAAATACAACAAGAAAAATAAAAACAATCTTGCATAGTAACTTCCGAGCCTTATTTAAACACCTTTTCCGATCATCATGAAATTTTAACTCAATAGAAAACAGGGCATTCAGAATCTTCTGTCAAAATTTTAGCTCGATCCAACGGTCAGATTAAAAATTATGCTTGATTTACCAAACTGTATCTCGGACTCTTATTAAACTCCTCAAAACCTAAATTTTAACCATTAATGAAATAATACAATAAACATTATTATGCCAAGAATATGAAAGAAATTTCCCCACATCAGTTCCCTCTACTTCCAAAAAACTCGCCCTCAAGTTATCTTCAAGAATTGAATTCTTCCACTCTAAGCGAACAAATATTTTGAATATAACATTGTAGCCAGCATTTTCACAAAATAGCATGTCCTTGACTGGTGAACTTCAAAATCAAATTTATATGCACATTTTAAAGGAAATTCCATATTTAATGTTCTATTTTCTACTCCAAAGTCCACTTGTAGTTTTTTCACACTTTTTGTTTTTCAAGCTTGACCTTATTATCATCTGTGACTTACAATACTTCAACCTTTAAATATAAAGAAACTTCAAGATAATCTTTGAAAATACTTTATGGAGAATTGTAAGAAATTACCATGTCCTCCATGTCTTTGTTTATAAGATTTTCATCCATGACTGAAAAATCATTGTTTGTCACTGGCTTCTCCAACTTAAGATCAAAAGACTAAAATTGTTTGTCAACAACCTCTTAGATCACGTTATCTTCAACATGATTAGATAACTTTGAGATTTTTGCTTTCACCAAACTCCTCTATGTTTTTCCTTCTTGCCTTTTGAGAAGGTTGAATATAAGGCAAATAGTAATAATCTATTTGCTTATCCACCCAATATAAAATCTCTTCATAATCATCTTGTATAAACTTCAAAATTAATGATTGTCTCAAATCTTGCCAAGATGAAATTAAATGCATACGAATAGAATTTTAAAGTCTAGAGATTCAAACCACCATTCTCTAGCACCACAAGAAAGTTTGTATACGATAAATCCTACTTTTAGTTGATAAGGAACCTTATTGAAATAAAAGCTTCCAATTCTGTCAACCACTTAATAAATCTTTTCTTTGAAAATCTCCCATTATTGAAAGGAATCTCATCAAATTCAAAAGCAGGTCTAGGATTTGGTCTGTCTCGAGGTAAGTCTCCAAGCAAGTTACTCTCCTCTTCACGATCCCTGTTTGCATTACCCATTAGCCGAGCTAACTGTTATGGTTTGCTCCAAACAATCTAGTTTTTGTTCCTGGACCCACACAGCACCACAAGGGACCTCCACTCTTGCATTGCAGAGTGGGTTGCTACTGTCTTCATCCATCAAAAAGGCCAAACTACTCTAATATCAATCGGTGCCATATAACTTGGTTAAAAGCTAGGGTTCTCAAGCTTTATGATTACATATCTAAGCTATAGAGAAATTTAAAGAATACTCTCTGGTGTTTTATTAGAAGTTTTAATAATAATCTTCTTCTCAAAATAAATTAGACACCTCTATTTATATTGGTTTTAAAATTCTTTATGGAAAAAAATTCTAAATTAAAACTCAAATCTTTTATAGAAAGGATTTCTAATTAAGACCTACCTAATTAATAGAATTCATCTAGAATTTCGATTCCTAAATAGTAAAATACTAATTAACTTAAAGTTCTAATCTAAATAGGAAAAAAAATCTAAATACATCAAAGAAAATAAAAACAATCTCGCACAGTAACTTCTGAGCCTTCTTTGAACACCTTCTTGATTTCCAATCATCATGAAATCTTAACCCAATAGAAAACGAGACCTTTAAAATCTTTTATCAAAATTTTATCTCGATCCAACATTCAGATTAATATTTATACTTGATTTATCAAACTGCATCTTGAACTTTTATTAAACTCCTTAAAACCTAAAAATATTGACCATTAATGAAATAACACAATAAACATTATCATGCCAAGAATATAGAAGAAATTTCCCCATGTCAGCCAAGCACAAGGATGCTAACAAAAACAGACATTGGGTGCCCAGGACCAGTATAAATTGAAGGAGAGCATAAATCATGGAAAAAAATATATTAAACTCAATCACCTTTTCTTCTGCTAAAAGTTCTTCGACTGGTCTATATGCTGCAGCGATACATAGGTTCTGAAAAACAAAATTTGAGACAATTAAGGCCATATATTTTCTTCCAAGAAACGCAAATTTGAAATTAGAAGCAACCAATACTGCATTACCTTCAAATCACTTCCGGAATATCCCTCAGTTGCATTTGCAAGTTTGTCAAACTGGAAGTCAGCTTCTAAATTTTCTCGATTCAGAATTATTCTGAGAATCTTCATACGATTTTCAGCGTCTGGTAGGTCCACGTGTATTCTAAACAATGATACAACACAATTATACAAGTGATATTGCTATTGCTTGAAACAGCAGCAGACACTACATATGGAAACATGGCAAGCTTCAAACAGCAGCAGACATATGGAAACATGGTAAATATGATTTCTTAAACCAAAAGATAGGCTGCAATACTAAAAATACCAAGGCATTTCCCCAAGCAAACTTGCCTCCTAGGTAACCGGCGGATTACAGCATCATCAAGATCAAATGGTCGATTTGTGGCACCAAGGATAAGGATTCTCTGGCTATCTTTTGATCGCAAACCATCCCACGCTGCCATGAACTCATTTCTCATTCTTCTTGTAGCTTCATGCTCAAAAGAGCCACCACGAGCACCAAGCAAACTGTCAACCTACACATACAAAATCCAGTTAACAGAATAGCATTCCGAATGTAAGAGGTGTTTAGGAAATGTCATAAGAAAGTAATGTTCACGCTGTTTGTTGTCAAAATGACCCCAAATGAGGTAGAAAAGGGAAAGGAAGATTATTTATCAAAACACCATTCACCTGATTATTGTACAGACACCTACAGGCAAGAAATGGTGAAACTAGAGAAAGATGAAATTTGTTTTCCCCAATTATTAAATTATGACAACATTTTCTACAAGAATTTCTCCAGATACTGAAAAGTTTCTCAATTTAAAAAAAAAAAGTTTCACAGCACAATTTGTGACACAATGATACAAACAACAAATATTTGTCACTTTGCAAGGACATTAGAGACCTACAATTTACAGAGAATATAATTCAAAATCAATTTCCACCGATATTTTAACACTTAACCCATTAATCTATCATAAATCTCAGTGACGATCATGAGACAGGCCATTGGTGCACACAAAAAAAACTGTTATAAGAACTCCATGGTCATCTTATTTGCTGAGGAAGCTTCACCAGCATCCAAATTGAAGTAGTCAGATTAAGAACTAGAAGGGAAGATAAGGATGAAGGTTTGCGAAGATAACTTTCATATTTCCCTGTATTTTGTAAACAACATTTTTATTGCATGAAAAAAGAAGTGAGATTGATCTGTTTCTGGAAGTTCTCAGTGTTCCACAATAGCTTCTTTCTATTATTCACATCCTGACTTTTACTAAGGGTAAAAATTGTATACTGAACAATATTATATCACGAGGACAACGAAATTTAACTTTACAAGTGCAAAAGTTGGTTTCTTTATGCAATGCAATAACCAGTTTATTTACTTTGTCACACACACACTCATGCACACGCGTACACTGAAAAGGGAGAAACTCACCTCATCAACAAATATAATGACAGGAGCCAGCTTGCTGGCAAAGGAGAAGAGAGCCTTTGTGAGCTTTTCAGCATCTCCAAACCACTGTCTCGGGAAACAGGAAAACATCAAGTAACATACAGAAACAAAAGACAATGACTAAACAAACTGAAAGTACTCAGCTATATCAATAATCAATGATTTAGCAGCCAGTATTTTGTATAGAAGACATGTTTCTGAAAAACTACCAACAGAAGCATATGTATACCGGTGCTAATTTTTTTCTCAAATTTAATGTAAAGAAACAAGATAACATACAAGCAGGCATTTATGTATATGATAGCCTTTGTATCACATGCAAAGCATGCGATGCTTTGTCCTTTATAACTTAAGTTGATGTTTTTAGATCAATATCAGTTTGGAAGTGTTAAAATGCCATGAATTCATATATCACACATAAGAAATGAAATACAGAGCTTTTGAGCTTTGTGCTCTTGTGTCTCTGTACTCTTTTGTCCCATGCATCCTTAATAGGTTTAGAACCCACTGGCAGGATGAATTTGTTACCTGACTCTTTCTGGAAAAAAATTGAAAATAAAAGCAGTTCTTTTATTGTGGGTAAAAGAATGTGAAACATGGCTAAATTCTTCATCTTGGAACCTGAACCTCACTTAATGGATACAACATCCATTTTTTATTGTACCTTTGAAGTAAGAGTTGAACCAGTTATGCTGATAAAGTTTGCCCCTGCCTCTGTTGCAAGCGCTTTGGCAAGAAGGGTTTTCCCAGTTCCAGGAGGTCCAAAAAGCAAAATCCCTTTGCAAGGCTGGAAAAAAGCTTTACAAAATCACACTCTGAAATAAGGCTAACAAATAATTGTTCATGTGAAGAGTAAAATCAGTACCCGCAGCAAATTTCCATGAGAGAAAAGTTCTGGTCTCCTCATTGGAAGAATGACAAGTTCATTCAAAGCCTTCTTCACTTCTTCAAGAGCACCAACGTCATTGAATTTGACACCAATTTCACCTGGAGCTACCACAGCTGAGATAAAGTTGCTCTCATACTCATCCTTGGCCAAGTTCTGCTGATATTTATATTCAATAGAGATCAGCACATAGTATGTAAAGCTTTCAACATACTCGTAGCATTGAGAAGAGAAAATGTATACACATGCCTTCAAATTCTGTGATGGCTTTTCAGATATGGTTTCTTGCTCCTTCAACCTCACAATTGCCATCTCAAGGCTTCCCATGAAAAAGAACAGATATCAGCTTCTAGGTGCCAAAAATTTGACTAACATACAACGATGGGGTAGGCAAACCTTTCTCGGGGCAAAGACAATCGATCCCCTTTTATGCATGGGAGCAGGCATGATGATAAGTAATGATTCTTAGCCCAGCCAATGACTTTTTCAGCCTCTGAGGAAAAAAGAAAGAAAAAAAGAAATTCTTAGCCCAGATCCAAATGGTGTATCAGAAAAGAAATTCTTCAACCTTCATTTGTAAAGTTGAACTTGTCAAACTAGTTAGGCTCGTAAATATTTTTGGAAAAACAACAGTAAAGTTTATCAGGTTGATATTAAACTTGAGACTTTTTTCTGGTGGAGAAAACTTTCATTTTGTATTTCTCTTCCCTAAAAATCCATAGTCAACATAAGGATATTGTGATCTTGAATACGGAACCAACAGTTCAATAATAAGCTGAAATCGGCTCAAATAAAAAGCTTCAGTTTCTTACTCCGCTTTGTTAGAATGAGGCCATCAGTATTTATATGCAATAGGTCCATGCATGACATCTCATTTTCTTCAAGAACCTGCAATAGAATTATATCAGTAAATTTCAAAGACAAATGGGTATCAAATTTCCTAGTGCAAGTTGCAATTTCAAATAGTCCACTCCATGCAACAGTTAAAACTAAAACACTGCTGTGATTGAAACGAACTTTGACAGTGACTCCCTACCTTGTGCAGTTCAATTAAATTGCTCCTTGATATCACAATTCTTCTGTCCTCTTCAACCTGTTTATTGAATGTTCTAAGAAGATCTTCCTCCTGTAAGAAGCAAGCAAAAATATAAACCAAAACATATAAAACCAAAACAAATATAAAAAAATTAAAGAGATAATGCCACATTTAAGATATAGTAGAGTACTATATATAATCAGGACAGAAGTCAGTGCAGTTTGACAAGAAGGATCTCTAGTTCCAACCCTACCATCTAAACCTGAAAGTAAGCTTCAGTCATGGTCTCACAAGACACCAAAGCCTGTAAAAGAATCCCTACCACTACATTTTCCTTAAAAGGAAAGCATATTCACTTAAGCACAGTCAGGCCAGCAAATAACATACTTTTGTTCAATTCTAGGCACTAAACGGCACACTATACATTTTTATTAAATTGTGCGAGTTAACAACTTCTTGGCTCCTAAATTAACATTTAGCTTTAGTAGAACACTGATCACTCATGCACTCTTATTGATTCTAAGCCATACATCACTCATCTTCCTAGAAAGCATGGTATCAAAGAATGCACTTTACAGGATCCCAAGAAAGAAGAGGGGCAAGGGAGGAAAGAATAAGTAAAACAAAAACATGAGAAACAAGACACTAGTACACAACAGTTATACTATACAACAAACATCTTTTCATTATTTGAAACAGATCAGAATAAATACAACAGTCATTTACCATCTTTTCATTATTTGAAACAGGTCAGATTAAATACAAAAGTCAATTACCTTTGGGGGATAGAGGCACAAAATATTGGTGAAGAGCTTAGTTATGTCATTTTCATTGGACCTCTTAGCACCTCTGAGTCCATCAGTGAGGTGCTTCAAGGAGAGAGGCTGAAAGATAAATCAGTTCTCAGTTAATTACTTAGAAACAATAACAAAGCTCAAAAGCTGCCTTGGATAAATATGATACTAATCAATAATTTTCTTTCAAATTTACAACGTTTTAAGAGTTTTGCAAGCCTTACCAGCTTTGCCAGCCGTCCAAGATTCGGGAGTAGCATTGTCTGTTGAATATGAGTTTCAGAGAGAAAAGATACTAATGAAAACAAAAAGGATGGGAGAGAATGGTATCTATAGCTTATGAAAACAATTGAAAATGGAATCAAATGCTTCCAACATGTATGTATGTGTGCATATAACTTGAAAAACTTTAGAAGCTTACAAATCTTTCTTTCTCCTTTGACCCAGTTTCAGCTTTGTTTTGCCCACATATCAAAACAACAGGACCTGATAATTTGTCAAACATTTCTTGCACCTTGCTTAAAAAATCCTTGCGGTTTGACTTGGGAACCGCCCTAGACAACCACTGAGAAGAATCTGGAAAATAGACAATAAGGGGTTGCACAGAACACAAAACCTGCAAATGAGGGAAGAACAAACATCAATTCTTAACAGCAAAATCAAGGAGAGGGACACTGGACAGGGAAAAGGAAATACCAGGCAATAATACCTCACATAAAACCTCCATCGCAATATAGCAATATTCTATCCCAGTGTCGGGATCATGCTCAATATCCTTAGCTACACAACAGCCAAAGTTAGGTTATTTACAGACACAAACACTGACAAATATATAGTTAACGGGGAAGCCAGTTTTAAATTTCAAAATTGACTTTTTAATTCAGAAATTCCAAATGTTGCTTCAACACCTCATACAATTTCCATACAGTTGATGACTGTGATCAACTTTACATCATTTCAGTTTAAATAGGTAGTTAAATCCTCACTGATGCAAGAAATTACCATCTATCCAATAAACTGGTGCTTTTGCAGGCTGCTCCATGAGCTTCTCATCCTTCTCTCCATCATCTTCTTTGTTGTCATTACCAATATCTAAAATCACAGCGACTCGATCTCCATTCACCTCATATACCTCCCCAAGTTGACCGCTTGATAAAGGCCTGAAAACATAACACTCTCTGATCAAAAGTTCTGCCTGTCAATTTTATGAATATAAAAGTTCATGCACTGTAATGCCAATTGAGTTAGTGTTCTCCCACAGCTGATGGCCAAAACTCTCTGAGCTTTGATAGTCCAAGGCAAAGTACAAGTCTGATGAGACTAAAGGTGTAATTGAGCTGTTAAAGGAAATGAGAACTTATATCTGGTTAAGGCAATTCCAAAGAAAATTTATGGCTAGAATGATTATCACCAGTTTCACTTGACATTAGTCCAAAGGGTAGCATATAAGGCTAAATCATAAAAGGTGAAGAAGATTTCATATGCTGCATCATCAAAGTTGAGAATTAAATGTTAGAAGACAAAGCCTCGGAAAAGAAAAGGACTGTTCATTTATTCACCACTCTTTCTACTCTTTCAAATTGTCAAAAGTAATATGCCTACAAATCTGAAAGGAAATGAGAGCTTATATCTTGTTAAAGCAATTCCAAAGAAAATTTATGGCTAGAATGATTATCACAGATTCACAAGTTTCACTTGACATTAATCCAAAAGGTAGCATACAAGGCTAAATCATAAAAGACGCAGAAGATTTCATATGTTGCATAATCAAAGTTGAGAATTAAATGTTTGAAGACAAAGCCTCAAAAAAGCAAAAGACTGTTCATTTATTCACCACTCTTTCTAATCTTTCAAATTGTCAAAAGTAACATGCCTACACATCTGAAAGGAAATGAGAGCTTATATCTGGTTAAGGCAATTCCAAAGAAAATTTATGGCTAGAATGATTACCACAAGTTTCACTTGACATTAGTCCAGAGGGTAGCATACAAGGCTAAATCATAAAAGATGCAGAAGATTTCATATGTTACATCGTCAAAGTTGAGAATTAAATGTTAGAAGACAACGCCTCGGAAAAGCAAAAGACTGTTCATTTATTCACCACTCTTTCTGCTCTTTCAAATTGTCAAAAGTAATATGCCTAAAAATCTGAAAGTTGCTGTGTTTGCCCAAAAATATGAACTTGGAAAAAGCAGGGCATGCAATGCTGCCAAAAGATTGTGATAGCAGCAGAACACTATGTGACCTCAAAGTTGTCTGTATGTCAAACCACACCAAATCTAGCAAGTACTACCAGAAACGCAGCATCAACTGATTATCATCTAGAATTGTGCACCAACAGTTTGCTGGTTACAACTTCATCAGAATCATCCACTCTATGAAGAATGTATTGCCAAGGACAATAGTTGTCACTTAACCTAGTAAACAAATATTGAAGAAAAGCCGTTTAGCTAATCAATTCAAAGGTGCTGATACTATACAACTTTGCATTTGTCTCTTGTCACATCTATATGCTGTAAAGTTGCTGAAAGGAAATTATCAGTTTCCTACTGATACCTTAAAGTTTCATATGAAGACAAACATATATTAATTGTTTCCTTTTTAGACAGTACATAAGGCATGCAACTGTTATCAGCATGACCAGTGATGTTTTTAAGCTTCATTCAGTTTCTATGTATTTGCTTCAATTAGTTAACTATAGCTATGCAGATCTTGGTGTCTTTATAGCTACAAGTTCTGGTTGATTTAAAAAATTTCTTGTAAAATCAATAAGCTAAATCCCTGGTGCAAAAATATTTGATATGCTTCAGAAAAAGGGAAAAAATGATTGCTACACTTAAAGTACTTTAAAAAAGTTACAGAGATAGGTCTCCATCCCAGACAATTATCCTTTAAAAGAAAATTGTCATGATTAGCAGGGTAGCTGAAGACTTTTGGAAGGATGTGGGAACTGTGCTAATTAGTTGGAGCATGTAAGTATTTTAACTGTTTGATTCAACATAGCAAATGCATCTACATTTGCTCTCTAGAATGGACCAAAGTTGGAATTGCTTGATTCAGAATATAAATGCAAAAGCACACATCAGAAGGCAGGAACCTCTAATATCTCCATCTTTGTGAACCATGTAATCCCACCCACCAAAGAAAATAATTCTGTCTGGTGCAATAATCACAAGAAAGACTGCACAAATGAAAGGAGCTGCCTTGGAACTGTATGCTGACAGAAAATGAAGCAACCAAGAGCACATTCAGCTCCAATAAAATGTCAGCGGTGCAATGGCATCTATATCAACGTTAACAATAATAATCACATTTGAAATGGACACAACACAAGAATCGTTTGAAATATGCATTGCCCTTTTCAGCTACTTCAGGATAAATTGGTTTTCTTGACTTCATCAGGGTCTTTGGTGCAAAAGTTTTAAAGGAGTATCCATACCAGACATGTAGAGAGATTGGGGAGCTTTTTTCTTCTGATTATGAAATTTTCTTGTTTTAATTTTTGTACTACAATAAACCTCTCCTAACTTTCTCCTATTGATGAACAGGAAGGAAAAGAATGTCATCTACGTAGTTTTGTTCTACACATCAGGACGAATTACCAACCCACCTGCCACGGATAGTTGTATAAGCATTTTTCAGACCATCAGATGTTGGTATCTTCCCCAATATGACCCTGTGATGTCAAAGTTTATGGGGTTGATGAGTTTATGCTAAATGTTTTTAAAAAGAATTTACCAGAACACCCTCTTATCATGATACCTGTAGTCATAATAGTTAGGCATCAAACCAATAAATAGATTGACACCATCTTATTTTCAAATATGTGCCTTTAGCAAACCCGTATAAAATACATCACATTCTTTTAAAAAGAAAAGAAAATCAAATTAAGAACCAAAAAAAATAAAAATTTTAAGGACAGGAAATTGCCCTAACCATGCATAAAAAATTCAAACTGTTAGATGCAGAAATAGCACATTGACGTGGGGAAATTTCTTCCATATACTTAGCATAATAATGTTTATTGTATTATTTCATTAATGGTTAAGATTTTTAGGTTTCGAAAAGTTTAAGAGTCTAAGACATGGTTCGGTAAGTCAAGCATAACTTTTAATCTGACAGTTGGATTAAGCTGCAATTTTGATAAAAGATTTAGAAGATTCTGAAGGCCTTATTTCTCATTGAGTTAAAATTTCATAATGATTGGACATTAGGAAGGCCTTCGAATAAAGCTCAGAAATTACTGTGCAGGATTGTCTTTATTTACCTTGTTGTACATGGATTCTTTGTCATGTTTAGATTGGAACTTTTAATTTAATTAGTAATTTACTTTTAAGAATTTTAATACTAAATGAATTCCATTAATTAGGCAAGTTTTAATTAGAAATCCTTTCCTATAAAGGATTTTAGTTTTAATTAGGAGTCCTAGTTTATTTTGAGGAGAAGATTATTATTTAGATTTTATAAAACACCAGAGAATTTTCTCTAAATTTCTCTACAGCTTAAGTATATACCTTAGGGCTTGAGAACTCAAGCTTTTATTAACGTTATACATCGTGTCAATTGGTATCAGAGTAGGTTGGTCTCTTTCATGGACAAAGATGATAGAACCCACTCCGCGATGCAGGAGTGGAGACCTTCCAAGTCATTGTGCCGGCTTAGGAGCAGAAACTACGTCCTTAGGAACAAAGGTTTGTTCGTTTGGAGCTAACCATAGCATATCTAGTTCGGCTAATGGGTAACGCAAACAAGGATAATGAAGAAGAAAGGAACTTGCCCAAAGACTTATCTCGAAATAGGCCAAACCCCAGACCTATTCCTGAATTTCATTCTATGATGAGAGGTTTTTTAAGAGAAGATTTATTAAGTGGTTGGCAGGCAGAGTTGGAAGCTTACTTTTAATTCAACAATGTTCCTTATCATCAAAAACAAACTTTAGAGAATGGTGGTTTGAATTTCTAGACTTTAAAGCTTGTATTGATATGCCTTTAATTTCATCTTGGCAAGATTTGAGACAATCATTAATTTTGGAGTTTATATAAGATGACTATGAAGAGATTTTATATTTCATAGACAAGAAAATAGATTATTATTATTTGCCTTGTGTTTAACCTTCTCAAAAGGCAAGGAGGAAACACTTGGAGGAGTTTGGTGAAAGAAAAATTTCAAAGTTAACCAATCATGTTGAAGATATCATGATCAGAGAGGGTCAATTTCAATCTTTTGACCTTAAGTTGAAGAAGTCAGTGGCAAATGATGATCTTCCAGTCATGGGGACATGGTAATTTCTGACAATTTTCTTAAAGCTAATATGGAAGATTATCTTGGTGTTCCCTTACACACAATGGTTAAAGTATTAAAGGTCATAGATGATGATGAACTCAAGTTTGAAGTTAGAGAATGTGTGGAGGAACTACAATAGTCTTCATAGGAACAGAAAATATAACACTAGATATGCATTTTTCTTTCACATGTGCACACCATAAATTAAATTTTGAAGTTCACTGGTCAAAGACATGCAACTTCATGAATAGACTAGCTACAATGTTATATTCGAAGTATGTTTTCCTTTGGAGTGGTCGAGTTCAATTTGTGACAGATAACTCGAAGGCGAGTTTTTCAAAAGTAGAGTAGACTGACGTGGGGAAGCTTCTTCCATATTCTTAGCATAATAATATTTATTGCATTAATTCATTAATGGTTAAGATTTTTAGTTTTTGAGAAGTTTAAGATTCAGTTTGGTAAATCAAGCATAACTTTTAATATGACCATTGGATTGAGCTACAATTTTTATAAAAGATTTTGAAGGCCCTGTTTCTTATTGGTTTAAAATTTCATGATGATCAGAGATCAAGAAAGCCTTCAAATAAGGCTCAAAAGTTACTATGTAGGATTGTACCTTATTCCTTATTGCATTTGGATTCTTTTTTCTATTTAGATTAGGACTTTTAATTTAATTAGTACTTTACTATTTAGGAATTCTAATGTTAGGAGAATTATATTAATTACTTAAGTTTGAATTAGAAATCATTTACTATAAAGGATTTTGATTTTAATTAGGAATCCTCGTTTATTATTATTCAGATTTTATAAAACACCAGAGAGTTTTTTTCTAAATTTCTCTATAGTTTAGGTTAGTAATCTTAGAGCTTAAGAACCATAGTTTTTACTCACTCTATACACCATGTCACATATCAATATTTCAAACAAGCAAAACCACAAAAGAACAATACACAACATGCCACTAATAAAATGTATAACAAAGCAGAGAATCAAACCCCTTAAGATCTATAACAAGTCCTTCAATAGATTATTGAATGAGTTACAAATTCCTTGTATAAATGCATTTTCAAAATATTTAATTATGTTATTGAACTCACTATTATATTAGTTGTGTAAAACAAGAAAAAGCTTGTTACATCTCTATATGCCAAAAAAAAGGGAGATGAAAAGGCACCTGTCATCAGCCTCAATGCGTATGGACGGCCCAATGTACTTCACCCGATCCCCTAGTAAAAGATGAACAAAGCAAGATAAATGGATGAACAGAGAAAACCAAAAAAAATGCCAACCTTCTTTTGAAAAAAAAATTCCAATAAAGTGAAACGACTAAAATCAATACTAACAAAAATATACTGTGAATATTGATAATTGAATTTGTTCAAATAGAAGATGAAACAATCAAAATTGAACTACCATCGCAACATAACACAATCCAAGAACAGCCATGCAAACATCTTCACCTAAAAAACATGCAACAGTTACTACTATTAGAAACATTGCCACCACAAAGCAAACTGTAATGACTGCCTTAAGCTAACAATGGACACAAAGTTTATTGGAGAATCATCTTTGCACTCACTTGTTTCAAAAACAGAAACTAGAGAAAGAATACATTAACAGTCAAGGAAAAAAACATATTACAGAGCTTAGTTCTAAAATGGCAAAAAAATAAAAGCACAGTGCAAGGCTAGCTGGAAATAGTTGCCTTTGTTAAGTGGCCTTTTGGGGATCTCAGAAGTGCCTGCGGACTCATTCTTTGAGGACTCAGAGGAACTGTCACATTCTCCAGAAACTCTCTGCCACAAAATGAATACACAATAAGAAATCCTATCATGTCCTTACTGGAAAAAATTGTTTCTATTGGCCAGAAACTAGAGAATATTTACAGCTTTTCACAGTTGTCAAGCCCACAATACAGAAAATAAAAATCCTAATTATGAAAAAATTGAAAGCAATAAATTATAATTATGAAAAGTTCAACAGCAGCCATAAATTCATAAAGATCGGCTGCAAAAAGAATCAGAAACAAATAGGCAGGCATATTAAAAAATCAAAAGCCTTTTTTTCTGACATCATCATCAGAAGTCTCTTCCCTTCAAACACTCATGTCTCGTCTGTATCAAACAACTGGAGCTGCTTTCCAAGTCACTGTGTTATTCCCAATTCCAGACCTACTGTTGCTGAGATCAAGCTAGCATCTCACAGAAAACGCATTCCTAATTCCCTCCTAACCATTCCTCCAATTTGCACCGGAAGAGAAGCAATAAAGTACCTTCTATCAGACAGCTGATACTTTAGAGAACATACCTTCTCAAATTCTTCAAGGCTACAGGGAAGAAGCTTCTTCAAGGCTGCCTCAGCATTTGCCTCCAAGTCAACTGCATCGTCATCACTACAATCTGATTTTGCCTCTGCACTGCTTGTCCATTCCTCTTCATTGACTGCATCATTATCATCCTCAACTTCTGACTCCGAGCAACTCTCCTCTCCTGCACTATCATCTGATTCAATCTCATCATCACCAAAATCCTGGTACAAGATCAAATAATGATCATCAAAACTCAGTTTGGATATCAGAAATACAGAAATATCACCGCAAAAGGATACATTAATCTTACATAAGGAGCAAGAACACTGCTATCAAGCACCAACAGGGGAACTTGTAAATCCCGTGCAAGTGCTTTAACTGTTCTTTCCCGATAAAGCTCAGTTCCTGTAGATGGCATCATCACATGGCTAATCAATTCAAAAGCTCAGTTTTTGTTTTTACACCAAAAGGACTCAATAAAACAAATGGTTAGTAATAAACCTGGAACACTCTGGAGCATAATTCTCCCACTTGAAGATGTCAGACGGGCCCCATAGGAAGTGGTGCATTTTTTATGTTTCAAATGGGAAGTAACACATTCGACCAGAGTATTTTTGGTGTGCTCACTGGCAGAGAACAGAAATCATTTATTTCCTTCCCAAACTGATTGATTTAGTGATAGCAAAATCCAATGACTTTAAGATAAAAGAAGATATTGATGAGAAATAACAGAGACGAGTCGGAGTAATTACTTGATGTAGTACGGAAAATTATCCCAAGAAACATGTAATTTCTCCCATGGAACAATTCTCCTCAAGAATTCATTTTTAAACTTTTCTCGTCTAGTCAAAAATGGAGATTCCTTCCTTTTACTTTCTATAGCAAGCTTCTCATTATGAAGCCACTCCTTTTGATCTTGTTCCCCCAATTGAGCGTGTGCATCGCAATGCTTCGCATCTTCACTAACTCTTTCTCGCTGAGTCTTCTCATTATCAAAGCTAGCCCCATCTTTCACCGGGCCATGTTTATCCTCACTTGTATTCCTTCCATTGGCTCCCGAACTACATGTGCGGAATTGAATATTCGTCCAACACATATTAGACCTTATATGTAAACCACTATCACTATTTCCAAAGGCAGTACTCCTTGATGAAATTGAATGTAATAGCTGTCTTTTAATGAAACTAACATGTGAAAAGTGGTCCCTCACTACTGTTGTACAACTCAGAGGCCGATCCTGGCAGTTTGGCCTAATGAAATGCTTTGATGGATGAAAGAAAGAATACCATCTCTGATTCCTACACTTAAATATTCCAGTATACATTGCAGCTCCTTGCTCCTACTAACTCCTACAGTGCTGCAAAAAAACGAGGAGACTTGGTTCACATTAAATCATAAACTGTACTAAAACAAGAATTTGATTATAAAATCTAAGACGAACCCATTGCCACTCCCTATATATTCAACCAAAAAAGGGGCAGGCAACAAGCCCCCAAAAAATTGTAAAGCAGCAATGTATAAACATAAATGGCAAAGAACTATCGACATACGATTAGCAATTTTGCCCTTAAAAAACTATTCCTTTAGCCATTCCAATTATTCCAGATGAACAAAGAAAATGATAAATGAACATTTAAGGTCCCAATTTTTCGCTTTCTAATATTTTGAGCAATCAAAAACACTAACAAAAAAGAACTAGAATATAAAAATATAAGATGAACCCATTACCCTTGTAAATTCAAGTAAAAAAGGCTGTCAACAAACCCTCCAAGAATTTCTAATGCAGCAGTACACGCACATGAACAAAAAGAATACTTACCAGTTGCTCCAAAAAATCTTGATAAAGATTAATAACCTTAGTGAATTAGAAACTTCAAAACCTAGTTAAAAAAGTGAAGTCACATGCCCATATTACTTGCATACAAACAAGCTCTCTCTTTCTCTTCTTTTCTTTTTCTTTCTTTCGTTGTTGACAGAGAGAGAAGTAAAAGTGGAAGCAAGAGGAAATGCGAAAGTGTTGCTGATAAAAGGGAGAGATAAGATCTGGGGTCGAGAGAGAGGGAAGGGGGGCAGACAAGGATATGGAGGTGAGAGCGTTCGTTGTGGTCGCAAGTTTTATGTTGCAGGCAACATCTGTTGATGTAGGTTTCAAGGTTTTCTTTTTTTCTCTTCTGCTTTGTTTTAGAGCTTGCTAGAACCGTGCTTTTAATTTAAAAAAAAACAAATTAGTTTTAAATTAATTTTATTTTCATATTTTTGCATTATTTGAATAAAATAAATTTAAAATATATATATATTATTTTAATATTTTTAAAAATTTTATAAAAAAAACCCTTAAAAAAACTAATTTTAACACATTCTCAAACTTTTAACTCTTAAGTACTTAGGTTGTCCTGTTTTGTACATCATGGGTCTATGTGGGCTGGCGCTTTGGCCTATATTTTAGGACCGATTTGTTTTTATTACTATTGAGTATTAGTTTGAGTCAAATGCATAGTTTTCAGATCTGGTTTTAGATTTTGGGTTTTAACCGTGTCATCTGAAATAATTTTTTTAAAATTAAAATAATATTATTTTAATAAATAATAAAATAAAAATCAACGAATTGTAACTGGATTTTTGACCGGGTCAACCGAGTCACACTAGATTTTTTCTTTTTTTATTTTTTCAGCTCGATCCGGTTCCCGAATTGACCCATTGACCAGGCTGGATTTCAAAACTATGATCAGATAAGTAAAATATAAGATAGCCAAGCAATGTATTTTATTTTCAAATAAAATATTAATCAAATAAAGTTTAATTAAAAAAAAAAAGAATGATGGAATCTTAATACACCTATAAGAAGTATATAGGACCATAAATTTTAAGTCATCAAGTATCTATTATTATTTTGAAAAATAAAAAAGATTCCATTCCAATTAAGATTTATGAATTCCCTTAATCTGGGGATTTCCATTTGGATCCAATCAATGGTGAAAAAACTTTTGGGATCCTAATATTGGTGTTTTTAGGAAGATCCCAAAGCTAAATGCTCTTTGTTATTCTTTTTATTCAATCCACTTCCATTAATTAAAAATATGTATATATAATATAAGTACAGAAATCTACCATTAATGGTCAATAGGTTTATTAATCCAATTTTATGGAAATGGGCTCTTGTCTACAATAACAACAAAAATGGGCTCTAGGAATTAACAATGGAGGAGCTGGTTTTAATTTATGAAGTTGTTTAGTTAAAAAATTAAATTAAATTAAATTTTGTTTGTTTTAAATTATTATGACTTATGTTTTTTATTAGTTTTGATATATTGATATTAAAAAAATTTAAAAAAATATTATTTTGATATATTTTCAATTAAAAAACAATGTTCACTACACTTCTAAACAATCACTTACTTCACAGCCTGTGTGTTATTATGCAGTTCGGATAAAAAAAATTGAATGTAAGAAAAAATATTAAACCTAATCCGGATTTAAAATTAAATCATGTAAAAACTAATTTAATATAACCTAATAGACTTGATAGTTTTAAAAGCAATTCGGATGATAGATAAAAATTATGATTTAACTCTAAAATTAATTTTCAAGATAATATTATTTTTTTGAGTACTAAGATTAAGAAATATATGGATAAATATGGGCTTTGCTGCTTAACCAGCAAAACTAACAATTCGGATTGTGAATTCCATTGAGTTTGATGACATTGTTTTTTAAAATTATTTTTTATTTAATTATACGATAAAAAAATTATTTTTTGTAAAATCAAGAACAAAGATTATGGTAACTTCATTAAAAGTAAACTAAAATAAGTTATAAAAACCAATTCAAAAATAATCAAATATTAAAGAATGAAATTAAAGAGAAAAAAAAAGATGAAAATGTAAGATTAAAGGGGGGAAATGAAAAAAAAAAAAGATAGATTGAAGGATGAAATTGAAAATAAAAAAATTCAATACATACTCAATGTTAAATAATAAAATTAAAAAAATCAAAGAAAAAAATAACAAAAAAAAATGAAAAGGGGAGTAAAAAAGGTGGCTTTTACTATGTTTAATAAACTTATTTTTTAAAATTATTATTTTTATTTAATAAAATGATTAATAATTTAAAATGTAATAGGAAGGTTATCAATAAAAAATTAAATAAAAAAAACAATAAAAAATAAAAAATTACATTAAAAAGATATTTATTAATTAAAAAAAACTAGATTCACGTACCTAGGCGTAGTTAGGCCCACAAATATGATAGATCTATTTATTTTTTTATATGAGAACAAACGGCTTGTCATTTGTTTTTTATTAAAAAAAATAAATGACGCATTATCCATGTTCATATCATTATACGATATCTTATGTTAAAGTATAGTTTTTAATAGTCATAAAGGTAATCAAAAAATTAAAATCATTTTTTTTTATTTTAAAAACTGATTTTAACTTGTTTTTTTCTGAAATTATCTCAAAAATACATTGAGAACCTTTATAAACATATTTCCAAGCTCAAAAACACCCTAGAATTACTCTAAAAATAAAACTCAACCTACTAAAAGACAAAGAAATGCACCTTGATCATGTCTGTAGAGAAAAACCATCACTACTAAACTCCTTTTGAGAAAATGAATTCATTTCTCCTTCCCCTCTCTTAAACTCAATTATTAGTGCGTAAACTTAAGGGTTGAAAAAGAAGTTTGACAAAATTTGAAGGCAATCACAAAAAAATAAAATAAAAGGCACATTTTTAATGGTTAAAAAAACTTGTGTTTGCCTATAATGTTAATTTGGGTCTTTACATTTTAAATATTTTTTAATCAATAAAACTAAAATTATTTTTGTAAAATTAAACACCAACCAATACAAATATTTTAACGAAATAAATAAATATTTTAACCTGGTGATTAGGTACCCTTTATGGTAAGAACCAGCTACTTGGCGTGGATATTTTCCTTAAAAAAATAAATATATAAGTGTTTTGAACGTGTTTTTTTTAAAAAAAAAAATCAAAAAAGAAAATTGAAAATTTATGTGTACATCTAATAAAATAAATTAAAAATTATTTATATTAATAAATAAATAAAAATTCATTAATCATAAATAAATATAAAAATTAAAAAAAATAAAAGTTAAATATAAATTAAGATATTTGGTATCGTAACTTAGATCTTTGACACAGTTGTGTTTAATGATTTTGTTCACAAAAATTATTTTTTATTTAATTAAATGATAATAAAAATAAATACACATGAAATTGATTAAATAAAATAAATTACAAAATAAATATTATGTAATGTTACACGTATTAAAAACATAATCTAAAAATAAATATTTTTATTTTCTTAAAATAAGTTTCATTTATATAAAACATAAAGAAATTATAGATAAATTAAAACAATTTCTTAAAAAATTAAATGCATACAAAATAACTGTTATTTAAAAGAGGCTAGATAAACAAAAATAAAAGAGAGAATGAGTATTAATTTAAATATAATTTTAAAAATTATATTGAAAAAAACCATTAATTAAAAAAGCATTTTAAAAAGGAAAAAGCTAGTGTGTTGGTGCATGTGGTAAGGGCCGCCCTTATTTTTATTTTTGATGGGGCATTTATTTTGAAAAGAGAAGAAGTTAGATAACATGTTGTCTGATATTGCTCATTTTTCGGCCACCACGGTGGCTTGAAAAATAAAAAGAGAAGTTTTTTCGACCTGAAAATTGATTTTTCAACCTTTTTTTTAACCAAAAATATCTAGAAAACATCTTAGGTAACTTGATAAACTCTTCCATGACGTCAGAAAACCAAAAAAATCATTTCAAAACTTGAAATAAAAAATCTTACAAAGTTCAGATTTGTTTTTCTAAACAATTTCAAGATTAAAAAAACATCTAATATGAATTCCACTCATTAAATGAAATAATTGGACACCAATATTGATAGTTTTTGTGGCCGGAATCGGTGCCAACATGGATCTTCTCTTTCTAGTGTTGGGTTTTGGTAATTTTCTTTCACCTCTCTCAAACTAAGAACAAAAAAATAAAGAAAATAAGATGGATGTAATTTTAGAACCTAAATGGATGTAATTTTATAATTTAGAAAGTATGAGGACTATAATAAATATTTCACCCAAACTCTGCCATCCATTTCATCCGTGTTTCACTTGGAAAATTCAATCTCACCATTCCCTAACAACTTGGCCCATAATTAAGTTAAATAAGGGCTAAATTAAAAACAAATTACAAAAATAAAGTCATTGCGAAAAACTTTTACACAGTGCCATGCCATATGAGGGATCCACGCTAAATTCATTTATAGTTAATGATAACTCTACCTATCTCTATTTAACTATCTAATTTTTTTAAAAATATTTTGAGGAAGATTAACCACGAGAAAAATCTTTAGAAGAAGATTCACCAAGATATTTCAGATTTGAATTCCAATTTTTATAGATAATATTTAAGTATGTTTAATTTATTTATAGAAATGTTATAATTATAATTATGCAGTTTAGTCTCTTTTATTGTTATCACAAAAGATAATTTAAATTTGATAATTTTTTTTTAAAAAAAGTAATGTTTACGGTATAAATATACGGATGAACATATTCTCTTTAACCATGTGCATTGATTTTAAAATAAAAATAACTATAATTATACAATTCTTTTACAATTTTTTAAAATGTAAAAAATAAAATTATATTCTTTTACAATTGATTGATCAATAATTCAAAATAATGAATCAAGTTTACTAATACTTTCTTGAAAATCTAAATCAATTTAAATACTTGTAAATATGAAATACATATATATTTGATTATAGAAAAGAAAAAGAAAATTATTTTACACTGTATAGAGTCACATTTTTAATACCAATACTTGTCACTCTTAAAATTTATACAGAAAAACAATACAACATGTTAGCTAAGACCAGTACTCCTAGTGTGTGTTTAATATTATATATAAATTAGAGTTTTTTTTTCATAACAATAAAAACTTTTTAATAGAATTTATATATAATAATTAATTAATTAATTAAAAAAATAATATTTTAACCACAAAACAAAACACGAAAGCTAACGTGTGGTCAATGTTTTTTTTTTTAAAAAAAAAAAAACACAAAAGCAATCTCCATCGTTTGATCTTTATGAAAAACATGGTCGTGGGCCACTACCATGAGCCGACTCGGCTCGATGCCTTGAAGGAAGCCTTGGCTGAGTTCATCTCCACCCTTATTATTATTGTTGTCTTTGCCGATGAAGGGTTCGACATGGCCCTTGCCAAAGTCACAGACAGTGCTGCGGCTGCTGCCCACTGGACTCATCACTGCAGCTATCGCCCATGCTTTCGCTCTTTTCGTTGTTGTTTCTGTCGGTGCCACCATCTCCAACCAAAAAGCAACGGTGTCTTGCAGCAGTTAACAAATTTCTTGAGAATTCAGATTACTTGTTCTTGCTGATTAACAAACTTCTTTCAGGTTCCACATCAAAGTAACCAAAAAGAAAAAACCTTCAAGGTCTCCAAAGGGACGTCCAAGCAGTTTAGACTTGGGATTTTCACTAGGGGGTCTCCACTTCTAATCACAGAAACAGCGCGGTGGTCGTCTTGGATTGGGAGAGAGGATTACACTCCGTAATGTAGATGAAGGCCATCTTGAATCAAAAGCCACAGAATTCTCATCAACCCAAGCATTTCTTTCTCATTGGCAGTGGATAGAAATGTCAAAAGAATAAAGAACAAAGAGAACCTTTTAGGAAATTTTCAGAAATGGATACCAGTTGATTGCCGGAACCAGGAAATTTTATGGTGATGGGGAATAACTAACAACTATTGGTATCATTTTAGTTATTTCCTGAATGCACCTCGAAGAAAGAAACAATACATAAAAAACGCCGCAAGAAATTTCTTGCTTGCCTGGGCTTATGAATCATTTGATGCTACTGTTCCCTGGCGATGGAGATATCTTTCTTAAGGATTTGGTTTAGTGTGCAAGCATGTTTTGATTCATGACAAGATAAGCACAGCTATGGATGATCTTAAACACCTTCGCAGAACACTACGACTAATTAAACAACCTTTTTATTAAACAGGAGTGGATATGTTCATAACTAATCAACAGCCAACAGAATCGCATTTAAAGGAAACTATAAGAAAAATGGGAACAGAATGAAAAGCAAGCCATCAATCCAAAGCAGAGAAAAATAAATAGGGTTATTTCATTTTTCTTGGATCGAGAGAAATTTAGAAATTGTTGTCATCCATCATCTTCCAATACTCAATTCCCTCTCTATGGCTTCCAGGTAATGGTAGTTTCAGCTATCATTGATGTGACAACATAGGGATCCATGTTGGATGCTGGCCTTCTATCTTCAAAGTAACCTGTCAATTATAACGAAGTTATATAAGCTCATGCTCTTAATTTGAAATTGTGAGGTCATGAATCCAAATCAACAGGATGTGCTTTACCTTTTCCATCTTTCTCAGTATCACGACCAACACGGACAGATGCTCCCCTGTTTGCAACACCCTGTATGGTTTGGAAAGTGAAAAAGTTACTGAACAGAAAGCCAAATAAAAGGATGGCATGGTTCTATAGTGTGTGAAAGAAACAAAAAGGAAATTAAGGAGCTGAACTCACCCAGGAGAAAGTGTTGATATCAGCAGTCTCATGGCGACCTGTCAGCCTTCTCTCATTGCCCTCTCCGTAGGCAGCTATGTGTTCCTTGTGGCGCAGACCAAGCTTCTCGATGGCCTTCTTGATCACGGCAAACCCTCCATCATTTCTCATCGACTTGGTGCTGAGGGGAAAAATTAAGGCCAAACCATCAACAAGTACATTTTTTACATGTTTAAGCTCTAAAGAATCGAAGGTCTATGAGCATATAGTGAGGTCGTTTAAGAGATTTTGGTTTAGTGCATTACCTGTAGTTAGTGTGAGCACCAGCTCCATTCCAATCACCCTGGATATGGATATGAAAAACAAGGGATTTAATTAAATGCACAACCTTCTGAAACAAGCTGACAAAAAAATAGATTTGTAAGGAAGACAAACCGGGATTGGTTTCGGGTCAAAAGAAACCACAACGCCAGCGATTTCAGCAATTCTCTGTGTGACCACGCAGAATAAGATGTTGGAAGATTCCATTGAAAAGGAAAATATATTGACAAGAATGTCTTTGTAGTTGTGATACATACCTCAAGAATGTATCGAGCAACCCACACTTCATCACCAGCAGAGATTCCTATGGCTGGACCAACTTGGAACTCCCACTGTCAATTAATCCAACACATGAGCACGAATACTATATAAGTTTATTAGACCAGCAAAACAACAATGGTAATCAAAAGCATACCTGACCAGGCATGACTTCACCATTGATACCACTGATGTTGATGCCAGCATACAAGCATGCCTTGTAGTGGGAGTCAACAATATCACGGCCAAAAGATTTGTCAGCCCCCACTCCACAGTAGTATGGACCCTGAATTGCATGAACACAGAACTTGTAAAGTGACATTCGGATAATTTATTTTATTAATCATGCTCAGAAGATATCGAAACAAATTCCGAACCTGGGGACCAGGGAAGCCACCTACTGGCCACCCAAGAGGCCAGTTGATGTCCTTCTGGAGAAGAGTGTATTCTTGTTCAATTCCATACCTGATCATAGCATACAGGACATCCAGAATTAAGTATCAATGCTATTTGAAATCAAATTTATGGTCAATGCAATAAAAGAAGGCGATCCCAGAATGTTCATGAAACAAAATATAATTGCTACAGATAAATAATTCTCTTTTTTGCAAGCTAATGAATATATTTAATGGTTTCTGGATAGATCTTGAGTCAGTTTACGATGATTGACCTTTGTTGTTCGGGTAGAAAACAGCATTCTAGGTGTACAAGATTCTTTACATTCTTGTATTACGGTGTAGGAGCAAATTAGTAAGTGAAAGGCATGATCATCTATTATGCTATACATGATCATCATGATAGTTGAAGGATTTGGTCAAAACCATTGTTGTTTTCTGATGCTAACTGATCCTCACATGCCAGCAAATGAACAACCAACTACTAAATTCTATAAAGTCATTATTGTGAGGTGGTAGCTAAGCACTTGATTCTGTCACAGTAGCGGACACCTAACCAGAAGGGTTTTTTTTATCTTTGCAGACATGTCTACTACCACTTGGCAAAGGCAAAGTCCTAAACCAAAAGAGTTTTTTTTTCTGAAATTATTATTTTCATAGAAAAACCAAGGTCAGGCAAAAAATTGGAAAGGAAGTCAAGCCTTGGCAAAAAAAAAAAAAAAACACATCATGCTGACAAAATGTTATCATAGCATAGAGCAATTTCCGAACCTTATTTTATAAAACTCTAAAGCCCAATGTTGACTAATTCATGCCCCAATAGTTGACTCCAAATGAAGCATAAACAAATAAATTTGAAACCCCATGTAAATTATTCAATCATGAAGTGTAAAGAAAGTGATATCACAGAAGATAAAATGCTATAAAAAACACAAGCCGACCCCATAACACAAATCAACCCAGCTCAAAATGTCCATGTAGGACAAACAATTGCTTGGTTCAAGCCCTAGTTGCATTAGAAGCTCGATGACCTCACATAGTTCAAATTATTGCAACAAGAAACTTTGGAGAAGATGTGCAAGTTGTATACATAGATAAACTAATAATGTAAACAATTTATTTTAATTCCTGTGATGATGATGATGATGGTAACAAGAAAGTTTCCAACAACAATGCAAAGCAATTTATATGTGAGCGAGTCTATCAAATCCTCTCTTTAGACAGATCGAGACATATGGCATAACAAAACAATAAAACTGTACATTTATTTATTTCTAAATCTTCTTATTACCATAAATAAGTTGGTGAAACAAAACCAAAGAGTTCAATTTCTATATCAATTTCATACTTTTAAGCCCTAAATCTATAGTTAAGCATGAAAGATTTGTATTTGGTATTATAAGATAACTACAAATCTAACACATTTTTAAAATTAGTTATGAAGAGCATCTTCGATATTGTTAAAAAATAATTTTTAAAAATTTATTTTTGACATTAACATATCAAAACAGTTTGAAAATATATATAAAAAATTCATTTAAAATAAAGAAAAAAATAGAATTTTTTGAATTTTTTTTAAAAATATTTTTGAAATACAAAATAAGCTCTAAAAAAATATCCTTAAATTCATGTTGGATAAATAGTAAAAAATACCCTTTTTTTCAGTTTAACAAAACTATATAACCAATTCAATGGACTTTTAGCCAAGAAAAAAAAAATTGACTTGAGGAAAATATTAATGGCAACCAAGCTATGCACACATCCCACTATCTCGTGGTTAAAAAATTCAAACATATTAACCATTGTTATCGATAAAGACAATGACTTTGACCATTTTAAGATTCC
Organism: Populus nigra; assembly: GCF_951802175.1. NCBI lineage: Eukaryota > Viridiplantae > Streptophyta > Magnoliopsida > Malpighiales > Salicaceae > Populus > Populus nigra. The sequence goes on from NC_084865.1 coordinate 6,633,982, forward strand.
AAAGGGCACCATTGTCGAGTTGGGATGCGGATGTGCTTCGTATACAGAGGCCAAAAAAAATGTCATTTTAAAGAAAAGAAAAATAATGGCTTTGGACCCCTCGGAAAGGACACCGCCGTAAATCACAACCAAAATTGCCAAAATATTATATGGTATTTGATTGTGCGAGGATTATTCTTTAAAATATTTTTTATATAAAATATATTAAAATAATTTTTTTTAAAAAAATTATTTTTAATATTAACATAATAAAACAATCTAAAAATATAAAATATTATATTACTGTGACACAATAAATACCATCTAGCATGTGATAACCACAAATTAAACCATATTTTATATATCCATGTCTATAATATGTTACTACATACTGTATTATATATATAAAAGCTATTATTTTTCAGAGAGATGTTAGGTATGTTTTCTTCTGTAGAATCAGGAAAGGTAATTACCATGGCTCCTCAGCAGCAATAGCAGGGTTGCTAAAGATCTTGGCAGCATTGAACCTCTTGTTTGTTGGAATTGGCTCACCAGCTGGTGTGTAGGCATCACACATCACCTAAAATTTGGTTCAAGCCCAAGAGACATTATATTTCCCCTTCACGGGATTGATTCGAGAAAATTGAATCTAACGGCCAAGAATTAATTACCAAGATGTTGTTTCCTTTTCTAAATGGATCCTTGAATATTGCTTGTGGGCTGATACAGTCAAGATTCAAGAAGTAAAGGGATCAAACTGTTAGATGCAGAGGGAGAAAAAACCTGTTGATCGAACCCTCTTATTTCAAGAAAAATACTCAGCAAGATCTACCATTACTCGTCGAGAAATCATAGCATGGCCACTGATCAAGATCGAAAGCAAAGTGATATGCAAATTAAGAGTGATGAAAGATTGGTACATACTACAAAATGACCTCACTGTCTTCGCCAGGGGCCTGGCCTGTGCTAGAACCATCATAGTTCCACTTGGGAAGTTTGGCAGGGTCGGTCACGGGACCTGGCAGAGTCTGTTAAATACATCACAAAACTGAAGGTAAAACACTGGCCCCAAGTGATCAAGAACTCCAAAAAAGAAAGAAAATAAACCCCACCCTTGCTTTGCTCCTCAAATCCATTCCAGATCCACCAATCCTACACACACACACCAAAAAAAAAGTGTTAACATGAGTGAAACAACTTGGTGATCATGATCGTAGACTAAAGAGGGGAAAAAAGAGAGTACCATATGTATTCAGCAATGATCTTGTCAGTGGTATCAGAGAGATTGATGTTGATGAGATCATTAAGGAGAGACATGGTTGATACTGTGAAGAGGGTGGAGAGTGGCAATAGTCAAATAATCAAGAGGAGAGGAGAGGAGAGGAGAGGAGAGTGGTAGAGAAAGGAAGGCGTGGTGGGGGTTGTTAAGGAGAGGAGATTTTCCAAGTCAATGCCACCTTATTAAATTCTCCAACAAACAAGGAGGGTAAAACAAGAATTCAGGGAAAGTTCTAGGAAGAATATTCAACACGAACATTGCATCCCCAAAGTCAGGGAGTACCGATCAAGTTTATGGAATTTGTGGTTAAAAAATATTTTTATAAAAAAAATTAATTATAAACTTTTTATACAAAAATATATAATCCATAATTATAATTATAAAAGAATGGATTTTGTATTTTTATTTGATAAAAATATATATTTTTTATCTATAAATTCAAAATATTCTATCTTATTTTTTTAAAAATAAACATGTTATCTTACCTTAAAATAATTGTACCCTGAAAAAAAAAAAAACTAAAAGGAAATTTTTTTTTTAATATGATACTACCAAATATATGCAAATATTGATCAGCAAATTAAACTAGGTATCTAACTAGTATATTGGCCTACGCTTCGTAACAAGTTAATATTAAGAATATAAAAAATATTTTAAACGTTTTAGGCCTGATTTTGATGCGCAGCACGTATCAAGAAACTAGTTTCATATAAATTAGTTCATTTGCCAACGTTCCATTGCGGGCCGAACCATGTTTTTAAAAATGTAAAAAAAAGTTATTAATAATGCAGAGATTTTTTTGCAATGCTATAAACTCAAGCAAGACTATAAATTTTTAAGAGCTAGCTCGATATGAATTAGTTTATTTAATAGGTTTAAAGGAAACTTGGATGACTTTTTTTTTTTTCAAAATCAATGTTAAATGATAAAATTGAAAAAAATAAGGCAAAAAATAAAAGAGAACGTCGAGCTATGTAAACTTTTCAAACTAGTAATCAGGATATTAGACCAAAAATACCATAAATGAAAAAACAGTGAAACTCAATTCCCAACAAACATAATATCGAACGATGAATAATCACTATTATTATTATTATTATTACTTTTCTTATTGTTATTATTATCATTATTAATATTGTCACTATCATTATAACTATCATCATTACTACTATTATCAATAAGTAATATCATAATTATTATAAGTATTATTATCGTGATCACTAACATTATTATCGTTATTATTATTACTGCTTATACTATTTTTATAATTATTATCACCGGTACTATAACTAATATTATCATTATTTTTATTCTTTTCACTATCATTATTATTACTACTTATAATAATTATGATATTACTTATTGATAACAATGGTAATAAAATTGAAGAAAAAAATTCTATAAAAGGAATAAGTACAAAATAAAAAAATAAAAAAATAAGGACTAAAATTGAAAAACAACAAGTAAAGAGGACAATTGTGCACTTTAGCTGTCAAGAGAGAGAAAAGAAAGAAAAAACTAAAAAAATTGATCACCGGTGGCAATCCAACCATCATCAGCCTACACGCGCTACACCGTGTGAAAGAGAGCACGACTGCGTATATAGAAAAATGACAAATAGCCAGATTTGACCACGGGGCAGCGTCATATGCGCTACCTACTCACTGGTGCGTGTGGAACACAAGCTAGCAGCTTTTGGATTAAACAATTAAAAAAACATGAAAATACTAAAACACCCTTATGACCCTTTTAATTACACAAAATACCCATGTGAAAAATACTAAAATACCCCTAAAGGCAAAGCTTATTTTTGTCTTTTCTAAGGTTAAAGGTGTTATTTTACTGTACATGGAAAGTGAAAAAACCTGAAATAGCAGCCTGATTTTTTATTTTTATTTTTATCTTGAAGGCAAAGAAATATTTTTACGATTATAAAAATTATGAAAAATCAAGAAAGCCTTTAATTAACAATTCAAAATTTTATTGACTCTAGAGGTGAAAAAATGTTTTTACTGTGTTAAAAAATTTAAAAAGACACATACCACCCCAAACAATCTTTTAATAACCACTAAGCTAGAGGGAAAGACCAAAAAACCCCAAATCAAAGGCTTAAATTTAACTCATTCAAGGGTAAAATGGTAATTTCACTACTTAAATTTAACTCATTCAAGAGTAAAAAAGTAATTTTACTATAGCAATCCACAATAATATGTGTATAAAGCTATAGTGAAACCCCTTTGTTGTTTAGCTTTTGTTAATAGACGTGACAATTACTTTCTTTGTAAAAACTAATCATTTAAGATTCATGGGGCTTATGTTTTACTAGGTCAATGCATTAGTTTCTATGAAAAATTTGTTTGTAATTGTTTTTTATGATTTAGAATGTGTTCAATAAATGATGAAAAATTAATGAACTAGTCAAAAACTAAAGAATGCTAGATTTAATAGGTGTTTGAGAATATGACAGAGATTGCTTTTCAAATTGCTTTTTATTTAGAAATGCATCAAAATTATGTTTTTTTTTAAATTTTATTTATAATATCAACATATCAAAACATAAAAATATAAAAATAATTAATTTTAAACAATGTTTTTTGAATTTTAGCCAATCTTTGTTTCTATTCTAAAACTAGTTTTTTTAAATATAATTTCTCATTAACTCTTGAGTTTGGAAATGGGTGAAAAAGATAGATTTAGTCTTTGTTTGCACAAGATAGCCTAAGTAACTGTTAAAACATTCATCGGCGTGCTTAATTTGCTTGTTTCTTAAGTTTTGATATAATTATTATTCTTCAATTCATTGTCTATTATTCCATTATTAAAAGAGTTATTTAAATTAATCTCATTATTTTTATTAATTCGTTGAAAAAGCTTATCTATTATAATGTTGTTGGTTAAACATCTATAAAGAGCAATAAGATATTATTAGAAATAAACAGAAAAGCTTATAACAATGAATTATATAATGAAAAAGAGTGCTTAATTACCCAAGAACCCAAGATAAATTTTGTTTGCAATTTTTTTATGAATAGGTGAAAACACACGGTGAAAATTATTAATATTTGTTTGTGATTACACTTCTTATTCCATATTTAAAAAAATACACTCGACATATTACCATTAATATAGTTGTTAATGCTTTACATACGAGATAGGAATGTGGGAACTCAATCAACAAAAAAAAACTTTTTAAAATATTATAAGTTTGCTATTATAATTAATTTAATATCCAAAATGTTTCTATAACATCTTTCCCCTTTTTATTGCTTTTTTAATCCAACTTTCCCCCTTTTTTTTTTACTTTTTTATTTTTGTTTTGTTCTAACACGAAGATCAAGCTCAATACATTAGATGCAACATACGAATATGCTTTGTTTCTCTAAAAGCTTCGTTGATGTCCATTGGTTATTTTGTGTTCTAGCTGACCTCTTGCTTATTTTTTTATTCATCCTTATAGCTTATATTCTTTTTTTGGGAATGCCTAGTCTAGTTTTCCATCATAATTTATTGTGTTCAATCTGGGTTTTGCATCTTTCTCTGTATTTAAGAAATTTCTTTGCTTATCTAATTATTTGCTTTTTAGACATGGTTTTTCCTTCTTGAATTGAATTAGTATCTGGCCTCCTTTTTTCATTGAGTGTGTTTTGATGTATTTTCTCCTTGTCTTTTTATGTCTTTCCACTTACAAGGACAACATTGTTTAGGATTTTTTTTTCATTTTAATTTATAAAGAGTGTCATTGATGTTATTTGATATGAAAGCTTAATTAACCATCTGACTCATATATATTATGTCATATCATAAGATTGTATAGGTTTGCTTAGTCTTTCATGCAAGGTGCACCAATTGATACTTTTCTTGCTTTTTGTATCTTCAATGTCTTTTCTAGTTATCTTAGTTTAAGTATAATGATTAGTCTTCATTTATACTTTAATTGAATTTTTCATATTTTTCTCACACCTCCACATCCATGTGTGTATGTATACCTAACATGTCAAGAAAATTGGTGTTCGGCTAGCTAATGATTATATCATGATTTGTTATGCTTGGCACCTATAACCTAGGTTTGTTTTGGTTGTTCCTTTTAACTCATTGCTTCTTTCCTCCTTTTAGTTTTTCTTTTCTTTTCATGCCAATCTCATGATCACGTGGTCACGCAACCCATAATAAGATTGATAACGAATCTTGAAAAGCCAAAACAAGTCATATAGAAATGTGACAAGATGAAAACCTGTCCTAAGACACCATCACTATTGGAATAAGAACCTCTACCTACAAATACCAATTTGCAAACGAGAAGTATAAGGAGAATATCACGAAACTAGTTAATCTTTGTAGGTTAATTTAGTTCGTTAGAGGTTCTTTTTTTGCTCGCACTTGTTGCCAATAACTTTGTATGAAAGTAATAGCCGGTAATAATTTCAAATAAGTACCTCTTGCCATCCATTTGTATATATATTTTTGAATGATAACTATTGGTGCTCTTTTTTTGTTTTTCATCATTTCAGCGTTGAACCAAAACTCTCAATTCTTCACATTCTTTATTGATTTCCTTATAAACCTTTGTAATTCGTTCTGCCTTGTGCTCTTTATCTATCATCATAAAAGCATTATGATCACAAGTATTTGAAACTCGTGACCTAAATTTCTTTTCCTTACTTGTATTGAATTCCCTCCGATTAACTTTATGTTGAACTCCACTATTTTGTTGTCTCATCAAAGTCATCTCATCTTCCAGATCCTACATCACCTTAGTTATTAGCTCAAGTGTTTGAAGAAAGCTTGCATCTGAAAGATGTTATCTGCTTTCAATATAGTGGAGTCATTATTTTCAGATATCTTTGAATCTACAAAACTAATTAGTAACAAAAAAAAATCCTTATAACTCCTGTATTTCACACAATTTAAGGCTTTTCACTTAATTAATTTTGCCTTTTAGCTCTCGGCTCACCTTATTACTGTTATTTCAAAATTGAAAATCAATAAACCAAAGTCAATGGTTATCGTAACGCAATCCAAATATATATAAAGTGACTCAAGAATCAATAATATATTGAAAACAAGTAAAACAAAATTATCATTATGATTTCAAGAGTAACAAAGCAAATTCATACGAAATATAGATGATACGAAAATTCGAAATAAAACAAAATTTTTTTAATGAAAACACTTATTTGACTCTTAAATAACCCAAATATAAAAGAAATAAACTCAAAATACTAAAAAAATAGTACTAAACATGTTTTTATAACTAGACGCAAATCTGACACGTTACATAATTTTAAGCACCAAAACTGAAATTCAGACCAAATGATATTGGAACAATCTCAAGTTTGATATGTAGTATCCTTGTACCTTATCACTAATATATGTTAGTTTATAAATTGTTATCTTATGCCTAGGTATTGAAAACTCATATATGTTAAGTTTGCGATATAATTTAACTTAGAATCGAAACCCCAATCAAATGAAATAAAAAAGAGCCGAAATTTAACATATAGTGTTATTTCACCCCAAATAAGCAGTATATGAATTTTGAAGTGACTTTAAGATGGTTTGATTTGATTTCTCTATTTTTTATGTTTTCATAACAAAATTGAAACTAGATTGAATAGCATCTATTCTTCTTGTTTTTTTTTTTGGCCTTTTATATTACTTATATGTTTAAGGACAATTAAAAAAATATAAAAAAAACACTTTCTTTTTGTTATGAGATGCCAAAAACACAAAGAGCTAAACTTGTGAAACACAAAGAAATTTTTTTTTTAAAAAAAGATCCGACCTAATTTCAGAGCCTAGCTCTGATACCAATTGATGCATACTTGATGATCATGTGGTCATGTAACTCATAATTAGATTGACAACAAATCCTGAAAAACCAAAACAGGTCTAATATGAGTGTGACACAATGAAAATCTATCATAAGGTACTAACATTATTGGAATGAGAACCCTCACCCTACGAATACCAATTTATGAACGAGAAGTATAAGAAAGATGTCATGAAACCAATTAATCTTCGATAAGTCAATTTAGTTTGTTAAAGAACTAAGAATATAAGAATCTTTCTCACAGAAGTTGAATAAATTTGGCAACCATAATATTATCAAATATTTTTTTTATTTCATCCTTACAAAGAGTATTTATTATAAAACCCTAACACTAATGGGTTAGAAATTTGCCCAATTTAAATCAAGTCCAAACTAATTAAAATAAGGTTTAGATATAATAAAAATAAATAAAATAATAGTCCAAAACTATTTTTCACCCTTTGTTGTATATGACAGGGAAAAATACCTAAGATAAATAATTGTCGAAGAATACTTGCTGAACAAAAACATGATGCCTTGTAAAATAAAAATAAATTTCTGACCAGTTAATTCTTCATATTTGATATGGAATCCTTGTAAAATTAGTAAATCAAAGGTTACAACATAAGTTCTCAATAATATTAAGTACTTCTTGTAGTGAATGAAATCTATAACTCTAACGAAAACAATGTCTTGATGTCTTAAGTAAGTCAAAGACTTACTTATTATTGTATCCACTTCATTTTAGGCCTTAGAATAGACTAAATGAACACTCCTAATGAATCCTTTGATGTCATAGCCAGGATCACATCAAAATTTGACCCATGTGAAATAATCCTTAACAAACTCCGATTTGAACTTTTTTTTATGTATAGAATTGATTGTTCTAATTATTAAGTAAATATTGATCACAATGATGTTGATCACTTTTTATGATATGATATTCTTTCTCATATTTTACGACATGATAACTAGGATGATGACATTATTGATTCAGTTAGTCATGCATAAGTTAACGGTAGTGATTTCATTCTAGACAAGCTTTCAAATCAAATTATTATCAAATATTTATCATTTTCATGGCCGATGGCCTTTACTTTTATAACACACTATCAGCTTTAGTTGGTCATCTCCTAACCATGTTTTAAATTTGATTAATCCTATTATTTTCTTTTAAAATTATAAATATTTCATCATTTTATAGAGTTGAAAAACATCGATCTGACCTGTAAGTTCCTAATGATTCCACTAATAAAGGGTTTGTATCTACCTTTATCGCACTTTCTAATGTCAACCATAACATATATCTCTCACCTACTCAATAATCAAGATTATCTAGCCAGGTTTTTTTATAAAAGGATTTGGAAGTGTAAGCCTCCATACAATGTTTTTCACTTTCTTTATAATTCATTTTTTGATGCATCTTACTGTTTTTTCCTCATAGACTTCTTTAAAAATGCTTATACATGTAGATATGATGAATATGTTAGACTTTGGTGATAGAACTTTTAAATACAAGCATTGTAAACTATTTTGGATTAATGAACACCTTGAAGATAACACTTTTTTTTATAGGTGGTCAGTTGTACCAATAATGTTTTATTGATGTGTTTGTCAATGTTGAGAAAAGTTGTTTTGATTATATAAATGTTAGCCAAAAAGCTATAAAGGCATCTATGATGTTGTTCTCAAGGGTGATGTCAATGGCTCAATTACTGGAAAATCATTGTCCCTTCTTCTTTTATTGGTAGCCCATGGTATATATAATTAATAATGACCAAGACTTTATGGCTATATATAGACACTATAGTAATCTAAATATTTTTATTACATTTACTTGAATTTAAATTAACTTGAGATTTTAAGAGAGCTTCACAAAATAAAGATGTACAAATATTAAGATAAGCCAAATACCATTATACAAATTCATTAAGTTAAGCTTAATGATACGACAAGTTTCATTAAATCAAGGAAATTGTTTGGTCATACTATTAGTGGTAATGAACTTTTTTCCTCTTTTTCAATGGTGAGTAATTGTTGTATTTTCATTTTCATTGCTTTCCCACTTTTATTAGATGTTTTTTTATTGAGTTTTTTTAAATTACCATATTGCCATCTATTAATTTGGCTTGAATTTGAGTTCAAATGTCACAATGCTTAACATGTTGATTTGATCATATTAACTGAGATCCTAGATAAATAATCTAATCTTGAATGCTAAAACATTGTCTCCCAGTTTATGATTCATAATGATGTGAATCTAGAGGGTAAGAACTCTCTAATCTATAATCAAGATTCAATCTTAATCCAAGAAATCCAAAATCAAATTTGATGAAACTTGACCCAGTGATTATCTAAACTAAGAAATTATAGTTATTGAATGAAAATCCTGACAATTATAATGAACCAAGAACCGAAGTTATAAAGATTGAACATCACAAAGAAAGAACATTTGATAAGTTTTGAATAAAGAACCAAGAGCAAGAGATATCCTTTCTAATATTGTTTCTGAAATCATCAAGTTGTTACAACTTAAAAACTGAAAAAAATATTAATAGTTCAACAAAATAAACCCTACTAAATTATTGAACTAAATTAAAACCCAAATATAAGCTATTTTAAAAGTACAAGTAAAATAAAACACAAAGCCCAAGACTTGTATAAATAAAATCTCAATCCCTAAAGTAACTTCTTGGCCTTATTATAAGGGCTTTCCAATATTTGATCACTATAAAATTCTAACCCTGCAGGAAACATGGTCATTAAAATCTCATGATAAAATTTCAGCTCAATCCAACAATCAAATTGAAAGTTATGATCATCAATATAAAGTTGTGTAGCCAAGCTCTAAGACATGTTAAACAACCTCGTCTCTTGCTTGGGTTTCATGATCAAAGCTTGATCCTCCTTTGAACTCAACTTTATGTTTGACGCCACTTTAAAGGGCTTCTCGAAACTTGCTCGACTCAAATGTCATAAATAAGTCTATTGAATGCCTTTTTCATCATCTTGGCTTTTGCTCTGATAATTTGTCAAAACATGATATGCTACTTTTTGATTCTTATCACAAAATCTATATAGTGTTGCCAATATAGAAGCTTTATGCATAAATTAGGTTAGTGCTCAAAGTGTTTTCTAAAAAAAAATTCAAGTAAAAAACTATTTTCAATGCGAATGGTTTTGTTTATTATAAATGTTAAGATGATTAGTCAAAATATGTTATGAAAAGGAATATAAATCTCAACAATTACCATGTTGTCTCTTATAATAAAAGCTTCTTATTAGATACCAATCTCAAATCAATATTAAAATTTGTTATCAATAAATGCTTATAAAATACCTTTCAAATACATTAGCAAAGGCATATATAAGTGTATAGTTGAGGTTGCTTTGTTTGTCCTTATAAAGTTGTTTGACAACTCTTGTAATTTTCAATCCATTTTTGAGACCCTCTTATTGAGCACTTATAGGTACACTTTCCATTGCAGCATTCAATATAGTTTTTCCAACAACTGATTCTCTTCACACATTTTTAAGAATGCCAAATGCAGACAAAATAATTTTGACATAGTAGTTCAAATATAGTTAAAACAACATTATTACTAGAACATTTTATTGCTTGTAATTACCTTATAAAAACATTTAGGATACTGACAAAAAAATGGTCAAAAGGACGTAACAATAGTCAAATTATGTATGTTATTTCTGTTGTCTAATAGTTATACTTTATAATAATGCTCCTCAATTATGTCAAATGAAAAACCATTTTTTATGATCTAAAAGCAGTTGATGGTTATATATATAACCATCAACTGCTTTATATATATCCCATGTTTCAATCAGCTTGAAAAGCCGTTAGACTTTCAAGCTATGATAGAGAATGAACAAAAGCATTTGGCGAAGTTAGTTGTCCTAACAACTTCCTCTCCATGAACATAGCATCTCTTCATGAGCATTATACTTTTTTGCAAAGTTGCTAACCCGAGATATCTTCTCTTCATTTCTAAACCTTAATTTTATTAATGATGATATACTATTGAATTTAAAGACTTCATTTTCAATATAATATCAGGATAATAAATAAGATCTATGAGTTTAAGAGAAGAGCTTAACTATGATGTTGATATGATCCTAGAAAGTACTTTTTGGATTTTATCACAAAACTAAGCATTGATTAGAAACAAGTCTATGATTATGTTTGGAAATTATCTTTGCTAAAAAAAATTCCATGTTTTTTATCCTTTGAAGAAACATAAGACTTTCACTAGATAATTTAAATGATGATGAAATAAGATCACCACAAGCATTCGCTAACTAGAACCCAAATATTGAAGATTAAAAAATATACAATGCCCTCATCATTAAAGATACCGATGCATCTTTAAAAACATACCTGCCAAATTCAGATGAATCAGCACAACAATAACTATTTCAAAGAATGGAGCATCCTCAACCCTAGAAATAACACAATCTTTGATATAAAATAATTTCATCCGTGATAGGATTTCTAGTGAAAAACATGTTTATCTAAGCACCAATTTAATGTGCACAATGTTAACCAACATTGGCAGCATAGACTTATTGTGTCCTATTAAATTTATAAACAAGTAGAACCCCTTCTCATTTTTTTATGCTTAAAAAATTAAGAAAATAGAAAAAAAAACTTTTATAGCCGTGAGAACTCACATTACCATGGTTTTTTTTTCAAAAACAATTAGTAAAATAACATAATTTTTAAAAAAGTTGGCAAAATAGTATAGTTTATATATGTCACGATTGAAAAAACAAACAACATTCAAAATTATTGTTATTTAGAAATGAGATATGTCAAAGAGGCCCTAAAAGACACACCAGTACCATCAAAAAAATCTCGACGAGATAAATCTAACAACATTAAAGAAGATCATCAATTGTGATCAAAGTGAGCCACACTAGCCATCTGAAGATGGCAGGTGGCTTACTTGCCTATAGCAACAAGTGCAGCCCACTGTAATAACCATTGGTGAACTTTTTAGTGATGTTGGATTTCTCTCGTCGAGAATTTTTTATATGATACTAATGGTGTTGTAATAAAAGATTAAGTGTGTCTTCAAGGCTTTTTTCTTTATTTTCATTTCTCCTTGTAATTTATGAAAAGAGAGAGGAGAAAGAAAAGGAAACAAAAAGAAAAAAAATCCAGGAGGCACACTAAAGCTCCAATTACAATACCATTAGTATTATCAGAATGATCTCAACGAGACAAGTCCAATGACACCAAGAAAGGTCACAAACTGACTATAGCGAGTTACACTTGCCGTTAACGGCAAGTAAGCCACTCGCCACCTTTAAACGGCAAGTGTGACACACTCTAATTATCGTTGTTAACCTTTCTTGATGCCAATGAATTTATCTCCTCGAAATTGATTGTACCGGTGGTGTTATAATCAGAGTTTCGGTGAGCTTACAGAGTCTATTTCTTTATTTCTTTTGTTTTCTCTCTCCTCTCTTCTCATTGTAATTTGTGAAGCCCTTCTCATAATTTAATTGAAATGTCATGTTTCTCAGTCATGACATGTACAAAATATGATATTTCATCAATTTTTTTAATTAATAAAAAAAATAAACACAGACTAATTACATTGTCTTTGCTATGACATAGGCATAAACTAAACTCTTTATTTATTTATTTTATTATTGATGTGTTATTTGATATTATAGGAAAAATTACAAAGAAACTCATTGAAAGAAAAAATATGTGGATACTAAAATGCAATGGATGAGTCACTAATGATAATTGAAGTGGATCACACTTGCTGTCAAAAGCAAGTGAGGCACTTGCCATCTTTAGACGACAAGCATGACACTCTCTAATTATCATTGGTAATCTTTCTTGATGTTATTGAATTTATTTTCTCAATATTTTTTTGATGATATTGGTGGTGTTATAATCAGAGTTTCAGTGAACTTACAGAGTTTGTTTCTTTGTTTTCTCTCTCCTTTCTTCTCATCATGATTTGTGAAGCTCATTTCATAATTTATTTAAAATGTTGCATTTCTGAATAGAGATAAATTTGAAGATCATGTTTTTCAATCATGACATGTACAAAATATATTTCACCAATTCTCTTATAAGGGAACTCATCAAGAAACAAAACTTGATAGGGACAAAATATAGTATTTTATCAATTTTCTTACAAGGGAACTCATCAAGAAAAAAAAAATACATGGATACCTATCTTATATTTAATATGGAAGTTATCTTTGGAATAATGTCACCAATTCTTTTTGAAATCTCATTACATGGCCACTTATTATTATTATTTTATGATAACTTAAGATTAGAACAAGAAAAAACTATTGAAAAAGAATAAATGTTGACTCAAGTGATAAAGTACACTCGCAAGTTCTCCAAAAATTTAAACTGCTATATCATGCATATAGTTAGAACTATAAAGTTGAGAAATTTTATGGTATTTAAAAAATAATTAATAATATTTTATTAGTTATTTCTTGAAATTTATTTTAAAAAATAAATAGATAAAAGAAAAAAAAATCCTAAATAAATATATTTATTTATTTTTATAACTTTTAATGAATTATAGATTTTATTTTCTCTAACCTCTTGCATCTATCTCTTTCATCAAAATAGCCATAACATATAACTAATTAAATATCATTAATTACTCTATGAAAACCATAAAATGCATGTCAAGCTAACTAGCAAACTAAAAATCAACATCAACAATAAAGAACTAATTAGGACCCAAGGATGAGAGGGTAGACAAGTATGAAAGTACAAAATTCAATAATAAATATAATTATCAAGAAACTAATTTAATCTAAAAGTTTAAACCATTAAATAAAATCTCATAATATAATTTCTATTATTCTCTAACACACCCTCAATTAAAAACCCTTTTAGGTTTAAAACTTGCACAAGCTTACACTACATTGTGCTTAATTTTTATCAAATAAATAAGATAGTGAGATTCGAACTTTTAACCGCTTAATCATCAAGACTTTGATACTGCATAAAAAAACAATTCAACTCAAAACATGATTTATATTATTTTTTAAAGTTAATATTTTGAAATAAAACAGTACTTGTCAGATTTTTGTAAGAGAGAATCACTTCCATTTCAAAAACATTATGGAAGCCGATCTCTCCTTCCTAACATGATACAAGTCTCTCTTTTGGAGAGTAGCGTAAAATGAATCAATTTACGATGAAACATATCATGGGAGGGTGAAAACTAGGAAATGTGAAACCATTACTTTGATGCCTTGTGTTCGTGTCCTTCGGCTTGGCTAGCAGCTGATGACATTGTGCGCAAACGACGGGCAATTTCTGTGAAAGAAGGCCTAACAGCAGGATTAGGGGCCCAACATTGCTCCATCAACCTTCTCCATTCAGAATCACAATAACTTGGAATTGTTGGTCTCAACGTGTTGTTTACAATTCCTCCTACACGCAAGGATAAATATTCACACGTGTAGACAGCACAGGGTATAAATGCAACTGACATCAATAGCACACCAACAGGTCAGAGGAGCAGATTTATTGTGCAATTGCTGCAGATAATGTGCATAATATTCCAAGTTCCAGAGGTTAGATTGTGCCTAGAAGTACAATTTGCCCATTGGCATGGAACTATTCCAAGTCTAGATACCATCACATAACAAAACCCCATTCAAGATCCACAGATAGCCCAGTTTCAGTACATGAGACACAAGTCTATAACAGAACAATATCAGACCCAGTGACTTGATTTTTCAAGCAAGTTTTCATTTTCATCACCTCTTGATCATTTAAAGTATCTCAGCATTATTTCCTCGTATAAATACATATCGTATATGTGCATTCATGCAGTGAGAATAAATCCATATGAATAGAAAGACTAAATTCAAATTTGTATTTTAGTAGATGTCCACTGGCATTTTTGGTACACACGTGCATGCACAAACAAAAGAAAAGGAGTACAGAAACTATACCTATAATTGCACCATAGTGCATGTTGGCATATGGCTCCTCACCGGTCAGAATTTCCCACAAGACAATTGCAAAAGAGAACACATCAACCTGAGATCTATTAAAGATTAGTAACTGATCTTAAGGGACATTAAACAACAAGGACTACAGATGATGGAGAAAGGAAAGAATGACGAGATAAATTTCTGCATAAACCAAGTTCCGTATATGTCAACTAAAAGGTAATAAAAGCAGGACAAAATTTTAAAGCTTAAACCAGCTTGGCAACTTGTCACAAACTAGATGAAACAGAAAGTAGAGATTCAGATAAAGTTTTCAACCACCAAATGCCAACGAAGATTTTGAAACTTCCACCATGTCAGCAACAAACTTAACCGAGGTCTGAATGGAACAAAAATCTAATTCTGTACAATTCTATAAAATTACACTCTTCTCATGCCATTGACAAGAGTAATTTCAGGAGTGAAACGTTTACCTTTTCTGAGACCTTATTACTGCTTCCGTTTAGCAGCTCAGGGGCCATCCATGGTAGAGTTCCGCTTACACCTCCAGAAACCAAAGTATTTCGCTTGATTTTTGACAGGCCAAAATCACCAACCTGAGCCATCCATTCATAAGAAACTGTATAGAAAGTACACAATCATTGATGCAATTGGCTTGTTCTTCATACAACTAGAATTTACCTTGCAGATTGGTCTCTGGGGATCTTTCAAGTTCACAAGCAAGTTGTCACATTTCAAATCGAAATGCACAATATTCTTTGAATGCAGATATTCCATTCCAAACGCAGCATCCATAGCTATGAGAAGTCTCTTGTGACGGTCTAGATACCTGCAAGTTAAGATTTAGAAAAATAAGGAACAGGAGAACACAACACAATTGACTGCCTGTGTATGAAATTCCAAACTAGTTGGAACTTAGCCAAACTGAAATTCAAAGAGCTGCAAAAGTGCACAACTTACCTATCTTTGCGAAGTAAAACACTTCTAAGAGAACCATCAACCATGTACTCTGTCACAGCAGCTAATGTCCCCCCATGTCCATCTTGAACCACGCCATAAAATGCTACAACATTTGGATGGTGGAGCTTTGAAAGGATGTCAGCTTCCCGCCAAAACTCTAAGGTCTGGTGATGCCAGTGAAAATAGATTATATAACATGGCGTTAAGAAAAGGATATGACAAGAAGAGGAAACTGGAAGCTGATCCTGGCCAATGTACATCTTGCAGAAAACTAAAAACAGACGTCTCCAATGATGGCTATAGCACAAAATAGCATAAAATTATTATGGCAGGTGTCCACATAGCGTGAAGGGCATCGGGATCAAGGAGACCTCATTTAGTTACTTGGTTTAGGGTTACTAGAAAATTCAGGCAGACTAATCTCATATGAAATTCTAAGATAAGGAACTGATTATGGCTAAGGAAGATATTAGCATCTCTAGTGCACCTTATCTGAGGTAAACGGTATTGCATGGTCTAGATGTGACTTAAATATATTAATAGATTCCTAACTGATGGTCCATCTATGACTTAAAATAACGATTTATTCTCATGAATAAATCTAGCGTTTCAATTACATTATGGACTCGTATGCCTAAATAAATTCTTGTGAAAAGAATCTATATAGGTGTCCTGAGAAGGTTCATCTATCCTTGAAAGCAAAAGAGTTTTTCACAACTTGTTTATTGTAGCGAAAAAAAATATTCTTGAATAAATTTGGTAAATACCCGAAATAATTATGAGAATTTTCTAGTCAACTTCTAGTATTTAAATGACAATCTATTTGTAGGTCTAATGTTTACATTAGAATATTAACCATTAATTCTCATAAATTAATATTTTAGAAGTAATTGAAATATTAGTCAAGTTCTTATGAATTCAATAAACTGGTTATTAAATTCAAAAGTGCATGC
The DNA here is from genome assembly GCF_951802175.1 of Populus nigra. Classification (NCBI taxonomy): domain Eukaryota; kingdom Viridiplantae; phylum Streptophyta; class Magnoliopsida; order Malpighiales; family Salicaceae; genus Populus; species Populus nigra. The sequence continues at coordinate 6,650,933 of NC_084865.1, forward strand.
AAAGATATTTTTTGAATTTTTATGTATATATAAAAAAATGTTATATCATACCATATGTTTATACATATTTTTTTAAGAAAAATATAATTTTTATCTTTTAAGAGACTTGGCCGAATGCACACCAAATAAAATACATTTTTGTATTTTTGAAATGAGAATTTTTTTTATATAAATTTTTGAGATTTCGACAAAAAACAGGTATTTTAATATTAGATCAACATCTTACAGTGTAAGTCTACGACCCCGATATTAAATAAAGTTGCTGAAATAAGTAAAGTGAGGGACCACAAATAATTTTAAATTGGTTCTTGAAATTTTTTAGAATTTTAGGAATTTATTTAGGTATGTTTGGCAAAAAAACCATTTTTATTCAAAAAAAATCTAAGAGTGTGTTTGTCAAAATAAATCTAAGAGCGTATTTGCCGAACAACACCCGTTAGGCCAAAAATGCCTTGACAAAAAAGTAATCAACCAAACAAAGCCTAAGCACCTAACCCAAAACAAAACAACTCAAGTCGACTCGAAAACACTAGTTCAACCCTGAATCAAACCGAAAACCATGGTTCGACCCAAAACCCTTGGTTCTATCTAAACCGAACCAAAGACCACTGGTTTGACCCGAAAAACAAACCAAAACTTAAACTAGAAACCAATACAAATCAGACTTGAAAAAACAAACAAAAAACTCAAAAATTATTCGTCAAAACGGATCAAAACCAGAGAAAATGAAGAGCACGAAGAACACCGAACCCAACAACACAAATCTCAATCCAGACAAGTTTTCAAGCAATCAAAGGTAAGGTTTTATTCGGAATCATGCATGGACCAAGAATTAAGCATCCATTCACTTCGATTATCAAAGAATCAACACGATTTCGTCAAAATAGGTTTTGGTTCAAAACTAAAATCCTAGGATTAAAAATCCATAAAAAAAATTGTTATTGATGCATGAAGACCTTAGATTATCGATTAAACAAGTCATACAAACATGCAGAAACCAAAATCGAATCAAAATGAAACCTCAAACTAGTACTCAAGACAATGTTCTTCGGATGGACGTGAAGAACATTCAACAGCAAAAACCCAGAAATGCCCTTTTGAAGCTTTAAACTTCTAGTTTTTGACCATAACAACCATATTGCCATATTCATAACATTTTAATCAAAACAAACAACAAAAAACCACAAATCATGGAAAATATACATGAAATTCCTAAAACCAAAACTACAGCTCTATTGACAGCCAACCAATGCATTAAATTTACATCGAAAACTAACTCTTTGGGACAAAAGTCAAGCTCAGGAACCAAGGACATGAGCTAACAATTCAGAAATAGCCACTGCTACTTTTGGCAGATTACAAAAATCATTTTATCTCAGCAAAAACAACATCCAAACGTTTCATAAACATCCAGAAACATTAACAATTAACTCAAACCAAAATCAAGCAAAAAAAAAACTACATTTTTATACGTTAAACAACATCCAAACTTAACACCATGGACACCAAAATAAGCCTAAAATGTCATTAAACATTAAGAAAGCATAAACGGGCAAGCCACATGGACTCCACCCTTTAAACTTCCAGTGTTTACATGGTTATACCTTCTCCAAGCTTGCTTGCTATCCGTTGTTGTTTTTCCTTCTCTTTTCCTTCATTCTTTCCCTTTCACCTCTCTCTTCAAAGCTTGTTAGACCTTTTATGTTAAGCTCTTGGACCTTCACAATAGAGTCTATTGACAATATTTCCCCACGTTTTTCTTTTTCTTTTTTTCTACCCCTTTTCCTTGTTTGTTTTTCATATTTTCAGTGAGTATTTATAGGTTTTTTCTAGGATTTTTTTGGTGAATTCAATCAAAGATTGATCAAAGCTTAGCCCTTTGATCAAAATGAGAAGATTCTAGATAAAAGTTAACAATTGGAAACTCTTGTACTAGGCTTTTTTTACAATGGTGGTTTTTGTCCTTGGTGGTTTTGCTAGACTTAGAGGGCAAAGAGCTATTTCTGGCCTTTTGATCTTAAAAGTGAGGTTTTAAAACCCTTGATAAGAATCCTCTAAAAGGCTTTCAAGAGTGAACACATGAAAAAAATGGTTAGTTTTTGAAAAATGGGTGTCACAAAAGGCCGATTGGGTTTGACCATTTTTTAGGCTTCGCCGAAGCAACTTCGATGTAAACATCAGCGGAAACCACCTAAAGTTGGTAGAGAAGGTGCACACATTTTGTTTGGATTCAATCTTGCTCAATTTGGAGATTTGTAACTTCACATTCATTCGTTCAAATGTGTCAACTCGATCAACCCAGAATCTAAAAATGTAGAGAAAGCTAAACGGGGACAAGATATTGGAGACTTTTGAGGAAGAATTGGGGTGTAAACGTTCAATTTCACGAGCATGGGGTTGTAAAAGGGGTGTTTCTCAGTTGAATGGTGGTGGTGGTTACAGCCCCTGAGATGATCAAAGACGCCACATTTATTCGCCCAAACATGCTTACTCAATTATCCAAAATTGCCAAGGAAAGAGATGAATAGTGGGTGAACGACATGTCGTCTAGGTTAAACCCTAGAAATTAGAGTTTTTTTAATTTGAAATTTGACAAATTTCATTTTGGTCCTTACTCTTCCAATTCTTTTTAATTGCACTCATAATTGCCTCTTAACTTTTAATTGCATGCAATTGTACCCCTATCAAATTCAAATATCAGCTCCAAAATTCAGTGCCTTTTACAAACGAGTCCTTGGTTTTCAATTTGTTCAATTTCATTCTTAATTGACAGCCAAAATTTCAATTCCTTTCAATTTGGCCCCTGATTTGACCAATGTCTACCCCTGAAATTGCGTGCCACTTACAAGTTGGTCCTTGGTCTTGGGAATCTGTAATTAAGTCCTTAATTGGCCTCCAAACTTTAATGTTTTCACAATTAAGCCCCTGATTTGACCAATTAAACCTTCCAAAGTCTAATTTCAATCTCCAAACTTCAATTTCTTCCAATTAATACCTAAATTGACTCCAAAAACTGATTTTCCTTGCAATCAAGTCCTCAATAAAATTAATTAAGCCTTCCAAAATTCTTATTGAGTCCTTAACCATCCAAATTTGTATTTATTTACCCTAAATAAAAATATTTTCACCAATGAGGCCTTTTGTCGGTCAAAATTGAGTTGTCAATTTTGTCAATCTTATACATTTTGGTCTCTAACTTTTCCACTTGTCATCTTGGTCCTTTACCACCAACTTAGACAATCTTCTAGGCTTTCTTCTTATATTTTTTTTTTTTTCAAAAGTAGGTAACAACAATTATTTTTAGGGGAAAAAAATGAAAACGCATATCAGGAGTTGTGCAATAGTTACCAGTCTCTTGTGCTCTGATGATCGTCCAGTAAAACATATCTTTTTTAGCATCTTAATGGCAACATCCGTTCCCCTCCATTTTCCGTGATACACGGTGCCAAAAGTGCCAGAACCCAACTCTTTCTGCTCTTCAAGATCTTCATTTTTTATGATCTGTTAAATCACCCATAAAAGGGTAAAAAGGAATTAAGCAGATGTTATTCTAAGGTAAATAGTAAATTGAACTCTTTTTAAAGTAGAAGATGGAAGAGCATAAGCATGCAAGAGGAATGAAATGCATCCATAAGTTCCTGCAAACTCATCATATTCATATCACAGTCACAGAAGCACAAAGGAGAAAAGGAAAACTAGTTAGGAAGCATATTGTGGTCTATCTCCAGGTTTGGTTTCTTTTCATATGTATTACCAATTGAAATTTGAGTCAATTAATATTTAGGCATGGCACAAGTAAATTACTTTGAACACTAAAAACAGGACAGGTTACATCATAATACAGATGAGTAAATATATCTAGGATAGATACCTGCAAGGTATTGATATCAAAATCTCCCAGAGAAGGATCACGAGGAGGAAGGCCATCATTCCTGTTATCCAACTTCCCATCCTATAAGCATCAGAGTGAAGTTTAGCTGGCATGGTAGGAAATGAGCTCTCAAATCAAATTAAAATTGAGAAGAGACACCTCATACTGTGACTCTGGCGACTGTAGGTTCTCCATCATAGCCTCAAACTGCATACTTTCAGTGTCCTTCAATTGGGAAGGATCAAAATCAGACATCATTGTAGAATCAGCTACTACCATTCCAGGTAAATTATTTTGATTGTCTTGGCCAAAATTAATTTGAGAATAGTCATGGCCCACTGAATCTCTACTGGCTGCTGAAGGTGTGAAATGATAAGATTTATGATCTTCTACATTTGTTAGAACAGACGGAGTAGTAAGGTGATCCTGGTCAATAATAGACACATCTTTTTTAACAAACCCCTCCTTTGCCAACTTCTGAAAATAAGACCAGTGCTTAGGCTCATGAGTTTCCATGTTCACACTCGCACCAGCTCCATCATTATGTATTGGACTAACAACAAAAGCATCCTTGGTAAATATCCCTTTTGAGAATATTTCAGAAAGGAAATCACAAGGGAATCTGTCGTTAATATCTATTTGGATTTCTGCCTGCTTGGTTGACGAAACACCAACAGAAGGTATTCCTTCAACATCTTTAGTTGAGCTCTCTGTCCAAAAAAATGGCTGAGAATGCCCCAGATTGTCCTTATCAGAGACATCCCTGCTTTTTATCTCATCCTGTTCATCTGGTGGATCAGCTGCAGGATCCTTATGCTGCACAACAGAAGTTACTTGGCACAAAGCTGGATGTCCAGATCCCATTTCTCCCTTTTCATCAACCAGGGGCTTCCTTTGATTACCTGTGGTAATATCTGTCTCAAAGTCAGAGACTCCATCATCCATGATTTGAGAGTCTGTACATGATGGTTTTTCAGTTGAAATAGAGTGTTCAGTATGGGCAGCCAGATTACTCTCATGGAAATTTTCCACAGATTTTGTAGTTGGATTGTTCTCAGTGATGTCAGAACATGAATGAGTATTGAGCAACTGAATGCCAAGTGAATCACCAGACTTTGATAATCTATTCAGCAACTCTGCTTGCCCCTGGGGTATTCTCTCTGAATAATAAGCCCTCTGAGGTATAGACAGCTCAAGATAGCTCAAGTCAATTTGATTAGAAGCGGAATCAGCATTTCCTGGACCAGAAGCACCACTGGGTGCAGAGTGTTGATCATCTTCCCAAGATTTAGGTGCCTGCACTTGATTCACATCATCAGCGGAAGAAGAAACCTTCTTCGGTTCTAGGTGTTTTCCCTCATGTTTTGAGGGCACAGTACATATATCTCCTTCTGGAACAACAGCTGTTGCTAGTACTTCATCAACTGGAGCAGGGTAACCTTTCTCTATTGGATGAGTTTTTCCTGGGTCAATCTCTTGTTGAATTGAACCATCAGGCCTTGGCTTCACCTCCTTTACAGATATCTGTGAATTCTTTACCTGAAAGCTATTATATTGCTGTCCCTCGTACAAATCTGCTTCTTCACTCATGAGCCCATGAAGTTGTCTTGCATATGGGATTTCTCCCAAGGAGGAGTAGTTAGATGAGTGACGGTGATAGTGCAATGGAAACTGCTTGGTGTCTCTAGGATCCATCATCTGGCCACGATAAAGCTGTGGATAGGCCTCATAGGCATTGGAAAAACTTTGAAGAGTAGGTTGAGAAGACTGATAAATGTCAGTCAAAGGTGAAGCGCTGAGCCCAACATAAGTAGTTGCAACACTAATTGTCTCCCTGTCTGTGTTTGATCCATCTAACTCATCTAAGTTATTTCCTGAAGAGCTTGCTAAACCATGCAGGACCAATTCTCTTCTGGTTCCCACATCCATGCCATTGACAGCAACTATGTACTGAACCTCAGAATCAACCCCTCCAATGCCGAGACCAAATTGATCATCTTCCAAATCACTCATTGAGAAGAGAAACATTCTGAGTTTTTGTGATCCTTCTCTATCTTCAACTCCACTCCACTCATCCATCATATTTAGCAGATCCTCATCACATGAAACAGAAACCAAGGCATCAAGATCTTCTCCAGGAAGCTGATACTTTATCACAAGAGCTTGGCTATATATTGCTAAAGTTTTCTGCTTAAATTCATGCCAAGAAATGTCCCTTGCTATGCGCATGATGTGTGTTTGACCTCCAACATACCTCAGTTTTCCATCACTCGGACGGGGTAGGATTTTACCACCAAAGCTGCAGAGAACTTTCATTTTCCCAGAGGAGCTATCGGAGACTCCAGAGGAGCAAGCATAGCCATGTAGCGGCACTCCACGACTTTCATAACCTGAAGTTCTTGGAACCGACTGAACTGACCCATAGTTGCTTCTATCTTCATGTAAAGACGAGTTCGTCCTCTCAAATTCTTTTTGACCTCTCTCTACTATAGTTAACATCGAAATTTCTGATCCACTTTCAGACCCTCTATGACTAATGCCTAAAATGCCTTCTAATTCCAGATAACCAGTAGCATAATTGGGATCACCAACAGCATTTGGAATGAGAGGCTTCTTAGGATTAACTCGATCACGCATAAATTCAAGAGCAAACTCCTCACCTGTCTGAATGGAATAGTTAAGTACAGGTTTAACTTCTGGTGGTGGTGCATTTAGGTCAGCAAGTCTCATATTGGAATTTCTGCTGCTTGCAGGGTCTGGTGTATATGCCTGAGAAGCAGGCTGGGATCTCTCATGTCTGGGATCCCCAGAATTGTATTGATATTGTTTATATATCTCTGACTCTTCCATCACATCATCTTTTAAACGCATGAAAACAACACAAAACACACTCACACAAACAGTCCATCAACTAGATACCAAATTTCGCTCGCAACAAAATTTCCTGACAAAAGAATGGTAAAAATGCTCAAACGCGTCAACAACCCTCAAAAAAATTAAGAAAAAGGATACATTGCAAATAATTGAACAGAAATCCACACAGCAAAGAAAACAAAAAAAGCAAGTCAATTTACAAACTGGGATTCATTAAGACATGTAATATTACCAAATTTTGGAGAATCCAACTGAACTTCAAACATAGAAAAACACAATAAAACCTCTTTAACACCCTCCCCCCAAGCGAAGCAACTAATAGATAGAAGTGGTTACAAAGCAACACATCAAGACTCAAAATTCAACTACCACCTACTAAAGCTAAAAGCTACACAAACTTAGAGTAATGATATGATATCTCACCATCAATTAACTATCCAAATCCTTAACACAAAACAAGAATCTATTTCAATTAATTCATAAAAAAAAACCCAAAAAAAATTATTTCTCTCAGCTTGCTTGAGAACATAAATACCTGAAATATGAGGAGAAAGGCTATCTTATCTGTCTCAAAGGTTTGGTTTTTGCTTCAAGAACCGAGTAAAGGATCTATCTGTAAGCTCAAATAATAACAACAAAGCAAATACATTTCTCCTTTTCCTCTCGTTTTCTCTCATTGGGTTTTTGAATTATTTTTTTTTTGCTAAAAATTTGAACTTTTTGGACAACATAAAGTGAGTCCTTTTTGCAGATAAATTATATAAGTTCCGTTTGCTGAAATGTATTTTATTTTTTTGGAAAATTAATTCTAAAAAAATAAATTATTTTTTTATGTTTGATTGTGTAATAGAATATAAGTTGAAAAATACTTTTCAGTATTTGGTTATGTCATGGAAAATAAACTGAAAAATAACTTATTCATGTTTTATTTTTTCAAGTTTATTAAAATAATGAGGAACAAATTTTACAAATTAAAAATTTGAATGAGAATAAAATTGAAAAACAAATTTCATAAATTATCTCAAACAAAATAAATAATAATCAAAATAATAAAGATCAAATTTAAAAAATAAAAATAATAAAAGATGAAGAAATTAAAATAATAATAATTAACATTTCTTAAATTATTTTAAATAAAATAAGTAACAATCAAAAGAATGAGGATATAAAAAATTTCAATAAAAAATAATAAAGAAAAAACAAATAACAATTATAAAAATGAGGATCAAAGTTAATATAAAAATTAAATTTTAAGAGATGAAATTAAAAAATAAATATTCAAAACAAAATATATATAGCAATCAAAAGTTTGATGACCAAATTTGATATAATCAGTAAATAATATGATATTTCTAAATTTTTAACAACTTCCAGAAAGTGTTTTTTGTCTAAATTTTTCAGGAATATATTTTTTTGAAAACCAAGTTAAATTTTTTATTAACCAAAAAGTATTTTTTATCAATTAATTTTTTTAATTATAAATAAATACAAAAAATAATTAAAAAATAATTTTCTAAAAACTACTTTACGACAGATAAACATGTCCTAAACTTGCAAAGGGGGCTTTCTATATTTTCATTTTTCTGAACAGTCAAGTAACGCATGGTTTCCAAAATCACGCGTCCACGACCGCGTTTGGAGAGATGTGTCGTCCCTTTTGTATTGGTGGGGCATGTGTGCATGAAAAAGGTATGGTTAGACTTTGGTTATCTTTTCTTTTTTGTAATTTAGAAATTCAGGTGAACCTTTCAAAAATTAATTATATTCTTTAATTTTTATTTTTATTTTTTTACTTTTAATGTTTTTTAAGTTTAATTTTTTTTAATTTCATCTCGGGATATTTTATTTTATTTATTTATTTATTTATTTAATTTTGATCTTTATTTTTCATTTGCTATTTTCTTAACGTTCTTTTGATTTTTTTTATTTTATCGCTCAACATTTTATTTTATTTACTTTTTTAATTCAATTTTAATTTTTATTTTTGTATTGTTCTTTTCTTCTTCTTTTCTTTATTTTTTTTATCCCTTAATATTTTAATTTTTTTATTCAATTTTAGTTTTCATTCTTTTCATTTTCATTTTCTTATCCTTATCTTTATTTATTTATTTTTATTTAGTCCCTATTTATTTTTTTCATTTATTTTTATACGAAATTTGGTTATTATTTTTTCAATTGCTATTTATTTTATTTTTAATTTTTTTATGATTAGAAATTTTACTTCCTGATTTTTTCATGTCTTCCTTTTTAGAGAATAATCTCAGTCTCACAACGAGAGTCACTAGTTTAGAATATTAGTTTGATTTAAGTTCGGTCTTCTTTTAGGTCTTTAATTAAAAAAATCAATTTCATTATTTGACTTTGGGTTATTAAGCCTTAAGCTTTATCATTTGTTCCACTTGCTGTTTTTATGAGTTCATCCCGATCTTATATCATGAGCGGTGGGTTAGTCGTGTTAACTTGAGTTTACTTTTTTTTTTCTTGACTTTTTTATTTATGAAATTAATTTATTTTCCTATTCCATCATTTAACATTAAATTATTGACCGTTGTGCTTTGTAATTTTTCTCTTTTTTGTATGTTGGGTTATCTCGAGTTTTTTTTTCCAATGCTTTTTTTATTTAACTTATGTCTTTTTTGCTGGTTTCTTTTTTAAAAATTCTCATTTTATCCTGATCTTATATCATGGGTTACAAGTTAATCAAGTTAACATGTATTTACTTGGGTTTTTTTCTTTGACGTTACTTTTTTCAAAAAAAAATTTAGTTTTATTATTTGAAATAATTTTTTAAACCTTGAGCTTTGTGATTATTATTAAAAAAAAAATTACATGGTTTTGTCATCAAACTACATCATGATTTTTTACCACAACTTTTCATAATATTTTAATATATATTTATAGTTGGGAGACTTACCGTAACTTTTCATACTATTTGATCATATTTGATAGTTAGAAAACTTAGGTACGAAGATCTTATTCATTAAATAATGAATTTTATTCAAAAACAAGTCCAAGAGTTGATTAAAAGGATTTGGCACCATCGACAAAGAAAGAGTTAACAATACTTCTTATATATGTAAATTAAACTTTACTTGTGATTATTATTATTATTATTTATTAACGTGAATGATTGAGTCAGTTTGTGTGCATTTTAACTAATCTCATGGGCCTTAAAGTTAATGACCATGTAAGCTTTCAATGGTCCTAAAATTTATAGGACTCGAACTGATGATTTTTAGAAAGCAAACTCAAGATCTAACTAGTTGAACTATATCCTTCAGGATTATTATTATTATTATTATTATTAATCCATACTAATTGCACTTGGTATTTCATTACAGTAATAAATAATGAAATGTCAAGTTTTTTTCATTTTGATACTCAAAATTTTTAAGGATTATTTTAATTTTTTTTCCTTTCAATTTCATTTTTTAATATTAAATTTGTTAGGTATTGAACTTCATAATTTGTTTTAATTTTCTTTTTATAGAGTTATTCTAGTATCTTGACTTAGGGTCACGAGTCTTGCGAGTTAGTCATGTTGAATTAGGTCATTTTTTGTTATTTTTTAATTTATTTTTTCCTCAACATTTTTCTTTTAACATTGAGTTAATTAGGAATTGAGTTTCATAATTTATTTATTTATTAATATGTTTTCTATGTGGCTATCATTGTCTCATGAGTCAAGTCACAAGTTTTATGGGTTAGCCAGGTTGACTTAAGTTTTTTTGAATTGAATACTTTTTTTTAATTTCATCTTTTAATATTGAAGTTGATTAAGAATTATATTTTATATTTTATTTTATTTTATTTTATTTTCTTTCTATGCAGTTATCATAGTATCCTGACCTGGGTTCGTGATGTTAACCACGGTTGACTCAGGTTATTTTTTGTCCTTTTTTTATTTAATTTTTTCAATTTAATCCTTCAACATTATGTTAATTGATAATTGAACTTTATATTTTTTTTTATATGGGGTTATCACGGTCTTATGACCCGAGTCGCTAGTTAGGTCGGTTAACTTGGTTTTTTTTTTCTTTTTCTTGTTGATGTTTTCTCAATTTCATCTTTTAATACTGGATTGATTGATAATTAGACTTCATGATTTATTTTAGTTTGTATTCTATGAGGTTATATCGGTCTTATGATCTATGTCACGAATTTGTTTAGTTGACTCAAGATGTTTTTTGTGTTCTTTTTTAATTGATTTTTTTAATTTTATCATTCAACACCGGGTTAATTGATAATTAAGCTTCATAACTTGTTTTAATTTGCTTTCTGTGTGGTTATCCTGGTCTCATAACTCAAGTTTGATAGGTTAACCCTTGTTGACTTAACTTTTTTTTTTAATTTCATCCTATAACATTTTGATTGCTTAAGAATTTAGTTTAAAAGTTTTTCTTTTTATTTGCTTTCTATAGGGTTATCGGGGTCTCATGATCTAGGTAGCGGATTTTGCAGGTTAATTTGAGTTTGATCTAAGTCGATTTAATATGTTGTCGTGTATATATTTTTAAAAAGATATCATCTTATTTTTTTTAATCAAATTATATTTTTATTAACCATCCGAATTATCTTTAAACTTACCAAGTTAATCAGATCAATCCGTACATAGTTTGATTTTTTCTGTTAAAAAACACATTAAGAATTTAAATATTTAATTATAATTTTTTAGATATTCAGTAAAACACCTAGCATTTACTAGTTCTAAGTACAATTTGAATTTTTCTCATCTTTTTTATTTTTCATACAGTACATACTATTCTCTTTTTCTTTTTTAAAAAAGACGGCCTTCCAAAAAAAATCTATGTAATTTAATGATGTGAACTTGAGCAATTTTTCTTTCTTTTTTCCTTTTCTAAAAGAGAAAAGAAACCATTTTTGTATTAATAATTATCCCCTGGATCGCCTTGTTGGTTATTGCCATTATTTTTCCCTTTTTCTCATAAATGTTTCTTCCTAAGATCTATCCAAACTTTGATGGTTTAGAATGGTGAGAAAAAAACAAAAAAAAACATTTGACTTATTTTGCAAGTTCAAGTATACTCGAGCACATTGGATCACCTCCCCGTTGCCCTAACATCTAAATAAATCATAAATGCCAAACTATACAGCAAATCAGATCATGCCACGTTTCATTACAAAATCTTTATACTTTTTGGCCGGTTATCGACATTGCTGCTCAGCTTTTGAATAGCTTACAAGAAAAGAAATCAAAGAAAAATCCATGAAGATTTGGCTGTGACCTTCGTATTTATATAGTTTTACAACCTTATCATCGGGCTGTACTGATATTACTGTAAATAAAATTTTTTTATTTAAAAATTGTTTTAAATAGAAATTGAATAAAATTTGATTTTTTTATTGTAAATTAATTTTTTTTATTTTCAAATTATTTTAATATACTGATATTAAAAATAATTTTTTAAAAATAAAAAATATTATTTTAATATATTTTCAAAATAAAAATACAAAAAAAAACTCTAGTAACTTCCTATGACTCCCTTGAACAAATGTGGTCGGTGCCGGTCCTTCTCCTGGCGAAGTAGATGGGACGTATTCACATTTTAAACTAGACTTTTTTGCTTGCCTATGCTGCAGGGAAAGTCTCTGTACCTCTTTTTTTTTTTTTTATTATTATTAGTTGGTAACATGTATATCAATAATTGTGGTGTACAAGTCTCTTGGACTATGGGTTTTTCTTTCTTGATTTTTTTGTACTACTTTCGTTGTGGTATGCAAACAGGGGTAAGAAAAAAAAACTGATTAAACAAAAAAAAATAATTAAAAAAATCAAATCATAAAAAAACTGATTAGAATATTTAAAAATATTTTTTTCAAACTGAAAAAAAACCGAATCAAATCAAACTCATTAGAAAGTAAAAAAAAAAACTCAAAAAAATAACCGAACCACACCATAACCGAACTGAATAAAAACAAGTCAATTGGGTTTTGTTTTTTAATATAAAATAACCAAACCAAACTGAAATCGGTCGGTTTGAACCGATTTTGGTTTTATTTTTTATATTTTATAAAATTTTGGTTTGGTTGTTTTTATAAGTAAAAATCAAATCAAACAAAAAATAATCACTCCTATATGCAAGTTGTTTTGGCCTTTTTTCCCCGGGGTCTATGGTCGGGGGGTTTGGATCCTTTTTTACCTGCTGGTTGCTCATCCATGTCCTCTGCTAGCTTCGAGTCATTCTCTATTTTTTTTATTAATGTGAGTGTTCGGGTCAGCTTGCGCGCACATCAACTAATCTCACGGCCCCTGAAGTTAATGATCATGTAACCCTCTAGTGGCTCTGAGGTGTGTGAGATTCAAACTAGTAATCTTTAGAGAATAAATCTAAAGTATGACCAGTTAAACTACACTACTCAAAATTACTTCGAGTCATTCTTTGTTGCTGAGCTTCTTGACAAAAGCCAAACAAGAATGAAAGTAAATGTTCAGGTGCTTACAGTTATCCTATGGTGCTCCTTAACCATGCATGCCATCTGCCCATTTGCCTCCATGAAAAAAAGAAAAAAAAAAAAAGAGGAAAGCCCAAGATTTCACATGTATTGATCTTGAATATCTGTGATTTTGTGCTCTGTTTTTACCTTTGATTTCACATTTTTTTGCTACCCAGTTGTAAGAGTTCATTTTGAATGAACCAGGGGCTTACAAAACAAAGATTAAGGATCGAGTTTTATGTTGACCTAGAGATCTTCCCATTGAGAAGCTTCACTACTGCAAAAATGATGTCTGCATGTTCGTGTGTCGCTGTATAGAGAGAGGACTAGATGTCATCTCCGTGCAATGCCGCGGGTTTGTGGCCTGTTTGTGTATTATTGTGGATTTATGGAAAAAATTAAAAAAAAATTATATGAAAAAAATTGTTGCAATTTACAATGTTTTCAAGGAAAGAATTACAAAACTAAATTTTTAACCAGATTAATATTTCAAAAATAAAATAAAAAATAAAATTTTAGAAAAAATCATAATAAAAAAAACGAAAGGAAAAAAAAACCTTACAGGGAAACATTGTAGCAATCTATAGTGTTTCATGAGGAAATCTATAGTTGTAATTCTCAATCAGCTCAATATTAAAATTGATAAAAATAATTTTGAAAAAAATCATAAAAAAAATCATGTGGGGGGAACACTGTAGCAATCCAATGTTTTAAAGAAAAAAAACTACGAAGCTAAATTTTCAACCATCTTAACATGAAAAAAATAAAATCGACAAAGATAATTCTAGAAAAAAAACAAAAAAATCATAAAAAATAAAAAAAAACCATGTGGGGAAAAACTTTAGTAATCCACAGTGTTTTTTTTTAAAAATACAAAGTTAAATTTTCAACCAGCTCCATATTAAAAAAATAAAATCAACAAAAACAATTTTTTAAAAAAAACATAAAAAATTAAAAAAAAAAAAGAAGAAGAAGACAATTTTGGGAAAAAATGAAAAAAAAACATATAGGGAAATTTAAAGGTGAATTCTCAATCAGCTCAATAGTAAAAAAAAATCGACAAAGATAATTTTAGAAAAAACAAGTGGGGAAATACTGTAACAAAATAAAAACTATGTGGAAAAATATTGTAACAATCCACAGTGTTTTTTTTTTAAAAAAAACTATGAAGCAAAATCGACAAAGACCATTTTGAAAAAATAAGAAAAAATAAGAAAAAAAAAGCCATGTAGGAAAATATTATAGTAATCCATAATGTTTTAAAGAAAAAACTACATAACTAAATTTTCAACCAATTCAATATTAAAAAAAAATAAACAAAGGTAATTTTGAAAAAGAAAGAAAAAAGAAAAAAAATTCAATCTTGGAAAAAAAAATTTAAGCCTAAAAAAACGAAAAAAATGTGGGAAAAAAAAAGAAAAAAAAGAAAAAAAAATACAAAACAAAAAAAATGAATAAACAAAAAAAATGAAAAAAAAAGCATGTGGCGTGACAATCCACAGTGTTTTAAAGAAAAAAACTATAAAGCAAAATTGACAAAGACTATTTTGAAAAAAAAGAGAAAAAAATTCAAAAAAAAAGAAGAAAAAAACCATATAAGGAAATAATGTAGTAATCCATAATGTTTTAAAGAAAAAAACTACATAACTAAATTTTCAACCAGTTCAATATTAAAAAATTAAAAAAAGATAATTTTGAAAAAACAAAAAAAGAAAAAAAAAGAAAAAAAAAGTCAATGTTGGAAAAAAAAAAGAAAAAAAAATAAAGCTTAAAAAAGAGGAAAAAATGTGGGAAAAAAAGAAATACAAAAAAAATGAATAAACAAAAAAAACAAAAAAAAATGAATGAACAAACAAAACAAAAAAACAAAAAAAAAAGCATGTGATGCGGGTAAAGCTATGGTGTTTTCTCCATGCTTTTTAAAGTATTAGTTAATAAGTACCTTTTTATCATTATTATATATACTAATTTGAAGGTCTGACTAACGAGTTTGTTTATTTTTAGGTAATTTTTTTGTTGTGGTTTGAAAAAACTAAAATTTAAAAAAGTATTATTAACTATAATTAGTTGAATTTAGATATGTGTTTGGTAAAAATCATGGTTGAAATTTATGTATAGCAAAAAACATGTATAAAATATTTGCGAAATTTTTACGAAACTCAGTTAAAAAAACATGTAAAAACATTTACACAAAAACTGCATTTCTGTAACATCCCGATATCCGAAATAAAGCAACGATCTCATATTAATTGATAAAGAGAGTGATTAATTTTTTTTTTCTATATCAATTCATGGTGTTTGTATTAAAGTCTACCGAAATTTTAACGGAGTCTTCCATTTATTGAGAGGTTCCAAGTTATCGACATACGATTTGTTTACTGTTCTAATATACAACATCTCCTAACTCAATTCAATCCAATCATCATGGGTTTTAATCCCACAAAAATCATCATTCATATCAACCACAATGTTTATGAGTTAACATGAGATCGTTGCTTTATCCCGGATATGAGGATGTTATATTTTGGTATCAGAGCTGAGGACGACTCGTCTTAAGGTGGGGAGATTGTGATATCCCACATTGGAAGCGAGCGTCTAGAGCCATTGCCTTATTAGTAGTGCTGGTTGCTAACATGTTATACGCGTTTGAAAACCATGCGGGTCAACAACCCTGGGATGGGAGGGACCCAAAGTGGACAGTATATGACAGGTGTGGGTCGCTGCGCTACTCTACCATACACTTGTTGGAGCGTTAGGCTCAGAAGTAGGCTCGTGTCACCAAGAACAAAATTGTGAGGGCGGTAAGGCTCAAAACAGAAAATATACAGCATGTTGGGCAGGTTTGTTACAATTTCAAACTCAATTTTTTAGTGGACCTCGCAGTATAAAATACAATTTGATTTGTTTCCAAACACCTTGTTGCGTTTATTTCACCGCAAACGCAAAAGCCAGTGAAAAACAAACGCGACCTAACTAGCTTTGTTCTCTTTATTATTATTATTGAAACTTCAAATAGATTACTACTTCTTCTTCTTCTTTGTCAACATAACACATCAGCCATCAATAATTTAGTTAAAACTAGTTATTTGACCCATGTTTTGCTGCAAGCTGAATAATTTTTTTTATAATAAATAAATAAATATGCAAGCTTTTCAAATGATTTTTTTTTTACAAAAAGATCTTAATTATAAATTAAAAAGCCTATGCATGCATTTAATTATATAAATTGAGAACCATTTATGTTAGTAAATGCAAAAAAAGGTGTTAACATGTCTATTCAACTCGCCTCATTGTTGGTTGAATAATTTTTTTTTCTAGTGCAAGAGAATTAAAGTGCAGATGTTATTAATATGGTTTTTTACTTTGAGTAAAAAATATAGTTGTGAAATAAAAAGTCGATGCTTATATATAATCAAATATAATGAAGATCATATGCATTAATAAAGACATATAAAATCTCAACTAATTTTTAACATAATAAAAAAATGGAATGATGTTGCAGTTGCTACAATGAAATATTATTTTTTTAGTCTTTGTATAATAATTTCTAAAAAAAAAGTGCAAAGAAAAAAAATCCAAAAACAAATTACAAAAGAATGAGAATAAATATTTCAAGTGTAAAGAATAAAAAATAATATTTTTTTTCAAAAACAAATATAAAGAAAAAAAGAAAAAACTAAAAAAATATTATAAAAAATAGTGATATATATGCCAAGAGTAAAAGGATAAATATGCCGAGTATAAAGAAAACAATGGATCGAATAATTTCTTTTGATAAAAAAATAAATATGCAAGCTTTTTAAAGGGTTTTTTTTATAAAAAAATTCCTAATAACAAATAAAAAAATATATGCATGTTTTTAATTAAATAAATCAAGTATCATCTATGCCAATAAATATAAATAAAATTGTTAATATATCTATTCAATTCCTCTCATTGCAAGTTGAATATTTTTTTAATGTAAAAGAATTAATGTATAGGTGTTATTAACTTTTTTTTTTGACAACAGGTAAAAATATTATTGTGAATTAAAAGTCAATACTTGCATATAATAAAATATAGCTAGGATCATATACAATAATAAAATATGCATATTAACAATTTAATATCATGTTATTTCTACATAATTTATTTTCTTTTAGTATATGCATAATAATAATTATACTATTCTAATAAAAAGTTACGTTTCTACTTTTAAGAGTGAAGCTCTAACCTCTCTTTAAAAGGAATCCTTCCCTCCTTTGAGATTATAGGCAATGTTTTTGCAATTTTTTTATTTGTATAGTCTAATTATACTAATAATAAAAGAAAAAAATTACTTTTTGAAAAATTACTTTTAGTTTATGTTGGACAGTGTTTTTTAAAGTTTTCTTTAGTTTTAATTTTTTTTAGTGATTTTTTTTCTTTTATTGAAATTTAATTTTTTAATTTTAAATATATTTTTTTATTTTTTAAAATTATTTTGGTTTATTAATTTCAAAAATAAATTTTTTAAAATAAAAAATATTATTTTAATAATTTTTAAGCACAAAAACTTTAAAAAATTTAGGTATTTTCTATTATTATTTAAAAAAATTCTAAAATTTTTTGTTCTTTTCTAATGGATTTCAAATTCTATAATGTTTTCAAGTTGTAGATTACAAAAGCATTTATTTCGGCATTTTTATTATTTTTCCTCCTAAGATAATTCTTCCCAACTACTCTTTCAGTCGTGATTGTAGTTCATCAGTCCTAATGCCTATATTTATGAAATAATCAATAAAGTCATGATATTACAAGTTAAATTATAATAATAAATTAAAATTAAAATGCAAAGGCTGGAAAATATGGGTTTCATGTGGGCTTGCTTTTTAGTCCACCTGCACAGGTTGCTGAGAGCCGGAGGCTCATACATATAATCCATAACCAAAGCTTCTTGACCTGTCCACCCTAACAGCAATGAACTGTTTAAGCAGGAGGCTAATACTAAAACCTCCCTTGCACTCAAATCTTACCCTTAATTTCCCTTCTATCAATGTTCCCTTTTACTCAAAACCCATTTCCATTCACCAGAAAAGAAAATTGTCTGCCAACACTGCCATTACATCCTTAATGCAGTATCCCCTTTCAGGTACTTTTTTTGTTTGTTTGTTCTTACAGTCTAAATATGATGCTGAAAATATTAGTTATTGTGTTATGATGTAATTTTGCAGGTGCTGAGGAGGATTTGGTGGGTTATGTTTTTGGGAAGAAGAAGGCAACTGAAGTAGCCCATTTGTAGCTACTTCTCTGTTAACTTACTTGAATTTGTCTATTTTGTTGTTGTTTTGTTTTTATGGTTTTAGTTATTCATTGTTTTAGCAAATGAGTATAAATTTTGAAACTCTGACGAACCTGTTCATGATTTCTTACATGTTTAAGTACTTTCACTTCTAGCTACTTCATTTGTCTAGTTGTTTGCTTTATTATTTTCATGGTTTTGGGTATTCATTAGTTTAGAAAATGAGTATAAAGTTTGATTCTTTTGAAAACACTTGGATGATTTCTTACACGAGTGTTTTGGTTTTGAGTTTTTGTTAATTCTTTTGGTTTTTTTTTTTTTTTTTAAATTTAGGATATGGAAACGTGTTGTTCAAAATGGTGATACTGTTATAGATGCTACTTGTGGCAATGGTTATGATACTTTAGCCATGCTGAAAATGGTGGCTGATGAATTGGGCAGGGGTCGTGTTTATGGGATGGACATACAGGGAGATGCTTTAAAGAGAACTTCTTCTTTGCTGGATGAAAGTGTCACTTTGAAGGAGGTAATTCTATCGCGTATTTAATTTACCACTTGTCTAAAATTTCTATTATGTATTTCCATTCACCAATTTTGGAACTCATAATTAAAGATTGAGACTTCTACCCTAATTTTTATGGCCAGCATTTCAGTTTTAATGATTGGAGACTTGAGGTAGCAATATAATTCCAGGGGTGCTAATCCTGCATCTCATAAGGTCTATGTTAACATCTATGATGCTTTATCCAGCCATTTATGGTTGTATGGCTCACTATTTTTTTTCAATTCAACATGTAATTTGTTTGTTGTTAGTGTTTTGATCTTCAAAAAAGCAGAAAGCTTTGACCCTATTGTTCATGAAGAGGTTATTTTGATTATATATACTCATGTAGTCCTTACTGAAACTCAATGTGTGCAGAAAGAACTTGTGAAGCTCTTCTCCATCTGTCACAGTAGAATGGAAGAAATTGTTCCTGCAAATAGCCCTGTAAGGTATTTCCTGCCGCTCAAGTTTCTCTTGCTCTTGACTTTTTATGTGTAGTTTTTAGATATAGATTGTCGAGGCTAGTGATTTCAAGTTTTGCTTCTATTTGATGTACTTATGCCTCTGAAGTTCCCTTTACTTGCTTTGCTTTTTCAGTGAACCTTTTTCTTACATAGTTGGAATATATGATGTACCTGAACCTAATCTGATTAGGAATCAAAGATCAAAGGAAGACAGAATTTCTGAAAAGAGCCTTAAACAAGAGCCCTGACCGTGCTTTATTATTGAATAATTTATTCTCTAATTATCTGCCTCTCCAAAAAGGATTACAACTAGGGGTGTTCAAAAAAACCGAAAAACCGATTAAACCGAGAAAACCGGAAAAAAAATAACCGAAAAAACCGAACCGTGAAAAAAAACCGATTAAACCGATTAAAATTTTGAAAAAACCGACCGGTTCGGTTCGGTTTCGGTTTTTTAAGTCTGGAACCGGAAAAACCGAACCGAACCGAAACCGGAAAAAAACCGGAAAAAAACCGAGCCAAACCGAGCCAAAACCGAGCCAAACCGAAAAAACCGAGCCAAAACCGAGCCAAACCGAAAAAACCGAGCCAAACCGAGCCAAAACCGAGCCAAACCGAAAAAACCGAGCCAAACCGGTTTGAACCGGTTTTTGCTCTAAAAAACCGAACCGAACCGAACCGAAACCGGTCGGTTTGAACCGATTTCGGTTCGGTTTCGGTTTTTTTTTTTTTTTAAAAAAAAATTTCCGTTTGGTTACTTTTTTTGATAAAAACCGAACCGAACCGAACCGTGAACATCCCTAATTACAACCCTTCAAAATATGTATGAAACGGACTCTTACAAGAAAGGAAAATCAGAATCCCTAAACAGATAGGAGAAATAAAAACAAAATCTGAAATTAAGACTAAAGATCTGAAATTAAACCAAAAAAAAAAACAAATCAAACAGTACCTTCTAGGCCTTTTTTGAAGGCCTTCCTGATGTGAACCAACGAAGTGGGCTTCCCTTCTTAGAACAAGGCATGTAGAATCTCTTGACAAAATTTGAGTGCGATGTAATGATCTGATCAAAAGTGACTTTTGGTTAGTTAGGTTGTTTGGCTTGACCATGCATCTTCTTGAACTTAGATCTATCCCACTAGTTCATAAATATATCTTTTAGGTTTTCCACTTGGTTCAATTGCAACAAATTCACATCCATCTGTTCAAAATTCCCCACATCAATATATCTCCAATTTGAATAAATTACACTTCATCTGTACTCCATACTCCCATTGAAGTGATTTAATTCCTTCTTTCTTCCAGGCTTGTTGCATTCAACTTGGGGTATCTTCCAGGAGGTGACAAAACGATAACCACGGTTTCAGAAACAACACAATTGGCATTGGAGGCTGCAAAGAAAATATTAATTCCTGGAGGGCTGATCAGTTTAGTTGTGTATGTGGGGCATCCTGGTGGAATGTAAATTTCTTGCTTGACTTGATTCTTTTTTTCATTTTGTTATGATTTCTGCATGTGCTATATGGTTTTCTGCCCTTGACAAGTCAACGTTTTGCTCCATATAGTGCTGCACTGTGTTGTGAACCTCTTAAAGAGTTCGACTTTTCATGACTTGGAACTTGCAAGTATTCTCTTTCTATCTGATATTGTATGTGTTTTTTTTGTAAAAATCTATTATTTTCACCGTCAAATGAAATTTATGAATGTAGGATGAACCCATTCACAACTGTGCTGGTCATTTTAACTACTATATAGCACCCAAATCTATTATCTACAGTGTCTTGTTTCTTGATATTATTCATTTTCTATTTCCTTTTCTGGGAAATATTCTAGAATTAAATCATAGTCCCTTCTTACTGACGTATGTTTTTATCTCAAGGGTCATATGTTTCTGTCTTCTTTTTAATCTTCAACTGATGTGTCAGATTTATCTTTCGCATATACCTTCCAGGGAAGAACTGGAGACTGTTGAAGCTTTTGCTTCTGGATTATCAGTTGATAATTGGATCTGCTGCAAGTTCCAGATGTTAAACCGACCTTTAGCTCCTGTACTGGTTCTCTTATTCAAGAGGTATCATGGTGAATTACATACCTTAGTAGCTTTAGAATTTGGTGTTTTCTGAGACAAATTTCTTCCTTCATTTTTCTTTCTTGAAAAAATAGTGACTCTACAAGGTCGTACTAAAACTCTGAATATGGATGGATTCCTCACAGAGGTAGCTGAAACACAATGGGGTTCTGCTTTTTGGACCCATCTTCTTGCAGAAGGAAGCCTACGCGAAGGATGATTACGTCATGAGGTGAACAGCCAATCTGAAACCCACCACACCTGTAACTCCTGAGCATGTTTGCTTTTTGTACCCAATCCATTTGCCACCCATGTCTGCCACTGGATATTTCGTGGACGATCTTAGTCCCATGAAAAAGATGGTTACAAAGGAAACACTTGTGTATATATATATATATATATATTTTTTTTGGTGGATTAGTATATACGCTCTACTCATTCAAATTAACATTTGTAAATTTCCTTCGTTCATGGGTTCATTTACGAAAAGTCAAATTGCTTAGTTCTTAGGTCTTTTTTTTTTATATACATATATATATAAAAAAAAATGACCATTTTATTCAGATTTTGATATTAAATATTTGCCATAACGAAAAAAAGAAAGAAGCTAAGGTTAAACTTAAGGAGGAACTCGAGACGTATGATATGATTTTGTTTTCCTATAATGAAAGTACAAAAAGGAAAAGTAGTTGATAAACGATCGCGATGGGACTCGAACCCACAATCTCCCGCTCCGGAGGCGAGCGCCTTATCCATTAGGCCACGCGATCTCTTTTGAGTAACTCTGTGAATATCATATATATATATATACCTTTTTGTATTCCGGGGCAAAGAGAAGGTGGCAGTTGGTTTAATAAATACTAGTATCTGCGCAACACTGCAGGGGATACATTTTCTTTTTAAATGTCAAGAAAAAAAAAACATAAAATTGTTTTATATTATTGTTAAACTTGAAAATACAGTTATTTTGAATGTTATTTTGTCTCTTGTTTATTTTAAAGAACATAAGGTTTTTAATTAGAATAATTGTTTTTGTTAAAAAAATATTTCATAATTGTTAAAGCAAGTTAAAAAAATATTAAATTAGTATTTCTTATATTTTATATATGACTGAAAGTTAAAAAAAAATCATAAATCTGATAAAAATTATTTTCAAAAATTATTTAGAAATTTTAAAAATTAAAAATAATTTGAATGAGGTTCTTATGAACAATTTATTATTATTATTATTATTATTAGATACATAGTAATTGAAAAAATATTAAAATTTTAATACAAATTTATTATTTAAGAACCATAGTTATGAAAATCAGGGAAACAACAAATAATGATATGAAAACACTTCAAAAGCATTCAAACCAATAGCTTGGTTATGGCAAAACGGTGATCCATGCATGGACAATGATGTGATCTGGAAAGGAGTGAGTTAAATTGAGGAGAACATAACCTTAGTAAAAGGTGATCTATGCAATTGGTACATTACTGAACATTTTTTGTTATAAATTTTTATAAATAGAAAAAAACTAAAAATAAACAAAAATAAAATAGGCCTGATAAACATGATAAATCCAAAGAATTTGGATTTAACAATTAGTCAAGCTCAAGAAATAAACATATTTTCTTGCTTCTGTCGGTGAATGACCACTATACCGAGGCAACATCCTCAACTTCTCCCCGTGAATAGACCAACTTACAGCCACCTTCAGTAACAACCCGACAAAAGAAGAAGAAAGACCAAGAAACATTAAAAAAAAGTTAAATCGAGGAGAAAAAAATAAAATGAATAAGTTGGTTTGCGTGGTTTTTCTTTTTTTTGCATGTGACAGTGACCCTTGCCACCAACACAAGAAGAAAAGGGAGAAGAAGCAGTTCCATATCTACCTTTTTTTTGTTCACCGATGATAACACGTGAATTCACGCATCGCCACTATTCTTCCACTTTCCAAAGTTCTCCAACATTGTTTCCTTGGTTACAAAGGCCTCTCCAATTATTTCCTAGTTCTTAGAAGGTTGATCTATAATCTCAAATCATTTTTGTTGACAAATTGCTAAAAATTATGAAATTTTAGGACAAAATGCTGATTATTATATATAATTTTGGATTGTTTGGACATTATTAATTTGGTTTGATGTGTCTTTTAACTATGAAATAACTTGATTTTTTGTGTTGGATTATGAACTTATTTTTTTAAGGTTGTGATTTCTATTTGAACATTAAATGTTGATTTTGGGATTCTGGTTGAATTTATGTTGATTTGAGTATTGAGTTTTGATTCATTAATTATGTTTGGGTTGGTGTTGAGTCATTTGAATTAGTATGCGATTTGAACAAAATTCATGAAATTAATAAGATTTGTGTGGATTTTTAGTGTTACTCGATTTTGAGTTGATGAACGATAATTCATCGTGAGTGAATATCATATTTAAAATAGCTTGATAAAAACATTTTATTTATGTTCGGCCAAACACGACCTTAGTCCAAGTTTCATAAATTTTTAATTTTTGGAAGATCATCTTGAAATCAATTTTGAATTCCCCATTTTTATACCCTTTTATATTTAATATTTGAAATTGTGATCTACACGTGAGATATTTTTTTTGGTATTAAATAAATCAATTTCCTTCCACAAAAAAAAAATCTTTCAAAAATACAATTTTATTTTAAATTGCTTATAACCAATCTCTCAAAAATAAATAAAATATCATATTTGCATAAATAAAAAAAATACATGGCATGATTTAGCATCATTAAATATAAAAAATCCAAGAAAATAGTTTTGTTGATATCCTTGCATGCATTTTTAAATTTAATAACCAGTTTATGAAATCCATGAGAACTTAACCTACATTTTAAAAATATCAAAACAATTTTTTTTTTGTTCGAATACCAAGGATTATGAACTTATAAATATAATGTATTCCCGATATTAAAAGAAAAATATATAAAAAAATATTTTTTGACATTAGAATAGTTAGGTTTTAACCTGATAAGATATCTTCTTATTGAGGATGACTTTCTTAAACTTAAAATAGACAAATGATTAGAAAACACAACAATATTTTAGTTTATATCAAACAAGTGAACATACCAGTTGGGGGCAAAGAAGCATATTGTGAATAATCAAATGATGATTCAATAAAATCCATCGAAGCTATGAATAACATCTCACAATGACAAGTGTTTTTATGATAATCAGAAGAACGAATACAACTAGATTAAAAGAAGGAAACTTTTCTCATAGATAGTATGCTACTTGGTGAACTCCAACAACAGTTGAGAGTAACACTGCACTTGAGGGGCATCTTCATGGCCAAAGATTAGGTTTACCCTTTGAAGGATGACTATGATACATGAAAAACATATTATCACATGAAGGAGCTGTTGAGAGACGATTTGCAACAATCATTGATGTAGATGATTGTAAAAACTCTTTCAAAGAAGTAAGAATAATATAACACTACTTATCCATCAAAATAAATTAAATGGGCAATGGTGCAAGAATATCAACATGAAAGGGGACATCATCTAACCAGGGAGCAATTTCACGGCTAAGAAAATTTATCACTTCTAAAAAAATAACTAACTGAGTAGAGCTTCATTTATCACCTAAAGGTCCAGGCTATGCAACAGAGAGGCAATCAAACACATTGACCAAATAGATAAAACCCGTGTGCGCTGAAGAGTCAAAAGATCAAAAGAATTTATTTCAGAAATTGCAAACCTCATCCACTAAGCAATAGAGAGATGGCAAGAAATTGGAGCCTATATTTCAAACTAGGTAAGGATGCATACATATCATCTAATCCCAAATCATTGCATAATGTTTTTGCAGATATTTTCCAAGAAAACTCATGAAGAAAATTCCAACGAGACTCTATCAAATTAGGACCCAACAAGGTTTTGAGCTTAGTAAGGCTCCAATAATTAAAAGCCCAATAAGGTTTAACAAAGAAAGAATCCAACAAGACTCCAACAAATTAGGATCTGATAAGATTCTGAGCCCACTAAGACTCTAGCAATTAAGAACCCAACAAGGCTTAACAAAGAAAGAGTCCAATAAAAGTCTAGCAAATTAGGACCTGGCAAAGTTCTAAGCCTAATAAGACTCTAGCAATTAAGAACTCAACAAGGTTTAACAAAGAAAGAGTCCAACAAGACTCCAACAAATTAGGACGACAAGGTTCTGAGCTCAATAAGGTTCCAGTTGATTAAAAACCCAACAAGATTTTAAAGAAAGAGTTCGGCAAAACTCTAGCAAATTAAGACACGATAAGGTTTTGAGCCTAATAAGGCTCCAATTAATTAAAAACTCAGCAAGGCTACAAAGAAATAATCCAGTAAACTCTGATAAATTAAAACCTGACAAGGTTCTGAGCTCAATAAGGCTTTAATTGATTAAAAACCCAACAAGGTTTTCAAGAAAGAGTCCAACAAAACTCCAGAAAATTAGGACTCGGCAGGGCTCTAAGCCTAACAAAGCTTCAGTTAATTAAAAACCCAGCAAGGTTTTAAATAAAAAATCCAGCAAGACTCTTGCAAATTAGGACTCAACAAGGTTCTAAGCCTAACAAGGTTCTTGTTGATTAGAAATTCAGTGAGGATTCGAGCCCAACAAAGCTCTAATTGATAAAAAAACCCAACAAAATTCCAATAAAGAAAGGTCCAGTAAGCAAAAACCTAATAAGGTTCCAATAGATGACTAGAAGTCCAACATGGACAATCTAAAGAAAAATCAGAAAATGGTCCATTTAAGAAAAGGAAAGTAAAACATCTCCAAGACATAATCAATTATCCATGAAAAAATCCTAGATATTTTTCACACCACGAGCAAGTTAACCGATCACGAACCACATGCTAGTTTCCTGAACAGAGACTACAGGTAGGTTACCCGATCATAAACCACAAGTAGGTCACCTGTATAAAAAGACCATTCGTGAAAATCCTAGATAGTTTTCACACCAAGAACAAGTTACCCGATCACGAAACATAGGTAGGTTATCCGATCACAAACCACGAGTAGGTCATCTGAACAAAGACCACAACCAGGTTACCTTATCACGAACCACGATAGGTCACCCAAAAAAAGATCATATATGACAAATCCTTGATATTTTTCATATCATATCAGGTTATCCGATCACAAACTATGGGCAGGACACCCGAAAGACCATGAGTAGGTTACTTGAATATAGACAACGAATAGGTTACCCGAACATAAACCATGAACAAGTCACCCGATTAGAAACCATAAGCAAGTTTCTTGATCATAAACCATGAGTACGTCACTTGAATAGAGACCATTTATGAAAAATCTTAGATATTTTCACTCAGAAGGCTGACACTCAAACACCTAACACATTTTTCTTTTCTTTACAAACTTACTTTCTAAAGTCTCATAAGACTTTATACCATAAGCATTGTAAAGAAGGGGGCAACTGTCATAAGTCGATTTTTTACCCATCTTTTCTTATTTTTTTAAAAAATAAAAAATAGCAAAAAGAAAAACATAAAATTAAAAAATATATATTTTTGATGTATTGTGTTATTTTTATCATTTTTATCATCTTTTCAAAAGAATTAAAAATTTACTTTCTATACGTTCAATTTTTAACGCGCTCATTTAAAAATTATTGGTTTATTTTGCTCATCAAGTCAATGTTGTCATTGCCTTTTTTTTTAAAATAAAAGTATTTGGAGAAGAGGATTAAAATTCAAAGAAAAAAATGAGAGACCAAATTGATTTTGGGTTTCTTGGTCACTAAGTTTGCTTGGTGGCCAAGTAATAAGAAGAAAAAGATAAATTATTTTTCATATAAATAATAAGGGAATTTCACACATAAAAGAGGAGAGGGAGAATTTTAGAGAAGCATTAGCCAAAGAAAAAAGAATTAATTATTGCATAAAAAAGCCACACACATAATCACACACTCTCTCCTAAAATCACAGAAAAAAAAGATTAAAAAAAGCCAAAAAGGATTTGCCACACTTTTCTCTTTATGTCACACACTGTCTTAAAAGAAACAAAAAATCCTAGACCCATTATTTCTAAACCCAACCACCAGCCATATAAAGGATAGAACATAAAAAAAACACTATGAGGGCCATCTTCTCCAACACCACCATAACCCTTTCTCAGTTAACACCATAGCCTCTATTTCTTTCCTAAAAATCACAATTAACTACGACCAACAATCAAACCTATTAATCTTTCAAAAATCACAAACACATACGTTTCTCATCGTTACACTAT
This sequence comes from Populus nigra, assembly GCF_951802175.1. Lineage (NCBI taxonomy): Eukaryota > Viridiplantae > Streptophyta > Magnoliopsida > Malpighiales > Salicaceae > Populus > Populus nigra. The sequence goes on from NC_084865.1 coordinate 6,678,721, forward strand.
CATTGGCAGCCACTATGAGCTGAAATTAGTCCTTTTTTTATTCTCCCTCACTAGCCACCAGCAAAACACACGCGCACGCACACACACACACACACACACTTTCACTATACTTTGACTTAAAACCAAAAAGAAAAGAAAATAAAAGAACATGTATCTCTCTCCCATTTTAAATAATGACAACATCAACAATAACATCGTTAGAATAGACACCACTATTAGACAATTTGATGTGGATTAGCCCACACACTAGCAAATACCCATTACATGCGTCAAATGGGCTAATTACACAATTCGAAACAAATGCATTGAAAGAAACATTGAATGAGTTGGTTCTACAAGTTTTAGACAAGGCAGATCTTAAAGATCCATTAGAGGAGTCTAATCCAATCTTATTTGGGTTATGAATTCTCAACAACAAGGCTGTTAATTTTTGTATCAATTTTGATTAGCCTTGTTTATTTCAATTTTCATGTGTTTTAAGGATTTCCTATTATGTGTGGGAAAAATATTTATTTCTATTATTTTTATTTATTTCCTTGTCAGGTGAGGAGAAAACACAATAAAGAAAACAAAGGAATCCAAGTTGATTTGAGAAACATAAGTGGCGATAAGGTTTTCTAGTATGCAATGAGAATATTTCAATAACTTTGATCATGTTTTTTAATATTAGAAGGAAAATTAATGGCAACAAAAGAAGGAAAATAAGGACAATAACTATTTTTCTTTTAAAAAAAGGGATAAATACAAGGCTACAATTAAAATCATCTTTTATCTAGGAAACTACTTTGGCGGTAACTTCTCTTTTAGTTCCTAGGATTATTGGAAACATTGTAGGCTATAAATATACCTTGTATCAGACCTACAATATTTTCTTTTTTTCTTTTTTTCTCATGACATCATACGAATCAGACTTATGGAATTTATTTCTTTTACATCAACTATAATCCAAGACTTGTTTGGCCTTAATTAATACTTTGTTTTCAGTTAGGATCCAAGACTTATTTGGATTAGGGTTTGGGCTTACTAGTATAGGTGTTGGATTAGTTTTGTAAATGAGTCAATTCAGCCTAAAAGGATAGATCCATTATGGTTAAGTTTTCAGAAGTACTTAAACTCTTGTAAGCCTAAGTTTTAGCACATTTTGATCAATAATAATTATAAAGTTTTCTCAACTTAACATGTAAGAGTGATTTTTGCATCATTTGGTTATTAAAAGAGCTAAAAATAACTTATCAAAGATTATTTGGTTTTGAGGCATCATTCAATTCAATTCCAATAGTACTGGTGCTTTGGAACAAGTTTTCATTGTATAACACTTTTATCAGACCTCTTTTGACTTTTCAAAATCAAATTTCAATCTTGATTGTGGGTTGCGTGACCACGTGATCATGAGGTTCACGTCACTATTATCCTTTAAATCCTGCTCCTTTTAACAACGAACCATCATCTTCTCTTTGAATTTCTAACTTTAGCTCCTTCACGACAGATGAGTTGTGAATGAGCTTGCTCTTTTCTAATATCTTTTTAAACCGAAATTTTTTAGACCAAGTTCTTGATCTAGAAAACCAGGTTTTGTTCATCATAATAAACCCTCCATAGTAGGCTGATAGAATTTAGAAACACCATTAAACCATAACAACCACAAACACAGAAAAATGATGCAACTTACTTCAGGTAAAGTGTACTAGGGATGCTAATACCTTTATTTTATGCAATTAGTCTCTTGCTTAAAATCTTTAAAGTCATGTTAACTTTCTAATAATCATAATACTAGGTGGTGACTCCTTATCCAACCAAAAACCTCTTAATTTGTCTGGGAAGGGTCTCTGTTATGTCGCGCTTTTGCGAAGGGTACGACATACCTTATAAAAAGAAAAAAAAATCCTCTACAAAAAAATCACTTTTGTAAAAAAACTATATATCAAGAAACGTCAGACCAATAAGACTAGTCACCATCCTTTTATCATTGTCAGAATCCAAAAATAACAGTAGTAAGAGTAATGATAGCCACCAATAGCTCCACACTAATCACCTCTCTTCCCCCATCATCGAAACATAACAGTAATAACCCTTATAGATTGAACTAGTAGCGAGAGGAAGGGAGAAAGGCTAAGACTTTTCAACGCTTAATCTACCACCATGAGTATCGCTCATCTTCACCGTTGGTACAAGAAGAGAGATAAAAAGGAGGCATGCCCAATCCATCAGATCATATGCCTTCGTGGTCATTAGAATGTGCAACGAATCACCTAAAGAATCTCTGAAAGATCAATAAAAGGTTTTCTAGTTACCTTAAATGTAGGTGGTGCCATATTTTTTGTCCTATGTATCCTTTTTCCATATAGTTCGTCGAAATATCTCTTACGATAGCATGATAACCCCACTAGGGATTCATGTTAGGGCTAAACTTTGTTTATTGTTTTCAATGATAACATGCTTTATGTGATTTAATGCAAGCTTTGAATATTTTTATTATGTTTTTTTCTTAATAAATAAATAATGTATGTTTTTTTTTAATATATTTGATTTGTTCTTTTTTACTTTTGCATATATCTTTGTTTGTGTTGTTTTTTTAGTCTTTGTTTCATACATCTTTATTTTATTCTTATTCTGGAATTGGATATGGAGTTGTGATCATGCATCCATATCACTATTTAGCTTAATTTTAATTGTAAATATTGATAAAATATCAACATAAATTTTTATTTATAAATACTTTTTGTAAATTGTTAATTATCTCAAATGTTTTTGCTTAACTTATGTATGATGGTATTTTTGAATGTTTATTTATTTTAGTTTTCGAGATATAACCCTCCTTTCTATAATGAGTGAGCTAAAGTTGGATCAACGCTATCTCACACAAGCTAATTGAGATTGAGTGGTTACTTTTAAGCATATTTTGATCATTATAAGTTAAAATGGATTTAAGTTCATTTGATCATTAGTTCAAAGGCTATTTTCATAAAAGTGAGGATTATGCCTTCTTCAGGCTCAAGTCCCAAATCACTTCCTTTAGTTTAGTTTAGGCTTTTAGCCATAATAATAAACACATGTTTGTCTAAGCAACCATAATTTAAAGCTCGACTGACACTTTTGTCTTTACAAACAAACACAAAGCGTTTTACAATAGGTACGATGTATTAGGGTAATTTTTATCTTTCTGTAAACATAACCATCCCTTACTTAAGAATCTTTGAAAGATCAGTATGAGGCTTTCTAGTTACCATAAAATTAAGTGGTGATTTTTTTTTTCTATTTACCTCTTGTTATGACATGCACAATGTTAAATGACAGAGCTGCCTCCTGGATTGAAAGGTGTTTGGGTTTAATCATAAAGTTATAATTTGAGGGAGTTGTCATCTAGTATCATGGTCACTAGGAAACCTATTGTCTATGAAAGCCTGGGTAAGAGGACTAGTTGTGCAAAGGAAAAACACATCACCCCTAGTGCACCATACCTAAGATAAGTTATTTTGTTGATTGATTGTTATTCTAAGTTGTGCTTGTATCCGTTGATCTTATCTAAGGTTCAAGACAAATCTCCGTTTGTGAGGAAATCTACCTTAATGGGTTAAATCTTAACTATTCTAAGGCTCAAACTTTAACATCACACTTGTTTTTTGGATACATCTAATTCATAATGTTTATTGCTATTAATTAATTTAATTTAATATTGTAAGTATGCATTATGTTGTAAAATTCATATCTTGGATATTAATTAAACAAATTAATTTTTGTGTTAATTTTGAAAATTTTCTCAAATCCTAATGGATAATCATAAATTAGTTATGATATTCATTTTGAACTTTTAAAACGTTATAAAAATTCATTTTGTTTTTTAGAAAATATGCATGAAAAAACTTTAGAATTGGTCGTATACACGAAAACAAAACATATTTTTGTATTTTTTTAAAATGAAGATTTTTTTTTGGAATTTTTTGATATTTCGATGAAAACCATGTATTTTTAATATTGAGTCCATATCTTACAGTGTACGTCTACAACTCAATATTAAGTGAAATTATTGAAGAAAGACATTTTGTGTATTTTATAAAAAACAAGGCAATTATTTTGGATTTTTTTTGAAATTTTTGGAGAAAAATAAGGTATTTTTAATATCAGGTTTGTATCTCATAGTATAAGTATACAATCCAATATCAGATAAAATTGATGCCCTAAATTTTTTACAATTTTTTTTTGAAATTTTTAAGGGTTTGTTTGGCAAGACTCTAAAATAAAGACAAATTAAAACTAAAGAAAAAACCTTAAAGCGAGTTTGTCAATCACGCCATTGGTCTAAAATCAAAGACATTAAAAATATCTTAAGGCCGTGTTTTGCAAACATGCTTTAAGGACCCAAACAAAGCTTTATTTTCTTAACAAAATTGACGCGAGCCAACCATGCCTTTAGCTTTTGAGTTGGGATTGGCCAACTACATGAACAGGGTCTATTGGGCCCAAGGACCTAGGCTATGCACACGGGTTGGGCTGAGGTCCAACCCAACCCGATTTTTGTTGGGCCGACAGTCGACCCAACAAACTTCTTTTTCTTTTTTTCCCATTAAATATGGGCTAGACTTAACCCAGCCATATGGGCTAGGCTGGCTTGAGGGTGCAACCCTTTCTTTTATCATTGGCCCAACCTAGTGATAGAATTTTCTTGGCAATAAAATTGCCAAAAAAAAAAAAGAGTTACACTCACTTTAGTCTATGTAAAATATTATGTAAAGAACCAAAAGAGGTTGAATAAGCTTACCCGGATGAGAGGCGACTGTTGATTGTCTGATGGTGGCGCCTTCAGGGATGTTGGTGGCTTATGGTAGCTGCTGGAGGGGGATCAAGGTTGCTAGTTGGGTAACTAAAAAAATAGTGTGTAAAAATTGGTTTTTTAGCTACCTTTCTCCACATGATTTTCTTCTTTTTTTGCACGAAATTCACCCTTATTATAGGGATGAAAAAGGAACATATGATTTTTATTGGGCATGAATCTTGGCCTTTGATTCTTACATGAAGGATCTCAATTGTTGGCTAGAAAATGATACCTTGGGCTATAAAAAATGGGTTGTAAAGTTGACTGGGTCAATATCTTTGGGTCAACTTTTTGGCTGTTTTTTGATGGAAAATCGATGGGAATATAACTGAGAGTGTTGTACAACTTGAGCTTTATTAAATGGTGTATTTGTCATTTTTTTAAAGGCGTGAGTAGTGCATTAAGAGTTCATTTGGTTAAGCGTTTGCGGCTGCGTTTTTATTTAACAGTTGCAACATACTATTTGGTTACAAAACAAGCCGCAATTTTCATGCATGGGCCCCACCTTTATCTGCGTTCAAAACTCAGTTTCGCTGAACCAAAAGTTGCATGCTTTTCATTTCCTGTTTATTGTAACTGTGTTTAAACACAGTATAAAATTGTTCTCCTCTTCCTTCCTTGACCAGTGCTTCGGGTATGGGTGGATTTTGTCCAGATGAGAAAACCATGAGGGTTGTTCTTACTTGGGCGTGCCGCTGCTGGAGGCGAGGGAGATAGCTGGGTTGGCGTACTGAAACCATTTTCCTTTTGTTCAACCACGAGGGCTATCCTTAACAATTTTTCTTTTGTTCTTCCTCTATTGCTGCACTTGAAGATGATGATGACGGTGATGGAGGGCTGGCCTACTTAAACCATTTTCTTCTCTTTTGTTTTCCCTTTGTTCTTCCTAGTCTTATTTATGTGCTCTCCTTGTCTACGTGGAGAGTGAATTTAATTCACTCTCCAAAAAAAAAAAAATGAACAGTAAAAAATTTTAATTTTTAATTGTATTTTATTCAAAAAAATTAGTGTTTAATATTATTTAATAAGACTACATAAATTAAAAGAAGATCACATGATTGCGTGATATTTGCAGAATTTGATTGTAATTGTAATTTTATTTCTGATGATATTCTACATGATTTTGTTGCACGCTCAAAAAACCATGAAAACTGTAGTTCTTGTCCGATGAATTTCGTACGTGATGGAATTGTAGATAGTTTAATGAAACAATAAAAAATATTTATGTAAAGTATTAGTTATTTCATGATATAATAACAGTAGTTAAATTTACAATATTTAAATTAAAAACCATCAATATTAATATATATCTTTTTTAATTATTTTATAACCTCAATTTAAAAAGCATTCTTAACCAAACACACTAAATTATTTTTTGTTCAACCTCAATTTCAAACACAATTTTAACCAAACATATATTTTCTCAAACCAACCTCAACTAAAAATACTTTTTATAAAATAGTTTTTTTAAATCACAACCACAACAGCTACCATAATACCAAACACATTAAATAGCTCTAAAGAAAGGCTTTTCAGGTAGCTCTTCCGGGTTTAGAGAAAGAAGATAAAGAATAGTGTCAGATGACATGTCATCTGACACTATTTTTTATATAACACACTACGATAGTAGAAGAAATATGATAATAAAAAAAGTAAATGTCATATTTTTATTCTTAATATGTCAAACAATATGGATTTTCTAAAACCTTTAATGTTTTTGGTATTATTCTTATTATGATGATGAGCAGTTATATCTAAATTTAAATGTTTACTCAAAGTAGAGCTTTTTGTAAGTGGAAAGGACTAATGTAAAATATATAGTAAATATATTTATAGGCTAAAAGGACAAAGAACATACGTAAAAAGTTTAAACATGTCAAATGATCATTTTAACATAAATATAATTTTGAATTTGGTCATTAAACAATGCCTAAATTTTATTAAAATATTATGAAGATCAACTCACTATAATCAACCAAGATTGGAAAAGTCTATAGATCTAAAAGATGTTATTTTTTTATTTTTATCATTTTTTATTATTTAATTTAATACAAATTTATTTAATTTCAACCACTATTTAAACAATTTATACTTAATTTTTAAAATATAGATTATTATTATTAAATTCTAAAGTTATAAAAACAGTGTTCTCTACGGTCAGATGTTTATAACAGTAAACCTAGCGTTTTAAATACCCTTATTTTCTAGATTTTGTTATAAATTGCATCATATTTGTCATTAAATGTGCTTGCAATGCCATATTATTTGAAAGTTGAAATTTTTATGAGATAGATGATTAAAGCATCCTACGAATACTCGCTGTATATAGAGAGCATTCCATGGATTGCTAATAGTGCTTTTGGGTTTTTCAAAAGAAAATTACAGCTAGCTAGCTATTAACATGTATTAAATGTAGTAATAGTCATAGTTTAATTAGGAGAGAGAGGGATTGATTTAAAATCAATTTCTCCTTCAGAACTCTTTTTTTCTATTCTTATTTTGATGCCAATGTTTTGGAGCACGAAATGCAAATTACAACTTCAAAATTGACAAGAAAAAAAAAATGCAACTCTTATATCCAACTGTTTTAGGCACATCTTTCATCACAATCTGAGTATTTAACAGGAAAACTTCACGCCATGCATGTGGCTGCTGACATCTGATACATTAGTAAGATTTATGAAGAGTCAACAGGTGTTTCAGGATTAGCTCCCCATTCAGTCCAAGATCCATCATAGATTGCAACATCTGACTTTCCAAGTCGATGGAGACCCTGAAAGACATGAGCCGGTGTCATTTGCACTTTAACAAGATCGGACTATATTTATGCCAACAATTTTCCCGGAAATGCAAAACAAGAATCAAGAATTTGAGCTTCGTGGTTTTCCACTCAGTAGGTTCAACATCGCATAGTGGAAAAAATTTCATGAAATTTTTCAGGATGGATTGTAATACATAGGAAGGATAAATACCAGAGCAAGAATGCAAGCAGTTACACCAGTCCCGCATGAAGTAACAACAGGGCTTTCCAAAGAGATGCCTGTATAAAACTGTGTCAGATCCACTAAACCTTGAGCAGATACCAAATAACCAAAGATTAGCAAACAGAAATACACTCTTGAAGCATAATGTAAGATAATGAATAGATAGTAAAGCTGAATGCTGACAGCTAAAGTACAGTTTTTCCATCATGTCTTATTATAAAGGCAGAAATCAGAAAACTCTGACAAATAACAATTATGTTTTCCTTTCTTTAATCACTTTTTTTCTTAGAAACCTAACAAACCTCCATTTGATCAACTAAAAAGAAAAAAACTAATCCATGAAAAAAAAAACAAAAAAACCATTTCATATACTGAGATATGGACTTCATCTAAATGCGCAATGCTGATATGTATGATCATGATCTGTGGAACTAATGTTTTTAGGCAGGCACCCAGAAACATAAAGGTTCTTCCTTACCTTCTTGATCAAATCGTTTTTTAAGCTCATCTGCTGGTAAGAGTGTCTGTGAAGAATCTAACAGCTGCAAAAAACAAACACGCTAATGAAGAAAAAGGAAAATAGAGAGAACCACCTGTCAGCTTCAAAAATAATCATTAGTTTAAGAACACTGTAAAGTCTATCTATTACTTGCGCAAATGGAATGCACTTGCTGCCAGGAACATGACCACTTTTTATTCCCTTTCGAGGTTCTGGAGCAGCGCCATCAAACCTGCAAGAAGAGCATATGTCCTTGATCAAAATCGTATCTTCAATAAACAATCCTAGATCACATTGATAGGAAGAGTCGAATGTTGATATTTGAAGTAAAAGTAGACATTGCAGTTTAAAGTTGGTAAGATATAGTTAGATGATTTAATTTAAGTTAGCAGATTGAATGGAAGGGGGGGTCTGGAAAGTTGAGCCTTGTAAAGAGACAAAGGCTGTGATGGCTGTTAGGCTACATAAACTGACATGAATCGCCAGATCTGATTACATAACAGAGTTTAAAGTGTAGGGAAGTTGAAAGCACGTTAACAAGTAAGATAATATTTAAAACCCTACTTGAAACTTTATCATACACTTTAATCAATTAAGAGAATAGCTAAACCTCAAATGCACCATTCAATAGCATTTCCAGGGAAAGCCATTTATTATTAAGAAGATTCGGAATAATTATTCTACTAAGATAACAATATTGCATTCGCAATATGAAAACCATTTATCATTAATACAATTAAACAAAATCACTGAACATACCTGGCCTTTGAACGAGCATCTATGTGTTGATGAGTCCTGTCTTCAATATTACTTTTAACCTGAAAATTGGCCCAGAGAAAGCATATAGTGCAGATTCATTCATGTGTTGAGGACTACGTAAGTCAAGCAGATAACTAAATTTTTCTGATTGCTGACATATTAGATGGTTACGGAAACTAAAAGTTTATCCATGGCCACACCAAATAAGACGCCAGCTAAAATATGCACAAACTTGTCAACCTTTTTACTCCAAGGAATGGAAGAATGAATGCAGGACTTATCAAGGAGAAACTCCATTATAATTTCGAATTTGTTTCAGTGTTGTCCTGATGTCAAGCTGATGCTTGTTTATATCATTCCAAACAAATGTTAATTTAATTTCACAAATAACTCAATGTTTGATTCCAGTATCCACAAAAAATTCACAAGTGTTAGCAGAATTGACGGCTCAATATGTGCTATCTTATTTAGTCTAGCTAATACAGAAATATATATTGTATATAGGCATATAATTGATAGGCTTTATTCTTAACTTGATGACTGATTTTCAGCCTTTTAATGTGTGATGGTCTCTATAGAAGGAAGGCAACTCTCACAAGAACAGGTATTCAGATCAAAACCTTCTTTAGCATGGAATCAAAACCCCAAATTCTCTTCATAGCATTCTCTCGGCTTGGCTGAATTTATTTATTTCTGGTTCCTTGTTTCTTTTCTGGTACTTTTCTGTGGGTAGCGACAGAAAGCAGAACTTCAAGATTTTTTTTTTGGTATTGGCAGAAGTGGTTCTCTGGTTTGGAGGTTTAGTTTTTTATTGTGGTGTTCTTAGCTGTCTCTTGGTTCTCAATTATCTCTTGGTTTCTCGATGGTGTGGTGCTTATTTAGTTTAGAGTTTCAGTTGTCTTTGGTTTGGTGGCTATCGGCAGGTCTTGTAGCTATGATGATTTTTTTCTATCAATTTTTTGTGGTTATTATGTCAGGAGAAAATTCTATTGTTCGATTTACTAGCAAGAATTAAGCTAGATAGGAATTCCAAATATATATGTTTGTGGAAGGGAAGGAGTTATGGGGTCATTTGGATTGGTCTTCTACAGCTCCCATTGATCCCAAGGAACTTAATTCATGGGAAAGTAGGGATGACAAAAATGCTACCTGGCTACTAGGTTTTGTTGAACCTCATATAGTCAATAATATTCATGGGTTCACTACTGCTAAGACAATGTTAGATTACCTTTGACGAATTTATTATCAAGATAATTTTGCTCGAAAGTTTCAATTGGAATTAGACATCAGAAACTATTGAGCTATTTTATTCTAGTTTTATTAATTTATAACATGATTATTTTGGATTGGTGCATTCCCAGGTTCCCAAAGCAACTTTAGCAACACTATAAGCGGTTCAATCTAAGAGCCAATAGGATCAATTCTTGAAGCTATGACCCGAGATTGAAAGTGTACGAGCTATGTTAATCAATCACCAACATGTCCCATCTTCGGATGTTTGCTTGGGTGGACTCATGTGTGAAGAACATCTTGCCTTACAGCTTGGCCTTGCTCAAAATGCTTGTAGTTCTGAGAAGGTTAATATGGCCTACGCTACTCAAGGAAGATGACGATCCAGATCTCCGCTACAATGTTATAGTTGCAAGGAAATTAGACACATTGCAAAATTTTGCAGCTAGAAATTATGCTATTATTGCAAGGTCAAATCATTAAGGATTGTCATGTCCGCCCTCAGAACTGATCTCATATTGTTGTTCAGTCCACTTTTTTGCCTACATATTCTGTACAACCCATTGTTCTGGGTTCTTCTTCCAACATTACTCCCAAACATTTTCAACAAATGATTATTTCCGCCATTTCTGCTCTTGGTCTCCAAGGTAAGAAACATCTTCTTACTTCTCCTTGGTTAATTGACTTTGTGGCTTCTAATCACATGATTGGCAATCTGGCAGCTTTACATGATGTTCGTAACTATGATGGTAAGCAACATATGCAGATCGCCAATGGCAGTACTCTTCCTATGATCGGAAATATGGGGTCTTCATTTACTAATGCTTTTTGAGTATCTTGATTTATCTGCCAATCTCATTTCAGTTAGAAAATTAGTAGAAGAAAATTGCTCTCTTCATATTGATCATTCTAGTTGCAATTGCGTGCAGGATCAAGCGTCGAGATAGGAGATAGCAAAAGGAGCTTAAAATGGGATGTCTTTTTCCTCTTTAGTCATTTTTCATTCCTCATTCAATTTATGTTGGTTGTTCTACTATTACTAATAATAATTGTCAATTTTGGCATAACAAATGGGGTCATTCCAACTTTGTAATCCTGACACATTTTATGAAACATGGTTATTTGAAAAATAAAAATAATTTTTCTTTCCTGGTAAACTTGGCAAAAGCAAATCTTTACATTTTCCTTTGTAGGGTAGTTGCATTTCTACATGTTTTGAAATTATTCATTCTGTTGCCTGGGATACAAGTCATGTTCCTTCTTATGCTCAATACAGGTATTTTGTGACATTTATTGACAATAATAGTCGTTTCATATGGGTCTATTTTCTTTGTTCTAAAGCTAATGTGCTCTTCACCTTCCAAACTTTTGTTGCCTATGTAGAAGCCCAATTTTCTACCTAAATTAAGATCTTATGCTCAGATTTTGGAGGAGAATACGTGCCTCATGTTTTTCAATCTTTTCTCTAACAAACGGGTATTTTCTCTCAACATTCATGTCCTTCTAACCCTCAACAAAATAGTACCACTGAGCATCATAATCACATTTGTTAGATATACATTGATGCTTGAGTCTTATGTTCCTTCTAGATTTTGATTAGAAGCCTTATCAACGATTGTTATTTGATTAATCATTGTCTTCTCCTACTTTGCATCTTGATCTCCATATTTTCGTTTGTTTGATGTTCCTCCTGATTATAATTCTCTGCATGTTTTTGATAGCGTTTGTTTTGTTCACTAAAAAACCAATAAACATCACAAGATTGAGTTCAATGTGCTTTTCTTGGCTATAGTAACTCTCATAAAGGGTTTATGTGTTATGATGCAGAGGCTAACAAGCTTCATATTTCATGCAATGTGATTTTTTTTAAAAATAAATATTTTTTTCTGTCTCGTCCTAATTTTGTGTCTTCCTTTATTTCGCTTCCTCTTTTTGAACATGTCTAGTACTCCTCATTTTAAGTCAGGTATTGTGCATCAGCAGCGTCGCCCGCTGCCTCTTCCTTCCTCTAAACTGCCACTAATCCTACATTGCATGCACACTGCTGATCTACTAGGGTTTCCTAGCCCTCAGATTGGTATGGTTTTTCTTCTTTCACTCTCCAAGCTACTCTTGATAATACTTTTGTGCCTAGGTCTTGTTCTCATGCTTATACTCAAAAGTGTTAGCGCCAAGCTATGTAGGACGAACTTTAGGTTCTTAAAGAAAATCATACTTGGGACATTGTCTCTTGTCCTACTAGAGTATAAGCTTGATTATAAGGGAACATTTACTCCTATGGCCAAAATTACTATTGTCCTGATTGTTACGGCCATTGTTGTTTCAAAAGGATGGTCACTTCGTAAGATGGATGAGAAGAATGTATTTTTACATGGTGACCTAAAGGAAGAACTATTTATGTGTCCTCTTCTTGGCTTGTTTCCTTCATCTTTTGTTGAGTTTTTTTGCTTAAAGCAGTTTCTGTATGGTTTGAAGCAAGCACCACGAGCATGGTTTGAGAAGTTTCGTACTACTCTACTGCATCTCGCTTTCACTCAAAGTCAATATTTTTTCACAAGACTACCCTTGGGATCGTTATACTTCTTGTGTATGTCGATGATATTGTGATCACTGGATCTGATCTCTAGTTAATTGATCAGCTCCAACAGCGCCTCAAATCTTCCTTTCATATGAAAGATCTTGGTCCTCTGCAGTATTTTTTTAGACTTGAGGTTCAACCTTGTTCGAATAGCACGCTCTTACATCAGCATAAGTATACCCAAGAACTTCTTTCTTTAGCTGGCTTTCAAGACAATAATTCGGTTCTTACTCCTATAGAGGTAAATTTGAAGTTACATAAGGCGAATGGTGATCCCTTATCTGATCCTTCAATGTATTGACAACTAGTAGGTAGTTTGAACTATTTGACCTCAACTTGATATCTTGTTTTTTGTTTAGCAAATCAATCAATTTATGCAAGCTTTGTGCCATACACATTTGGTTGTTGTTTGTCGTCTTCTTCAATATCTCAAAGGGACATCTTGTTACAACTTGTTCTTCCCTTCAGGGAATTCTTTACAGTTAAGAGGGCTTTAATGATGCCGACAGGGTTAGTTGTGCGGATACTCATTGTTTTGTTATGGGTTGGTGTATGTTCCTTGGCGATGCTCTCATTTCTTAAAAGAGTAAGAAGCAGGTTCATGTCTCAAACTCATCCACTGAGTCTAAATATCGAACTATATTGTCTAACTATTTTGAAATTGTATGGCTTCACAGGTTGTTAGTGTTCCATAACTTACTCTTACTCCACTTCATGTTGATAATACCATGCTATTTAGATTGCTGCCAATCTCATTTTTCATCAGCGCACCAAACATATTAAAGTGAATTGTCATTCAATTCATGAAGCCTTGGCTTGTCAGGAGATTACTCTTCCACACATTTCCATTGAATACCAAGCCGCTAATGTTTTCACTAAGGCTCTCTCTCATCCTCACCATCAGTACCTGATTGACAAATTGATGCTTCTCGATCACCCAACATCGATTTGAGGGGGGTTGTTAGTAGAATTGACAACTCGATATGCGCTACCTAATTTAGTCTAGCTATAGATAGTATATAGGTATATAATTGATAGGCTTTATTCTTAACTTGTATAGTCTGATGAAATGGCTGGTTTTCAGCCATGTAATGTGCGACAATCTCTATATAAAGAAAGCAACTTTCACAAGGAGAGGTATTCAGACCAAAACCCTTTGACAACAAGCAATGTCATAGGATGTCATGTTACCACTACACGGTGAGAATGATTTGCGGTACATTATCATCAAATTCAAGTTCACCCTTTTCTTTTGAGAGAACATAATTATAAACCACTTAATTTCAATACCCAAATTTAAGATCTTTTAACGTAAAGCTCAAAACAGTTTGATAAAAATAATTTAAAATTGTCAATGAATTTCAATTAAACTAGAAAATTGATGTTGATATCACTGCTAACTAAAAGAACAAACTTGTTACGTTAGGGATTACCATCAGTTTTATCATCACCATCAAAGTCTAAGACCTGCCTCTCCCTATTTACCTTAGAAGATTATTGCCAAAATTGTTAATTCATCAATTTACTCCACAAGTCACACATGCATGAATTAAGTTTTATCTATGGCATTCTCAAAAGTGCCTGCAAATGTAAAACAAATATCAACCACTCTTCAAGTCAATGGTCTAATGTAGTTGTTATATCAAATTGCCAATGCCAAAGCTACATGATCATATCCAGCCATTCGATATAATGTACATATATTGCTTATAAGGTCACTAATGAGTGATTAAAAAAATGTATCTTTGTAATTTTTTCATTAGAACATAAGCAACTGAAAAATAGTAACCAACCTGCTCAAGTGTCCAGACAAGATGTGGCTGAAACTTTGTTTGATATGTGATTGGTCCTACCTGTCATAAAAACATACAGTCAATTAGAGTTTATCATAACATGATTGAAAATTAGAACAAACCATAAATGCTATTAATTATAAATAACAAATTTGAAAATTAGAACAAATCATATGTGCTATTAATTATAAATTGCAAATAGACCATGCAGGATATAGAAACATATATATTCACGCATGCAGATACATTTATCCATATGCATGATTGTTCAACAGAGCATTTCTTGATATTCTCAGTTTTCTAATTATTAAAAAAAAAAACAAGGATGGAAAAGCTACATAAGCAATTTGAAAATACCTTGTTCATGCCATGTTTTATCATACTATTATTTATTAAAAATATAATGCATGCACATATGGATATATATGAGTAACGAACTTACTATCTGGCCTTGATATACTTTCTCTATTGCCTCACTGGCAGCACTAGCTTTCAAGATAGCGTCACCAGAAGCACTAGACTCAACATCATATCCTGAAGCGCGCCATCTTGGCAGACCTCCATCTAGCACCCAGACCTTTTCATGCCCAAAGACTCGAAACATCCTTGTCATTTAATCAAAATTATGTTAGAATGGACAACTAACCATAAAAGTAGTACTTAGATTCCACAAAACTACAGCACATTATCAAACCCCACAACTTACCACCAAACACGAGCAGCACTAAAGATACCTTTCCCATCATAAACCACCAATCCATCTTTATTCTCAATACCAAGAGCAGAAACAGCAGCTGCAAAAGCTTCCTCTGATGGCAACATGTGTGGCAACTGATACAAGTAATTGTTCTTACAAGATAAGCAAAGGGATAAAATGGAAAAGGTACAATCAATAATTAAAATAATAAACTATAGAATATCACCTGTGAAGTAAACAAGATGAACTATAACAGGGGTGGTTCTTGTATATGGACAAATTACAATGCATTCTTAAAGATGATTCAAATGATAAAAAAGGGGAAAAGAAGCATTAGCAATTCTAGGCCCAAACTATAAATATTTGTAACAAATAATAAAGAGAGGGCATCTTACATTTGTAGTTTGATCTGCTATTCCATCTACATCAAAGAACAGGGCACCAGGAATGTGAGCAACCTGTAAGGAGCAAGTTTAGTAGACCAGGTTATTCATTGAAGGAAAATAAATGAGATAACATCAATAACTTGAAGAATGAAAGAAGAAAAAGAGCATATTTTCAGTGGAATATAAAAGAATATTTATGAAATTCTAACCTAAAATTAATTATTAAGATCAGTTTAGATTGTCAATAAAATAGTCAAATTAAAACAAATTCAAAACTAAATCATAGTCATCAGACCTGATACTCTTGAATTGGATTCCTCTGCTCATCAGGCATGTACCAGGATGCATCCAACACCTGAATATAACAATGTATGACAGAATGATGTGTGACCATGTTTAGGATGTAAAAAAATCAATTAAAATGGATTCAAATGTATTAGACTACAATAAAATATTCCATGAGATGAACAGAAACCATAGACTGATAATTACATAGCATGACCAGTTTAGAGAGATGAAGGGTGTAATTTCTTTTGATAACTCAAGTGTGAAATTTATTAATGCAGGCATCAAGGAACATTTCCTATTTACATAAACTTAAAAAAAAATTAAATAAGATCATGATGCTTTTTCTTTTGCTTCTTCATTGAATGGAGGCAAAAATTGTTTGCTATTAGCCAAAAAATGAGGTTTTAATCCTAAGACTCTCAAAGAGACAACAATGGAATCATTTTTAGCATTCCTTCCACAAAACAAAAAATATTGTCATACAACTACATTCATCTTTTGGGTGCACAGAATAGTCTTACATAAGTGTGAGAAATTCAAATGAAAAAACAATTCTTCTGATGAAATGAAATACATGACCTACTTCTTATAAATTTGATGAGAAGCTTTTCTATAAAAAAGAACTAGCAGGTACCTTCATGTCAGGCTCCCGGAGGTTCGCATGGAGCCAATCAACAGAGACAACAGGTTCGTTCAAAGATAAAGATTGCGTTGAGAAATTAGCTCTTGTCCCAACTACACAACGAACCCACTGAGATGGCTTATATGATGTATGGATGGGGTCAGCTCTTTTCTGAAATGTTCTTCCCTGAAAGTAATGTGAAACAAAAGAAAAACACATTAAAGTTCGGTCAGTATGCTCCAAGTAATCAGCAATAATGCAAATGCAATAAAACAAATATCAAGCTAGATACTTTTACCAAGGGTACAAAAAATTACACAGCACAATACACCTAACAGGTAAAGAATCCCATGACAATAACAAAGCACGATTCTTTTCAGAATAGCAGAGATTAAAAATTCATTTAGACCTTCACTATGCAGCAAAAAAAAATTGAAAAAAAAATACAGTGTTTAGAAAAACTAAAACAATTATATAACTACAGTTGATAACAATGCTTGAACTTTAGCACGCATAAGACTTAAAATCAGTTCATATATTCAACACTAATAGATTGAAGGTTTCTCATCTTGATACACAAATAAAATTCCACACAAGTAATTCAAGCTTAATAATCATAATAAAGTCACAAAATTTACCCAAACCAATCACTAAAACTGCTGATATACACTTCAAAAACCCTACTTCTCACCACTAAATCGACAACCAATTATCCAGAATCAATCAACAATTCAACACTACCACCGATTCAAAAGCAGAAAAAAAAAGACACCCAGATAAATAATCATAGAATTAAGCAAAACCCAGGTACTTAAACAGCAGCTAGTCACTCACAGGGAAGAGAGAAGTAAAGATTTGTGGGGTTTTATGGGCAAGAGAAAAAGAGGAGTGAATCAAGCGATGACCCAATAGACTCTTTGTTAAAATAGTTGACGCCATTTACTCAGAGACCATAGATTGAAGCTCTTTTTCTGGGGTTGTCAGATTCTACAAAGAAAGCGAAGCCAAAAAAGAGTGCTCAGTTTTGTCTGTTCACTGTGTCGTTTTGTCGATTGGATGATGCTTAGATATCACTCAAAGTCACGGCTACTTGCTCGTACCAAGTGTTTTTGTTAATAATGTAACTTTAAAATGTTTTTTTTTTTAATAAATATATTAAAATAATATTTTTTTTATTTTAAAAAAATTATTTTTTGATATCAATGTATCAAAACAATCTAATAAAATATATAAAAATTTTAATAAAAAAATTCAAAATTTAAAAAAACACGGTGCCAAACAGACCCTAAAATATACAAAGAATATGTGTTTGTATATAATTTAAAATATTAATTTAATATATATATATATAATTTAAATTTAAATTTTAAGATAAATTAACTTTAATTATATAATATAAATACAATATCAAATATCTAAATATAATTTTAAAATCTAAAACATTTCTAAATAATTAATAATCATGACTAAAAAGAACTTTAACTTTAAATAATTCAACATAAATAAAGTATCAAAATATTGATAAAGTAAAATGTTGTAGTACAAAAGAAATAAAAAATTAATCAAGCATCATCTCCACTATTAACTTAAAAATAAGGATCTTAATCTTGTAGTGGTATGTTAGAAAAATCATCAATAAAACATTCTAATAAATGAATGTTTTCACTAAGCTCATCCTGATCATCAAAATGTATATATTCATCATCTAAAGTCAAAGCAAAAAAAGCATCTCATTAGCCTCCTAACTTATATTCTCTCCATAAAAAAAGCTTTGTTCTTCACAAATTCACTCATTTAATAGGTTATAGGTTAATATTATCAAAGCTAACAAAATCTAAAACATTTTTTGTTTGGATCAACTTTTTATAAAGTACAAACATGAAAGAAAATAATATGAATATAAACCATATATATTAGTGATAAATTTATTTTTTAAAAATAATACAAATGTCAATGAAAATAGTAATAATCATTTTTAATAATATTATTAATATGATAATATTGATATTTACCTTTGTTGAATTCTCAAATTGTAACGAACAAAGACCAAATCACTTAGTCTTTTGTGCTCTAGCTTATTTTGCCTTTTAGAATGAATAAATTCAAATATACTCTAATTTCTCTCACACCTAATTGCACTACAACACTAACTAAAAACTCGGATTCCAAACTTTTGAAGTTTTGGAGTATCATTGACAAGTTGCTTCCCATGCAACTAATTAAAATAAAAGTTTAATAAATTACATATTATAGATACAAAACAACATTTATATTTAAAAAAAATATAAGCAATAAAAGTTAGTACCCGGATTTAACTTCTCCTTTTAACAAATAGCTAAGGACATGCTAAAATCACTAGTTGCTTTCTTATATTCCTCAAGTTAGCCACTAATTGCATATTGAGTGTCACAATTAGGGATCAATCTAGTAATTGTGTTGAGCAAACCTCAAGTAACCTCCTTTTGTTTTGGAAAATAAGGCCTAAAATAGATTCTAGGATTAAGAAAACTTGCATGTGATGGACTATGAAGTTGCTTATTCCATCTAGCATCAATTACCTAGATATATAGTCCATATTGAAATACTTTATTTTTCAACTTTATCTTTCTTTTGCTTTATTCATTGTCTCATATAAATAACCTATTGTTGGTTTTTCTTCACTGTCTACTAATTAAAGAACTCACACCAAAGGCTCAATAATTTTGATTATATGTTTACATTGAGGCCAAAAGTCTTTATCTTGCAAAGTTATAACAATTATTTCCTTTCCAACTTTACTTTTACTATAACATAATTCTTCCCATTTCAAGCAAGTAAACATTTGTTGAAACTCTTTCTTAAACTTAAGTAAATATCGGATACTTAAAAAATGAGTAGCAAACCTCATAATGGCAGGATGATATAGATCATTTTCATTAGTAAAGTCTTGCCTCATCAAAGCTAAAACCCTTACATAATTATATATAAATTTGGTTATGTTTCATAAATCATTAGAGAGTATTTGGATTAGAAATATTTTATAACATCAAATTAAGGTAATGGGAAACATAAAAAGACCAAAAGAAAGTGTTATACATTTGATGTAAAACATTGAATGAGACTAATTGTCACTAATGAATTTGATAATATTTTCTAGTCCCACTTCTTTGACAACTTCAGGAAATATTTTAAACAATGTCTCTTTATCTTTTTGAAGATTTGAAGTGTTAACTAACTTGAAAAATATGATGCATCTTGAAAAATAAGCTAGAAAATTCATAATTGGTATATTCCTCTTATTTGACCACATATCCACCATAATATAGCATCTATAAAGTTTTCTAATTAGCCTTGATTCCCAAAAGATATTCATGGATATCATGAATTGAACCTTTTAAAAAGGGCTCCCCTTAAATCATGATATGATGGTTCTTTAAAACCAGGTCTTATTAATGTTATGGTAGTTATCATTGGTTGATAATAGTATGATTTAACACTATTAAATGATACATTACTATTATACCACTATCTTGTCATAACCTTACTTGCATTATTACATTTTAAATGTTAGGTTGTGAATCCGACATAGTTTGTTGAGCTAATAATGTTAGCTTTTGTTTGGTTGCACTTGTGTCTTGCATTGTCACTCTCTTATTTGCTTGGGAACCAGTATTACTTGAAGTAGAATTTGCATTATCATCCTCTTTAACTTCATTATTGAAAAGTGATTGAGAATTTTCAATATGAGTTGCTTACCAAATTTTTTTTTTCAATATCAGTTCAAAGTCCTTTTCTTTTCTCTTTTTTTGTTATCAAGTCTTCAACCAACTGTTTCATTTTCCATTTCACAACTAGAGGGAATTTTTTACAAGATTCAACTTGGCGTTTAACACCATTAAGATGATACTTTAGACTAGGAATACCATCGTCATTGATCTTCTTGCTACAATGAACATATATAATTGATTTTTTTGCACCAACAACCACCTGCCCATAAGCCCATATTAGATCATCTGATCTTGCATAAGCAAAAGCCATACAAGTAACATCACTTGATAAGTTTTCAGCCATGTGATTTGATTTGAAGAAAAAGATAAAACAAAATTAATTGCAGCTATTACATTAATATGTATTACAACTTTTGAACTAAAATGAATTATTTAAACCAATACTTGCAAAAAATATAAGTGTTAAATCTAAAAGACAATTTTACTTCTGAAATAAAAATAAAAGGTGGGCTCTAAAAAGACAACAAAGGAACTTGAAACTTAAGAACAATCAAAGTCTATATTATTGAAATAGGCATTAAGTGATTCATCTACAAAGGAAGTAACTTGAAACTTATGGTCCAGGAAATTTTTGTTATTTAAATCATTTATATGATAAATGGAATATAATATTTTTTTAAAAAAATCAATGTGTCATTATCAGCATGAAAATTAAACAAGGAAAACTAATTAGTTGTTCGGGGTAGTTGGCTAGTTGTCGTAAACCAATTTAATATCCTTACTTAACTAATCAAATTTAACCTAAGGCTCCAGCCTAGTAATACCAAATATACTAAGGTAAAAGCATTATTGAGTTTTAAGCTCTACATTGGAGTTTAATAGAACAAATAACTTTGCAAAAGAAACATTACTTTAATTTCACTAACTTACAAGAATATTGCTAATATGCTAAAAAAAATAAAAATTGAATATTCTAAACTTTTTATAAACTATTATTATTAATAGGGATCTACAGAGAGGGAAAATAATCCACCAAGTCTATGTATGCTAACAAGCCATATGACTGGCAAGAGAAAAGACATGGTTGCCCGAGTTGTTTTCGTTAATAAACATGACCAAAAGTCTAAAACAAATAGATTAAATCACATATAATCTATGAATAACCACCAAAATAACATGACTGGCAAGAGAAAAGATATGGTTGCCCGAGTTGTTTTCGTTAATAAACATGACCAAAAGTTTAAAACAAACAGATTAAATCACATATAATCTATGAATAGCCACCAAAATAAATAGAAAATCAAATAAGAGAGACGAGGGATCGTACTGGATAACAACAAGACTTTCATATCATAAGATGAAGGAGAACAAATGATTGACTAAAGCATGAATCTATTTCTTACTCACACAAGCAAAAAAACAAGACTAAGTACATCTTCTAAAACTAATCAAATTGAACATGATTTAATTATAATTAAGGAAAAAAAGATACAAATCCATTATAAGTCATGTAATGCACAAATATTCAAGGGATCATCAATATATTATGATCAATAACCAATTAAAAAACTTATAGAGAAAAGAGAGGGTAGAGACAAGAGCCAAAGACAAAAAGGGGAGCTTACAACTTGCAAGAAAGAAAAGGGCAAAGTGGCAGACTAGAGGGGGGAGGTTATAAGAAAAGGAATGTCGATTATGAATCTGTGATTGTTTTGAGGGGGGGTGACAAATCAGGGATTAAAGTTTTAGAGAAAAAAAAAAGGCAAGAAAAGAAACTTTTTATACTTGGGTTTCTAATTTGATTTAGGGGTTCAAATTGAACCAATCTAGCTCTGTTTGAATGGTTTTACACCCGAAATGGAATGGATAAAATAAAGTTGGAACATCTCAGCTAAAATTTGGTCAACAAATATAGAATAACCCAAAATCTTGAGCGAGGTGAAAAACCTCGTTTTCAATGTTATGTGACTTGTCATAAGCTATATTTAAACGAGTTAATCAAGATTGATAGAGGTAAAATAAATAAATAAATAAAAGAAGTTGTCATCTAGTTTTATAATAATTAAAAGTTCTAATTGATCTTTCAGAGTTCTAAATAAGAGATTGATTATGGTAAAAGAAAGACGAAAATCACTTTAAAAGATCATATATAAGTTAAGTTCATGTTTGTATATAATGATAAAGGTAGCTATTATGCCTTGATGATATGAATTTTCTTAAACTAATATATGTGATTGTGGTAAAAAAAAATATACTAAACTTAAGACTGTGATTTGGGACATAGGCATAACTATATGGTCCAATCCTCACTTTTTAAATACAAGCGTTGGACTCGAGAGGAAAGTGAATAATAAATTGAGCTTTGATTTATTTTATTTGGTTATGTTCATAATGGGCTCAAAGGCTGCCACTTACACTCAATGGGAATTTGTGAGATCGTGTTAATCTAGCCGAAGTCCATTCTCTACAATTATAAGGGATGTATCCCAAGACCTAAAAAAGACAAACATTTCACACAATATAAAATGATATTCATATGTAAGTATTAGATAAGTATTTATATGATTTCATTCTAAAAAATAAACATCTTTAATCACCTTTTAAAACAAACTTTTATGATGAAAATAACAAAGTCTCAACTTACAAAGGATAGTAAAGTTTAAGGATCATAACATTCCTCAGGTTGATTCTTTAATAAAAAAACAAACACAAACTTTTTATTTATTTTATGTGAAAACAAATAAAGTCTTAACTTCTTGAGTATAGGATCCGTTTAACGATCATACTATCCCTATGTTGATTCTTTGGTAAAAACAAAAAAAAATTATTTTTTTATATAAAAATAACAAGTCTCGATAACTAGAGGATAAGACCCATTTATGGATCATATTATTCCCGAGTTAATTCTTTAATAAAAAAAACAATCAATATATAACCACACATAGGGAGATAAAAAAACATATAATCACATCATTTACTTAATAAAATAAAAGCACAAATGTCACAATAACCAAATACACACATCTAGGTCTTTTATATCATTTTTACCCTTTTATATTTAATATTTATGATTGTGAAATATTTTTATATTAAATAAACTAGTTTTTTTTAAATAAAAAAATAAAAATCGTACTTTCAAAAAAATAGATTTATGTTTTAAATTGTATATGACCAAATTCTAAGATAATTTTCATGCAAATTTTTGTAAATTTAAAAATATTTTCTTTACTTTTTTAAGAAAAATCAATTAATGAATTTTACAACTATTTTGTAAATATCCATTAGAATTCAGCTTAAATTTCAGAACCACACAAAAAAACAATTTTTTTTTTATTTTTAATACTAGGATTTATAAACTTATATTAAGGGAAACAAAAATATAAATAGGTAGTATAATGTTGTATCGGTCGATCTCTTTTTGCTAGTATCACTTTCTTTTTTCTTTATTTTTTCTACTGTCACGTTACTTTTTTCTTTCTTTCTTTTACTATTTTTTCTCTTTTTTTTCTTTCATTTTGACTCTTTTTTAAAAATCAATATAGCAGAGAAATTAGAATTAGAAATAAAAGTAAAAACAAAGGAATTTGGTAGAATAGTAATAAAGAAAGGCCAAAACAATAGTTACCTTAATAAATAAAGAAAGGATAAAGCAGAACCTAACACTTGTCAGATAAAGTTTTAACAAACTACTATGCACTAAACTTTCAATCTATGTTAATTCCAAGGATACTGTGGACCACAATGATAAGATTATCAGAAAAATCAAAATCAAAATTTTTACAACTCCAAACATCATAGCTTCCATGAAGACAGAGTATATCCTAATTGAATCACAATAGTTTATACAAGTTTCCTATTTTAAGGTGAATACAAGGCATAAAATCAAGAACCAAATCAAATTATATATCCTAATTAGAAGTGACTCTTGATTTATAGCAATTGGCTAATATTACCAAATTTATATATGATCTAATATAGAGTGTTTTTTTTATTTGACAACACTTCCCCTTAACCTGGGTTGATGATATCTTTAATTGCCAACTTACTGATCAAGAAGTCAAATTGTTTCTTATGAAGTTCCTTTGTAAATATATCAACAACTTGCTTAATGATTAGAACATATAGCATGCAAATCATTCACTATCAATCTTTTATTTGATAAAATACTTATCAATTTCCACATGTTATGTTCTATCTTGAAGAATTGGATTACAAAAGATTAAGATGGTTGCTTTATTGTCACAATATACCTTAATGAGCGATGAGTTAATAAACTTCAAGTCTTCTAAAAACCTTTTAATCCACTTAACTTCAAAAATCTCATGTGCAATTTCTCTAAATTCAGCTTTCACATAACATTTTGTTTTTTTGCTTCACCAAGTAACTAAACCCCCTTCAACATACGTACAATAACAAGAAGTTGATCTTTTATTAGTTATACTTCCAGCCTAATCTGTATCGGTGTAGGCTTTAATTTATAAATATTCATGTTTCTTAGGCTATGTTTGTTTCTTGGAAAGTAGTTTTTAGGAAACCACTTTCCAAACTTTTATGTGTTTGTTTGCCATTAAGAAAGTTGGTAAATGAAAAACACTTTCTGGTCAATGAAAAATACTTTCCGGTCAAAGAAAAATTTGGTTTGGTTTCCAGGAAAATGTTTTCCCTTTTTGGTTGTGTTTGTTTTCCGGAAAATGGTTTTCGGGAAATCACTTTCCAAACTTTCCTGTGTTTGTTTGCTATTAGAAAAGTTGGACAACGGAAAACACTTTCCAGTCAAAGAAAAATTTAGCTTGGTTTTCAGGAAAGTGTTTTCCTGAAAAATTTAGGCAGAAAACACTTTCCGGAAGTTGTGAAAAATTTAAAAATGTCATTATTTGCTGATTTTATCAAAATTGATCCTAAAACTTTTGATTGCTATATATAATTTGTTTTGAATATTTATTTTTTAATTTCATCTCTTAAAATTTAATTTTTATATTAACTTTGATCCTTATTTTTATAATTGCTATTTGTTTTTTCCTTATCATTTTTTTATTGAAATTTTTTTATCTATCAAATTTGGTCCTCATTCTTTTAATTGTTACTTATTTTATTTGAAATAATTTATGAAATGTTAATTATTATTATTTTAATTTCTTCATCTTTTATTTTTTTAATTTTTAGATTGGATCTCTATTATTTTGATTATTATTTATTTTATTTGAGATAATTTATGAAATTATATTTTTTTTCAATTTCATTTTCAACTTTTTAATTTATAAGATCTGTTACTTATTATTTTAATAAACTTGAGAAATTAAAATAAAACATTAATAAGTTATTTTCCAGCTCATTTTCCATGACATAACCAAACACTGTAAAGTGTTTTCCAACTTATTTTTCATTACACTACCAAACATCGGAAAATACTTTCCCGGAATTCACTTTCCCTGGAATTCACTTTCCAAAAAAAAATTATTTTCCAGCAAACAAACGAGGCCTTAAACAACATACCTCTTCCAGAAGTCCCTTTCAAATAGTAACTAAAGATTTTATTAACAACATCAAAGTATTTTGTGCTTGGTGAATGTATGATATCATACTTACTTCAAAGGCTATATTTGAGCATGTATGGGTCAAATAAATTAATTTACCCATGAGTTTTTGGTATTGCTCTTGATTCATAATTTTTTTTTAGTTTTGGTAGGTCGGAGCTTCAAGTTGGCTTAAATTGATGTTTTAGCTACTTTGCATCCCAACAACCTTGTTTCTCCAAATAAATCAAGTACATATTTATATTAAGTGACAAATATACCTTTCTTAAATCTGGAAAATTACATTCCAATAAAATATTTTAAAGCACCTAAATCATTGATCTCAAAATCATTATCAAGTTTCTTCTTAAGTCTTTTTAGCTCGACATTGTCATCGCCTGTCAGGATTATGTCATCCACATAAACAATTAAGATATCAATTTTACCTTCTTCTGAATGTTTATAAAACATAGTATGATTTACTTGACTTTGATAGTAACGATGACGTCTTATGGCCTTTTCCAGAACGTTGAAACTATGTTATAAAAGATTGTTTAAAGCCATAAAAGACTTTTTTTTTAATCTATGGGTTTTATATTTATCAATCCCCTCTTCAAACCCAGGTGGCATGTTTATAAAGACTTCTTCTTCCAAGTCTCAATTTAGAAAAACATTTTTAATGTCCACTAATATAAAAGCCAGTTAAAATTCACTATTAAAAATAATAACACCCGAATTGAGTTTATTTTGGCTACAAGAGCAAATGTATCTTGTTAGTTAATGTTGTATGTTTGCATGAAGTCGTTTACCACAAACCTTGCTTTGTACTTTTTTATGCTCCCATCATCTTTGTATTTAATCGTAAACACCCATTTGCACCATACTTTATTTTTTCCTTTTAGTAAGTCAACTACTTTTCAAGTACCATTTTTCTTCAGAGCATTCATTTCTTCCATAAACTGCTAGCTTTCAATTTGAATCACCTAGAGCTTCCTGAATATTTATTGGAATAAACAATTGAGATATCTTAGAGGTAAAAGCTATATGACTATTAAAAAGTTTTTGGTAAGATAAATATTTAGTAATGGGATGGTTGGTACATGATTGGACTCCCTTTTAATAGTTATAGGAATGTAAATGTCTAAATGCTTATTATTAGAAAGAACAGAAGTAGGAATGTTTGAGATATTCTCAGGACCATCTTTTAAATAATTTGGTTGATCTTATGTTGGGGTGATAAACATGTCTTTACCTATTACATAAGTTCTTCTTCTAGTATAAACCCAAAGGTCAGTATTTGGATCAACTTGATCCTTTTATAGTACTTCTTCCTATATAATCCAGTTCTTCAAGATAGAACATAACATGTGAAAATTGATAAGTATTTTATCAAATAAAAGATTGATAGTGAATGATTTGCAGCTATATGTTCAACCATTGAGCAAGTTGTTGATATACTTACAAAAGGACTTCATTAGAAACAATTTCACTTCATATTTGCAATACACTTACACAACAGTTATAATCTTTGATTAGTTTACTTATGGATATAAGATTGTAAGCAAGTTTAGGAACATTGAGGATAAATTTAAGATTTATACTCTCACAAATTGTTATTAACCATTTTCATGTAATAGGTGAGAAACTACTATATGAAGTTTTATTTTTTTTCATTACCAGAACATGGTAAATAATTTGTAAATAGATAGGAATGATTAGTCATATGATCGGATACACTTGAATTAATGATCCAAGAAGCAGAATCTGAATAACAAAATAGGGCATGATGATGACTACCTATTTGAACCAAGGAAACATAAGGAATACCAGATGATGAATTGGAATTTAGAAGTCTTATAATCTAGTCCATTTGCTTTTTACTAAAATGATTCTTCTCAACTATATGGTTAGGTTTGTCACTAAGTGTGTTATTTTTTCAAGTAAGTGGTTTTCCATGAAATTTCTAGTAAGTCACACCACAAACAATGATTTGTTATCCACCTACGCTGATTTGCAATAATCCTACTCGTATTTGTATCAACAACAGCCAATATAGAGTTCTCTATATGATCTATAGTTTCTTGTTTTCCAAGCATGACCCCCCCTCCGTGACTCTCCTCTTTTCTAACTTTTTAAAATACCTTGTCAATTAAAGGTAGGGTTTTATGCCTATTATGATCCTTTTTACCTCATCAAACTCAACATTGAGTCCAACAAGAAATTTGTAAATCCAAAAGATCTCTATTTTCTTGTAATGGTTGTAATCCTTTGTAGATTTTCATTCATAATCATTAAACATATCAAGGTCTCTCCATAACAGTTTCAGTGTGTTGAAGTATTTGGTGATATTGTTTTTTCCTTGATGGATTTACCAAGTTTCAAAGTCAAGTTGTAAACTTGGGATTGATTACCCAAATCATAATACATTTAGTTACATTATCCAAAAGTTCCTTTGTCGTTGAATAAAACATAATTGGAGTCGATGTCTTCATCTATGGAGTTTCCAGAATCCTAGGTAGCATATGCTAGGTTCTCCTTTTTTGGTGCCTTCATGTTGTCAGTCAGATAAACTATTTTTCCTCACCCTCGAATATACAAGTGCATAGACTAAGACCAACACAAGAAGTTTTTGCCATTAAAATGGATGGTGGTGATCTAGATTGACTCTAGCTTGTTATTGAAGGATTGAGCATCAACATGTGTTTGTTTCAGATATGGTGTGTTAGAGAATAATATAAATCATATCCTGGAACCTCACCTAACAGCTTAAGCTATTTGGTTGAGATGCTTCTTTGACATGGTATCAGAGCCTTGATGACCAAGCGATCACGAGTTCGAATCTCACAATCCCCATTTATTGGATAAAAATTAAGCACAAGGTAAAGTGGGCCTGTGCAAGTTTCAAGTCCAAAGGACTTTCACTTGAGATGGTGTGTTAGAGAATAATATAAATCATATCCTAGAACCTCACCTAACAGCTTAAGCTATTTGGTTGAGATGGTTCTTTGACATAGTAAACAAGAGCGACAAGGGGATGAAAAATAATTCTAGAGTTTTTTTTTAAAAGAGTTAGTGATCAAATCTTTATTCTGATACCATAAAGACAAAGAAATCAATATATTGACTTGAATAAAAAATAATTTATACAAAGTTCATAATTAAAGAAGAATACAAGAAATCAAGAACCAAATCAAATCATATATCCTAAATAAAAATGACTCCTAATTTATAGCAGCTAACTAATCCTATCAAATTTATATACAATCTAATATATAATTTTCTATTTTATAACCTTCCATTCACTAATTCTATTGAACAAACTTTGTTTTTTATAGTTTTGTTCCCTCATGATTTATTGGTTCAACTCTTACTTTAATCTATCCTTTTTTTTTTAGTTTTTGTTTGAATAGTTATGACATGTTTAGATTAATGATCAATTTTACTATGATGGTTATTGGTAAATAATTATCAGGGTTTAGGGTAAAATAAATTTAAAAACGTGTTTGATCAAGTAAACTTTTTTTTTAAAAAAAATTGATTGTAAACAAAAAAGCTAAAATAAACTTTTTTCATACTCATCATTTAATTACGAGAACTAAAAAACATTTGCTATAATACCAAAACCAGAACAAATAAAGATTTAAGATAAGCTAAATAAATAAATAAAAACAAGCTTAGAATTAACAAAAAAGAAAAGAAAAGAAAGGAAAGGATTGAATATAAAAAAAAAATTAAGCTAAAAAGAGATAAAATAAAGGTTGTAAAACCAAAAGTATGTAACATTTTTATCAACTCATGTAATTTCTCTACAATATAAAAAATTACAAATAAATAGTAAAATCATAATTAAAATCAAATTTGACCTTAAAACTCACTAGATAATAAAAAAATAAAACATAAATTCACATCCAATAATATAATTAAATAAAATTCAATAAGTTGAACTTGAATATCCTCAATCTCCTAATCAATGAACAACAAGTGGACTACCTCATCATAGAAGATCATTACATTTGCGTAAACAATGACTCGTATTTCAGAGTCCCCACCAAGTGCACAGCAATTCAATCATACTATCAGATGGATTAAAGCTGGAATATGATGAGCACCTGGCATGCAACAAAACTCAGAAAGGAAATCCTTTAAACACTGCCTTCTTCGATGACACGGCCAGCCGCTTGACACATTTTGCCGTTGTATAGAACTCCATCAATTCTTTAGCAACAACATCAGGGTGACATGAAACAAATGCCTTCAAGAATCGCTGTTCTGCCATCCTAAGTGCCCTCAACATCAATGATCCTTTAATTTTCGGGCAAAGACCCATATCCTCTATCTTCCCAGCAAGAAGCCACCGCGGCTTCAACACAGCCTCCAGATTATTGTAAAGCAAAAATGGGTGTTCAAGGATCACATTTGCAGGAAGCTTCATTGTGCCCACTACAAACGTCATATTCCTTTGAACCTTATCAACAGATAGTGTCAAGAGATAGGGGCTACGACCGATAAGATGCCAAACTTCTTCATTCGACATCCCAAACTTCTCTATATTTGCTGCCTTCTCACAGATGGTCTGACTCCTTGAGACACCAATGATGCTAACCACATGCTTAAACATATTGGAATCCTTGGAAACCCCACTTTTGCGTATGTATTCCATCTTCTCATCATTAAATGAAGTTCGCGGAATCATAGTAGGCCGTGACAATAGCAAGGGAACCAAATCCTCTCTACTAATACCCAGTCCTTCATATAGTGTGATGACAGGTTTAATCCTATTATGAAAGTCATATGTCAAGAGAGAAGGATTTCTAATAATGGCCTTGAGTAGGGTTTCCCTTGATCCAAACAAGGTCATAAAATACTCCAGACGCTCATCAAAAAAATGATTTATGCGAACACTAAGCAATCGTGGGCGACAATTAATGATCTTAACAAGGTCATTCGATGTGATACCCAACCCCCAAAGTAAATTTAGCTTGAATTGAAGCTGGGAAAGATCAGCATTGCGCAAAGAAGGGCGTCGCAGGAACATCTTCTCTATGTCATCATCGCTACAACCATACCTCCTCAGAACTTCAACCGAGTTAGCTGGTTGCTCTGCACCACCCCCTGATACAGTTTCGGATTGGGTTTGGCTTATTGTCGAACATGTCACAGACTTGAAGGTACCAGACAATATACAAGAACTACATAGTGGGTTTTTGCTTGAAAAAATCAATCTTTGAGAATTTACCAAAAGGGAGCCAACTTTGATAACTAAAGAACTGGGTTTTGCTTCCATGTCAACTCACAATATCTCAATAAAACCGAAACAGGGTCTTATAAATTAGGGAAAAACCTTCAAGAAACACATTAACACGCTAAAAAATTGGACAGTGATTACTGAAGCTAAGAGAATTAAGGGTAAAAGATAAAATGTTATATGATGTGTTTGATTTGAGCTCATCAAAGCTTCAAAACTGAATTTTCAACAAGAATTTCTAATATCAAGAGAACAAGGAAATAGAGAGTCTTTAAGAGGGCATTTATTTCTTTATAAAGAATCAAAGTGAAAGGAAGAGACAGAGAGAGAGAGAGAGTACGTGGGTTTATCACCAATTATTTTTGCCACCCAAAGTCTTTGTGGGGTTTGCAAACCTGAACAAGACACCAAAATGACGCTAGTCAAAAACCAATACAAAGCCAAGAAATACACACACACACACACACACACACACCGAGAGAGAGAAGAGGAGGGATCTGAAGTGCACGAGATGGTAAAGTCGAGCAGGGTAGGAGGAGGGAGGGCCCTTAGAACCCTGTTGTTTATAAAGAACTCACGACATGTCGTCCTATAAGAACCACTTGTTACCTATGTGATGCTCAAACGACAGTGGTAGATGAATGATGCTGTGGTGCATGTGGGTTAGCGAAGATGGTAGATAGAGCATTTTATTTATTTGTGTTTGGTTGGTAGCTGACTAAAATAACTAATTGTTTTTTAAAGTATTTTTTATTTAAAATATATTAAAATAATATATATTTTTTATTTTTAAAAATTATTTTTGATATCAGCACATCAAAATAATTCAAAAATATAAAAAATAATTTTAAATAAAATTTTTTTATTTTAACAAACATGTTTTCAATCACATTTCCAAATACAACCTAAGTATCTGTAAATAGTATCCGTGAATCGCTAATTTAGTTATGACAATGGTTTTTAAATGTGGTTTTTAAGTGTTTGATGATACTTTAAAAGTTAATATTATATCTTTTTCTGTGTTATTTTCTAAATTTATAATTTATAGCTTTTTAAAAGCCACAACCATAGTTAAAAACTATATTTTTTCTAAACAGATTCGGTTTAAGAATGGAATCAGGATGGATGGTTTCTGCACTATTTATATCTCTTTTTATCGTTCTGGAGTTTAGGGAAATAATTTTTTTCCCCCAACATGTTTGAGAGGTTTGAGGATTTCCTTTTTAATAAAAAAAATATAGTTTATATATATAACAAAATAGATAATAGTTAATACAAACACACAAAAAGATTTATTGAATTTTACCCTCATTCTAAAAAAAATAAAATAAAAAAGGTAAATTACATTTTACATTAAGTAGTTTAGTTATATTTTTATTTTGCCTTTATTCTTTCAAAAAATATAATTTACATCTTATAGTTTATAAGTTGTGTAACACTTTACATCCTCATTGAAATGCATAAAAAAATTTTAAAATTATTTACAAGATTTTTATTATATTTTAATTAATGACTAAAGAGTTTATGCTGTGTTAAAATAAAGAAATTTCCATTAAGTTACGTGCTAAAAAAAACCCAAAAGAAACTAATGAAAAAACAAAACTATTCCTCTCCCTTCCAATCATAAAACCTTAGCCACCAACAATAATTATTCTTTTTTTTTTCCTCTATTGAAGTAGTCTCACCAACAATTTCCCTCTTATCTACCCCCTCTCTCTCATCTCCTCCACAATCACCATGCAATCCTCACTACCACAAAAACACCAGCTCCAGTCGACCCTTATATGAAATTGATACACTAAGTTGAATTAAAGGATTTAAAATTTGAAACGAGCATGCACTAGCACCCAACCAAATATGGTGTTCTTAGACCAATATAATATCCTCTGATTCTTCAAAACAATGCCCATAAAAGTTCTTGATGTTATGTTTCTTAGCATTGGTGATGGAGAGAGAGGAAAATTTGTTTGTTGCTGGACAAGTGTTGGTTGTTGCTGTGAGGATCAAGGTTGAGTTGTGATGGTTGTGCTGATTTAGTAAGGGCAAAGAAAGATGAATAGAGGTTGTTAGGTTCGCTCAATTTAGGTTGATTGGTTTGTGGTGGAGTGAAAGTTGGAATCCTTGTTTGACTTGGGTGAATGGTGGCAGAAGTTGTTAGTTTAAGGTAAAGACAAGGAAGAAAAATGATCGGTGGTCCTGGTTATGGTGGCTATTGTATGAATTTGTTCTAAATTCTTGGTTGGAGTCCCCTAGGTTGTGGGCTTGTTTGACAATGTGGTGGCTAGATATGAAGAAGCTATCGTGACTAGTCTTTGACGTGGGCTATTTTGGATGGTCAACAATGTGTTGTTGTTTTTGTGGATGGTGGAGTGGCTATGACTGTGTAATTACTAGGATTTTGGAAGGATTAAATGATTTTTATTTGAAGAGGGAGAAATCATAAGGCGTCTTATTAGTACACAAATAATTGTTTGGTAAGTGGTGAATTTGTATCCAATTTCTATTTTTGGATTAAAACAATCTCTTTTCTTTTGATTAAAACAAAGAAGAGAATAAAAAGAGAGAAGGAAAGAAGGAATGGTAAGATATTGAAAAAAGAAACCAATATATTAAATACGAGAGTAAATTCATCTTTTTATCTTATTTTAAATTTTGAGTTGATCAATGATGTAAATTAAAAGAAATAATAGATTTGGGTCACCCATGATGGGTTAATCCAATTCATATTAATATTATTTATATTACTAGGGTAATATAAGGGAAAATAATGAAGAGTTATATCCTGACAATAACTGGCAAAGGTTGTAACTCTTTACACTTGTAAATATATCTATTAACAGCAACAAACATTAAAAAGAAAACAACACAAGAAAAAGGTATGAAGAAAAGATAAAGAGAAAAAAGGACTTTACGAAGAAAACTGTATCAATTTTGAGAAAAATTGTTTTTGTAAATAAGATATATTTAGACAATGAATAAAAAGCATGATTTATTATTATTTACTGTGATTATCTCATACTAATTATATAAGTTTCCTAGAACATGTTTATATTGTTTTCTTCCTACTATTTTTTCCAACATTGGTATCAGAGCATGTTGTTATATCATGTTTTCAATGATAAAATAGTTTTTTCCATTGAAATTTTATTTTTTACTTCAACCAAAATTAGTGTTTATGAAGCCTACTTCCATTATTATCATCTAATACAATATAAATTATATTATTATTTAATGATATAGTAGAATTTAGATTATAAAAGTAATACCACTTGAAAGTAGAGTTGTCAGGCTTTCAAATGATATATTATATAAATTTTTTTGCGTTAAAGTATAAAGAAGTTATAGATCTTTAATGTTTTAAAAAATAGAATATGTTAAAAAAAAGGAAAGGAGAACTTTAGTTTTGGTCATTTTTTTACTATGCAAATTTATATGTTTAAATGCATATATACATCTTTGTCTATTATACATTTGTTTGTGCTCTTATAAGTTTAGAGGATTATCCTTCTGTTAAATTTTGTAACATCATTAACTTATATATATATATATATATATATATATATATATATATATATATATATATATATATATATATATATATTTGTTGTTTGGGATATGAATTGAGTAATGACTTGCCAAGTAAGGTTGTTAAAATCAGGAGTTGACTCGTAAAATTACATAATTTTACGAGTCAGCATATACTTATAATGCAAAATCACTTTAAAAACTTAAAAACTGATAAAAATGGATTGAAATTGTTCTAACTTGGTTGAATCAGTAAACTCGTGATTTTAATACTAGTATTATGTTTTTTATTAGAAATATAATACTTCTTATTTCATTACAAAAATAAGTGTGTTTCTTAATAAAACTTTAGTTTTCTTCTTAGTTCTCAAATCTCATCTTCTCTATTTGTCCAAAAACAAGAGAAAATAAAAAAAATACATCTCCCTCTCTTAAAACAAAAAATATCTCTCTTTTAAAACACACATAAGCTTAGACTCTTTCTCCTTCTTTTACAAGCTATCAAACACAAACTAAACACACACCATGGTAGCCTTTTAATAAAAAGATAATCAAGAAAATGAAGAAGAAAAACCACAAAGAAGATTGAGAAGACTCAGTTACAAGTAGAGAGAGAAAGCTTTGAAACTTCAACCTACTTGATCTCCCATCTCCAGTGATGGTGCACTATACCTTTGGTACCAATAGAAAGAGAAAAAATTAGTGTATCATATAAAGGTTAATTTTCACGCACCTCCAGACCTCATCAACACGTGGGAAAACACATCAATAATTATGATGGTTCTCTTGTGCATGAAGCTAACATGTCGCCATTATCACCACCACTTCTAGCTGCTTTGGTGACCTCCTACTCCATCATTGAAGGTTAATTTTTAAGATCCTAAACACTAATATGTTAACCCTATTTTTTATTTGGTTTGTAGTTTAATTGGACATTGTGTTTAGATTCTTGAGTTACATACTTGTTTGGTTGATTTAGTTGTTTGAATGTGATTTGTGAGTAAGATTTGTGATGTTAAAATACTTTGTATTGATTAAATTGAGTGTTTGTGATGTTAGTGAAAATTTTAGTTTGTGAATTAAATGAAAAGTTTTTATTTGATCATGTTTATGATTTTAATAAAACTTATTTTTGTTCTTAATGTTGAAGAAGCAAACATGATATAATAAGTATGATTGTGGTTAATTCTTTTAGAATAAGTTGTTAATGATTTTTTTTGTTTACATATTGGCTTGATTCAAAAATATTTGATAAAAATTGGTAAATTTGAAATTATTAATTGAATGAGATGAATGATGAGTCATTATTGATGAAGTTAAAAATTGTTAGTATTGTTTAGATTTTGTTATGTGACTGGTATTATTGAAGGGTTTTCATTGTTAGTATTGTTTGGGTTATGATGAGTTGATGAAGTTGAAATTGAAAATTGAATTGTAAAAAAAATATGTGAGGCATTGTTGATTATGTGTTTTCATGGTGTTTCAATTAAAATATATTATGTAGTTTGATATTACATCTATTTGCTGGAAACTTAAATTATCCTATGTGACATATGATTATTTGGAATGTTCTATTTCATGTAACCTTGTTTGCATGCTTGCAAATTGTAGCCTAACAAATCTATTAACATGAATAATTATATTGTATTTTTAAGCCACTTAAACTATGTATGAATTTTTATTTGAACTATGTATTTTAAGGTGTTTGACTATAGAAAAAAATACTACAATTTTACAATTCGAGTTTATATTATATTTTTCATGTCGTGTCAAAAATGTGCTTTTGACAACCTTGTTACAAAGTCTTTTGCTACTAGGCTAAATGTTATTTTAGACACACATACAATTTATTTTAATTTGTACCTCAGTTATATCAGTTTAATTTTTAAAAAAATATATAAAAAAGCAAAAGTGTAAAGGCCAAGATTCAAACTTGGCACGTCCAAGTTTGATTGGATTAATCGAACCATTATTATTGGACCGTTGCATGGATTTTTTTATTTGTATAATAGATAAAATAAAATTCAAAATGTCTCTGCTGAAAATTAAATTTAGGTGTGCCAAAAACAAATTGAAATCAAATGTTCCTTTCTACCGTGTTATTGCCCATCTTTGTATACACTTTGTATTAATGATTTATATTAATGATGTAGTAGTAATTGTTGTGCATTTATTTCCATGTTTAATTTTGTATTAATGAATTTGTGCATTAATTGCCATGCATGCATTAATTTCATCTACCAATTGATATATGTTAGTGTGCAATTAAATGTAGTGTGATATATATTTGTAAAGTTGATCTAGTTATTGAGATGATAGATGACTGAAGCTAGTATTAATAACACTAATACATCAATTACCCGGTAGTCTAAGTAGTGTAATTCCATTTTTTTTTAATTAAAATGTTTAATTTGAAATTGGTAGTTTATTGAAATCTTAAAACATATGTTATTTTGAGTATATGATCCTTACATAATTAATTATGATGATAATTAAATGACACATTAGGATTTTAGATGATGCTTTTGATTCTAAATGCAATGTGAAATTATTATTGGTATAATTAATGGATGTTAAGGATATGCATTTATGTTTTAGGCATCAATTGGAAAAAGTTGGAAAAATAAATATGTCTATTTGTTAATATTGCTTAGTTGGAAAAAAGAAGCAAGAAAACCATTTGGAAAATGTACTGTAGTCAAATTTCCATTGCAATTAATTAATTCTAACACTTGTGGTCTAAGAAATGTGAAGGCAAGGCATGAGAGTGTCTATTTCATCACATTTATATATTATTTTTACTAGATTATATATATATAATAGAAGTTTTAAGTTGCTTCATAAAATACAAGAACTTTGTCAAGAATTAATTAGACATGAAAATAAAAACTTTACAAACTGATAGAAGACGTGAGTATTATATATCTGATCAGTTCAAAGAATTATATGATGAAAGAGGAATAGAACAACAATTGACTATTTTTGGAACACCACAACAAAATAGAGTTACGGAAAAAAAAGATAGAAAATTGATAGGTCAATCATGATACAAGCGAATTTTTCTAATACTTATTGAGGTGATGCATTATTAACTGCCATATATATACTTAATTGTATACCCTCTAAATCAGTTATAACTACACCATATGAATTATGGATAAAATGTAAACCTAACTTTAGTATTTTAAAGTTTTGAGGTTGTGCTGCTTATGCTCATGATTCTTCTCATAAAAATGAGAGACTAAGTCTACGAGGAAAAAAATTTATCTTTATAAGAAATTTTAAATACTAAAAAAGACATGTATTCATAGGTGAGAAAGAAAGGGGAAATATAAATGAATTTAAATCACAAGACGTCACATTCTTAAATAATGATTTTTCTAGATAGGAGAAAGTAGGTCAAGACATATATCTTTATGAAACTCCTGAGCAGAATGCTTTCACTATATAAATCTAAACGGGTTTACTTCTAAGTGGGAGAAATTTAAGGGATGATGAATTAGTTTCAATTGAAATTCAATTGCTACCCATGGTGAATCCATCGACAATTATTGGTTCGAGTGGGAGTAACATTGCCATTGATTTATCAATGAATCAATTTCAGCTATGATGAACTGGACATTACATCATTCCTCGTCGTCTTTTGAGATCAAAAGAGAAACACTTATTGTTATTCCATAAGATGAAAAGGAGCCAAAAAAATAATATAAATGAAGCCCTTATTTGCCTTGCAAGAAAAATTAGATTAAAGCTATGGAAAAAAATGGTTGGAATCTATGAAATCAAACCAACTTTGAAAATTGGTTTATTTGCTGAAAGAACACAAGGTCATTGGAAACAAATGGGTGATTAAAATAAAGTGAAAAGCTGATGGTAGTAGAAAAAATGCAAGATTGATTAGTGGTTAAATGATACACACAATATAAAGGAATTGAGTATATAAAGCTATTTTCAACTGCTATGAGGTTTGCTTTGATAAGATTGATTTTAGTTATATTAGTTAACTTAGATCTTAAATTACATCAAATGGATGTAAAAACTTTTTTTTGTTAATAGAGAATTAGAAGAAGAAATCAATATGGAAAAACTTATAGGATTCATCAAGGAATGTTAGGAACACAAAGTGTGTAAGACTGTTGAAGTCAACTTATGGTCTAAAACAATTTTCATGACAGTGGTATATTCAGTTTCACAATGTTATCGATGTCTAATTACATAATTTGTAGGACATGAGTACATGTTTGTGTTAAGTATACTCGTTAAAAGAATTATGAGAAGTATATTAGACAAATAAAAAATTAACATTCTCACACAAACAATCGTCTCCATTATATTGTGATTAATAAAGATGAGACAATTTAAAGTTTGTTATCTAAGTAATAAAAGAGTGCCCAAGCTTAATAAATGAAGTGTCCCCTCAATAATATATATATATATATATATATATATATCCGTTGGAATATGTGTTATAGCTTTGATCCTAAATGATTATTTGAAATATCACTTTATTTGTCTTATTGCCATATATGGTTTTTGATGAATCAAAAGTGAATGGTTCATCAAAAAGTGAATGGATAGGTAAGTGAACTCAAAGTTAGACATTGAGTATGTCAAAACCATCATATGTATGGTATTATTGATAAAGACATACACTTTAAGAGAAATGAGATTATATTGTAGCATATGTTTCATAATATGATCAATAAGAATAATACAAATTAAGATCTCAATTTGATATTATGTGAGACCTTAAAGATTATAAGTAATCTTTATTCGTGCCTTTTCTTAATACTTAGATTTGATGTTCGTTATCTTAGTATGTTGTTAAAGGATTATGAATGAATCGATCTACAGGGGTATTACTTGAAAAGTGAGTTAAGTAGAAGTTAAGGAATGGAGAAAAAAAAAGATCATTTTGGTAATATCACATAGACTTGTATTCATTGGTTGACCAATTATGTTTGTTTATATGATAAGACATAATTATGAATATAAGAAATATAATTAATGAGATCATGAGAGATAAAAATGTTACAAATGATATAGGGTATTGTATACTACATATATTTTATGTCTTATTATTCAAGAAGATATATATTCCCAATAAGTATATAGCAATTGAGCTCTCAGAGTATGCCTAGTCACACAACTCTTTGTTAAGTATGAATATTGCAAAATCAATAAGAGAGTTGATCCAACATGTGTGAATAGAAGATGAAAGGAAAAAATAGATTTGGATCACCCATGATGGATCAACACAATCCTTTTAGGACATGTTTATAGTGTTTCTTCCCACTACTATTTTTTTCCAACATAAACTATAATTTATGAAATAATGAAAAAATAACTACACTCCACAATGTAAAGTTTAATTTACCCAATAAAAAAATATTTGTTTTATATGATCAACATATAAGAAAATGAGCGAGATTTCATTACAAGAAATGAATACGATATTCGAGAGTATTGTAACTAGGTTTTCACTTAGCATGGAGAATGAGATTACACAATAAAAAGAAGAATCCATATGGTTTTAAAAGTTTTGTTGTAGCAATTCCATCTAAGTACACAGTTGTGGTAATTGTGATTTTAGATCATTTATAAGTATTTGTTTTTGTGTAATTGTTGCAATTTGCTTTTCAAATTATTTTTTACCTAAAAATACATCAAATAATGGTTTTTCAGATGATTTAGATATGTTAATGTTAAAAATAAATAAATAAAAAAACTAAAAAACTATTATTTTGATGCATTTTCAATTGAAACACACTCTACATCATAATATCGAACAGGCAGAAGGTTATTGCCACTTTAATGGGGAAGCATTAAATTTGAGCAGCTCCTGGATGGAGATGGTAGCTCTATAATGAATCTTCGATACTAGTAACAATTCAAGTACAAAACCTTCCAATTAAAATCTTTGTTCTTAATTGTCAGCATCTACGTAAGGATGATGAATGCCAAGATGGATTCAGAAAGTTCCAGCGAGGACATTCTTGTTTGGATGCTCCATTGAAGGACTTAAGACATTTCCAAAAATGTTGAATTTGCAGAAGCCTGTGAAATACCAGCTGCACTTGTGACAGGGTAAGGAGAACTTGGCAACACAATTAAGATGTTAAGAGGCTCCTGGTCCATGTTTGTTAGATGTGGTTATACCTGATAGTATCCTGGAGATAAGTGATATCATAGGCGAAGTTACTGAGTAAATAACTCTTTAGAAGAGGAAAAAACAGGAAATAATTTCAAAGAGCAAAAAAACAGGAGGCCTTTCTAGGTCAAACGCCTTTAGAATGCCATTGCATGTTGCCTCACTAGTATGGATCATACAACAAGACTAGCAAAATAAGGAAAATACTTTAGCTATTCTATTATTCTCTTTTTCTGTTTTGGGATTCTTTTAGCACCTTGGCATACTCCAAGATTTTCAATTGCTCAACTGACTCACCTTTCCTATAAACAATCCGATGTAAATTACTTAATCAGCTAATTATCTTAGGCCAAACTAAAGAAACTAGACATGTGACATCCTAATTCCAATTGAAAGTAGGGTTGCTTACTTGAGATTGGCTTCTCTAATAACTGAACAATAGTTACTTGAGATGTCTCCGCATTTAAATGTTGAATGAAGCATAGGACGAGGCTGGCAGTTTCATATCATTCTCTTTTCACAGCAAGTACTCCCTTCTCTATTCCCTGCAAGAACTTCCTCTCAATTGTAATTTCTTCAAGAACTTGGCATAAAAAGCTGGGTGAAAATCAAGCAGGCTCTCTGCAAAAGGCTTCAATGACAGGAAACAAATCGTTACCTGATTCAGAACTGAACTCCTCAACTGAAGGAAAACAGTAATTTATCATGTTGAAAAAATATATAAGACTTCCTAATATGACATATCTAGAAATTTTGACACCAGAATTCAAATTCTAATATTGGACCTGGTCAGAATATTGCAGTTCATTATTTGATCCATGGGCAAAATAAAAAGGCCTCCAGGCCCTCCATTCACCAGTGCTAGCAAAAAGAAAGGTTGAGCTCTTCCGTCTTGAACACTCCAAGTTCCAATTCCTTGTCTTTCAAAGGGGTTCTTCTTCAAGAAGATGATACGCAAGGAATACCTAAAGTATAAACTTCAGATAAACAGGTAGATATATACAAGTACTAAAAGTTCTTTTCACTCATCTTGAACATGGTAAGAAAAACAAAAGTTCATGGCATATACCTCAGTGTTGAGAAGCTCGGGAGCATGAATATGTGAACCAAAAGTACTTTACTAGACTGCTTTGATGTCCTTAAGCCTCTTTCGGTCACCAAGAAGCAAACCAGGACGAGGAATGTGGGCTCTTGTTCCCATTATTTATAGTATTATAAGATAAAATAAGAGCTCTCGCGTATTCTGTTATCAACTTAATTAAGATCCCAGTGTTTGAAACAAAATACCCACTTCCTCTCACAAGACAAACAAAACATTAAGACAATTATGAGTTTGACTTCTCAACTTGATTGTGGAATGTAAGGTATAAAACTGTACCCAGGAGCCTTTTTTAAATTTCTTTCTTCCATTAATTTTCTCATCTTCCAAGCATTATCCCATGAACCAGCTGCAGCATATATGTCTGCTAAAACAACATAGTTCACTGAATTTTCTGGATCCATTTTGAAAAGATGTATGGCTGCTTCTTCTGCAAGGGGCATATTGCCATAGATGTAGCATGCACCAAGAATGGCACCCCAAAGCGAGGCATTA
Source organism: Populus nigra (assembly GCF_951802175.1). Classification (NCBI taxonomy): domain Eukaryota; kingdom Viridiplantae; phylum Streptophyta; class Magnoliopsida; order Malpighiales; family Salicaceae; genus Populus; species Populus nigra. The sequence continues at coordinate 6,721,102 of NC_084865.1, forward strand.
GGTTTGATATTCATCTTGTATATCAAATTATAAGCTTCTTCCAACAGCCCTCCACGTGCAAAAAGATCAACCATGCAAGAAAAATGTTCAGCTCGCGGTAGGATATTGTATTTGCTGATCATGCTGTTGAAGCACTCCCATCCTTCGCCTGTCAATCCACAATGATTACAAGCAAAGAGAAGAGATAAGAATGTAATGTCATTTGGCTTCAAACCTTCGTATTCCATCTTCTTAAACAGGGCAATTGCTTCATGTCCATGTCCATGGTTCCCATATCCAGTAATCAATGATGTCCATGAAATCACATTTTTCTCCTCCATCTCATTGAAAGCACGGTTAGCATCTTTAATCTCTCCAGATTTTGCATACATATCAATAAGAGCATTTCCCATGGCCACATCATAAGTGGGTTTACATTTTAAAGCAAGAGCATGGATTTGTCTTCCCACACTCAAAGATGATATGTTAGCACATATATTAAACATGGAGCATAATATAACATCATCTATCTTCATGTGCATCTGCTGTATTTCTTTGAACAAATCCAGGGCCTTGCTACTGTAGTTACTGTCCCGTGCATATCCAGTCATCAGTGCCGTGCAAGATATCATATCTTTCATTGGCATACTTTTATATAAGCAATGAGCACTTGCTAAGCTTTCACATTTTGCATACGCATCAATTAGCGAACCACTCAAAGAAATATGTGATCCATAACCTAGTTGGATGATCAATTGATGTATTTGGCAGACTCTGATGACATCATTAGCCATACCGGACGCCTTTAAAACACTCCCAAAGGTGAAAAGATCAGGGTTCATACCTATTGAGTGCTTGTATTTCAAGTATATCAGAGAAGCCACATAAACAAAAATATAACAAAGAACAAAACGTTTTCTTTCAAGATTTTAAATAAAAATAGTGATACCTTCTTGCATCATCGAACGAAACATTCGAAATGAATCACCAGAAAAACCCTGAACAGCATATCCGCCAATTATTGCATTCCAAGAAACAACATCCCTTTCTTCCATCATTCCAAACAAGTAACAAGCATCCTCCATCTTTCCACACTTGGAATGCAAATCAAGCAAAGCGCTTTGCACGATCAGATTACTAGCAAATCTACTCTTCTCGAGACACCCTTGTATTTGCATCCCTCTCTGCAAACACCTCAAACCAGTACATGCGCGTAACACGCTCCCATAAGTAAACTGGTTGGCCTTAAAACCTGCTCTAAGCATGTCTAAAAACACCAATAATGCATCTTGGTAACACCCATTTTGTGAGTACCCAGAAATCTGAGCAGACCATGACACAACAGTTCTTTCAGGCATTCTATCGAACACCTTTCGTGCACTGACTGTATCACCAAGTTTTGAGTACAATATGATTAATTTGGTGCTTAGGTGAAGATTTGAAGCAAGCCCGTTGGTTAAAAGTTGGTTGTGAATCAAATGGCCTGCTTTTTGAGCTTTTGTTTCAATGCAAAGTTGTAAGCTTTTCATGTAGGAAGAGTAGTCTAACTGGGATGGGTTAGAGGCATTGAATTTTGGGTGCGCTTTGGAAAGGTAGGCAACCGTTTGTGTGTTTGGACTTCTCATGGTTTGATCACGAAACAAGATTGGGGTGCTATTTATGGTTCATTTTCATTTTTTTTTAGTCAAAGGTTTAGTTCAGTTGGGTTTTGATTCACCGGAGAATTTCATGTTCTTGGATTATTTTGTGAAATAATTTTGATTTGAAAATATATTTTTAATTAACACAAGCAAAGCTCTAAGATGAATAACACTCGAAATAAATGAAGGAAGGAAGTTGCAGCACTACTAGAGCAAGAACACATGTGCCCGTGGTAGGCCATGCAAGATGACTCCAGGAGAATCTTGTTTTGCTGTTTATCCAATTATCTTGCATGCTCAATATTTCAAGAATGTTCTACCAAGATTAACAACAGTGCTGCTGCTGAGAGGCCTGAACTTCTTCCACTAATTGCAAGGCCAAAAGATAATATATTATCAGTTCGACAATATTAATTGTGCAAGGCTATTATTCCAGAAGACGATGCTCAATATTTTGTTTTCCTTCGGTTTCTTTTTTATTTTTTTTATTATCATATAATTAAATAAAAAAATAAAAAATAAATATAATTTATAACCATGAACTTGACCGATTCAATATATTTGATTCCTATAAAATAATATATTTTAATTTATTTTTTATAAAATAATTATTATTTTATAATCCTGTTTATATATTTAACATATTAACTTAAATTAACCTAAATTAATTTAATATGTCATCTTCTAATCATCATTTAAATTTTTTTTTTAAAAAAATATCAACTTGAATTAATTTTTCAGGTCATGGTTTTATCATATCTAAGATAACTAAAACCATATCCAAGATAACAGTTGGATTTAATATATAACATTAGAGGTGTTAAAAATAACCGATTAACCGAGAAAACCAAAAAAAATTAACTGAAAAAACCAAACTAAAAACAAAACCAATTAAACTGATTTAAAAAACCTTAAATATTAACAGGTTCGGTTCGAATAACATGTTCTTTGGATACAAAAGCAAGTGCTTAGCCATATAATTTTTTTTTATTTTCTTTTTATATTTTAAAAAAATCATTCCTACTCAATATTATTTAAAAAGTATAATTCCGATTGTTTTTTAAAATATTTTTAATTTAAAGATGTATCAAAATAATATTTTTTTTTAAAAAATTATTTTTAAAATCAACGCATTAAAATAATCTAAAAACATTAAAAATATATTAATTTAAATTTTTTTTTAAAAAAAAAACCCTTTAAAAAAAATTCATAACTATTCACTAGTCCGAAGAGGCGGTTGTGACAGGAAAAGATTATTTTTTTTCATTTATTATAAATGTGAGCAACTAAATATGCCTTTCGAAGTCAGGAGTCGAGAAAAGTTCAAACAAATTTATGTTGGGCTGGTTCATCATGATGTAATAATCCATCTCCAAATACATGTGAGAATAGAATATCATTAGTAAAAGAACACAGAATAACTTAAATCTACAAATATTAAAAACCAAAATTTTCTCACTACGAAATCTAATGACAATTTTCTCATCAAGCAATCTGACAAACATAAGAGCAAATGGGGAAACGGTATATAAACATCCAAAACTGTGTACATTCACTTGACGTGTTGCTTGTCTCCTTTCTTAAACTTCTTGGACTTCTTGTGCTTGAAGCCCAAATACTTTTCAACATCGTCTTCTTCCTCGTCATCTCCACCCCTCCTCTTCTTACCCCCACCTTCTTTAAGTTTCTGCAGATGTGTTTGATCACAAGTTATTCTAATATGAATATCAGCAAAAACAACACCAGTGACAGCAGCAATGATCTTGAGCAAGTTAATAAATACCGTGTGAGAAATTCTTTTCGCATCAATAACACGATCCAACAACATCAAGACCTCCTCCTCTTGAGCGGGAAACTCAGGCAGTTTTTTACCTGTAACATTGCATAACTGTTTAGCCTCTAAAGCACTTGTTTAAAAATGCCTCCCATAAACAAAACTGCAGTGTCAAGCTTTACCTATAAGATTCTCTATCTGTAGATACCACTCCAGTTCATACTGATTTACTAGTGAGATTGCAACCCCAGATCGCCCTGCACGAGCAGTTCTGCCAACGCGATGAATATAATCCTGCAACATGTTGAGAATCAGAAAGGTGATTGTCTTGATATGACTCCCTTTTTTTGTCTACTATAACCAGTAATACTAAGTGCATAGATGAAAAAGTTCAGATACACAACACAAAATAATGAGGAGCCAGCCATATCAGAAAAATAGATGGGGAAAAATTAGAAGCTTGAGGGCATGGGGGAGGAATCTAAGGAAGATTCTTCTTTCTTTTTGTCTTTTTTTTTTAAAAAAAATTAAGAAATAACATGTGAACATTGATAGTTTAGATCAAAAGAACTTGTCTACTGCAGAGAAATTGTTGAGAAACTAGATCTCAAATATGGTATGTATCAACCAAACTAGAAATTGTTTAGATTTCGAACCAAAGCATGTATCAACCAAACTCTGCTTTTATTAGCTAAAAGCGTCCTTTAAAAACACATCAATGCCAAACAACACTTCAATCAATAGTTCAATTTATAACTTCTAACTTATTGATTCAAACTTATATTAATTCTCTTCATCATAAAAGTTGTTGAGTCAATTCTTACCAAACATACTTCTACTTTACTCATTTTTGTCACAAGTTATTTATGAATATTAACTTTTGAATTATGACTCAGAGTCAAAAGTCACTTTTCATAATTCAATGCAAACAGAACCTAGGTCTAAAACATGGCACTCTAAATGTATTCTTGTATGAATCCACACAAAACTAGCAGATCTAACCTTAGAGTTTGAGGGGACGTCGTAGTTTATAACCATATCAACAGCTGGAATGTCAAGTCCCCTACTTGCCACATCAGTGCATATTAGAATATTGCACTCCCTTGCCTTGAACTTGTTTAAGGCTCCAAGTCTCTTTGGCTGCCACAAACTTTTGATTAACAAAGCGAGTGCAGATCTAGTAATCGCCATTTAAGTAAGGAATTGAAGTGGGGATAAAAAAAACTGATCTTCACAAATGGAGCAAAATCAAGCACAAAACACTACAGTTGAGGTGCTTGTACCTGACTCATGTGACCATTAATAGGGATGGCCCTTAGACCAAGATTTCGAAGAACCAAAGCCAAAAAGCTAGTTGCATCGCATGTTCGAGTGAAAACCATGGCAGTACTATTGGACATTTCAGTCAGAATGTATACAAGATAGCAATCCTGTAAGCATGAAAAATGAAGCAAATATAAGAGTAACATTGAGAACTATGGCAAAAGAAAAACTAAAAATACTGGAAGCAATTCTTGACTGAGACATCAGAAATACATTAAATAACAAATTTCTACGCACATTGAAAGTTATCTAGTGCATAAAGCATGAAGCCAATAAATATCAGCTCAACAATACCACATAGTTCACAAGTCCTAAGGCATGCACTTGATTAGCAAAAAAATTGGGGCATGCAACCATAGATCTACAAAAAGAAAATTGCATTTTAATGATAAATGTACACCTTCTTGTACAACATATTTTTGGAAAAACACATACCAAAATAAGGAGGATCTTTCTATGCAGATATTGTATAGAAAACAAGATCCAGGAACCAATACTATTTTTTGGTGGAAGATTAGAAAGTTATGAGTTCAAAAAAAATTTCCTCCTTTCCTTTCAAAATCAAAAAAATTCCAAGACATCTGAATATAGGTATCAGACAAATTGGAAGTCACAAATTCTCTTTTATACCAATATGGAAACATAATTTGGGAAGAAAAACAGAAATGCGCTTGTTCTTTTGTAAAAATCTTCTGAGACAGCCTTCACAGGCTCACAGAATAGAATCCCAGCAAATTTTTCAAACACATTAGATCCAATATTTTTTATAACCTCATACAAACTGATAGGATCCTTCCTGACTAAAAATGTTTGCCAAGACAAACTCCATAATGAGCATACAAATAGGTTGAATTTCCATTGTATCAGTGTCAAACATCAAAAGTATATGCTTGCTTATAAATTTAGTCTTTTTTTTGCAGTATCTTATGAAGTAATGCCAAACAATAGAGACAGGACAGACCTTGTGTTTAGAAGGAACAAAACGATATTGCTGCTTCAGAGTGTCAACAGTGGAATATTTTGATGCTGCTTCAATCTGAAAGAATTGAAAGATGACACGTAGTACCAAACCAATAAGGAAAAAAAGTGGGAAGAATAAATAAGGGTGGAGGTATTGTCATCATACCTTAACAGGATTTCTCAAACAAGCTCTTTGGAGCTTCTTCACCTGTAAAAAGAAGAGAACTTGATCAAACTTTCAGTATTCCCTCATTAATTTCTCTCTCCCTTCTTTATGCTACCAATCCCATACGCCTTTATTTCTTGAACTAATGATACCATCTAACTATTGTTAAATTGCCAATATTACATCAGCTGTTCTTCTTCTCACACTTTTAAGATCCATATGCAAATACCCTTTCACTTTATTGCATCATACATGAGAAAAATCCAGAAAAAGGGTTAACCCCAAAATTTTGCAAAATGCATAGTAGGCCTCAGAGGTTTAACTTATGCAAGGACTTGGATCAAAATAAACAAAAGAATTGTGCATACATATGTACTACTAACCTTTTTTGTCATGGTTGCAGAAAACAGATATGTTTTTCGATCCCGTGGAATAACATTTAAAATTTCATCTAGGGATTTCTCAAACTCTTCATTCAGTAACCTGTCTGCCTCGTCTAAGACCTGGTCAAAATGCATACAACCAGGAAAACATCCAATCAATTCAACACAAAGCAAGGATATTTCCAAAAAAAGAACAATGCAAAAGAAACTTGAGAATCTAATGGCTTGCACAAGGACAGAAAAATGAACGTACCAAATACTTCAATGTACGAAGAGAAAAACCTTTGGTATTTGACAGATGATCCAAAAGGCGTCCAGGTGTTGCAACCTACAAATGTAGATAGAAACTGATAACCAATCATTCGTGATTTAATAAATTCATCATAAAAAATCCCTTATTCAATTAGTTCTACAAGGGAGCAATTTGAATTTTACTTACAAATAACAACAAAAATAAATACTTACAACAATATGTGGTCTTTTGGCAAGGATAAGAGTCTGTTGCACAATATCCACACCTCCGACAAGCTATTAAAAGCAAAGAAACAGCAGAGAAAAAAAAAGAAAGCAAAGAAAGTTTACCATCAAAGTTCATTGGACAACGTGTAGACAACGACAAGAGCACCAATTCAAATAATATGGAAAGTGAAAACTTACCACGCCACATCTCAAACCAATCCCAGATCCTAAAGCTTCAAATTGCTCGGCAATCTGAATTGCCAACTCCCTTTCAGAAAACAAAAACAACCAACAAAACAGAACAACTTGTTCATTATTTCCAACACTTAACACAATAAAAAAGAAAGGAAAACAACAACAGCTTCAAAAACATGACTTACTACAAAACCAACCTTGTAGGGGAGAGAACGCAGGCAAAGAAAGGTTGAACAGATTTCTGTGAAGATTCAAGTAAAGCCTGTAATATAGGTAAAGCAAAAGCTCCAGTTTTACCAGAACCAGTCTGTGCTAAACCAATCAAGTCCTTCCCTGTATATATATATGCACCCATTAAAAGTCACAAACAAAATAAAAACGCCTAATTTGTTAAAAAGAAAAAAAAAAGAAAAATCGTGAAAGAAAAGGTTAATAAATTATACCTTCAAGGGCATGAGGAACAGCTTCAACTTGAATCTTTGTTGGGTTTTTCCAACCCAAACTATCACATGCTTCAACCAATTGATCACATATTCCTAAGTCCTTAAAACTCTTCACTTCTTCTTTCTCTAATTGATCACTTATTCCTAAGTCCTTGAAACTCTTCACTTCTTCTTTCACCTCTGCCATTGTCTCCCTCTCTTTTTGTTTAAAGTTTTGAACTTTAGGTGGTTGATTATAGGTTCAATTGAAAAATAAAAGTTTTAACAAGTGGGTTTGCTTAATTGATGGTGGAAGTGGCGGTTGCGCGTGAAAAACAGAGGTGAAGCAACTCGGGAGCTACTGGTAGGAAAAGGCGGTGGGAAGAGAGAACGAATAAAACTGATTTCAAAGGCTTTATTAGGGTTTAAGAGAGTGCAGGGTTCAAAAAATACTTTTTAGATCGGTTTGTTTGTGAAATTTTTTTAAATTTTTTTTTTTATATTTAATAGTGCCATAAAAAGTAAATTAAAATATTTTTTCAGTATTTAGCTTTGTAATGGAAAATAAGTTAAAATATATTTTTCAGTATTTAGTTATGTCATAAAAAAAAATTAGAAAATAACTTATTAATCTTTTATCATTTTTCAAGTTTATTAAAATAATGAGGAACAAATCTTACCTCTAAAAATTTAAATGGGAATGAAATTGAAAAAAAATCTAATTTTATAAATTATCTTAGATAAAATAAATAGCAATCAAAATAATGGAGATAAAATATGATAGATATAAAGTTGAAAGATGATGAAATTAAAAAAAATTATAATTTTATAAATTATTTCAAATAAAATAAATAATAATTAAAAGAATAAGGACCAAATCTGATAGATAAAAATTTCAATTAAAAAAATAATAAAAGAAAAGAAAATAACAATCATAAAAATAAAAATTAAAGTTGATATAAAAATCAAATTAAATCAAATTCTAAATAATGAAATTGAAAAAAAATATATATATAGCAATCAAAAGTTTGAGGATCAAATTTGATATAATTAGCAAATAACATGACATTTCTAAATTTTTTACAACTTTTGAAAAGTGATTTCTGTCCAAAATAAATATAAAAATCAAATTATATCAAATTCTAAGAGATGAAATTGAAAAAGAAATTCGAAACAAAATATATAGCAATTAAAAGTTTGAGGATCAAATTTGATATAATCAGTAAATAACATGACATTTCTAATTTTTTTATAATTTCTGAAACATGTTTTCCATTCAAAATAAAAAAAAAACATTTTCTTGAAAACTAAGTCACATTTTCCTGATAGTTTAACATGGACAATCTTGCATGATATTTTTTTCTTTTATTTTATTCAATCAGTTCTATATGTGTTTATATTTCTATTATCATTTAATTAAAATCAAATTTATGACTTGTATTATAAGAATAAATATCTTAATCTATATTTGTCTTATAATTTTATTTTATTTTTCATCTTTAGTCATCATTAATTATTATTTGTATTTATTGACACAAATTATTTTTAATTTATTTTGTCAAATGCATGCATAAACTTTTATAAAGCTAGCCAGAGAACGAGTTTACCCTAATTTTAAAAATGTTGTTTCTCTTATTTTCCTTTAAGGCTTGTTTCCTAAAAAGTAATTTTCTTTTAAAAATAGTTTCCTGAAAAGAAAATTATTTTATGATGTTTGGCAGTGTTATAGAAAATGTGTTAGATAAGACTTTTCAGTACCTCACTATGTCATGAAAAATAAGTTGGAAAATAACTTATTAATGTTTTAATTTTTTTTTTAAATTTATTAAAAGAATAACGATCAAATCATACATATAAAAAAAATCAGAGGATGAAATTGAAAAAAATAATAAATTATTTCAAATAGAATAAATAACAATTAAAATAATGAAAACCAAATCAGATAAAAAGTTAAAAGATGATAAAATTAAAAAATATAATTTTATAAATTATTTAAAATAAAAATAAATAGTAATTAAAAGAATAGGGACCAAATATGATAGATAAAGATTTTCAATTAAGAAAATGATAAGAAAAAAAATAACAATAATAAAAAAATAAAGATAAAAGTTTATATAAAAATCAAATTTAAAGGATAAAATTAAAAAGAAATTAAAATAAAATATATAATAAAAAAATTTTAAAACCAAGCTAAATTAAACACGATGATGTGATTCTTCTCTGATATCTTGATATGCATGATTGACGATTCAAAAGATTCAAACATTAAAGCCAAATATTGGGCATGGGTCCAGATTATGGAGTTCAAGTTCGAAATAGCAGGGAGCTGGCGGGGTAAAATTGGTAATATCACCAATTATATGAAAGTAGTTCTCAACCATTCACTCTAGGATTGATAGCCTACGGTGGTCTAAGATTGGTTATAATTTGATTTCTTATCCTTACTATATCACATAATGAATGTATTTCTGTTACACAACCTGTAAGGGGATTTGCTGCTGTTATGCAGGAATTCACCCAATCTGGGTGAGTATTACTTTTTCTTTTTTAAAAGAGTTTGGATTCCTGCAGTTAGTTTTTGTTTGATCCTTTTCTCTTTGAGCATTACGTATGGATATGTAGAATATTATCCAGCTTCTTCCAACCTTTTTCATTGTCTGAAACATCATCTACTTTTGTGTATTTTAGTTCTTGAAGCCTTGAGTAATGCCTTTTCTTTTGAAAGCTGTTTTTTTCTACTTTATTCTAGTAGTGGTGCGAGGCTGTTTGGAGAATAACCGCTGGTTTCCAAGTTTTATGCCAAAGTCCACAATTATATCAGGTGTCGCTATCCAATTCTTGATCCCTGTTTTTAAAATACCATACATTTTTTTTGGGTTCTCCGTGGTATTGGATATGGTATTGGATATGAAAGAATGGTGACTCCATCAGAAAATTTTTAGGACTAAGCTTTGGCTTATTGTCTTTTTATTGTTAATATGTTTGTTATGCTTGTTTACCTTCTGCTTTAATTTTTAGCATCCATGCTTATTTCATTTTGTTGTTGGATTCATGCTTTTATACAACACTTGAACTTTAGATTAGGTGAGGGAGTAGCAATACTCCAGTGGCTATTAATCTATGTAAGACTCGTGAAATCATTTAACTCTTGTTTGATTGTCTACTTGAGTGTGTTTAGTACACCAACATGGCCCTTAGAGGCTGACCACTGAACAAACGAGAAATCTTTTATGGTTAGGTAATAAACTTATCTCGTGCATGTAATGGCTAAAACCTATCATTAGGGTTTCTCCTTGTACCATCACTACTCCATATCTAATATATAGCATGCATTATTACTTGTTTGTATATATATAAAGTTTAGTTTGCAAGTGAAATATAAGTCCTCTATTATCCAATTTCTTTTCAAAGTTTATAACACATGCTTATAAAGAAAAGCACGAAGAGACTAACCTCATGATGTCAAGTGTAAGGTTCTTTCTGATCTAATGAAGGAGGTTCTAAGATAACTACTTCATTAAGAACTTTGGTGTGCTAGTGAAGGGTTCTGAGTCTTCAGTTTAAAATTGAGAGGGTACGCTAGAAACATTGTGACCATGAGTAACGTGGGCCATATCCTAGATAGATATTTGGTTAATATTCTCGTGGATTTTGCGGTGAGCATGTTGTACACATTGATTGTTCCATTCCACTTTACTTAAATGCTTGAAGTTGCTTTAGGGTTGTTTGGAATAGAAGAAAGGACATGAGAAGATGAAGTAATTAAGGGCATGAAATTGGTAATTAACTTGAGTTTATTTCCATCTCAAGAGCATGGAATTCATGTTATGTTATTGGCTATCTTACCAACTGTTGAATATGTTTTTCAGAGTTTCATTGTTGTTTTAAATTAGTATAAGTGTGTATGTGCTTTTCTTTTTATCGAGAAGATCAAGAGATGTCTAGTCTTATTTTATATAAAATTGATTGTTACCAGAGCAACTTTTAATTCAAAGAAAAACTAGGCATTATTTGAAATTCAAGCTCAATAATCCACTCAAACAAAGTTGTAATATTTGAAAAGGCTTAAGAAGCTACAACAAATAGAGCAATATAGAAGGGTTGTTGATGTTTTACGGAGCAATTTACTTCCAGAAATTAATAAAGCTAAGTAATAAGGCTAATGATTTGTCTATTACATCTATTGTCTTGGTGACAAAACTTCATTGACGATTGTTTCTGATCTCATATGATATGATTAAGGAATTATTCCTGATCTCAAAGAAATATTTCTAATTAGTATCCAATTCATTCTAATATATTTTTCACACTTATTCAACTCATGATTATTCCTTTCTTATTGTCTAAACACATAATTTATTCTTTCTTTACTACTTGTTTATATCTCATTACAATCTCACATTTTTCATATTACTCACTTGTATTTGTATGCCATTTTACATAGGGATGACAATTTCACCGAAAATTGATGGATATTGACTTGAATCAACTTGAATGGATAAGAAATTTTTTTACCTGTTTAGGTTCGGGTCAGGTTTGGGTAATACTCAAAGGCCAAAGGTCAGGTTTGAGTAGGGTATGGATATTGCCCTACCTGACTTGAAACCCTACCTATTGCCCTACCTGACTTGAAACCCTACCCGAACTTGACATAAACCACATTAATATATAATAACTTGAGAGTTTGAAAAAATTACATTTTTACTAAGCATATACAAATTAAAAATTTAGGGTTTGTTTCACATTTAACTATCTTTCCTCTCTAGCTGCTTCTTCTGTCTTCAATATTCTTCTTTCTTTTCCACTTTATTTCTTTGCTTCATCTTTTCAATTTATCCTCTAATGACCCTTTTGAAGCTAGAGGGTTGGAATCTTGCTAGAGATCATGGATCCTTTCATTATGTTTTTTTATGTTATTTGGGGATTATTTGGGTTGTTAGTTATAAAAATGATGTTGAATGCCATTTAAAGAAGTTATTAGAGAGTGAGAAGGAAGATGATCAGTTGTTGGCTAAATGTGTTGAGGAGTTGATGAAGAAGAGGGGAGTTTGATCTTTTTAAAGAAGTTGATGCATTTAGAAGAGCCATGAGTTTGAGAGTTGAAACAATGGTTATAAGGAAATGGTTTGCCAAAGATGTTGTTACTTGTTTTTTTTTTTTTTTAGTGTGCCCTATCTTGATCTAGGGTTAAGATGAATTGTTTTGTGTAATTTTACTTTTTTTTTCTTTAGCATGCCTTGTCTATGTTCCGGGGTTGAGATGAGTTATTTTGTAATTCATTAGACTAGATTCAAAATATAGCTTTGGATTTTGTTGGATGTAATTTGTCTTTTCATAGTAGAAGATTCTTTATTTATAGTTTGTCATTGAATTGACAAAAGAAAATTTTGGTTTGGGATGCCTGATGGATACCCAAAATCTGATTGGGTCAGGTTTCATTTATACCTAATCAGGTTCAAGTTAGATTCAAGTAAAAAAATTGTTTTTGGGTATAGATATTGCAAAACCTAATCCATGAGTACCTCTTGTTATCCTTAATTTTACATCTTCTTTACTACCATTTTACATCTAACATATATCTCTCATTTTTCATATCATCAACTTGTTAACCCACAACCCAATATAGATAACCATTTAATTACACTTCCCAAGTAATTCTAAGCATATCTCATCATTATAACACTAACATCACATAATTTCATCATTTTTTTTTATACTTTTCTTTTTACCCTTTACAAAAATAACTCAATGTTTAAATGTTTTTTTTATCTCATATGAATCTCAATCAAGCTCGAACACAATTCCATCATTATTCCAAACACAATATCCATAATATCATAAGAACATTAATTTCAATATAATTTGTCCAATTTTTCACATTTCTATCATTATACCAAACACATGTGATAACATTACCTAAACTTGTAGTAATCTACCTTACAACACTCACAATCAATCATATTCATTTTCAACATCATTAGAATGCCAAAAACAATACAATTTACTCCCTTTTCAATTTCCCCAAATTTTTAATTCATGATCAGTTACTAATGCCCTCCTTAATTTCCCCATAAATGGTTTTTAATTCCTCCTATATAGTCCTTAATCATGTAATATACATTATCATTACTCAAGAAGTAACACAAATTTACATTTCTCTTTAATTTTCACATAAGACCTAAAACTTAAAAATTTGAAATTTTCAATCCCCTAACTAAAATCAAGTAAACAGTTGAAATTAATAGGATAGAAACCTTTTACCATAACTAATTTATCCAATTTTATAAGTCTTTCCAACCATTTCCAAAGATTCCTCACTTTCTCCTCAATTGCTCAATTCTCTCTCTCTCTCTCTCTCTCTCTCTCTCTCTCTCTCTCTCTCTCTCTCTCTCTCTCTCTCTATGGTTTATTAGTTTAATTTGGTTTATTGGTATAACACCTTTAATCATACTCTCAAACCATAAGATCTTGAGGATTTAGAGAAGAAAGGAAGAGAGAGAGAAAAATTCTCAAGCTTTCCTCTTCACCAATGGTTGACAGGTTTTTAAGCAGGGGGAGAAGAATTTTTCTCCATAATTATGACAATGTCACTCATTTTATAGCCTCTATGATATTTTCATTAAAACTCCAATCATCAATATTTTTTTTGTATAGATTCATATTTATTTTCTTACCCAAGATTTTAACTAATTTACTAGTGATTTTTCTCTTTAGTCAGAATTTTTTTTCCTTTATTCATTGTTTTTCAACTAAAATCTTTGTTATTCAACACAAGGTTTATATACTCTTCCACATATTATTTCACCATTCTCTTCATCATAGGCTAATAAAATACAACTTTAAGCCTCCTATATGAATTTTGAACAATAATATGACATCCAATACAAGAATCATGAGTAATTTTGATCACCTTATCTCTCATATTTGTATTCCCTTTAATAACAATCATTTCTTTATATCTCAATATTCCATCTATTAGACTGTATTGAGGCTAACTATCTGCACTTAATATTTTGCTAGTAATGACTTCTTATAATCGAGGATCATGCTTACAAATATTCATTATCTTATTGTACCAAGATGGTACTATTGCTAAAATCAAATTTAGACTACCTTAGTTTGCCATGTTTAACTCCTTATTATCAATTGCTACCTCTTTGACAATGCATCAGTAGCCTTATTCTATTCTTTCTTCGATAATAAATCTAATATCGTAATCCTAATATTTTTGTTAGTCCTGTCCTTTTAATTTAATCTTTTTATTAATTAAATATCTAACTTTTATGATAATTGTTTTATGACAATCTGATCATGTTCTAAATAATGTCTTTATCTTCCTACTACCATTAAAATGGCCAAATACTCCTTCTCATATATTGACAACCCCAAATGTTTTAAACATAAAGCCTTGTTTAGGAATGCCAACGGTCTTCCTTTTTTTTTTATATTAAGAACTGCTTTTAGTCCTGTTGTACAAGCATAAGTTTCCAAGATAAAAATCTTTCCAGAATTAGCCAATACAAAGTACTAGAGCTTCACACAAGGTTGTTTTAAGCTCATCTAAAGCTTTTTATGTATACTATCCCATTTTAAATTGTTCTTCTTGAGCAATTCAATCAATGACCTACTTCTAATTTAAAATCCTCTTATAAACTTTCTATAATACCCTACCAACCCAATAAATCCTTCAAGCTTTAGTACTGTTTTAGGAGTAGGCCAATTCCTTATAGATTCAATCTTTCTAGGATCTATCGCAACCCCTTTAGCTGATAAAATATACCCTAAATATTCAATTTTAAATTTATAAAATGAGCATTTAGATTGCCTGGTAAACAACTAATGACTTCTTAATGTTTTCGACACAATTCTAACATGACTGATATGTGACTCTAAAGTTAAGCTATATATCAAAATATCATCAAAGAAAATCAACTCAAATTTCCTTAGAAAAAGTTCTAATACTTATATGTGACTTCTTAATGTTGTAAGTGCAGTTGTAAGCTCATGAGGCATCACTTTGAACTTATAATATTCATGTTGAATTCTGAATGTTGTCTTCTCACTTAGTGATATCCATACCTCAAATCTAGTTTAGAGAAGAATTGTGATCCATGTCGCACGTGTGTGGCGTCGCGGCGAATCATCCACTCTCAGGTATATGTGTATCTATCTATCTATCTGGCAAATATAGGGGGACAAGGGATTCTTGTCTTTTATCTGTGGAAAATAAAATGGGAGCCGCCACCTAGTATTTTAGTCACTAGGAACCCTAACTGGTATCAGAGATCAGGCACGGGGACTGGTTGCGTAAAGGGAAGGTATTAGCACCCCAAATATGTCCGACCTAAAGTAGGCTGTATTATATAATTGTCTGATAAAAGCTAAGGTGTTATCATGTTTTTTAATTGTTGGTCTGTCTAAGGTTTAAGAAAAGTCCTCCTCGGTAAGGAGATCCTTATCTTATCGAGTAAAAACCTAATCATTCTGTGTCATCAAAAGGAATACCTTTTTAATATCAGGAATATATTTTACGTATAAATTCGTAATCCCAAATACTAAAAGAAAACAAAATAATTTTTTGTTTTTTAAATATTAGCCTAGTTCTTGTGACTTTAATAAACTAGTTATTAAAGCCGAAATGCATGCTAAATTTTTTTTAGAATTTTTCTTTGTTGTATGAAAATATGATATGAATTTTTCAAGAGACTTGGTCGTATGCATGAAAACAAGACTTTATATATATATAATTTTGCAATGTTTTGACGAAAACCGGGTATTTTAATACTGAATTTGTATCTTTACGGTATAAAAATACAAACCAATATTATACAAAATTGAGACAAAAATACACGGGGCAATCACAAATTTTTTTGAAAATATTTTTTTTGGATTGGACCCGGCTCAACTATTTTGACGTGGGTCGGCCCAGCCCAGCTATTTGGGCTGAGCCATAATTGGCCCTGCCATGAACAATGGCTCTCCACTGTTCGCATGCTACGTGAACAGTGGAGAGTAAATTATAATTCAGTAGCCACTGTTCATTAGCAGAATAGTGAAGACCAAGGTGACGAAGCAAAAGAAGAAGAAGAAGAAGAAGAAGAAGAAGAAGGGGAGGTGGGCTGACCTGCGATGGTTGCTATTGTTGGCAGTACTGCTAGAGATGACGAATCCTCCTTTTCTCTCTTTTATTTTGCGTTGCTTCTTCTTTTTGTTTCTGTCCCCTCTGCTTCTCTATTTCTTTTTCTGTTTCTCATGGTGAAAGTGCTATTGTCGACAACTGGGAGGACAGTGGCAGCTGGCGATGGCGTTGGTGGTGGCTATGCGGATGACACGTGGTTTATAATGGTTATTCTCATTTTCTCTTCTGCTTTTCTTTGTTTCTTCTTTCTCATTTTTTTTCGTTCCCTCTATCAACAAGGTTTCTCCAATCTCTGTAGTGGCTTCGTGTGGTGCTCCTATTCTCAGTGAATCATAGTGGCGGCTTTTGGAGGCACCAGTGCTTTAGGTGGTGATGGAGAGTAACGACGGCAGCTGCTGCAGAGTAATGGTCGTTCCCCCTCTATTTTAAAACAAACTCCTTCCTGTTTTCAAATCTTCCCCGCCTTTCCCCTGTTATTTCCTTCCTTCTTCTTTGTTTTGTTTTCTCTTGTTCTCTCAAATCTTTAGTTCGTTCTTCAAAATTTTTCCCTCCCTATTCTGCTCTCTTCCCCTATATTTATAGGCAGGAGGAGAGAGGAGCTACCTTGTCTCTATCCAATCCTATAGACAAGGTAGGGTGGCTGAGGCGTCTCTATGTAGTCGCCTCAACCGCCCGTAAGGCATGACTCCCTTATCCAATCTTCATCATGGCAGTAGATGAGGGGTGTGGGCTGCGTCAGGATTTATACAAGTGGGAGAGAGGGGGAGCGGGAAAAAACAGGGGAGAAAATCTCTTCTTCCCCTGCCTCTGCGTGTGTAGGGGAAGAAGTAGAATAGTGTCGTTTAAAACGACACTGTTTTAGTTTATTTTAGTTTTTTTTTCTAAGGTTGGAAAAAAATGAATTTGGGAATAACCTAAAAATGGGTTATGACAGTTGCCCTCCTCTTTACAATGCTTACGGATCAAAGATTTGTGTAGTAAGTTTTATAAAGATAAATAAAATTGAATTGATCTTCTTAAAGTTTGGTTGATCTGAAATTGTCTTTATATCAATCCCCTTAAACCTGAAACTAATGATCAAAACTATGTGCAACTTGCTCATCTTGAGATCCTGATCTGGCGATCCTCTGAATTCTGTCTTCAGTTGGGTTAACCTGAAATCTCATCTGGCGATTCGCTTTAACCAAAATAATACGATCCAGGAAAGGTCAAATTCGGATTCTGACGTAAAATGTGCAACTATCCAGTTTTACAGAAACAATCACAAATCTCAATCCGATCGTTGGATCGAGCTGAAATTTTACGTGAAATCTTCTGACATGTTTTCCTACGAATTTTGTTATTTACTTCCTTTTGACTTGTGGACTTCCTATTTGGCTAGGATTCTTTTCCTAAAAGAATGTGGCAGCTTATTTTGGGAATCTCCTAATTCTACAAGGATCTTTAATGAGCTGCAACATAGTTTCCAAGTGTGGCAAGGATTCATAAATGTTTTAGAATCCTTTTCTTACAAGGATTCCTTATTCATCCTAACTATAAAAAAAAGGAAAGAAGATTTCATAATTAATTCTACCTTTAGATTTGATTCTCCAAGCTTATATGGGACTTCTAAAGGGCAACAAATCTGATCCTATTATATTTAGGATATTAAATTTGGATTTATTATTGTTATTATTATTTTCTTCTTAGTTTAGGGTTAATTTATATTATTTGGGTTTAATTGTAAGTGAGCATCATATAAGTCCACATAAGGGGTCCATTAGGGTTTATTTTAGTGTGGAGTCACTATAAATAAGGGCATAACCAGACATGTAAGGTTAGACAATTCAGATTAATAAAACTTCTTGTTTACCACACTTTGTGTGTGTTTGTTAGTGAGATAATCTCGCTTCCATGGTTCTCTAATGAATTGAAAAACAACTTATCGAAGAACAACCATCTTCGTGGCGTCAACCTTACACTTCTCGTTCGTGAATCAATATTTGTTGGGTGGGGGTCTCCGTTTCCAATAGTGCTGGTGCCTAGGTACAAGTTATCTTTGTGTCACACTCCTATCAAACCTGATTTACTTGGCTTTCCAAGAATTGGTGTCTTTGCGTGTGGGTTGCGTGACCATATGATCATGAGGTTCGCATCATTCTGTCTTCGGTTGGGTTAACCTAAAATCTCCTTTGGCGATTTGCTTTAACCAAAACCTAAAATTGTTCTTCCTGATGGGCAGGGTTTGAACCTTCTTATTTTTTTTCTTTTAAGAATTTCCTAATGGTAGGGTTTTTCTCTGTTTTTTTTCCAAACTGAGATAACGTTGGCGGCTCGGTCAACCTGAGATTCTATCTAGCGATCCCTTTTTACTAGAACCAAAGTTGGTGTGTAGCTCAGTCATCCTGAAATTCCATCTGGCGACTCCCTTAAATCAAAGCTAGAATCTATGTGTGGTTGGGCTAATTTGAGGTCCCTTCTGGTGATCTCTTTTAATCATAACCAAAGTCTATGTGAAAAGTGGTCTCATTGTAATGGGTGACCTACCAAAATGGAAAAAATATAAAGGTTTTGAAAGTGATCTTATTGTAATGGGTGACCTACCTAGATATAAAAAGGAAAAAAAAGTGAAAAACGGTTTCATTGTAATGGGTGATCTACCCAAGTAAAACAAAACACAGAGAATAGTCTCATTGTAATGGGTGACCTACCTACGTGAAAGAATGATCTCATTGTAATGGGTGACCTACCCAAGTGGGAAAAAAAAAGAAGAGTGATCACTTTGAACTTATAATGTCCATGTTGAGTTCTGAATGTTGTCTTCTCAATGTCATTTGCATGCATCTTCACTTGGTGATATCCATACCTCAAATCTAGTTTAGAGAAGAATTGTGATCCATGTAACTCATTCATTAGATCGTCAGTCAGAGATATTAAAAACTTGTTTTTAATTATCAACTGCCTATAGTCAATATAAAATCTCTAATTATTGTCTTTCTTTTTTAACTAGTAGTACTAGAGAAACAAAATGATTGATGATATATTGAATCACCCTATTAAGCAACCTTTCCTTCACCATTCTTTCAATCCCTCCTTATGGACATAAGAGCTTCTATAGGGGTTGATGTTTATTGGTTTAACACTTGGAATCAAAGAAATTTTATGATCCAAGGTTATTATTGAAGGTGATTACTTTGGTTCATCAAAAACTTATTCAAATTCCTTTAACAAAACCCTAACCTTAGAATTAATTTCCCTTTTCCTTTGTCCTCCTTCAATTTCCATTGAGAAAACCTGACCAACGAAACCAAATATTACCTTTTTCAAATTCTTTTGTACCTTTGATGTAAAAATTATCTATAAATTCTTTTTAGTTCAATCATCCTTATTTTTTTACCTTCTAAATGACAACTTCAAATTGATAAAGTCAATTAGGATTGATGAGTAATCAACCAATCCACCCCTAACACCATATCACATCCCCCTAACTTCAACACTCTCAAATCTGCATGAAATTTATGTCCTTGCATCAACCATATAAATTTTAAACATAATACATTACACCTCATGACATTGCTATTGACCATAGTTTCTGTTAGCACAATAGTTCTTTTTATAGCAGTTTTGATCTCTTTTACAACATGTTCATCGATAAAACTATGAGTAATATAACTATTTATAAGAATAATGAGATTCTAGTTTTGACAACTACCTTTTATTCTTATTATATTAGACATATAACTTTCAACTAATGTATTAAGGGATAACCCACGACTTTCATCTTAATCCTCCTCATCCATAATTCCATTGTTAACTCCCTCATTTACTTCTAAAAATTATTCTTCTCCTCCTCTTTCTTCATCATCATCATCTTCTTCTTCACCTTTCATCATATTCAAGTTATATATATATATATATATATATATATATATATATATATATATATATATATAGCTTGGTATAAACCTTTCCCCATATCTATTCTTTCTTATTCATATAATGACTTAGGTATAAGTTTTTCCCTAAATGATAAATTAGTTTTTGCATTGCTAGAAGTTTTGAAAGGTATGCTACCTAGTGATTTTCTATTGTTTAAAGAATAAGTTATTTTTTGTGCCATTCTTTTCTTCTTAACTGTAATTATATTCTCCTTTCCACCTTACTTGGTCAACTACTTATACCAGTCTTGTAGGCTTTAATATCTTCAATGTTGGTTTGATATCATTTTTTAGGCCACTAACAAAACTTGAGATATAGTACAATTCAAGTTAGTGAAGGATTTAAGGTAATCAAAAGAGAATTGAGTTCCTTAAACCTTTCAACACACTCCTCCATTTTTTTTCTCTATACTAACTTGTTGTATTCTTCCACCACATCCTTTCTACTACCAAATCTCATACAAATAACTCGTATAAATTCTTCCTAATTGGCTAAGTCATGGTCTCTTAGTAAGAACCCTGCATACCATACTTTTTATGTGTTTTCTAAATATAGTATAACAATCTTAATCCATTGGTGAATTGGAGTGAAATGTAGCTTAAAAAATCTTCTATATTTATGATCCACCCTCGTGGATTGTCTATGTGAAATATAGCCAATTCCACCATAGGTAGGGATAATTATACACATTCTTATGACCTTTATTATATCCTATAATTTTCTCTTGGTTATGGTGTTGTTGCAAACGAATCACTCTTTCTGAATTATAGTGACTCTTTGCTTATTTCTCTATTTCTTGGCCACTTATGAAAGTCTTGATTGTAACCATCAAGGTTTCCATTTGTGTATTGAGATATTCATTTCATTTAGTATGCTTCCACCATTGTCTCTTACTCTCCATCATAAATCATTGTATTTTTTTATGAAGAACTTGTATCTGTTCTTCCACTTGCTTGTCATTCTGCCATTCATTTTGTTGTTTTCCACCATTGTTGATTATCTAAGAATAAATGCAACCTTTCTTTGATCTTGGAAAGTGACTCTGATACCAATTTGTTAAGGTCTCCCTTAACAATATAAGAAATGAGGTTGAGAGATAGGCTAATTAGAGAAGATAAAGGAATTATATAGGTTACATAAATGATTTCACTATTATTGCTTACAATCTAATAAATACAAGACTCCTTATTTATACAAGATCTCTTCACTAATTAACTAATCTCCTTTCCAGCTAATAGAATAACTACTAACTAACTCTAGCTTATTTAACACATGATTAACTACCAACTGCCTTTTTAATTGTCACAACCAACATTTCATGCCAATGTTGGTAGCTTCTCTTCCTGTTTGTTGTCATTCTTCTTCCTATATCAACTATTATAACAAATTAACAAAGTGGATTGTTGTTGGGTTGCCATGTGATTTTTTTCATTTGGATTGTAGCTAAAAAAAAGAGGGTTGTTGTTGTTAGTTGGTGGATGTGGCTGCAGCGACTAAAGAGATTGAATCAAGGGTTGTGTTGATGGATTTGTAGGTATAGGGTTATCTCCAACGTGACGGCTGTTTGTTGGTGGTTGCATAGCTATGGAAAGGATTGGCAGCCATGGTGGCTAATGGGTGTGCTTATGTTTGTTGGTCTATTGCTCGAGAAGATGAATGATATGGCTAGTTTTTTTTATTATTTTATTAATTTATAAAAAATAAAATAAATTTTAAAATTATATATAAATATTAAAACTCAAATGAAAACTAAATTTGGGCTTAAAATTTACTAAATAATTAAAAACTAACAAAATAACATAAATTAAAGTCCAATAAAAAAATTCAATAAAATGGATTAGGTTATATCCAATCTTCCAACAAAAAAAGTAATAGATCGAGCTATTTCCCAACATCTCCGTCCATGCACACAAGAAAACCCACCCACCATTTACTTTAGTTGTTGAACCTTTTCTTTTCACAACTCTATTTTTAATTTTTAATTTTTTTTTTTGGTAACTTACCATAGTTTCCATTGTTAACTGTAAGATGCATGACATTGCTAGCTTGTATCGCCTGAGACTCGTATTTAGACAATCCTCTTTATAGACAGCAATATCAAGAGAACTAGCCAAATTCTCTTTATCTCTTAGATGTGCCAGCAATTTATGACAGTGTTGGAAAATATTTCAGTGGATTCAGTAAAAGTAGTGTGGAAGAGCTTGCATTAGCGGCTTTCACTTCTTTGAGGACACATTACAGGTCTCTGAGATGGTTCAGTCAGTAGACCATGAACATCTATGCCTTTGTGATCATCTACAAATTTTGTTCTCGCGTGCCAATTTTGTTTGTTTTGTGGGGTTTTGGAGATTGTAACACCACGGTCAATTTCTTTCACCGACCTTGGGTATTTTCGTTTTCTCGAGAAAATTGTTTTCCTTCATTGTATCCTCAGTTGCTCATTCTATCATTTAGCATGGCATGCTCCTCATGTTAAGAAACGAGACCCGTAGAACAGTGGAAAATAAGCCAAAATCTTCAATGTGTAGCAATGTTACAAAGTATGATAGGGAAAATAACGAGGGAGGAAGATTGTTTATGATGGATGGTGGAGGGAAAGAGTGGGTGCTGTGTTGGTAACTGAAATAGATGCTTCATCCATGAACACTGGTGACCATTTAAGTGCATTTTGCTGTTGGTTTCCTAGTCTGTAATGCGGGCCGTACGTACAGTTCTGGAGAAATTCTCAAAACCAGAAACTTTGGCTAGTGTGTGTTTCATTCAAATAAAGGGCTATACCTCAGAGAATTAATAATGAAGCTTGTAATTGAACGGTTTTACCAGTTTCACCACTTATTAATGCTTGTCATATTCTAGCCTTCCAGTTTCAAGTTTTGGTAAAAGAAACATGGTGAGACTTGTGCCTCCATTGATCATAAAAATAGCAGGAACTTGCTCCGACTGCTCTTGATGAGACAGGCTTCCAAGTTAGGGACAGGAAAAGCTTGATCCTGTTGGTAAAATTGTTGTTGTGCAATCAAAATGTTATTATGGTTTCAGATTCCAAAAACTAATGATTCTGAAACAATTTTTAATTTGAGATTGGTCGAGATAGAAATTACCATTGGACTTGAGCCATCCTTTTCATTGTTTTTTACCGGAAGACATGAGCCACTTTATTAAATAAATAGATTTGCATTTTGCTTCTCCTTTTCAGTCCCCCAGGTTTGGGAGCTCATATACACATTACAACACAAGGATCGTTTGATGTACATCGATAAAATAATGCATGGAAAATACTTAGATCCAATTTTCAAGTTCTTTGCCTCAAGGCTATAGTCTGATTCTGGGTGTCCAGACCTTTAGATCCACTAAAAGGCTCTAATCCAGAAGGCAGGCAAGTCATCTCTGCTTGATGACAGAGAACTGGATTTACCAGCTTCTGATGATTCCAAATCCTCTTTCTACACAAGCACACATGAACCAATTCTTGTTTCCCCATGCCATGATCATGAAACTAGGCATGACGATTATGTTCCATACCTGATATTAGATTAATGCAACTCCGATACCCTAAGTTACCAATAATAGATTAATAGCTCAATTACCAATAGTCAGTACATGAACATTGGCCACCACTAAACTGATGAAACCGATAAGGGTCTCGTAATACGATTTTCCGCCCAAGAATTCCACTAACAAGCTTATATACAGAATGACAATCACCACAAACACGAAGGTTCTTGAAAATTTTAAGAGTTGAACCTTCAGGAGAACTGATCAAGCCATATGCCAAGGCGAGTCGCTCGCTATGGTTCCAAAGATTGTGCTCCTTTTGTTCTTCATCTGTATCTTGCAAGGCATAGCTTGTATCAGGGACATAGCCTGCTTCTTTAATCATCTTCTTAAGTTCTTCCAACTTTGCATATATTTCACTAGCCTGTGGATGGGACTGGTCTCCCATTCCAAATAAACTCCACTTGTTCTTCAATTTGACCCAACTGCACGCAGGTTTCTTCTTTATTTTATTTAATCCCATTTGCCTCCTGATTTTCTCTACATCTTCCCATTTCCCAGTGGTTGCACAAATATTTGAATAGAGAACATAAGCAGAATCATCCGAGGGGTCCAACTTCAAAAGATTTTCTACAGCTTTTCTTCCAAGCTCCAGATTGCCATGGGTTTTACATGCTGCCAATAAACTCCGCCAAACATGATCAGTTGGTGAAACTGGCATTTCCTTAATGAAAGTTTCAGCCTCGGCAAACCTTCCTGATCGTCCAAGAAGATCAATAATGCATACGCAATGCCCAATTTTTGCTGGAATACCAAACTCTTTTATCATTGAATCATAGTACGCCAGACCCTCCTCCACCATACCCCCATGACTGCAGGCAGAAAGAAGAGCAACAAAGGTAACATGATCTGGTTTTACTCCAAGATTTATCATCTCATGAAAAGTTTCCTTAGCCTTTTCAAAAAACCCATGTCTGGAAAAAGATGACGTCAATATATTCCATGATAACCGTGACCGGTCGATTGGTCGAGGAATTATTCTTAACACATCATCAATTTCCCCACATTTTCCATACATATCCATTGTGGCACTTGCAACAAAAGGATTTGAGTCACAACCAAGTTTGACTGCCAAACCATGAAGCTGCTGGCCTTCCTCCAATATTGCCAGCTTGGCAGCAGCAGCAAGGCATTCGGAAAAACTAAACTGATCCACATTTACTCCGGCACGCCTCATCTCCAGAAGGAATTTCAGAGCCTCTTCCATATGACCATGATGAGCATTTGCTGCCATCATAGCATTCCATGCACTAGCATTCTTAGAAGTTAACCTGTCAAATATGTTGTTGCTCGAATTAAGATCACCACACTTAGCATACATTGTTATAAGTGAATTCTGTACATATTCATCAGACTGAAATCCTGTCAGAATTATAAAAGCATGGATGGGCATCCCGTGTTCCAATAGATCATTAGGAGCCAAGCAAGCACCAAGAACATTTGAAATTGTAATATAGTTTATAGGTACACCTTCTTCTCTCATCAATTTGAATGCTTTTAATGCCTCATCTGGTTCTTCACTGTCCGCATGACCACCAATGAGAGCATTCCAAGTTACTCCATCTCGCTTAGGCATTGTTTGAAATACCTTTTTTGCTTCAATCATTAGACCAGACTTTGCATACAGTGTAACCAATGCATTGCCAACAATCACATTTTCATGAAGACCAAAATGAATTACAAGGGCATGAAGAATCTTGCCTTCAGTGGCAAATTCAGGATCTGAACATGCAGCCAATGCACTTGTAAAGGTCACATAATTCGATCCTCTTCTCATGTAAAACATTGTAGCAAGAAGTTTCAGGGCATCCAGGCAGTTCCCATCCTGAGCATAACAAGCCATCATGGAATTCCATGAAATCATATCCTTCTCCACCATCCCTTGGAATACCAATTCTGCATCTTCACATCTTCCAGCATCAGAGTACATGGTTATTAGAGTATTGGATGCACAAACATTTGAGTTCCACCCAAATTTCAACACCAAAGAATGAATTCCTCTGCCCCACTTCAAGTTATCCACAGAACCACAGCCTGCTAACATAGTTGAAAGTGTAGTAGAATTTATTTCCTTGTGAACACGGAACATCCAAGAAAAACATCTTAATGATTCCTTACAAAGACCATTACGTATGTATGCCGCAATCATTGAGTTCCATGATATCGTGTCATGTTCATCCATGCCACTAAAAACATAGCAAGCTTCTTCCACGCTACCAAAATAACCAAACATTGATATAAGAGAGTTTGCAACTGAAACGTTAGTTTCTAATCCATACTTTATTACATGTCCAAGAACTTGATAACCCAACAATTCATTTTCAAGTGACACACAAGAACTAATCACAGAAGACATTGTGTTGTCATTGCAACTCATTCCTTCAGACCTCATTCGCCGATATATATTCATTACCATGCTTGGTTCTCCATAGTCTACATAAGCAACCATCAATGCAGTCCAAGAAACTACGTTCTTATAAATCATCTCCTGAAAGACCTTCATTGCATCTGCAGCCAATCCATAATTTCCATATAAATGCACAAGCGAAGTGCCAACAAAAACATCACTCAGAAGACAAACTTTAACAATAAAGCCATGAACTTGAACCCCTTCAATAAGCATCCATTCTGACCTCTCACAGGCCGTTACCAAACTAGCAACAGCAATCCCACTTGGCTTAACCCCAAAATCCCTCATTTCATTAAAGAACCGCATCGATTCCCTGTAAGAACCCGCACGAACAAACCCCGAAATCATATTATTCCAAGAAGCATCATTTCTTTCAGACATTTTATCGAACAGGTAACGAGAAAAACCTATATGGCCAAACTTTGAGTACATATTAATCAAAGTGTTACTGTAGAACACGGTTAAATTGACTAATCCCTTGATGCAAAGTGCATGTAAAGCTTTTCCAGTAACTTCTTTGGTGATTTGAGAGAAACCCTTCTGATAAAAACAGGAGATTTCGGGGTTTGGGTGGTTTAAGAGGGAAACACATGTCCCATAATGTCTGTTTGTGTTCATGTTTGTGGGTTCTTCTTCTATGATTCGGCATTCTAAGGAAATTTTTGAGATGGATTTTGGGTTTAAGGTGTACCGGCGGGAAAAAATGGGGGGTATTAGTGGAGGCTTGGGTTTGAAAGTAGAGAGTTTTCTGCAGCACATAGCCAGGTTTAACAACTTGTTTTGCCCCGGAGAGAGGCTGAGAAAAAGCAGTGTACGCTCGTACGAGCTCTTACAACCTTGATGGTGACATTCACCATAATATACTACTGAGATTTTCTATATTGATACAGAGTCATCATCCATTTACCATAAAAGTTAGATCTTAGTTACCTTGTAAATCTCAAAAAGACGTCTTTTTAATTTTTCTTTTCAATAAAACAATGATGTTTCGAATTTTTCTTTTTTTTTAAAACCATCAATTTAGAAGGGAAAATCTTTAAAGTTGACTTGGTAAGTAAACTGGGTTTGATCGAGTTGATCTTTAAACTAATTTGAAATAAAACTCCATCCATGTGAGATTTCGAGTCTATAAATTATTGGGACGACTTCACTCAAGATAATGAAATCTAGCAACTGTTAAAAAATAGCTCAGGAAGTGGTTGCACTCTCTTAAAACAGGGTGATCAAGTATTCAATAGAAAAACCTTATTAAGAAAAACATAAAAGGAACCATGGTTTCATTATGCATACAAACACCAAACATTGTGGTTTTAAATAATATAATAATTATTTTTTCATAAAAATTATTGAATTAATTTTCAGGGTAATATAGTTTTTTGCATATCATTTTTTTTCAACTTTAAAGCATATTAAAATAATTAAATTACTTTTAAAAGAACAAATTATTTAAGTAGGGTCTAAGGTTTTTTTTTTGTTTTTTTCCACTATTCACTTTTTGAAGCACATTAGAATAATTACATTACCTTTAAAAATAAAATTTCTTTAATAGGAGTCTAAGGGTTTTTATATATATTTTCAGCCGAGTTTTTTTTTTTGTTATAATCAAATTGATTTAGGGGTAATTTGATAATTTAATAAATATAAATATTATTTTAAAAGTAGAAGTGGTTGATGCACGCATTGCACATATTAGAGTGTGGATTATTTTCGTATTATTTGGGCGACGCGTGTAGGGGCATATGGAGAGAAAATGGTGGCTTCTAGGGCAATGTTTGAATTGCCTCGATGACCCTTCCACTCTCCATGCGGCGTGTATGGCTTACTGACTTCTAATTTGGCATCGATGACCTTTTCCCCCTTATTTTCTCTCTTGTAAACTCCAGGATAAAATGAAAATAATAATATAATAAAAATTAAGGTGTAATGCAATGAAATAAGAAAAAGAAAAGAAAAGAAAAGAAAAGGGAGTTAAGGAGATTAAAAAAAAAGAGAGTTTATGGCTGAAAATGCTCATTTTTTCAATAGCGAAAACGGTTTAGCTGTTTTGAGAAATGACTAGACTGATTTACATAAACTAGTCGAACCACTTTGGCTGTTGTCTCTGTTATAACCTGATGGTTAGCAATAAGAGGGGAAAGGGCAATTTCACATAATCTTCCATTACTTTTATACTTTCAAGACATGCTCCAATCATCTTTGTTTTTTTGTTAAACTTTGTTGGAAGGGCTGATTGAATACCCGATCATTAACCTGTCAACACAACCAAACTCATATACATCTTGCTCCATTACATGTTATTATTATTACAAAAAACATGACCTACTACTTGGCACAATGTTGTAAGATACCTAAAAATTTACTCAATATCAAACACAATATGCTTTATACACAATGATTATTTGCTACTGTTTCTTTTATATATTTACCACATTAATTATAAGACAATTAATTTTTTATTTTACCTTTAACCTTATAAATCAGTACAATTAGCACAAATTAAGGACATACCAATATCATCTCTAGCCCAAACTAGACATTTGTTCCATTACTAAATTAACTGGTCTCTCTAATCACCCATTTATTAGGGCACTAGTTTCATTAATTAGGGTAACTAGTTTTTCTGATTGCTTATTAACTAGGGCACTAATCTCATTAATTAGGGTAAATATTTTTTCAAATAGCTCATTAATCAAGGCATTAGTCTCATTAACTAAAGTAACTAGTTTCACCGTCCATTGCTAGGCACTAGCTTCATTACCAGATAACTAGTTCCATTCATATTAATATGAAATTAAGAACATATTACGTTTAACGTATTTGCCATTACTTGGAATAATGAATTTGTTGAATAAGATATCAAAGTGTCAAACACCTTTTTCACAATAATATTCGTTCACCTGTAAGCTAACTCACATGTCAGTTATTTTAAAGCTGACATTTTAAAGTTCTCTTATATATATATATATATATATATATATATATATATATAGTAATTTTAACTCATCCAATAAGACATACTCATTATATAATGCGTATATATCTTTAAGGGTTGTTACAATAATTATGTATTTAAATATGTTTTGTCTCATAAATTAAGAGTTGTTACATTAACTCGGGTTTAGAAGATTTGCTCAGGTTTACTTAGTTTCTGCTTTATACATAATGATTATTTACAACTGTCTCTTTTATATATTTACCACATCAATTATAAAATAATTAATTTTTTATTTTACCTTTAACCTTACAAATCAGTACAACTAGCACAAATTAAGGATATACCAATATCCTCTCTAGCCCAAACTAGACATTTGTTCCATTACTAAATTAACTGGTCTCTCTAATTACCCATTTACTAGGGAACTAGTTCCATTAATTAGGCAACTAGTTTCTCTGATTACCTATTAACTAAGGCATTAGTCCCATTAATCAAGGTAAATATTTTCTTCAATAGCTCATTAACCAAGGCACTAGTCCCATTAACTAGGGTAACTAGTTTCACCGTCCATTACTAGGCACTAGCTGCATTACCAGGTAACTAGTTCCATTCATATTAATATGAAATTAAGAACATATTACATAATGTATTTGCCATTACTTGGAATAATGAATTTGTTGAATAAGATATCAAGGTGTCAAACACCTTTTTCACAACAATATTCATTCACCTGTCGGCTATTTTACATGTCAGTTATTTTAGAGTTCTCATTACTACACACACATATGTAATTTTAACTCATCCAATAAGACATACTCATTATATAATGCATATATATTTTAAGGGTTGTTACAATAATTATGTATTTAAGTATGTTTTGTCTCAAAAATTAAAGGTTGTTACATTAACTCAGGTTTAGAAGATTCGTTCAGGTTTACTTAGTTTTTTTTCTCTTTTTGTTTAAGCTAAAGTTTTTTCAGTTTTATTCTTAAACATTTATTTAATTGAATATTGAGCTCCGTTTTATTTTTTTTATCTGTCATATTTGGTTCCAATTCTTTTGATTTTTATTTGTTTTATTTGAGATAATTTTTAAAATTGATTTTTTTTACCACTTCATCGTCCTTCTTTTTTGTTTTCTATTCGATCCTCGCTCTTTTGATTACCATTTTTTTTTACTTTAGTGATTTTTTTAAATTGATTTGTTTCTTCTAATTTTATCATTCAACATTGAAATTAGTTGGTAATTGAGCTTCTTGATTGAGCTCGTATCTGGGATTTCATGGGTTGGTAATTTTACATATTAACCCAAATTTAGAAGATTCGCCCAAGATTTGGTTGATTTTTTTAAGCTCATATTTTTTTAATTTCATCATTCAATATTTATTTAATTGGAGATTAAGCTCCATTTCTTTTTTATTTTCTTTCTATTGGTTTTTTTACTAATTCTGAAAATAACTTAGGTTATCTTGGATCTTTTTATTTGTTGTTCTATATTAAATTTAGCTTTTTAAAAAGAAATCTTGTTTAAGAATTAAATTAAATTAATTGATTAAATATATGCATGAGATGCTCACTTCATATGTTTTGTCTGGTTTACTTTTCGGGTTGTTGCTCTTATGACGCATACAGCTTCTTTCGATGTCATCATATAGCCTTTCACATTTGACGTTAAAATTGTCTTAGTGAATTCTTTCTGGTAATGAGGTGGTGTCCATGATGAAGCGATGATGAGTCTCCAACAAACTTATTTTTTTTTCTTCTAAATATGATATCGAGACTCAATTTTTATAGTTAATTATTACTATTTTTTATTTTATTTATTTTCAATGTTTTTTTTAATTATATTATTAAACTAACCGAGTTTATTGAATAATTTCTAGTCAATAACTTAGGTTTTAGATTTTTTTATTTTTTTAAAAATACATTAATTTTTTTTTATCCAGTCCGTAATACATATCGAATCACCTATGGAGTTCAACAGAAACTCTTAAAAATATAGGAAAATCATTGTGTTGGTAACGTGGATGATGAATCTGTGTGCTATGGACTTCCACGGTTCATCTTGGCGCCTCTTCTTTTCCCTTGTATAATTAATTCGAGTGCACGTCACTGAATATTTAATTGGTGAAGAGCTTTGTTATTTCACGGCCGAGGACACAGACCCTCTCGGACTCTTGGCTCTGTTCATTCGATTCAGTTGACATCATATTGTGGGAAGGTAGCAACACACTCGGAACACAATGCGTATTTTCAGTGGTAAAGTTCCCCTGATACTGATTCAACTCACTCGTAACAGTCCTTGTATCTGCTTTCCTTAAAGTTGAATAACGACTCTTCTTGAAAATTGAAATGTATCAAACGCATCAAGCAAGTGTGTGTGCCCTACAAGCAATTCATTGAATGGCCCAAAATGCCAACATTCTAACATAAGTTGATTCAAAAGTATGTGTTCTTCGGTGTCGGAAGAACAGGATACAGAGACATACAGAAACAAAGCAAAGCAAACCACCGGTGCTATTTTCTTTTCTAACGCTTGAATGCCCAGTTATGGGCACTCCGAGGTGCGCTTGAAATGCCCTCATAATATCGAGACTCAAGCTTCTGAGAGTTCCAGTCTTTGACAAAAACTGAAAACAATTCTCGTGCAGACTCAGACGAAAGATCAGAGAAAAACATTTTCTTCTTCTCTTTTAGCCATGTAGCGAACTCATTATTCTTGGAGAAGTAGTCGTCATTGGACAGCTCTTGAAACTCCGATTTCTGAGGGGACAAAAATTAACAGCAGACATTAGTGAAATAATGTTTAAACACTATAAATAAATCTATAGATGCTGACCATCCAACATCACATTCAAATTCAAATATATAACACCTGAAAGTTCCACACTAATTTGTCAACTTTCAGCACTTCAAATTTTGACATTGTATACCTATGATAAAGATATAGGATGTGTATGACACAAAGATTTCCTACTTTTGACTGCTCTAATCAAGAACTTCCAATCTAAGCAAATTCTTCCTAGCATAATACTCCATGCTTAATCTGCATCAAAGACAGCCAAATTAAGTGCAATCACTGTTCCAGCCATTTATAGAATTTAGGAATTATTTCCACTTTTGGAAAAGGATGCTGCCTTGGCCTATTTACTTGTACCACCATTAACAGCACCCAAGTAAAAATTTGAACAGATTTTACAAATAATCAGGCCCTAAAATCTCCTGACTTCAAAAGAATTAGTACTTTTGCCATTGAAATAAGGAAAACTGCATTTAGCTATTACATAGGTAGAGCTTAGCGCCATGCATTACATGAAACAAAGGGCATTTAGAACTATCTTCCATTTTGCTGTGTAGGGCCCGATAATTGATGTGTAGATTAAGAATTATGTTCAAGTTTGCAGAGTACAATCAAAATTCTTCCGCAGCCCAAGGACAATGGCCATGCAAGCGGTGGATACAACTTGCAAAATCAAGTTTCCAAAACAGTAATTTACTCTCTCTGTAACTGAGTATCATTGCAGAATAAGATTTCTTTATAATGCAACACACAAGTGGATTTTTTTTTCCTGTCACCTGATATCACATCACCAAATAGTACATCTAGCATTATTTACGACCGCCTACACATCTGCTGAGGGAACTAACTAGTCTCCCCATTTAGATTTGCTTTTACTTAAGCTTACACAGTTAGGAATTCTAGATGTATCTCAATCAAAAACTCATTGCAAAGCCTCAGATACTAATACAGCACAAAGAGAAACTATCAAAATCGACTAAAAGTGAATTCTATTAACATTGTAGTTTTTGTTACATTTAAATTATCAAAATCGACTTGCACCAACTCAAACTTATTTCACATTTTATCCAAACATCTATTTCCCGGAATATCCTACCATTATAAGAACTGAAATTATTCAAAATCACAATCTATAGCTTCATAAATAAAACACACTCTTCCATTCAGGTTTAGGTGCACGAGTTGGTAAAGGGAAGGGTTAATGACACCAAGGTTAAAAATTCATAGTACCAGCAGCAGCAGCAGAATCAAAACCCCAAATACATTCACAAATCACAAAACAAGAAAATATCAAGCTAGCTTCAAGATTACATGCTTAACAAAACATACCGAGTGGTGATCCCCTTTGTGTCGTTTACTTTTGTGCTTATCCTTAGACTTCTTCTCTGAGGCAATGAATAATAGCTATGTGAAGGCAAAACAACAGCGTTGATAGTACTTAATGCTTCACATACATAACAAACACAAAGAAACTACAAAAGTATACCTTTAT
Source organism: Populus nigra (assembly GCF_951802175.1). Lineage (NCBI taxonomy): Eukaryota > Viridiplantae > Streptophyta > Magnoliopsida > Malpighiales > Salicaceae > Populus > Populus nigra. Next base: position 6,754,652 of record NC_084865.1, read on the forward strand.
CAGAGTGGTGCCTATGAGACTTCTTGTCCTTTCTCTTCTCTTTCTTATCACTCTTTCTATTTCTCCTTTCATCATCACTTCTCCGTCTTTTCCTTCTTCTTCCTTCATCTACACATTCACAATCAATGCCAAATTTAGAACACAACATAACAATCCCATCTTCTGTTTGGTTGCTGATAAAACAAAGAGAAAGAAGAAATTCCTACTGTTTGAGACCTTAAAGACCATAAGAAAATCATATTCTTTTTTTTCCTGATAAAACTACTGACATAATTGTGGTGGGTTGTTCCATTTAATTCAAATCCGGGCAAGAAAAGGCTCCGTTTGGTTGCTGAGAAAGTGCAGGAAAGCAAACAATTTTCACATTTGAGACCAGTAGCACATAAAAATCCGGACTTTTGGGTTCCTACTGCAACTCATAGCTTAATTGAGGTGGGTTTTCATTTTATAAGAAGCCCAAAAATGAAAAGATATTATATCAATTCAGGATGCTTTCAATTTTCGTTTTCCTTTTCATTTTCTCGAGAAAAAAAAACAGAAAAGCCCCCCAAAAAAATGAGAACCTTCAGATGAAGACAGAGAGGAGGTTCTCTTCCTGCTCTTCTTCTCCTTCCCCTTCCCGTCGATTCCCATTTTCGGCGAAAAAAGTTTTGTAGGAGAGAAAAGTTACGGGCAGCACATAACGAGAGGAGATTGAAAATTGTAAGAGAAACTTGAGAACACGAGTTTATAATCCGACGTAAGAAGACGACTGAGAAGCTCTTTACGGATCAAAATGGATTGGAGCCCGGACTCTTATGTTGGCCGGAACTTGAAAAAGTCTGAAATTCTTGTCGGTGCCTCAAGTTTTGAAGGCCAAAATCTGAAAAATCTGTTTTTTTTTTTTTTTTTTTATGAGTTCGAGTCTTGTAGTTTAAAGTATTTATATTAAAATAATATTTTTTTATTTTTAAATTTTTTTTAAAACACGATTTTAATTATATTTTCAAAAACTGCTTTTGATTTGATGAAAGAGTGAAGCGTCTCAATGAGAAAATATATCCACAGCACAACAATTTGTTTTCCATTCCTATCAACCTAATAGAAATAAATCAATTTAAAAAAAAAAATTTAACTTGGCGAAATGTGGCTTCAATCGAAGTAGTAGACATGAAAACCTAACCCATCTATTTCTATTTTTTGTAAAAAGGACCATTTGGAATCTTGTATCCTAAATAAGATGTTTCCTTCCGCACCTGGGGTCCAGTCTGTCCGCTCTGCTCCCTCTCTTACTGTGTTCTTCACTTGCAAATCCTTCATCTGCATCAAGGGAAAAAACAGAGAGGTTTTGTAGAGCAAATAAAGATGACGGCGGGGAACATGACTCGAGCAAGTCTTTTTCCCACGAAAGATTCAAAATCTCATCTTCAACGCCAAATGGGTATGGGCTTCTTCTCTTCTTTCAGTAGCAGTCGTAGGAAGGGCTACTTTGGTAACCTTGATAATGCTTTAGCTTCATTTAATCGCATGCTTGATAGGAATCCTCGGCCTCCTATTATCGAGTTTAATCGGTTATTATCTTCAGTTGTGAGGATGAAAAAATATGAGACAGTTGTTTCTTTGTTCAAAGAAATGGAATTTAGAGGAATCAAATACAATGTTTGTACTCTTAGCATTTTGATTAATTGCTTCTGCTTCTTGCATCATGTGGATTATGGGTTCTCTGTTTTTGGAAAGACCCTTAAATGTGGTTTTAAGCCTGATGTTGTAATATTTACTACCTTGATAGATGGGGTCTGTAGGATTGGGAAAACCGAGGTGGCTGCTGGGTTGCTTAAGGAAATGGGACTTGTAGGTTGTGTTCCAGATGTTGTTACTTGCAATTCGCTAATGCGTGGATATTGTTCGCAAGGGAAAATCGATAAGGTTAGAAAAATATTTCATTTGATGGCGAGTAAAGGTCTTAAACCTGATGTTTATAGTTACAGTATCTTCATCAATGGGTACTGCAAGGTTGAAAAAATAGATGAGGCTATGGAACTTTTTGATGAAATGTCTCATAGAGGTGTGGTGCCTAATGCGGTTACTTATAATACTCTGATAAAGGCCTTGTGTCAAGCTTTGAGACCTCGGGATGCACAAGTGCTTTTCAGGAAGATGTGTGCTTGTGGCCTTTCTCCTGATATATTAGCTTACTCTACTTTGCTTGATGGGTTCTGTAAACAAGGGAATCTTGATGAGATGTTGGTGCTATTTCAAGAGATGCAAAGACGTCTTGTGAAGCCTGACTTGGTAGTCTACACCATCTTAATTAATGGAATGTGCAAGTCCAGAAAGGTTAAAGATGCAAACGAAGTACTTTCTCGACTCATTGTTGAAGGGCTTAAGCCTGATGTTCATACCTACACTGCATTAGTTGATGGGCTTTGCAGAGAAGGATCACTAATTGAAGCACAGAGACTTTTTAGAAAAATGGAAGAGGATGGCTGCATGCCAGGAAGTTGCTCTTATAATGTCCTTCTCCAAGGATGTCTCCAACACAAGGATACATCAACAGTAGTGCAGCTTATCCATGAAATGGCTGATCGAGGATTCTATGCAGATGCTGTCACGAGAAACTTTCTGAAAGATTTTCTACCCGGCAACGACAGTCCTGCAATAAAACAACTGCTAGGACTCTTTGAAGGGCATCAAGGTGTGAAGATGAAGTAGGCTTTGAATAGTTGGTGCTGCTTTGATCATTGTGGCAAACTAAAAGTTAATAGATCTATTAACACTGTAGTTTTTGTTACATTTGATTTAACACCGAGGGCTTTTGTACTCGTTGCATTTACATCATATTTGTGCTCTATATATATAGAGCACAAATATCATCTTTTTGACCTTATGGGCACTGATATTATTTTTCTGACCTTGTAGATGCTTGTAAAAAAACAAGAAATACAAACTGAATTAGTACATTTATTTCACCAAAGAAGTTGAAAGTCTCTGTCTGTGTGCTCGCTCACGTAAAGCTTTTGTTCCTGTATCTCTTCCCCAAGCACCTTCATGAATGAAAATAAATGGAAGAAACTCTATTTACTAGAGAAAATTCCAAACATTATCATTTCTGGATAAAATATGATAGTTTTGAGTAATTCCAAAACTACAAGTCGCTTGTTTTGTTCACAACTGATTGTATGATTTTCATCATGACTGCTCATTTAAGACAGCTCTGTCAAAAGGATTCAGACTAGCCATATTGATTTCAAAAAAGCAAAATAAAAATCACCTAACCATAGAAAAGATTTAATTTTATTTCCCCTTTCATCTCAATTACAGGAATGAACATGATATAGTAGTAGTGCTGCTGCACATCATATAGCTGATGAGAGATTGAATACATCATGTATGCAGTAAACACCCCGGCCCGTATTCATTTCATTTTAAAACTTAGAACCTATCAACAATTCTGAGAGCAGCCTCGGAAAGTGCTTCATAAACCCTCATCTCATAAACAACAAGACTAGGAAGTTTCCATTTGGATTTCTCAAAGGTTTCCCTGCAAAAGAGCTCATATTTAAGTGCTGACTTGACACCGGAATTAGCCTTATCATAATCACCAATCTTTAACAAAGAAACAGCCTTCAAAAGATTCTTGTTTGCTTTCACATAACCTTTGCTACAACTATGACATGCAGATTTCAGCTTCTTGTCTTCTTCTTTAGAGGCTAGCCTTGTCATGTTGGATGCCAAGGTCTTCGAATGACTGCTTAGACAGTTTATGACAATGGTAGCAATTCCTACCTTGTCAGCATGTGGAGCTCTGGGGTCAGATTTCAGGCATTGGATGCATAGTGTTGGTGTTTCTGCATGACGACATTGTAGCTTGATTAAGTTATCATCAGCTTTAACAAGGGTGTGGGTGCCAAACAAGACGGGGGAAAGGGCTGCAAGAAGAACAAGAAAAAGGACACGATGAATGAAAGAAGCCATTGTTTCAACATGAACTAACGAGTCTTGTGGTTCAGTGCATGTTTCTCTCGTGATATATATATATATATATATATACACTAAGAAATGTTTTGAGAAGGGTAGTTTCAGAACCAATAATCACAAATTTGGTGTTTTTATTTCGTCAAAATTTCTATTGGAGTTTGTGTACATGTAAGAATATTTATTTTGAGATCCAACCCATCATCTATGTTTGAGAAGGTTATTTTTAAAACCAAAATACATGATTGATCATTTTTCAAAAATAAAAGAGCTAAAATAGAAAAAATAATAATTAAAGTTTAGGAACTCCAAGATGGTGTGTGGGATCAAAATTACTGAGTGGACTCCATTATTTGAGTGGGAAGAAAATGCATTTTACTTGTCAGAGAAACGCTCAAGGTGGAGTCATTAATTGACAAACAGGCAATTTACAGGTTGGAGATAAGTTGCAGTTACACTTCTCTTTCAAATCCCTTTACGGAACAAAAAGACAAGCTTACAATATTTCTGTTTCACTTTTGCTCTTGAGGAGATGCAAGTTGCAACCCATAATTGGTGGTTCGCGAGCTATCATTGGTTTAAAAGACAAGCACTAGTTTCTATAGAATTTCAGGTTTTCTGACTCTTGACATTCTCATTGTCGCAGGAGCATCATCTATATATATGAGTTGATTAGGATTGATAGAAGTAAGATTGAAAAAGAAATCGTTGTTAATTAGAAAACCTTAATTTGTTTTTTATTATATTAAAAACAATATAAAAATTACCATAAAATATTATTTATAAGATAAGTGTATTTTATTACAAGTGTACTTACATACTAAAGGTTTGACTAAAATGATAAGTGTATTTTATTATTGATGTTAAAAGAATATATAAACTTAAAACAGTCATTTGGCACCTACACCTAACAATAGAAATTTTCAAAATACAAGTGTTGGACCCTGAAAACAATAATATTTAATAGGGTTTTAATTTTTTTTTATTTAATTATATTTTTAATAGACCAGTTTGATTTAATCATTAGTCTAATTAAAGGCTTAAATTAAAGGTTTAATTATGTTTCAGGATTAATTTGGGTTAAATCAAAAGATTTAATTAGATGCAATGACTTAATTATACTCTTAATGAGTCAAATTGATTTTATTAAGGACTTAATTGGTGAAAAATCAAGTTTTAAACCTTAATTTGATTTTAATTAAGAAGATTGAAATTGTAGATGATCAAATTTAATTTTTATAAAGTCAAATAATAGAAATCATGGAAAAAATTAGAAGAAAATCAAAATCAGAGGAGTCAATTAAGAGTTAAATTGAAGAAATTCATAACAAATAATTTTTTTCTAAAAAACCTGTAAAATAAGATACCAAATTCAATTGAAAACTTAGATGAAATTAAAAAAAGTTTTAAGATCAATAAGAAAAAAAAATTGAAATTATTTAAAACTAAGATGGAAAATACGATGAAATCATGAGATGTTTTTGAAACTTTACAGGAATAAAATTAAATTAATTTTTAAAATTAAAATTTAATTAAGAATATAATTGGATAAATAAAAAAATTAAAAGATAAATTTTTTTAAAAAATTAAGCCTAATTCAAATCTAAAATGCCAAACGATGTAATTTCATTTAAATAAATTGGTTAAATAAATCAAACAATATGTTTTGTATAAAACGGCTTCGTTGTGTTAATAATAATAATAATAATAATAATAAGAAAAAGAAAAAGAAAAGGGAAGAAAAACAACGTCGTTTTAAGGGCACTATAGATTGTCCTCCACCTCCCCGTGAGAAAGAACAAATTGGTCGCTGATGGTTCATCATTTTGCAGGATTTAAAACTCCTATGCACCACTGTGAACTCTTTATTTACACAGACCGACAACTCCTCCTCCAGCACTGTGGCCTTCACTCTTAGCCCTGCCACCGTGCACTAGCATCACAACAAGCTGCACTTCTAGTGGCAACCTTCTCTCCTCACAGCAGCATCACGCCACTACGAACGACATCACCGCCTGACACCTACACTAGTTTCAGTCTCCTCTAGTGTGGGCTGGATTAAGCCCAGCCCCTATGGCTGGGGTAGCCTGTTTTGTTTTTTTAAATGGAGTTGTTGGGCCGTCTTCTAGCCCAACTCAACCAGGATAAGCTTTAGCCTCGGCCTAATCATCCCAGCTTTTAGGTTATAAGTGTATTTACCAAACACACTATAATATCTTTTTTTTTAATATTTAGCTTGTTTTTATTTTAATACTTAACCAAACAAAGATTTAAAAAATCCAAACAATTCTGAAAACTTTCAAGGACCATCTTGAAATTATTTTTGGATCTCAGGCGTGTTTTCATGATATTTTTGCTTAATATCGAATTGTAGACTTACATTATAAGATATAAATTCAGTATTAAAAATATTTGATTTTTCTCTATGAAACAAAATTCAAAAATTCAAAAAACTTTCCTTATTTCAAAAATAGAAAAAATATGTTTTGTTTTCATGCGTACGATTAAATTCTAAAAAATATTTATGCATATTTTCTAAAAAAAAACTTTTATTTAAGAATTATCCATTAGAATTAGACTAAAATTTCAAAAATAACATAAAATTTAATTTGTTTAATTCAAGATATGAATTTTACAATATAATGCATACTCTCGGTATTAAATTAAATAAATTAAAAACAATAAATATTAGGAATAAGCTGTAAACTTTATTATTTGTGAATATAAAATTACATTGTAAAGTATATCTTTAGATATTAAAGATACAAAGTAGGAAATAAATGTGATGCTAAAACTTGGACCCTAAAGCGAATAAGATTTAACCTGATAAAGTAGAAACTTTCTAAAAAAGAGAGATTTGCTTTGAACCTTAGATAAGACCAGTAAATAGAAACATGACTTCGATTAACAAATATCTAATTAGTACTTAAAAGTGTATTTTTATCAAGGTTTTATATCATTATTTTGCACTTGTAGTATCAATAACTCCTTAACTAAAACATGTTTTATAATAACAAGTCTAATACCATAAGATACCTTTAATTTATGGTAAATGTTCATCTTAAATGCAGGCCCATCACATAAATGAAAGGATTGATTGATGAGTTTAAGTACTGAAATTGAAAGGATAAAGAGAGGGCCAAAATTAGAAAAGAGATGTTGGTTCAGTCCAAACTGGAACATTGTTCGGTCATCGGGTCATATCTGGAGCTGTAGATCTTGGATTTAGGTCTGCTTTATATGGATGGAAAGCTAAGGCATGGGCTTAAAACTTTCATGGGGGTTTAAGATTTAAAAAGGATGTTTTCAAGTCCAAATTATAGGAACAACAGAAAAGTCTGAATCTGTCCTGTAGCCTAGACACTGTTCAGTGTTCAACCCATATCTCGAGTTCTAGAAGTCCAAATAACCTCAATTTTTTTTCCTAGAAAGCCAAGACAATTTTCTAGAACTTTCATGACAAGTCTGTTTTAATTTTGACGTTAGCAATGACGTTTTATTCAGACAAGAAGATAAAGATTGTCACCAAGTTAAGAGTTGGCCACTCACTCAACAATTAGTCATCAAATTAATAGTTTCAAATTTTAGCCTATAAAAGGAGGTATTTGCCATGCATTTAGGAGCTTGGTTGTTCAGATCAAGATCTTGCTCTTGCTCTCTCTCTCTCTCTCTCTTTATATTTTTGTAATGCATAAGTTTTGCTTTCATTAATATCATTTTTATGCTTTTCATTTCCTTTCCTTTACTTAGTTAACTTTTATCTTATTTATGTTCTTATCTTGTTTATTTATGTTTCTCTTCTTCATTATGTTTAGCTAAGTTTATTATGTTAAGGTGAAAAGGTTACACTAATGGTGTAAGAATAAGTATAATATAAACACAATATGGACTTCAATGCTTATATCCTAAACAACTTGCTATTAACATGTCTTATCTTTTTTATCTTATTAATTCTTAATACCTTGCTTGTTAAATGGTTAATCTATATCTGTGTTGTATAACACTTGATGCAACAAATGCTTGGCACTCTCATATCCTAACCATAGGTATAACCTACACATGTGCTATGAAAGGAACTTGATTTGTTGTTAACATAAGTTAGCATCATGAATTCCTGATAATATTTAAAAGTTTGGTGTTACTTAAATAAGATAATTAATATGATCATGTTAACAATTTATAATGAGCTATTAATGACAAATCATCCGATTGGAACCTCCTTTGTGTGCGGTTTCCAGTTGAATAATAAAAAGAGTTTATACTATACTTGTTTGAAATACCATTAGTGGATCCTCTAACCTCGATATTTTGTTTTTATCAGTGTTCAATCCTCACATTAATCTTACATCTCAAAGTCCTCTTTAACTTATTATTATTATTATTATTATTATTATTATTATTATTATTATAGTTAACTTTCCTATTATTCGACCCCGGTCTTGCCGGGTTATTTATTACTTCAACACTCCTACAATTGGGAGAAGACATCAATCTTTTGGTCATGTCACCATCAATAGGCAATACAACTTACCATAAGTAGGGTGCACTGGGGTGATATGTTTTCTCCTTGCACAACTACTCCCCTTAACCAGAATCTCATAGACCATTAGATTTCTTAGTGACTATAGTACTATATATATGGCGACTCTTGAACGCTTTAATCATAACTTTATGATTAAACCCCTTCAATTCCAAGAGGTAGCTCTGTCATTCAATGTCATACACATCATGATAAGATGATGACTCTACTAGGGACTTGTCTGGTCGGACTAATGAGTTAATACAAATAGAGTTACCGACAGATTAAGTTCCCCGAAAAGTTCTAATGAGTTAAAAAAATTACAGGACTATGCCACACTTATTTATTTATTGATCTATTATTATTATTATTATTCTTTCGATCAGGTTAGAATATAACTGGCTTTTTACAATTTTAATTTGTTTCTGTATGTATGTTCAAGTTGCTTTAAATACAAGTTTATTATATGATTGATTGTTTTGTTGTTAATCGGTTAGCCATTTTGGTGTTTTTTTTTTTAGTTTAAGAAGTTCATATAATATTTTGATATTTCTTGTGATGTTAAATGAGCTATTAGATTGATAAGAACAATATAGGTGCATTTTTATTTTTTACATGTTTATTATTGTTGTTATTGAAGGTTTGAACAAATAGACATGAGTGTATTTGACTTGCATAAATACGTTATAGTTTTTTTTCTTGGTTTTATTGCATTTTCTAGGTTTAGGCCTTGTTGTTAGGTTTTTGGGTTTGCTAACATTTATGTGTTGATATTCTTCGAATGAACTTTATCTGAGGTCATTGATTTTTATTTCATTTTAGTTGATTGATTGTTCTTACATATGCGTGCATACTTTTTTTTCTTTAATCGAAGGTCTTTATGGTTTAAAAACATTGATTTAATGGTTTTTGATCATCAGTTTCTTCGTTTTATGTTTTGCATAAAACCAAATAATAGTGACTTTTGTGATCATCTAGCCCCAAAATCTTGCGCGAATCTGCGGAGAGAGGTGATAGTCACGGTGGAAGGTTGTCGGTCAGAGGATGGTGCTGTTTGAAGAAGATGAAGGCTGGTGTTTTGGGCAGAGAGTGGTTTGGTGGTTTGTGAGGGAAGGCTGGTGTTGTCTGGTCGTGGGTTTGGAGGAGAGGGAACTGATTTGGATGGATACTGGTTTTTTCTTCTTCTTTTTTGGCGGCGAAGGTTGTTCGGGTGGAGGAGGTTTTACGGTGGTTCACCCTGGGAATGGAATTTCTGGGCCGTGGTTTTTCGATAGGGATAAAGGCTGGCGTTGTTTTTTTGGGTGGGTATCAGAGGTAGTTTGTTCCCCGGTTTTGGTCTCCTGTGAAAATCAGTTATGAGGCTTAGGGTGGAAGGAAAACCGGAAAATTTTCCAGTGATGGTGGAGAGAAACGGGAGAGGCTCTGCTGGTGAAAATGAGAGATGGATTCTGGACAAACATTCCTTTCTTGTTCCCATTACAGTCCTTGGATTATGTAATTTTAATCAATCTAACTTCTAATTCTAATTTGTTTTCTTCAATCGAGCTCTTTATTGATTTTTCTAACTTGACTATTTATTTTAAACTCATCCTTCAACTTCAATTTCTTTTAATTTTATCCAAATTAAACCAATTTAAACTCCACCAAAAAGTGTTCGTGGTGGGCAGATCAGATCACTAACAAATGTTAAAAAGAGATGCAGCAAAACTCAACTTGTATCATATCCTGTGATTAATTATTTCAATCTTTTCAAATCCATTGTAGAATTAAAAAAACTAAACTACTAGCTGATTTGCTGTTGGGTGTGCTGTTCATTTAAGAAACAAAAAGAAAAAAGAAGTGATTCATTGTCCGTTTCATATTGTATTTCAAAAGTATTTTTTTAAAAAATATTTTTTAATTTAATTTAAATTTTTTTATTGTTTTTATATTATTTTAATATGTTAATATTAAAAATAATTTTTTTAAAATAAAAAAATTATTATTTTGATGCAATTTCAGGTAAATAAAATTTTATAAAACAATCATTTCTATACTCTCAAGTACTGGTAAAAAGACAAATGACCGCTACTATAATAAACCTATCCATGTGCAGTGGCCCTCCATGAAATTAAATTATATGATATCCACAATACATAGAGATTCCATGGATTGTTGTTCAAGCTGGGGACTGCTAAAAATTAATAACATGGTAGGTGTGGCTTCATAACTGTGCATGCAATTTCTTTAATTCAACTGTGCCCTTATGAACTAATTTCTGTAATATTTTCCCTCAAACATTAATTGCCTCTTGCACCAGTTCCCTTCAAGATTTAAATTGAATTATTGAACAGGCCAGCTTTTCAGCCATTATTTAAAATTCTAAGAGCACAGGTGCCAACTTTCTGTTGGCTATCAATTGCTCTGCCACTTACTTGCAGGTTCGCTGGACCCCACTTAACATCATGTATTAGGACAGGCATGATTTTAACTTTCAAATAGAAGATACATATATATATATATATATATATAAACCTCTATTATTATTCTAAAAAAAAACTAATTTCGTAATTGATATATTTACAGTCCTTTTGAGTTTCAAAAATTCACTTTTTATCCAAAACTTGATTTTCTTTACTTTTTAGTCTCATGACAAGAAAAAAAGGGAGTTATTGGATTTTGGTTGAAGAGAGATAAAATTATAGTTGACATCGATTCTAATTATCAAAAATAATTGATCTTGGTGTTAATAAGTTTTATTTTATAAGAGAAATTCTATCAAGGTGTTTTCTAGCCTTCCCCTGGCCTGAAATGGTGTAAAAAACATTGCCAATGCTTGCATTTTTATTTAAAGTTGTCAATAATTTATACGAGCCACGACGGAACGCAAGTATAAAGCTTGTAGAAAAAAACTAAAAGAGATAGCGGTTTCTTTGGACATAATTTATTGTGCATATACTCACAAATTAATGTGGATTTCAATAGTGAATATATATATATATATTTTAAAGTTGATAATTTTTTTTTTCCTAGCCACAACTATATGTTGTCACCATGGACGTGGTCCCTTGTGAATTGGAAAATCAAATTAAAGATGACGATACGTCCCATAAATATTAAATATAGCGGGCAGAGATCCAGGAACTCGTACAAAAGAGAGTTTCATCACCGAGTTACCAGGTGAGCCTATAAGTCATTCGATCAACCTTGTGAGTCGATTTACTTCATGAAAATTGATTTTGCAAGCTGAAATTAAACTATACCTATCTCAGTAAATAATCTAACAAAACTTTCACTCTGAAATTAGTTTTCTTTTTCTTCTCTGTTTTTCAGCCAACATATACTGAAAAACAGTTCATTCATGTCGATAAACAGAGTCGCCTTTTCACCAGTGGACCTCATAACAATTCCATGATCCACAGAAAACCGGCAAAGCGATATTGAGATCAAAATAACTCCATGTTCTCAGAAACCAAACAAATCTTAACAATAGTTGACTGGAAGACTTACAAGCATCTAGAACCCTGCCTGGTAAACAATATTAATCAGCAACAGAACAAAATCAGTCAGTTTGTTCCTTTGCTTCCAGGTGCTTGAGATCACAGTTGCTTGCTATGCCCTTTCTCTATTCCACCAGCTCGATTAAGCCATGCTTCCAGCTTTCATAAAATTAAAGACAGGCTTAAGCTAGCACTTGCAGAGTGTTACTCTGGCAAAAAAATGCGATGCCTTTATGCAAAACCTACTACCAGCACACAACCGGGCTCTACATCTACCCTCAGTACTACGGAACAAATGCACATAGGTCAAAGAAACATGAAAATTCTAAGATTTTCAGATTCTGCCCCCAATATGAAACCCTGACTGTGATCAGAAAATGAGAACACTAAAACCACAGATATATCCAGGAGAAGCAGATAAAACGCTATCAATCCTTTAATCATGCAGCACTCAGATCACTATATTGGGATATAAAGTTAGACTTAAATTGCTTTTGGGATCCCTAATTTATGCAGACTTAGATTGCTCTTGGAATCCTCCTTAGTTCAAGTGCAATTTTTTTTCTTTGTTTTGGATTATAGTAAGAGAATAATAACAAGAGTTGTCAAGTTTTCCCTTTGTGACAAAGATAATCAGCGAAACATCGACTGAGTTTCCAACACTCATGCAATAAGTGATCGAGACTCGTTCAGTTACCCCACAACAAAATCTCTTGAAAAAATGCTCCCTTTCTTTCCTAAGGCGAGTTAAACTTTGTTTTCTTCCCCTTCCACTGAAACTAACTCCTCCTTTTGTTAAACTTTAGACACTTTTCGTACTTGGAATTCCAAGGAAAATCTAAAAAAAATTAAGATTTAATCATACAAGTAACATTAACATGAAGCAAGACAAAGACAAAGACAAAGAAAAAAAAAAAAACCAAGTAGTTGTCAAGAGTCGCGAGACTAATAAATTTCAAGGGCTGGACATGTACCAACCTGAATTTAATGTGTGAGCCCCAAATCGATCCAAAATTAAATGGCGGAGCCATTTCTACCAGGAAAAAGCTATCATGTTTTTGTTGCCTGACAACACAACAGTTACTTCTACATGTAGTGTCGTGGCACTAGAGAGTCTTGCATGAACATCCACCTCTATAAAATGAACATTTTTCACTCATTTCATCAAAACCTTTTCCTCTCATATTATTTCTCTTTCTCTAAGGCAATGTATTATCTAACCTTGGTAGCTTATTACATATATTTCAATTCATCCAAGGTCTTTTATTATCTTTCTCTACTTATCGTGGCTTTGTTTTACATGTTTGTATTCAAGGAAAGTGTGAGAGATACACAAAAGTTAGCAGCTTGGGTTTGTAAGCAAGAGGCCAGGGATTTGTTTTGTTTGCAATTTGAAGAGAGTGCTACTACTTCAGCTGCGCATCCTCATGATTCAAATGCGTCCTATTATAGGGTTTCAGTGTTGTCCAGGATCATTGCATGATTCCTGTCTTCGATCGTTTGTTTTCCTAGTTTCTGGTGCCTGGGGAGTTTCATGGGCCATGTAAAAACAAATCCTAGGCGAGCAAATCTTATTTTACTTATCCAACTTAATTTGAAGATCAGATCTTTTGTTGTTATATTAAATTAAATAATAAAAATCTTATTGGCTGATTTTTTTAGTATTACTTCTTCATGAAGTATAGCTGGTGTAGCTATTCGCAATTCTCCAAAAAAAAAAAAAACAACAAAATTGCTATACGAAAACCCATCTTTGAATTTATAGATACTTAAAATTAAAATTAAAAGAGAATCAATTTATGAAGGATAATTTTAACTTCTTTTTATTAAAAAATGCTCTATCAATAATCCTATATGTACAAGGTGTCAAAAAACCATCTTAACCTAATAGTTTAAACTTTTAATTAATGTTCCAAGATATGATTTATATTAGTCTCTAACATACCCCCTCAAGTGAAAGCTCTTTAGACTTGAAACTTGCACATGCTCACACTACCTTGTGCTTATTTTTTATCAAATAAATGGGGATGATGAGATTCACACTCATGACCGTCATCAAGGCTCTGATATCATGTCAAAAAATCATCTCAACCCAATAGGTTAAGCTGTTAGTTGAGGTCCCAAGGTATGATTTATATTATTTTCTAACACACCCCCTCAAGTGAAAGCCCTTACATTACCTTATGCTTAAGTTTTATCAAATAAATGGGGATGGTGAGATTCAAACTCGTGATCACTTGATCATCAAGGTTCTGATATCATGTCAAAAAACCAACTCAACCTAATAGCTTAAACTTTTAGGTAAAGTTTCAAGATATGATTTATATTATTCTCTAACACAAGGCTCATAGTGTCTTGTCTAATGCATAAAATCTTATCTTTTAAACCATTCGTAAGAAATGGTTATTAGTTTACTTCAAAACCATCCGGCTAGTGAACTAATTAAGGTTGCTCGTCATCAGTTCATTAGTTGAACTGTTAGTGCATCAATCAGACTACGGTTTGTAGATAAATAAACACACAGATGAGAAGGCAAATAGACTAGCCTAGAACTAGAAGTTTGCCTTTGCTATAATGAGCTCCATTTTTAGTTACAAGAGTTGATGCGGCAAGTTTTCATCAATCTGGTTTGTCAGTCGATTCTCAACGATTCTAACCAAGGTTGTCAATTTCATTCCAGCTAATATTCTGTATTTTTAATTGAAAAGTTATGTTTTAGTTTCGAAGTGTTTTGACATCGGGGTTGTACTATTTATATATATAATTTCAAAATATTAATTCAACAAATATAATTTCAATTCAAATCCAAAGATAAACTAACTTGAAATTATGCAATTCAAATTTCAAACACAAGTAAAAAGTGGGAGGTGAACCAATATGACCCGATCAACTCGATGAGTCTAAAGACAACCTCGATAATTGATAAAAAATATAGTTTGACTCAAAAAAATTCAAGACGACAACATATTGGATCGACCCGGGTCAACCTGGATTAACCTTTCAAATTTGTGACTCGAGTCATGAGACCATAATAACCCAAAATAAAATGCTCAATTTTCAATAAATCTATTGTTAAATGATGAAAAAAAATCAACCTAAAAAATAGATTAAAAAAATGACCTTTCATAACAAAATTATGAATTTGAACAAAATGATGAAAATTCTATCAGCTGTCTTGCAAGGTCTTTATAAACTTCTATTGAACTAAAATTTTAACAAGAGATGTAAAAATATATCAGGAGACTCCTCGTATAAATTTAGCCTGATCCAGCGTCGAATTGAAAGATATGATTGATACTGTAAAACTAGACAATACTTTTTTAAAAAAGCAAAAAGCAAATATTATTTGGCTGGAATTTACGAAACAAGCTGAGATTCTAAGCAAGAAAAAATCTATTCTAGTTTGTTTAGTTTTTTTAAATTGGAACAAGATATACCGACCATTCCGGATAGAACAAAACAAAATTGACAACCTTGATTCTAATAAAGTGAAATGCAGATAGATCAACACCATTTATCTGAATTGGTCTAGTGTTCATTTTAAGTTCTTAACCAATTTAGTTTGACTAGGTAAGGTTAGTTGATTCTAAGCGATTTTAATTGAGTTGTTTTGTTTAATCCACCCTTTTTTTTCTCACAATCCCTATAGTTTTTGCAATTTAATTTTGGTCCAAATATTTATTTTCATAATATTTCCTTTCATGAGTTTGAGAAAGAAGAGAGTATGATGTCAACTTGGTTATATGTTGATGAAAAAAAAATCAACTTGGTGTCAACAGATACCATTCAACGAAGGAGTTTCAATGAGGTGTTTTTTAACCTTTATCTTTACTAAAAAATAGATTGGAATTGAGAAAATAAAATCTTCATAGTTTGATTTTGGTTTTTTTAGGTTAATAAGTTGGTTTTTAATCGTTATAAGAGTGTTTATTTGATTGTTTTAGGTGATAATGGGTTAAAATGGATTTTTAGGCTAAAAAAGCCCCTAATGTTATAGGCACCACTATTGTGGTCAAATTCTAAGTAGCATACGACATGTTATCTGTTTAATATTTTTAATAGAAAAGATCATTCGCCATTAAAAAAATCCCATGTTCATGGCCTATTTTTTTTATCTTTGATTTTTTCTCTAACAAGTATCCCAATTTGGCCATATAGTTTTTTTTATTGATGTTTTTTTTTCTTTTCAGTTTCATCCTTCAATAATCGATTGATTTTGTATTGATATTAATAATTTATTTATTTTTTCTATTAGGTTATTGTAATCTTAAACAAACATCTCGATATTGGGTTAGTGCTCGATTTTGTGAGTATCTATTTTTTTCTCATATAATAAAACAAAAGATAGTTTAAAAAAAAGGTTATTAAACCTAGTAAAATTCATGACCTAGATTGTAAGTTCGATGAGTTGACTTTGGTTGATTGGAAATTGGATTTCAAAATTTGTTTTGATTTACTTTTTATAAGGTTACCGCAGTCTTAAACAAACATTCTAACATTGAGTCGATGCTTAATTTTATGAACGTCTATTTTTTTATTGTATAGCTAAACAAAAAAAAATAGTTAAAAAAGTTACTAATCTCAATTGATCTATGACATATGAGTTAGGTTTGGTGGGTTAAGCCACAAAACTCAGGTTGATCCAATATGTCGTTGTTTTAATATTAAAAAAAAAGATGCCATCTTATTTAAAAAAAAAAACTAAATCATGTTTTTACTAGCCATTTGAATTGCCTTTGGGCCTGCCAAGTCAATTGGCTCACGTCGGGCAACTTTCACGTCGTTTAATTTGAAACTTGAGTTAGAAAAGGAGTCAGGTTGAGAGGTTTCAAAGTTGACTCGTAACGCCACGTTTAATGACAATTTTGAAGAGTTACCTATGACTTGGACATTTTTTCTTACGTTTAAATGTTTTTGGTCCAACATGTAGAAGAGCACGACCCAGTTATCTAGTGATCTACTATTCATTTATAAGTAAGCTTTCGTAATAAAGTTGATGCATTTCCCACCTTATAAAGTTTTTTAAAGGATAAAGGAAAATTTGGTTCCAAAATTATTCTCAAATAAATCCTAAAAAAAAATATTTCGCCCAACACACTTGGGCCTTTAAAGAAAAAACCCATGCAAGTAGGCCTCGAGAAACCCTTGTGCTTAGGCCTGTTTAATTTTTTTATGGGGAGAATGACTTGTTTTCTACCTTTATTTTCTTAAAAAAAAAATAAAGGCAGATAACACATCACCTCTTGAGGTAGGTGATGCGTCGTTTGCTTTTCCTCATATTCTTGCCACCATTATGGCAAAAAATCAAGGTTGATGGGTTCTTGACCCAAAAACCTATTAATTTTCAATTTATTTTCGACTCAAAACACTCTAAATACCTTGATAAATCTATGTATGACCTATAACAACAAAAAATTCATCCACAAACCCAAAATTAACCCGAAATTAAAAAAACAACCTTTATAGGCATATATCTATCGTATTAGGCAATGTTAAGGACAAAGAACATCTAAGATAAACTTTACTCATTGAATAAAATTTGTTAACACTAAAATTGACCTTTTTTTTGGCCCAAATCCGTGTTAATAGACTTTCTATCACTACCAATTGAATCCAACTCGTTTATCTTTTCTCTTTCAAATAAGGAAATAAAAAAAATAAGAGAAATGAAATTTCAGACCAAAATGGATTTTTCTAACAAAAATAAGGATTGAAATAACTAGTATGCTATGAGAGCTTAGAAGGATGCATTTTAAATCCATTATAATCACTAAAACTTTAAGTTCATATTCTTTTCTAATTATTATCATTATTTTGTCGGACCATTTGAAAACCTAATTCAATTAAAAATTAGTAATACATGTCATTTTAACCTTCTTTTTTATTCATTTATTTTGTAACTACAATATTTCTTATTGACCCAAGTCAATCGGGATCACTAGTTACACTTGTCATACGGGTTATGAACCGATTGGGTCTAATAACTTTGAGTTTTTGAGTCAATAAACACGCACAAGTAAATGATCAAATAAATCTATCAAATAACAGACACACCATAATACACACTGTAAAACAGTAGTGTATCACTGTATAACAAACACTGCACAAATTTGTTACACTCCCACGCATATAGGCGACTAAAATGTAAATGCAATCTGTTAGCATATTCTTCTTTTGCTGTATATATACCTAAGTAATTTATTTAATAAAGTAAGCCATTTCACAATCCTGTTATCAGAGCACTAATTGTTTTTCTTTTTTCCCTACCTGCTCTTTAATTTTTGCTTTCAATGTCTATCAACACCACCATCCTTAACACAAATGATCATCACGCATATTGATTGCCATCAATGTAGTAGCCCAAACTCAAGTCAAACTTACCTCTACCAGCTATCTAGCCTGAAAACTTTAATTCCAGACTCTATTCATAGGATATGATCTTCATGGCTTCATTGATGGCTCACATCCCTGTCCAACATCTCTTCTTCCAGAAACCACCACACCTAACCCAGCATATACACTATGGATCAGTCAATATCAACTCCTTCTCAATGCCATTCTTGGCTCACTTTCACCTACTATCATGTCATTCATTGCTCAAGCACAGACCTCCAAAGAAGCCTGGACAATCTTGGCTAATACATATGCCAAATCATCTCGTGGCAAAATCAAGCAAGTGAAAAATCTATTAAAACACATCATTAAAGGATTTATGGGTGTCTCTGAGTTCCTTTAGACCATTAAAGCTTGAGCTGATGAGCTTTCCATTCTTGAAGCACCAGTTGATGCTGAAGACCTCTTAGAAAGAATCCTTGAGGGCCTTGGTGATGACTACAAAGAGCTGACCAGGGCGGTTCAAGCTCATGATAATCCAATCTCCTTTGATGAGCTCCATGAAAAACTCCTTCACTTTAAAGCATCCCTCCAACATATCAGTCATTCTGATCAATCTTACTTTTCTACATCTGCTCATCTCGCCAACTGTTACTCTACTAGCTATCATCAGACACCACACTCCATACATTTTCCTGGCAGACACATAGGTTGGCGTTCCTTATCCAACAACAGCAGTATCAGTTGGCGTCCATCATCCTCCCATAATACTCGTTTTTCTACTACTTCTCAGTCAGGCTCTCCCATTTCTTGTCATGCTCGCTGACACGACCAAAAGATTGATGTCTTCTTCCAAGTGCAGGAGTGTCGAAGTAATAAATAACCCGGCAAGACCGGGGTCGAACCACAGGGAGGTTACTTGTATAAATTATAAGCAACAATAATATAACAACAATAGTAACAACAACAATAATAATAATAGTAGTAGTAGTAGTAGTAGTAATACTAGTAATAGTAATAGTAATAGTAGTAGTAGTAATAATAATAATAACACCAATAATACTATTAATAATGATAATAATAAAGATGATGAAGAAGAAGTTGATGAGGACTTTGAGATGGAAGATTAACGTAAGGATTAAACAATGATAACAACAAATGTCAAGGTTAGAGGATCCACTAATGGTACTTCAAACAAGTATAGTATAAACTCTTATTATTCAATTGGAAACCACACATAAAGGAGGTTCCAATCAGATCATAAATTGTTAACATGATTACATTAGTTATCTTATTCGAATAATGCTAATACTTGTAAATGTTGTCAGGCATTCATGATTATAACTTATGTTAACAACAAATCAAGTTCCTTTCATAGCTCAGGTGTCGGTTATACCATACAGTATGGGCTATGAAAGTGCCAAGTATTTGTTGTACCAAATGTTATACAACATAAATCTAGATTAACCATTTAACAAGCAAAGTATTATAAGTGAACAAGATAGCAAATATAAAGCATGTTAGTATCCAACATTAAGGTCCATGTTAAGTTTATATTATACTTATTCTTACACCATTAGTGTACCCTTTTCACCTTGACATAATAAACTTAGTTAAACATGATGAAAGAAAGAAACATAAATAAACAAGGAAAGGAAATGAAAAGCATAAGCAAGAGATTAATATAAGCAAAACTTAAGCATTACAAAATATAAAGAGAGAAAGCAAGAGCATGATCTTGATCTGAAAACCAAGATGCCTAAATACATGGCAAATGCCTCCTTTTATAGGCCAAAATTCAGAACTATTGATTTGTTGACTAATTGATGAGTGGGTGGCCACATCTTGACTTGGTGACAATTCTTATCTTCTTGTCTGCCAAAAACGTTATTGATGACGTCATAATTTGAACAAACTTGAATCATGAAAGTTCTAGGAAATTGTCTCATCTTTCCAGGGTAAAACTTTGAGATCATTTGGACTTCTAGAACTTGAGATATGGGCTGAACACTGAACAGTGTCTGGGCTGCAGGACATATTCAGACTTCTTTGTTGTTGCTACAATTTGGACGTGAAAACAGCCTTTTTAAATCTTGGGCTCCACATGAAAGTTGTAGGCCTATGTGTTATCTTTCCATCCATATAAAATGGACCTAAATCCAAGATCTACAGCTCCAGATATGACCCAATTACCGAACTGTGTTCCAATTTGGACTGCACCAGCATCTCTTTGGCCATCTTTTTGTCCTTTCAATTTCAGTACTTCAACTCATCAATCAATTCTTTCATTTATGTGATAGGCCTGCATTTAAGATGAACATTTACCATAAATTAAAGGTATCTTATATTATTAGATATGTTATTATAAAACATGCTTTAGTTAAGGAGTTATTGATACTTCAAGTGCAAAATGATGATATAAAACCTTGATAAAAATGCACTTTTAAGTACTAATCACACCCCCCAACCAGCTTATTACTAGTCCCTAGTAATTAAAGCGTTAAAATAGAAAAACAATTTGCAAATTCCACAAAGCAAGGCATTCATCATTCAACTTCCATTAATCTATCCAGATAAACAAACTCTCATTAAATTTTATATATCTGCACAATACCTCTTAAACAAAATATTAATAAACCTTCCTTGTTATGTGCTCAATGTATGAAATATAGATGATGGGGCTTTTATTGGAAGAAAACAATATTTTGTTCTAATGTTTAAGGTTAACTTCCTTGGATTGGGATTATTTTATTTTATTTTACTCTTTTTTTTAATATCTATACATGTAACTTAAAACACAATGCATCTTTAACCCATGTAACGAGCTTTCAGCTAATGACTCCCAGACCAATTGATCTTAGGGCATTAGGTGTTGAGACACCCCTACGAACTTAGTAACTCGGGTTGCAGATACTGATACGTAGATAGTGTAATGTTTGATTCCCTTAAGCTTTTCTCCTTAACCCATGTAACAAGCTTTGGGCCAATAGCTCCCAAGTCAGTTGACTTTAGGGTATTAGGTGTTAAAACACCCCTTCGGGCTTAATTGCTTAGGTTAGGGAGGCTACGAAACCAAACTTATCTACGTTTTTATTATCATCATTTTTTTTCTCTTTTTTTTTTCTCTTTTTTTTTTGTTTTTTTTGGAAATTATAGACTATCCCTATCCCTTAGTTGTTACCTTTAACAAAAGAACATAAATAATGTAATAATCCAATGTGCAACCCACAATCATATGTTAAAGTATGTGTGTGAAAATGAAGGTTTAAGAATATTTGTTAAATGAGTATATGAGCAGAACCAAGTGATAACAATGCGAGAGTTTGTAAACCTGAATATTTCAAGAAGTATTATAATAGGCATTGTTATGAATATTGCAAATAACCATTAGAAAATGTTTACTAAAATGCGTCTCAAGAGTCATTCCCCCTTACTCTACCATCCTAGTAATAACAGTTTTGCCCAATGGTTTTTTAAAAACAAAAACAGTTAGTTGGTTAGTTTTTTTTTTTATTACTACTACCCTCTCCCCCCAACCAAAACGAGACATTGTCCTCAATGTCCTAAGGTAGAAAGATAGAGTATAGAAGACATCACCTGAAACAACGAACACTGACAAACCTGAAACACACTTAAACAAATATAAGAGATAACAAAACAGAAAAAAAATATTATACTATTAATAAAACTGAAAGACATAAATTTTTACAAACTCAGACTCAAATCGTAGTTGTGATTGTGGCTCACATCTTCCCTTGGTTTTATGTCCAAGAACGGCTTAAACGCCCTCTATGGGTCGGGGATAGGATTCCCATCCAGTTTTCTTAAAAGCTGGCAAACAGGGTCTTTTACAGTCAGATTCCCAAGACTAAGTCAATCACGTTCTTTATGGAAATGGGGTCATAAGTCTTGAAATGCACAATGCACATCTCCACCAAGATATGTCTTCAAAGTCAATAGAAGATTATCTAAAGATTCCTTATGTTTTGAAATAAATCCTGACTTTTGACAATTTTCACAAGCTTTGCAGAATGCATGCGTGTCCTTGAACATGGTTGGCCAATACAATCCGTTTTGAAAGATTTTCGCAATGGTCTTTTTTGACGAGAAATGACTCCCACATGCTTCAGAATGACAAAACTTAATGACATTACTTACCTCATTGTCAGGAATGCATCTTTAAAATATTTGATTAGGACAATGTTTGAATAAGTTAGGGTCATCCCAATAAAAGTTTCTCACTTCGTTCAAAAACCTTCCTTTATCTTCGGTACTCCAATGAGTTGGCAACTCTCCTGAGGCAAGGAAATTGATATTTTTAGCAAACCAAGGCATTGAACTAAGAGAAAGTAAGGATTTGTCAGGAAAGTAATCATCGGTTGGTGTGATATCAGATATTGAATCTGTTGTCACTCTTGACAAAAAATTCGCATCAACATTTTCAATGCCTTTTTCATCCGTGATTTCTTCCTGAGAATAAGTCATTTGCAAATATTCAAATTCATCAAACTCAGTATTACTCAAAGTAGATTCAAATTGATCATAAACTAATTCTTCAATAAGATCTACTTCTTGTAAATCATTATCATCTCTAGGTTGCTTGCATATGTTGAAAATATTCATCTCCAATGTCATGTTCCCAAATGATAGCTTCATCAGTCCATTCCTACAATTAATCAATGCATTAGAAGTTGCAAGAAATGGACGCACTAAAATAACAGGAAATGAATTGCATGCTTCAACAGGTTGTGTGTCCAAGACAATAAAATCCACAGGATAAATGAACTTATCGACTTGTACTAACACATTTTCAACTATTCCTCTAGGCACTTTTACAGATTTATCGGCAAGTAAAAGAGTTACAGAAGTTGGTTTTAACTCAACTAGATTGAGACTTTGAAAAACTGAATATGGAAGTAAATTCACACTAGCTCCAAGATCAAGTAAAACTCTTTTAATTTTACGTTCTCCAATAAAGCATGAAATTGTAGGACAACCAGGGTCTTTATATTTCAATGCATTATTGTTCTGAAGAATGGCACTTACTTGTTAGGCTAAAAAGGCTTTCTTTTTCACATTCAGTTT
The DNA here is from genome assembly GCF_951802175.1 of Populus nigra. Taxonomy (NCBI): domain Eukaryota; kingdom Viridiplantae; phylum Streptophyta; class Magnoliopsida; order Malpighiales; family Salicaceae; genus Populus; species Populus nigra. Next base: position 6,778,022 of record NC_084865.1, read on the forward strand.
TCTCTTCACAGTGCACAGATCTTTCAAAAATTTAGCATAAGAAGGAACCTGTTTGATAGCATCCAGCAAAGGTATATTGATCCTTACCTGTTTGAAAGTTTCAAAGATTTCAGAGTTGTCATTTAGTTTCCTTTGTTTGGTCATGGCATGAGGAAATGAAAGTGTTGGCGGAGAATCAGTCTTTTCTTTGCAATGATCAGATTCAACCCCTTCCTTACCCTCAGAGATTGATTCATCATCATTCTCACAAGGTTTAAGAATGGGTTTTTCAATAACCTTACCACTGCGAAGAGTGATGACTGATTTTACGTGATCCATGTGTTGGCTTCCCGAACTACTTGCATTCACATTGTTTTGCCCCTTGGGATTTTGTTGTGGTTGAGATGGAAACTTACCTTTCTCTTGGAAACTGAGAGCAGATGTCAATTTTGCAAGAGTATCTTTAAAATCTGTCATGCTTTGAGCAAGTTGAGTGTTAATTGCCTCTTGCTTTTCCATAAATGCATGCAATGTTTCCTCAAGATTTCTTCTAGGAGGTGGAGCATAAGGAGGTGCATATCCATGAGAATTTTGGAAATTATGATGTGCTTGAAACGGTGGCTGTGAAGTTTGAGCATTATTGTTCTCACTCTTCCAACTAAAATTTGGATGATTTCTCCAACCAGGGTTATATGTTTGCGAATATGGGTTATGGTTGGGCCTTTGAAAATTGTTTAATGCATGGGCTTGTTCATGGAGACATTCTTTAAAAGAAGGCAAGGTTGGACAGTCATTGGTTGAATGTTCGTTGGTTTCACAGATTTGACATGCAATGTCTTGAACAGATTTTAGTTGACCACTCTTTTTTAATTCTAGTGCCTCAACCTTTCTAGCTAAAGATGCAAACTTGGCTTGAAGGTCATGATCTTCCCTAAGGTTGTACATACCTCCACTAGATGTATGAGGTTGGGTTTTACTTGGTGCCTCATAAGTACCTGTGGTGTCCCAATTTTGCGCATTTTCAGCTAGCAAGTCTAGGTATTCCATTGCTTCGTTAGGGTCTTTATCCTCAAAAGTTCCATTGCACATCAATTCAACCATTTGCCTATCTCTAGGAGTTAACCCTTCATAAAAATGTGAAACTAATCTCCATGATTCAAAACCATGATAGGGGCAAGTATTAAGTAAGTCTCGATACCTATCCCAACATTGATAAAATGTTTCTCCTGGTTTTTGAGAGAAAGTAATGATTTGTCTTTTGAAAGAGTTTGTTCTGTGGGATGGAAAAAACTTCTTTAAAAATTGTTGTTGCATTTCATCCCAAGCACGAATGGATCCAGGTCTCAAATTTTGTAGCCATGTTTTAGCTTTATCTTTTAATGGTGTTCATGCTACAATTTGAGTCATTATATGTGTTGCAAACTTCCTCAAATTCCCTTAAATGCAAGTATGGATTTTCTAAATCTAAGCCATGAAAAGATGGTAAAAGTTGAATAATGCCTGTCTTAAAATTAAAATGAGATGCATCAGGAGAAAAAACTATGCATGAGGGTGCACTTGTTCTTGTGGGATTCATGTGGTCTTTAAGAGTTCTAACCCGAATATTCTCATTATTCTCATTATGAAGTGATTGGTTATCTTCTTCAGCCATATTTTCTGAAAATGATGAGGATACCCTACAAAGTCTACCACTTAATGTACGTGACCACACTCTCATTCACGTGTAAGAAGAGAATAAAAAAAAGAAAATAAAAGAAAGAGAAACAAAACAAAAGAAACAAAGTTAGATACAAGAAAAGTGAAAAGAGGAAATAAAATAAATACTATAATTTGTACAAGAATTTACCTCCCCGGCAACGGCGCCAAAAACTTGACACGACCAAAAGATTGATGTCTTCTCCCAAGTGCAGGAGTGTCGAAGTAATAAATAACCCGGCAAGACCGGGGTCGAACCACAGGGAGGTTACTTGTATAAATTATAAGCAACAATAATATAACAACAATAGTAACAACAACAATAATAATAGTAGTAGTAGTAGTAGTAGTAATACTAGTAATAGTAATAGTAGTAGCAGTAATAATAATAATAACACCAATAATACTATTAATAATGATAATAATAAAGATGAAGAAGAAGAAGTTGATGAGGACTTTGAGATGGAAGATTAACGTAAGGATTAAACAATGATAACAACAAATGTCAAGGTTAGAGGATCCACTAATGGTACTTCAAACAAGTATAGTATAAACTCTTATTATTCAATTGGAAACCACACATAAAGGAGGTTCCAATCAGATCATAAATTGTTAACATGATTACATTAGTTATCTTATTCGAATAATGCTAATACTTGTAAATGTTGTCAGGCATTCATGATTATAACTTATGTTAACAACAAATCAAGTTCCTTTCATAGCTCAAGTGTCGGTTATACCATACAATATGGGCTATGAAAGTGCCAAGTATTTGTTGTACCAAATGTTATACAACATAAATCTAGATTAACCATTTAACAAGCAAAGTATTATAAGTGAACAAGATAGCAAATATAAAGCATGTTAGTATCCAACATTAAGGTCCATGTTAAGTTTATATTATACTTATTCTTACACCATTAGTGTACCCTTTTCACCTTGACATAATAAACTTAGTTAAACATGATGAAAGAAAGAAACATAAATAAACAAGGAAAGGAAATGAAAAGCATAAGCAAGAGATTAATATAAGCAAAACTTAAGCATTACAAAATATAAAGAGAGAAAGCAAGAGCATGATCTTGATCTGAAAACCAAGATGCCTAAATACATGGCAAATGCTTCCTTTTATAGGCCAAAATTCAGAACTATTGATTTGTTGACTAATTGATGAGTGGGTGGCCACATCTTGACTTGGTGACAATTCTTATCTTCTTGTCTGCCAAAAACGTCATTGATGACGTCATAATTTGAACAAACTTGAATCATGAAAGTTCTAGGAAATTGTCTCATATTTCCAGGGTAAAAAGTTGAGATCATTTGGACTTCTAGAACTTGAGATATGGGCTGAACACTGAACAGTGTCTGGGCTGCAGGACAGATTCAGACTTCTTTGTTGTTGCTACAATTTGGACTTGAAAACAACCTTTTTAAATCTTGGGCTCCACATGAAAGTTGTAGGCCTATGTGTTATCTTTCCATCCATATAAAATGGACCTAAATCCAAGATCTACAGCTCCAGATATGACCCAATTACCGAACTGTGTTTCAATTTAGACTGCACCAGCATCTCTTTGGCCATCTTTTTGTCCTTTCAATTTCAGTACTTCAACTCATCAATCAATTCTTTCATTTATGTGATAGGCCTGCATTTAAGATGAACATTTACCATAAATTAAAGGTATCTTATATTATTATATATGTTATTATAAAACATGCTTTAGTTAAGGAGTTATTGATACTTCAAGTGCAAAATAATGATATAAAACCTTGATAAAAATGCACTTTTAAGTACTAATCACTCGCAATCCTTCCAAACCTTATTTTGGTTTTTGCCAAATCTACCGCATACAAGGCCATACAACTAAGTACTGTCCCTCTTTTAAATTAATATCGATTACCACATCTCATAGCACCAGTTCCCCAGTGTACAACTCCCCATGGCACCCAACAGCACACCTTACTACCACCTCTACCAACACTCCACCATGGCTGTTAGATAGCGGTGCTTCTCATCATGTTACCTCTGATCTCAACAACCTCTCCCTTTATGCCCTATATCAGGGATTTGAAAATATTATGATTGGAGATGGCACAGGCCTTCCCATTACATACACTGGTTCTACTTTTCTTCCCACCTCCAATGCTCATTTTTCCTTAACAAATGTTCTCTGTATAACCAGCATTATAAAAAATTTGATTTCCATTTCCAAATTTTGCATCTCAAATAATGCTTCTATTGAATTCTTACCATACATTTTTCTTGTCAAGGATCTTTACATAGGAGCAATCCTTTTGACGGGTAAAGCTAAGGATGATGTTTATGAGTAGCCAACTTCTCCCCCTCTGATTGCCTTTTCCAGCGTCAAAACTTCCTCATCTGCCTAGCATTACAGGTTAGGACATCCTGCTCTCCCTATTTTACAACATGTCATTTATAAACATGGCCTTGATTTATCTTCTTCTAGTTACTCCAAGATGTCTTGTGATGCTTGCCATTGCAATAAGAGTCATAAACTTTCATTTTCCACTTCCACCATTACTTCCACTCGACCACTTCAGATTATTTTCTCCGATGTATGGACTTCACCAATTATATCTTATGATATTTTTAAGTATTATGTCATCTTTGTTGATCACTTCACTAAGTATATATGACTCTATCCTCTAAAACAAAAATCACACGTAAAGGACATCTTCATTCGGTTCAAAGCATTACTGAGAAACACTTCAATCAAAATATTCATACCCTGTACTCTGATAATGGTAGAGAATATATGGCACTTACTAACCTTCTTGCTTTTCATGGCATCTCCCATTGCACCACTCCACCTCACACACCTAAACAAAATGGTTTTTTTGAACGGAGACACCTCCACATCGTTAAGACAGGTCTCACTCTTCTCTCTTATGCTTTCATTCCTTTATGTCATTGGACTCATGCTTTTGCTATAGCTGTATACTTGATCAATAGGATGCCCACTCCAACACATAAATCTATCATCTCCTTATGAACAAATCTTTGCTTCCTTCCTAATTACTCCAAACTTAAAGTGTTTGGTTGTCTTTGCTATCCTTGGCTTCGTCCCAACACTTAGCATAAACTAGAACCTCGTTCTAAACCATGTGTCTTCTTCAGGTACTCTCTCACTCAAAGTGCTTATCTCTGTTATGATCCTTCCATGTCCAAACTTTTTGTGTCAAGACATGTTCATTTTATTGAATCAATTTTTCCTTTTACATCAACTCTTCCATAAGCTGCACTACCTGAATCGACCACAATATCTATATGGCTACCACCACCTATCACACTCTGCACTGTCCTATCTATAGTCACACCACCTTCTGTAGTTTGTTCTCAACAGCAGCTTCATTGTGAAGCTCCAGCAGTACCACACGTTACACCACCTACTTCTCAACATGTTCCCCTCCTTACACCCATTACTCCCACCCACACACATCAAATATGTATATAGAGAACCTGCCAACAACTTGCCTCCCAACTCATCACATGCAAATAAGGGTGAAAAATAATATTCATAAACCTATCAACAAACTCAATCTTTCAACCATGTTATCCACGAATTCTGATCTTGAACCCACCACATCTGCCCAAGTACTTAAAAATCCCAAATGGCACCAAGCCATGTTAGAAGAATTTAATGCTCTCATTTACAATGTCACTTGGAAGCTCACCTTCCACCTCCTGTCAAAATGTTGTGGGCTGCAAATGGATCTTTCACACCAAATAAAATTCTGATGGTTCTGTTGACAGGCACAAGGCTCGTTTGGTTGCCGAAGGATTCTATCAACTTCCAAGTGTTGACTATTATGACACCTTCAGTCCAGTCATCAAACCTACCACCATCCGACTTGTTCTTAGCATTGCAGTCAATTATGGCTGGACATTACGGCAGCTTGATGTTAACAATGCATTCTTACAAGGTAATCTTAATGAACATGTATATATGAGTCAGCAACCTGGATTCATTGATACAGACTTCCCATCTCATGTGTGTAAGCTTTAGAAAGCTATCTACGGTTTAAAGTAGGCTCTTCGCACCTGGTATCATGAACTCCGCTCGTTTCTTCTTCAGTCAAGGTTTAAAAACTCCCATTCTAACACTTCATTATTTGTCCTCACAACTGGTAACCATCTTGTCTATTTACTAGTCTATGTTGACGATCTCATTATTACTAGGGATGATGCACATATGGTCAATCAGTTCATTAATCTGCTGGCTCATCGGTTCTCTCTTAAGGATCTTAGAACTTTGTCGTATTTTCTTGGGATAGAAATTCTTCCAAACCGGTATGGATTTCTACTATCTCAACGTCGGTATCTACTTGATCTTCTCACTCGCACTCACATGACTGATGCTAAACCTGTTTCCACTCCTCTACCATCAAGTACCACACTTTCCCTATACTCAGGAGATGCATTATTTGACCCCACAGAATTTCATTCAATTGTGGGCAGTCTACAATATCTACTCCTCACACGACTTGATATCGCCTATGCGGTCAATAAACTCTCCCAATTCATGCACAAGCCAACCACTGAACACATGTCAAATGCTTGCTATGTTATCTGTGTGGTACCCCTGATCATGGTCTTCAGCTATATAGTGCTTCTCCTCCTTCCCTACATGCCTATTCTGATGCTGACTAGGCAGGTGATCCAGACCACTTCTCTTCCACAAATGCCTATATTGTTTATCTTGGTCGCAATCTTATCTCCTAGAGCTCCAAAAAGCAGAAAACCATTGCACGCTCTTCAACTGAGGCAGAATATAGCTCAGTTGCCAATACCGCTCCTGAACTCAATTGGATATCCTCATTGCTACATGATCTTGGCCTCCCACTACCAACCTGTCCAGTCATTTACTGTGACAATGTTGGGGCTGCTCAGTTATGTTCAAATCCTGTTTTCCACTCCAGAATGAAGCATGTTGCTATCGACTTCCACTTCATACGTGATCAAGTACAAAAAGGCACTCTCCGTGTTGCTCACATCTCCTTCACTAATCAACTAGCTGATCTCCTCACTAAACCGCTCTCTAGAGTTCGTTTTATGTTTCTTCATGATAAGATCGACCTCTCATGCCGAGCTCCTTCTTGTAGAGGGATAACAGACACACCATAATACACACTGTAAAACAGTAGTGCATCACTGTATAACAAACACTTCACAAATCTGTTACACTCCCGCGCATATAGGCAACCAAAATGTATAGGCAATCTGTTAGCCATTTTGTTAGCATTTTTTTTTGCTGTATATATACCTGAGTAATTCATTTAATAAAGTAAGCCGTTTCACAATCCTGTTATCAAGGATCTCTAGTTACACTGCCATACTGGTTATGAACCTGATTGGATCTAATAACTTTGAGTTTTTGAGTCAATAAACACGCACAAGAAAATGGTCAAATTAATCTAAGATAAAAACCCTGAAAAATATAGTGAAGGGTTGTACAAAAAAATAAACCCTGAAAAAGATCCCCGTTGACAACTGCAATGGATTCATTAACCTTATCTTCAACTTTTCATATCTTGATAACGAGTATCTGGTGGAATACTTTGGTTTTAAAGAACTATAGCTTTGATACCAGTTGATACAAGATCCCCGTTGACAACTGCAATGGGTTCATTAACCTTATCTTCAACTTTTCATATCTTGATAACGAGTATCTGGTGGAATACTTTGGTTTTAAAGAACTATAGCTTTGATAACAGTTGATACAAGATCAATCTGTAAAGCTTCCAGACAAAGAAAAGCCACTAGAGAAAGAGAAGAATTTCCAGAAATCATACAAGATCATTCTTGTAAGTCATTGCTCTCACCCAGGTCACCGTATTGGACTCCCCTCAAGGTACTACTAAATGCATTACCTAAGTAAATTTGAGAGCAGCTATGTTTAAAATTAATAAAGGGAAGGATTGCTTTAGGGCCAAGAAATGTAAGCTTCGTAATAAACTGTAACAATTGACATACTATGTTAAGCAATTCAGGAGGACAAGTCATTAGCTTACACATGTAATTCAATGTTTCATATGCAATTTCAGGCAGTAGATTTTGTTTCCTCCTCTCTGAAATCACAAAATTTGTTTTACATTCGATGGGGGATAATGTTTTTCCTTTACACAGCAGGAACAGAAACAGGGCAAGAAACAGGGCCCAGTTTCATAGTACGTGCAATGGATTGACATGTAAAAACAAGCAGTTAAACATCTTACCAAATTTCAGGAATTTGAACTGCCTTGCCCATCTAACATTCCAGCACAAAAATACCTTTCTTTCGTTTTCCATGATTGCATTCAACTTCAAATAAGTACCAGAGTTCATAACGATGCTAATGACATCAAAATCTTGCACCAAATCTCCTAAACACTATATCTGATAAAGAAGAAGTCAGAATCAATCCAATCCTTTAAGAAGTTAATGGATCTGGAGAAGCTGAAAAATACATACAGCGAACAATGGGATTCCAACATCCTCTTAATTTATCAATAATAATGTTACAGTTGCTTCAAGAAACACCTATAACAAGATTTAGAACTCCAACCTATCTTACATCCATGAAGAGAAACGAAACCAGTAAATACAAAAAGGAAAACTCATTTTAAACACCGATCATAGAGTGTCTTGTAGTTATGTACATATGATTGTACAAATTCGTAAAAAAAAAAAACACGTATATGAACAAAAGACTTCAATGAAAAAAGCAGCAGCACTGGTCAAAGGAAATCATTATCTTCCCTGTCCGATAACGTCACGGAGTATGGGATCGGTGGCGCTTGGTGACAAATCCTTTTGGTTGTTCACGAGGCTTGTCCTTGTGGATGAATCGTAGTGGCTAGTATCTGATGCTCTCGTTGCATCATCACTCGTAAAGGTGCTTGTATCATCAAATTTCCAGTCAGTCAAGTATCCCGGTTTCGAAGTTACACTGTTCACTTCAATATCACCAGATAGCATAGCAATGACCCGTGACATTGATGGCCGTAGCGTAGGTGCAGTTTGAGTACATAAAAGAGCAACTCCTATCAGACGGTTCACTTCTTCCTCGTTAAATTCAGATAGTCTAGAGTCTACTAGCTCAACTTGACGGTTGTTTTCATGGAGGTGCCAGGCCTGAAAAGAAAGCAACCACGCATATTGATGAATGACTTTAGAAAGTAAAGGATTTGATAGAAACATGATGTATTAATCATAAACTGGCCAGAGTCAAATGTGGGCAAAACTCTTGCAGTGAGTGAGGTGTGAGTATCGTATATAGCATACCCATTCGAGAAGATAAATCTTTTCCGTTTCCAAGCTTGTGTCTGAATTTGGTCTTCCACTTATGATTTCCAGAGCCACAACTCCAAAGGCGAATACATCGGCCTTCTCTGTCAGGTGTCCACGCATTGCATACTCAGGTGCAAGATATCCACTATATTAGTAGTGACAGAGTCAGTAACGAATGCTCTGATTGCACAGTCAATGATTCTAGACATGAATCGAGTAAAAGGATGGTTCCTTGAATAAAAAGAAATTTAATGGTTTGCACTTCAAAATCTTACATTGTTCCTGCAACACGGGTGCTTATATGGGTCTTCTTATCATCGTAAAGTTTGGCTAAACCAAAATCTGAAATTTTTGGAATGAGATTAAAATCAAGCAGAATGTTACTGGCCTTCACATCTCTGTGTACAATTCGAATCCTTGACTCCTCATGAAGATAAGCTAGACCTCTTGCTACTCCCAAGCATATATCATAGCGTGTTGGCCAGTCAAGATTCAAACTTTGCTCTCCTGCATTTTGTGAGCATGCATAATTATGTTTCTGCTGCATGTTCTATACTAGTGTGTGTGTGTGTGTAGCAAATTAGCGTACCAAATACTGCTTGATCAAGACTCTTGTTCTCGAGATACTCGTATACAAGGAGTCGATTTGCTCCCTCGATGCAGCATCCATACAATTTCACGAGATTACGGTGTTGCACAGCAGATATAGTAGCAATCTCTGCTATAAACTGAGTCTTTCCTTGGTGAGATGCCATGGACAGTTGCTTAACAGCAATCACTCTCCCATCATTAAGTTTTCCCTATTGGTAAAAAATCAATTAGTGTAATGAAATATTATGTATTGATTTTAACGATCCAAATTTCCTGGAACTGCGAGCAATATGAAAGTTGGGCTAGCATGACTTGCACCTTTGTATAACACTTCCAACATTTAGACTGCTCAACTGAATTTATGAAATAGATGGAAGAATTAAGCACATAAGATGGGCTCAGCTACTTTCTATCATTGATTAATATAATTACTTACCTTGAAAACTGGTCCAAACCCTCCCTCTCCAAGCTTATTAGCAGAACTAAAATCTTCTGTAGCAGTCTTCAGTTCACCATAACTGAAAGTGTACGGTCTAGCATCGATCCCTAGGAACTCTGCAATTTTAAACGCATACTTATTCAGGAAACTGTTTGTCTGCTCACTTATTCACTTATCTATCATGTACATTTTTAAAAGGATAGAGAGAGGGGAGAAGAATCTTTACAAGATGAAATTGCAAATGAGAACTAATCTTTTGATTAAATGACGTTAGATGGAATGCAGTGCTATGTTCTTACATCTAAGAGCCTCTGACATGAGAAAATTTTAGTTTATGCCTCAGTGTTCCATTATACTTCTGAAATTATCTAATACTTTTTATCCAGAGATTGTCTAGTTTAAGATGGGAACAGCAACGGCCCCAAAATATACATAAAATTATCAATGTAATCAACACAGTATGTGGGTCAAATGCTACGAACTGTTAAAGACTATAATCATACTGATAGGCGATAGCAGCATTTTTATATATGGATTCTACAAACAGTTAAAAGGTCTGATAGCATGAACAGAAATGAAGCACGGTTTTCCTTTTCCAGCTTACCTTCAAAATCATTGTTGCTTTGCCTTTTTCTTCTTCGAACAAAGAAAACAGCAAAAACAAGTAGAAAGCCTACTATTCCAACACCAACAACAATCCCCGCAATCAAACCAGTCCTATTCTTCTTCTTCTCATCACTTGGTAGCTTGTTACTAACAGTGGGTGTGAAATCTGTACAGAACCTCAGTAGTCAGAGCTCAATAACTCGGGTAACATTAGAATTTACTAAGTGCGTTACCTGGGATAGCATTGATCGCTGAAACAGAAGGTCCATATGTACCTTGAGCAGGAATGCAACAAGTCCCCTTTCCAGCCCAAAAGAAATGGATATCAAGGTAATTTTCTGTTACCTGAACCTTAAATTCCCTCTGTACAGCTTGATTCATGATTCCGCCTGCTGCCTTTTGTATGTCAAAATCCTTCAAAACACGACTTCCCTGGAATACCAAGGAAAGAACTTAGATAAAATTGAAATAACAAAAGCAACCATTTTTTTGGCAAGCAAACTAAGAGATTTGATTTCATGTGATGATGCCAAGAATTAAGTGGAAGGGCTACTTCATTGCAAGATTAGACTGTAGTTTCCATGATGGCAACTGCAACAAGGTTTACAGTTGAATTATGAAAAAGTTAGGAACAACTTAATTTCTTCGTGAAAGGTTTACTTATCTTGATCAATTGGTGATTCAGGATTACACAAAAATCTTAGCAGTCAGTTTCAATATTCATGCTGCATAAGTACTCGATGAATCACATCCATTTTAAGACTTTTACCACTTAAACATGTAATTATTTATTGTGCTTATTATCACAGTAATACACATTTAATGCCGCAATACAGACCTGGATATAAACATCGAAAACACGCCTTCCAAGACTCTTCCATGTGCTTCCTTGAAAAATAACTGATTCTGTAAACTGAATGATAATGGTGTAGTTACCATTCTCAAGCCCCAACCCATAGTACCTTAGTGATGAAGCAGAGAGTCGAGATGTCTGGAACAACTCAGAGTCCAGAGTATTTGTAAATTGTGACGATGAAGATGTTGTGTACTGAGGGTTGTTGCTTCCGGAAAAATATCCAGTATTACTAACACCAAAAGTGCTTGTGTCACTCACATAGTATGATGCTGCAGCAAGACTCGTGTTATCTCTCTCAAATAGAACCCTGTTTGAAGATGTGATTTCTGGACCACCACACTTGATACCAAATTGTGAATCTACACCATTACAAAAAAAAAAAAAAAATTAGTATTAATCAGAAAAAAGATGATAATAGCTCTCGAAATTGTGATATGATTCTTGCACATTAGATGACAGGATTGTTTTCAAACCTACAATCCTGATACAAAGCATTCCACTCAACAAAGCACGAGTGGAAACAAAAATAAAGCATTTCAGTTGTACATACAGATTGGAGAGCCTCGATTGCAAGGAAAGTTGCGCTGAAGACAATTCAGCCCTGACGGCAAACCGCTGAAAATTAAATGAGGAAGGTAATTAGATGATCTATTTGGAAATATTTCAATGGAATGCTCGAATTAAAGAGGGATTTAGAAGAAAAGATTCACCTGAGGTTTGAAGCAACTACTGTGAAGTTGTTGGCAACTAAATTACTGCACAGACACAAGTAATGTCTTAACATGAGCTTCATTCAGCAGTAAGTGCACACAGGATTTGAGCACAAATTACAGAATGGTAGTTTTATTCTTAAGAAATATTTTTCACAAGCTGTTTGCACATACTATTTGATGTGCAAATAAGATTGCCGAATGTAAAACTTACATCTCTAAATTTGTTTCGTTGACCCAGGATGGAAATCCCCCTGCTAAATTATTGTATGACACATCTCTGGAAGAATGAAATGATCAGCATTAACCATCTGAGCTTAAGACAGAATAAATGAACTTGTATTCCAGCCAAAAGATAGTGTTCGTCACATAATGTTGAAAATCAATATTCCAAATGTACTTACACATTGAGAAGTCTTGAACTTTTTGTTGCCGGAAGGGTGCCATTTAATTTATTGTTTCCAAGAAACCTAAGCACAGTGGGAACAAGGCATGCTTCAATATGTATCGTACATGTTTTGAGATATGATGCGATTAAGCAACGATGGTATCTTACAAGTAAGTGAGCGAGCTCAAATTGAAAAGCGAGTCTGGAATCTGTCCCTCGATATTGTTGAAGCTCAAATCCCTTAAAGAAGAAAAAAAATTGTCATCATCATACATCATACATCAGAAAGATAAATTTAGCCATCCAACACGGTGAAAGCAATGGTCAAACATAGAAAGGAAATAATTAGCTCTTCCTCGTGCAACTTCCAGTTGCATAATTTAACCCAGATTCATTACTCCATGAAGAGGGGAAAAGACTGTGCTTTGTGGCCACTTTGAAGTGATCATGCCTCATAGAATTATGAACCAGCCTCATTGCTTGAAGAGACAAGTTACACTTTCGTGTAACTGAACCAGCTCACTCCAGCCAAACATAATTTCCTCCTTAACATGTATGATACATCTAAAGACACATGTTAATAGAAATAACTTACAGCTGTGTCAAACTCTGGAATTCTCCGATGTAGGATGGAATTGAAGCAGAGACGTTGTCATTCCTGAGCATCCTGGATGACATGTGCCCAAGTAATTGACATTACATTTCAAAAGCTTTCAAGAACAGGGAGAAAAAAGCGAATGATACACTGTTGTCTCACAAAATGCTTAGAGACTTCATGTTTTTAATAAATTCCAGTGAGGAGCCTCCATCAGATAAATCGCTTATCCTTCTGCAACCATGGTGTAAATGAGATTGTTAGCACCGTTGACCAGTAACATATAAAAAAGGATAGCAAAGAAACAGATGCAGAAACTCACAAGTCTGTCAAAGTAGTGAGGTTGGAGAAGACTGATGGTATTGGACCTTCAAAAGCATTACCTTCAAATCTTCTGCAGTAACATTCATGACTAGATGATATAAACTGTGCAGATTTAACATGTAAAGAAGTACAAACAAACAATTTGTTTTACTTGTCACAATTCTTCTACCTAAAACAGAAGTTTTACGTGGAAAAGGGAGCTCAAACCATTGTTGTCTCAAGTGCAATTGAAGAAAATAAATATAAAACATGTTATAAATCTTCTTACAGGGAAGTAAGCTTTGACCAATTTCCTATGAAGTCAGGTATCCTTCCTGTGAGTTCATTGTCTGAAGCCCACCTGAGATGAACAGCAACGATTACTCAGAAAAATAATGATTCAATTTTATTTTTTTTTTACTTCGAAACAACATTTCAGGACATTTTAATTAAGTGGAAGAACAGTCAAAATATTCTTACACTGTAGCCAAGTTCTGCAAATTAGCAAAGGTTGTAGGAATCTCACCACTAACTCCAGAACTATCAAAATAACTGTCAAGGCAAACAAATTTCATTAATTTTTTAACCATTCTTTTCAGTCTAATTATCCATGTAAATGGTTACCAGATCATCATGAAAGAATAGAAGTTGGCAGAACAAAAATATAGATGTGCAGAATAATTAGTTCCAGAGACATAAGAATGCTCGTATATTGATTATACTATTTCAGCCACAGGATGAAGGGCAAATAATCTCTGTTCATGGATTTGCTTTCTTTCCTATGCCACTCTACTTCACATTTTCTGTACGAGATCCCAGGACAGTCACTCCCTATCAACAAGCATAGTAATTTACATTTAAATTGAACAGAAGCTCAGCAATACCACAACTTACATTTGTTCCAGTTTTACTAAATTCCCAAGCTCAGATGGCAGAGAACCATTGAAGTTGTTTGATCCAAAACCACTATCAACATTAAGAAGCAAATCAACAATATGGAAGTTACAAGTTAATACATAAAAAAAAAAAAAACAGAAGAAGAAGAAGAAGAAGCTGCACTAATTCATGAAATAAAAATCAGGAGGTTGCCAATTAAATGAACTTACAATACTCTTAAATCAGTAAGCAGTCCAAGTTCCTTAGGAAGCTCCCCGGACAATGCATTAATGCCAATGGTCCTAATCGAAATATAAACTTGTAATCAGAAGAAGAAGAATACAAAATATGCGATATCCTATTAATTCATAATTAAAAATAAGAACAGCTTACAGGTATTGCATCCGAGTTAGATTACCGATGGATGGTGACAGGTTACCTGTCAAATAATTTTGACCCAAATTCCTGCAAGAAATCAGAACAAGCACACTCGTAAGTTTAAAACACACTGACAGACTGGTCATATGTACGATGTGCTATAAACAGTAGTGTAAGACTGAAGCAAATGTACATGAGGACTGGAAACCATACAAATTGGTGAGGTATTTCAAGCTCCAAAGCTCATCTGGAATTAATCCTACAACATCTACTGCATAAACTTTCCTGCATTTCAATAATATAAAGAATAAGCAAGCGTGAAGAAAGATTCAACTTTTATCCCAGAAAATCACAAGAACACAAAGGCTTTGTATAGCACCCCAAATAACCAATCGACCCCTCAAGACTAATAAGAAATGTAACCTGCCCTCGTGCCTGAAACCTTAGATGCATGAGCAAATGGGATTGGACGTGGTGAATTGGTCCGGGCAAGGTTGTCAGATAGGAAAGGTGAGAGTACATTACAAAACAAAAGTTATATATATATCATGTTTCAAATACAAGGCAAATATATACGAGAACAAGTGAGATTTTCTCGTCCATGTACTGACTACTACCTAACTTCCAAGCTTGGCTCACAGGAAATTTCAACAATGGTTCCAACAAATGGGTCTCCAATCTCCAATGTTTATGTTTACTAACTCCTTTTCTTTTTCTCAAAGAACAACGCAGAAACCACTAAAAAAACGTGAAATGTTGATGACTCCTGAGAGAAAAGTAACTTTACCAGGCATAAATGGAAACTTTAAAGTTGGTAAAGAGAGAACATACAGGGCAGTAATACGGCAAGTGGTGCCATTAAGGAAAGTGCAGTCACATTTGATAAAGGGGTTGAAATCAGTGTCGTCAATGGTAGGAGATGCACCAGTGGCTGCTCCACTGCACACGTCTCCACTTGTGTTCCATTGATTGGTGTTGGCTGATATACTCCATTGTTGAAAGATTGAGTTTAATGTTCTAGCTGCATATCCAAAAACAAAAACAAACAATAAAAAATAAAAGATTATATATTACTAGTAACAGTCATGAACTTTTTCCCCACTAGAATAAGAAAATTTATTTTTATGAAAAAATAAGTTAGGGGAGAATTAGAAGAATAAATTAATATTTATGTTAAACTATATATCGGAGCGGTGTTTTCAATTTATTAGACCTTTTTATGTATCAAAATTATCCATGACACAACAAGTAGATGTCCAAAATGATTCTTAATGTTATAAATTAATTAATATGTTTAAAGGTAATATATTATTGTATTATAGTATACTACTATATATATCGCAAGCATCACAACTATATATTTTACAACATAATATGTAAATATATGTAATAATTCATAACTTATGATTATATTATTTTTAAATAACTAAAAACAAATTAAGGCTTAATCCCCATCTTAATTATGATTACGAGCCATCCCCGTGATGGTCAATTAAAGATTCATAATTAATGCTTTAGGTAGGTTCTCCTTTTCCTTTTCAAACTGAGTGTTGATGTATTCTGATCGATTGTTTGGTTAATTAGGAGGTATTTTGATGCTAATTTTTGTGTATTAAATTTATTATTATTATTTTACTGTTGGTTGAATAAGAAAATGCTATTTTATATATGTATATACACACCTTTTAACCAATCATTTTCTTTTTTAAAAAATAAAATAAATTTAAGTAATAATCAACCCCGCTGGAAGCTCAAGCCACCCTTATCATTTATCATTTCTAACCTTCTTTATAAGAGCCGCCATCATTAATTATTTATTTTAATATCAACTTAATTTGTAGCTAAACGAACAAATAATGTAAGGCACTGGCAACTGGCAAGAGCATGCAATTAAACATATAGAAGAGATATCCTTGATTTATGGAGAGAGCTCTTTCTTTTAAATTTCTTTTACCGACACCCGAATTAAAATATATGGATCATCTATATATATATATATATATATATATATATATATAGATTTATATTTAGGGCTTTCCTTCTTTCTTTCTTTCTTTTTTTGTTATATGCTTTTTAGGGACAAACCTTAAAACTACGTACCATTGATATGAATAAATCAAAAGTTGAACCACTTCTCTCGCTCATGCGATTTTCTTTTGTGTGTGATCTAATATTATTTAAAAAAAAAGTAAAATGAAAATATACTTCAAGCAAATTTCTTAACTAAGCTGGTAAAAGAATAGTTCTATATAAGATCTAATTATTCTTAGTTGATCATCAGAAATTTTGTTCTCTTGATAGATAATTAGTTGAGAGATCATGGTAATATATATTGATAACATCACATCATCATCACCAAGAACAGCTAAAAAGGGGGGCGAGAGAGAGAGAGGGCTGTACCTTCATCGGGATCTGTAGTAGCTTGAGTTTGATTCTGTGCTTGAGCTATGGCAGCCAAACCAATGATGCAAACAAAAGAAAGGGCTAAGAAGGGAAGAAGCAATGGATGTCTGATCATGATCATTGAATCTTCTGTAATTGCAAGGTACGTATCGATGAAATGGCAAGAGAATCAACGACGAGTGAGGGAGAGGAACATATTAAAGAGAGAGAGCAGAGAGCCCTTCAGCTTTTCGCAGAGCCACCAAAATGCCACAACCGACGACTGAAATACATTACTTGGAAGACGGCGAAGTTTGCTTTCACACACATTTATCATATTACGTTGACATGCAAAGCTTTGTTTACAAATGCCAACTGCCACATTATTGCATGCGGGATTTTTTTTGAAAAAGAAATTAACACAATTTGACAACCACTAATATTTTAATTAAAAAGTCTTTGAAAAATATTCAGTGATTGGGAATAGCGATTTGACATAAAAAATCAAGCGTAAACTAATCCTAATTTAACTCCAAACACAAATCCTAAATTATACCTAACCCTAGACTATAACTCTAATCTAAAAAACAAACCCTAAATATTAATATTAATCATTAACCTCATAAATAAATCCTAATTAACCCTATACCTCAAATACAAACTCTAAAAACTAACCCTAAAGCAACAATATTTAGAGTTTGTTAGGGTTATTGATTAGTGTTTAATTTTAAGGATAGTGATTAGTGTTAGTGTTTAAAGTTTATTTTTAGATTTAGAGTTATGGTTTATGGTTTGTCTGGGAACGCGATTTGTAAATCGCATTTCCTTAAATTTTTTTAAAAAATTTTGTTAAAAATTATTTTTTTATATTTTTAGATCGTTTTGATTTGTTGATATTAAAAATTATTTTTAAAAAATAAAAAAAATACTATTTTGATATATTTTTAAATGAAAAACATTTTGAACCATAACAACTATTATAATTTCAAATACACCCTTGGAGCTACAGTACTATCTAGAATTTTTATTTAGAATTAGTTTGGGATTAGGGTTAAGATTAATTGTTTCCAATAGTCACAATGTCTCTGCTAAAGTCGCTATTATCAATCAAATCTTTATTAAAAGTTTGCTTTTTTCAAAATGCTTTTTTAATTGCGTTGTTTTCAAATATGTATTAGAAGAGTAAACTAAACAGTCACGTAGCCGCCACGTATCTTTTGAACCGTAAAAAACAATCTTTCAGTGGTCAAACAAACGAATCAACTTGTTGGATCAAGTTGGTTTGTTTTCTTACATCATGCTGGCCTATCACACGTGTGTGTGTGTGCCTATATATATATATATATATATATATGGACTTAGTTTTGCACTTTTTTCTATTGTTATACAATAGAATATATACAATTAGTTTTACACGCCACGTTTTCTAGCATATAAAAATTAATTGTGAAGATTTTAATAAAATAAATCTAGAATTATATGTATAAATAAATATCAAATAGAGTTATTAATGTTATTTAAAAATTAAATTGAGAATTTAAAAGATGGATATAGATTAAAATATCTAATTTTATTTCTAAAGTGCCAAAAATGCAAAATGTAAAAACTTAGGGGACCAAAATTATATAAAAAAAAATGGCTAATGAGTTGTAGAAAATAATAAAAAGAGGCTTTTTTTTTGTTTTAGTGTCAAATTTAGTTTCCAAAGTTTTAATTATTTTTAACCAATAAAATTATATCCTATCATGTCAAATCCAGCATTAATTTAATATCAAAATATTTTTTTTTAGATAGCAAGAACTACATAACAAGTTAATCAAAATAAATTATGAATCTCAAATCTTAATCAATACAATATGTAAAGTTGAAACTCAAAAAAAATAATTAATGACTAAAATAGAAAATGCTTCAAGAACAAAAAAAAATATATCAATTCAGTTTTCTCTCTCACAAGCAGAATTAGGATTTTTCTTAATATTTCTCCATTATTCCCTATGTTTATTCCCTACGTGATGTCCATTAAAAAAATATGCTTGTGAAGGCCATCCATTCGTATTCATTAATGTTTTCGACGATCTTATTACTTGTTTTATATAGTAAAATAATGCTTTTCTTAGAATTAAAAAATGAATTTTTTTTTCTATTAAAACGATCATTTCAGACAGAATGGCGAGATTGAGCTGAATGGTTTGTAATTAAGAGTTGGTGTTTAAATAATTAACTGGAGACTTGTATATGTAAAGTTCCCCTATTCATCTCAGAAACCATTAGTTTCATGGTTGCGTGATCATTTAGAAAAAACGATGGGACCACATACTATAATAACTCGGAGATGAGTTCGAAAATTACATTTTCCTTTTTTTTTTTCGAGAGTGAAAGAGATAATTAACATTGTTTGATGGTGCGTACGTGTTATATAACTTCCTAATAGTTGTTTTTACACCCAGCTACTTACCCAACAAAAGAAAAACAACAAGAATTATAATCATTTAGTAGATGGTTCAGTAATAAGAGTTTAAGATTAAGGGATTTGTTTTTCTTGTGATCTCAAATTCGAATCCTGTGATTGCTAATATGATGACTACTAGATCCTTACATGGTCGTTAATTTCAGAACCCGTGAGATTAGTCGAGGCATGTGCGAACTAACCCGAATACCCACATTAATCCATGTTAATAAATAAATAAATAACAACAAGGATTATGATAATGTAAAATAATAGCAATTAGGGTTTTTTTTTTCAGGACAATAAGCAGTATCGTTTTCAATATGCATACACTTGCATCCAAAAATTAATAAACAACATTCCCCAGCAGAAGTTCAACGCAGCTTTCAGCATCAAAAAATAAAACTTCTGCCTTGTATATGCCATTGTGTCTTCTATACCCTTTCAAACCCGCATTAATTAGTACATGTCTTTTCTTTCTTTCTTTTCTCATCTGAGTTTTGATTCACATAAAGCTAAAAAAAGGCTTCAAAACGGCATGATGTGACCATATATGTAGACATATATATATATTATGGTCGGCAACTTGCTTTAAAATCGAAACCATACCTTATGAGCTGGTTAAATTAAATGAGATTTTAATAACAATTCAAACTTGCTAATCTAATTGCTTAAAACTTGATAAAAATATGAGTTTCAACACCGAAAAATCAACCAACCAATATGTATCCAGAAATAAATTGACTACAAATATTTATTCAGCTTGCCCCGATTGGCTAGCATCAAAGTCGGGTATGCATCCCCACTAGTACTGGAATATTAATGATGATTGAAATGGTGTGGAAAAAAGAATATTAATTAATGTGAAATGTTACGATTCAAATATTAACGCTTGACCTTTGCTTTTTTTTTTTAATTAATGATTTTTTATGGATTTTTCTCTAAATTTCTTTAATTTATATTTAAATTGGAACATCTTTTCTATTTTATTTTTCTTGGAAAACCTCTTTTAAATGATGATTATTTTTTTAGTTATGCATTTAAATTTGAAGATTTTTTCTAATTCATCTATAATTTTTTTTAATCTTTTATATAGATAAAATTTATTTTTTAAAATATTTTTTTATTTTTTAATAATATTTCTAATATATACATCCTTACATAATATATTTTTATTTAATTAATTTAATTTATATCTCTATGTCTATTATTCTTTCCTTAAACCATATAATTTAGCAATTTTGGGCGCAATTGTGTCATTTGTTTTTATTCCCCTTCTTTACCTTTTACTTGGCAAGGCATTTGACCCAATAATCTCTATTCGGAAGGGCTTTTAGACCAAAATAGCTACCTAGACACCTGGTTGGGCCTACCCCAACTGATATGACTGAACAGTGAGCTGTTTGGTCAATGCCAAATGGGTGTGACCGGACAACAAGCTGTCTTCTCTCGTTTTACTGGGTAGAGAACACTAAACGTGATCAAGGTTGGTAAAAATGTTTTTTTTAACATGATATGAAATATATAATTTAAACTCGATTTATAAACTCGAATCGTAAAATTATAAAATTAAAAATAAAATTTTTTAAACAATATAAATATTCAAACATATTAAAATACATAATTCAAATAAAAGTAAAATAAACAATACAAATATCCAAACATCTTAAAATACATAATTCAAATAAAAATTCATACATGTCCATAATATTTCAATAACTAAAAGTTAACACATCTAAAACAAACAGTATATAGATGTGTCGTGAAACTAAACACATTGTCATTGTCTTTGCCTCTCTCTTATTATTCCTAAAATAGTCATTAAAATCGCTCATTATTCCTCACATCGATGTTCAATTTATCAATCTTCATGATCGCCAAAAACCTCCGAAGTCCCAACCTCCACCAACGAACACATATTCAAGTCCAAAATAGCAAAGCAAAGCAGAGCTACAGGAGTACACAACAAAGAGACCGAACAAGCTAAAACATTTATCAAAGAGAAAAATAGCTAGTGGACTTTTTTTCCTTTTGCATGTGCGTGTGGATTAAATATGGCTTCTGATGCAGGATTACAAGGGGAATGCATTTATGGAGGCAGACTTTAGATGTTCAAACTTCAAACACTATACATAACATGGAAAAGAGACTGAGAGCAGCCTGTCATGCTTCTGATGCCAATGTTGATAACGTTGTGAAAGTAAGCATTTTTTTTCATTGTATTATCAATTATAAGCTACCAGGGCATTCAAGCTCAAAAGTTAAATTGTATTATCAATTGTATTATCAATTATCACCACCTATCCAGTAATACACAAAAAACCTAAATAAATTAAATACAAAAGGCATTCCAAACAGGTGCAACAATTGCCCTAAAGGTTGCAGTTTTTGGATTTACAGAATACCTGCAATCCTGGAAATTGAAATGCTTCATTGCTTTGTTGCTTCCTTGCTTCGCTGAAATCTACAACACCAAAGCAAGCAAGATCAAACAGAGCATAGACTCACACTTCACTTCATACCCAGATCAAACAGAGCATAAATTACTAGCAGCAGTGCAGACTGCAGCACCAGTGCACCACTATCCCTCCGAAAAAAATACCCAAAAACCATAAGCAAACCACTTAATTGTAGAATACCCAGAAGATAAACATAGATTCACAGCATGCCCAGATCATTTTTTTGTCTCTAATCACCACCATTAGACAGAAAAAAACAAAGCTTGGGATTGAGAATCAATTCTTACCTTCATCTCGCCAAAAACGCTCCAGATCGGGAGAAAGTGATTTCTTAATTTGCTAGGGAAAGGGGAAAGGGAAAAGGAGAAGGGAGTCAGGGACAGGGAGAGTGTGAGACAGGAAGGGGAATGATTGGATGAAGTCTGGACTCTGGAGTCAAGGAGAGTGTGAGAGTGAGATAGGGATGAAGTCATGGGGGGTGGTCGGGGACTCGGGTGGGAATTGGAAAAGAAAATAGATTAGTGCTTAGGGAGGGTCCCTGAGTCAAAATTTTTTGGATTTCTAATTTTCCATTCGGTGACCGTGACATTTTGGTTAACTTGTGAAAACGTAATGTTTTTAACGTTTTTTGCGAGTTTAAACTGGTTTTATGCGATTTTAATGATTTTCGAGTTTTGTTTCCGTTTCTACATGTTTTATGGGTTTTAACTTGTAAAATCATACGATTTTCGAGTTAAAACGCATTTTTAATAACAATGGACTTGACCAAAAAGAAGTTGTCTTGTCTCTCTGCCATTTTCATGTGTTGTCCTCACAGACAATGATCTTAACTTGATGACCAACCGAAGTTCCATAGGAAAAGTTCCCCAGACAATGCATTGATGCAAATGCACCTAATCAGAACATAAGCTTACTTACTATCAGATCAATGAAAGAGATACAGTAAATATGTTTTATGCCTTGTGTTTTTTTTATTTTAACTGTAAATATCCCAACCAGCTTATATATATCTCGACTAATCTTCTAAGACGTTGAAATTAACAATCATGTAAGTCTCTAGTGGTCCTGAAGTTTGTAACACTCGAATTGATAACTTCTGAGAAATAAATTCAAAACCTGACCAGTTGAGCTACACTCCTCATGAATTATGTCTTATACAGTACCTCTCCAGCAATTTTGACCTAAATTCCACTAGCTTATGCTTATTTAGAGCCATAATATCAAGAATGCTACATTTGGTCAAATTATCAATTTAAATGGAAGGTTTAAACGATACAAATTGGAGAGGTAAGTCAAGGTCCGAAGATCACTTGGAATTGCATTTGTAAGATCTCAAGTTTCCTAACAACAAATAATAAGCAAGCATAAGGTTTAAACGATACAAATCTTTTTTTTGTTTTTTTTTAAATTAGTTTAAGATGAATTAAATTTACTTGTACTGTAATCTTAATTTTATTCTTGATAATATTTTACCTAATTTTATTGCACGCAGGATAAATCATGGAAACTGTAGTTATTGTCAAATGAATTTTGTAAGTAATGAAATTGTTGATTTTTTTTTTAAAAAATTGTTTTTTACTCGAAAAATTAATATTTAATATTATTTAATAACATTATATAAATTAGAAGGATATCATATGATGATGTAGCATTTATGGAATTTGATCGCAATTCCAATTATGTTCTTGCTGGGTCCGACCCAATTAAAAAAAAATCAGTTTTTATTTTTATTTTAATTGTGTTTTATTCAAAAAATTAGAAGGAGATCACTTGATGACGTAACAAAAAATTCAGTTTTTATTATTGCGCGCTTAAGAAATCATGAAAAATATAGTATTTGTTGGATAAATTTCGTATGTGATGACATTGCATATAGTTTAATGGAATAATAAAAAATATTGATATCAATATTATTTATTTCATGATATAATAACAGTAGTTAAATCTACAATATTTAAATTAAAAATCATTAATATTAATATATATATTTTAATTATTTTATAACCTCAATTTGAAAAATATTTTTTTTAACCAAACATATTAAACTACTTTTTATTCAATCTCAATTTCAACCACAGTTTTAACCAAATATATATTTTTTCAAACTAATCTCAACTAAAAATACTTTTTATAAAATAATTTTTTTAAAACTACAATTACAACAATAATTTTAATACCAAATATATCCTTATAAGAGTTACCAATTGACTTGACCAAAAAAAAGTTGTCTTGTCTCTGCCAGTTTCATGTGTCGTCGTCGCAGACAATGATCTCAACCTGGCGATAGAAAATTTTTGAAACTGTAATGCTTTCTGTTTACAAATATATTAAAATAATATTTTTTTTATTTTTAAAATTAAAACATTAAATTAAATAATTTAAATGTATATATAAAAAATAAGTTCCAGCATTTATGCAAATGCACGTAATCAGAACATATATAAGCTTACTTGCTATCATAAAAATGAAAGAGATACAGTAAATGTGTTTGAGATTATAATTTAGAATAGAGTGCAGGTATTTTTACCACCAGATGGAGACGACAGGGTACCTCTCGAGCAATTTTGACCTAAATTCTCCAGTAGCTTATGTTATTTAGAGCCATAATATCAAGAATGCTACACCTTGATCAAATTATCAATTTAAATGGAATGTTTAAACGATACAAATTGGAGAGGAAAGTCAAGGTCCGAAGATCAGAAAGATTTAATTTCCAAGCATACAAATAGAAACTTTAGAGTCGGTAAAGAAACGTACAGGGCAGTAATGGTGCTCTTGAGGTAAGAGCAGTCAAATTTGATCAATATTGGTATCGGCGAACGTGGGAAACTACCCCATGGCTGCTCCTTTCCATTCATGAGCCTGCTCTGCTGATATTCTCCATTGTTGAAAGATTGAATTCAATGCTCTAGCTGCAAATCAAAACATTTACCGAAAGTTTTGACTTTTGTATATAAATGTGAGGTGGAGCAAAAGGGCTCATGGCGGCGCTTTTTTGTTCCGCCAGCTGAGGCACTTTTTTCTTTCATTCAAATTTCAATGGCATTCACTGAGGACTGGTTTTGAACCTAGACCCAGCTCAAATCAAACCAGGCCTTCCATTTTGTAAGTGTTCAGAAGAACTCAAATATTTAGTGATTTAATTTTGCATGAATGTTGAATCCTGGCTCTTCTTATGATGCAGAAGATCTCCTGCAATTGAATTGATTTATTGCATGCCTAGAAACACATGATTAGAAAATGCAAAAAAAAAAAAAAAAAAAAAAAACCCTTGTATAGCAAAGCCAATTATAGTGCCACTATTGTTTTTTAATGGGTTTAATGGCATTTTTCTAGTATTATGATAAGTCTATACCATCAATTTAATCAAGTTTTTTCCTTGACCTATTTGCGTTGTGACGCTTTAAAATCTGTACTATTAATCTAATCAATTGTGCCCTTGAACTATGTTTTTTCAACTATATGATACATATCATCGCATGCAAAATTTCATTGTTATTATAAACCCAACTAGAAGTTCAAAGATTCTGGAAAATTACTCTTATCCTTTGACAGTTTAGCTATTTTTTACTTTGTTTTTATTTTTAAAAAAATTATAATTTATAGTCAATTCAATTTTAAATTTTGAATGAAAAGATAAATCTACCCTTAAATATAATATAATACAAACACCCTTTATCTTCTTGCTTGCTAAACTGAATGAAAATCTCAAATTTTCATACCCAAATCTTCATGTACGATTTCTCTCACCCTCTCTTTTTAAAGATGATGATGAATCAAGTCAATCTTCAGCAAAACGCAACTACTTTTTGAGATGAGAGAAGTTTTGGTCTGATTCCAAGGGTTTTGTTGTTTGTCCCAAGCCTCCCAAGTGATAAAAAACAAAAATTACTTGCAAAATCAAGCATTTCTGAATTTTCTTTTTGAATGCGAACCAGGGAAGAAGAGGCAAAGTTGGCCAATTTGGAGGTTTTAGAGGTGGGTTTGAAAAAATGAAGGGTTAAGTTTAGTTGTGCCTTGTAATTCAACTGCTACCTGTTCTTGACAATTCTCTGCTCCAGAGCTACACTGCACTTGGACTTGCATTTTCTTACTTCTGCTCAAGGGGCTAAAACGCCATGCCCACACATTCACTTTCCTGAGTTTATAGCAGCATCTATCTACAAATAAAACCATTAGAAAGGTGTGTACGAGCAGTAGTTCAATAATTACAAATAACAAAATGCAAGAGTTTCAACAATCTTACCTAAAAGCCAAGAAGCTCCGTGTATCCATGGATATAAGATAGGATCTCTATCCATGTGAGGAGTTGTTGCAACAATGGTGGAGTGGCTGGTTCCTTGGCTGGAACGGTGGTGGTAGTTTCGATCTCTACCGTTAGTGTAAAATAATTGGTCACCCCCTTCCCAAATTGACTATTTAAACTCAATTTAATCTGGTTTTTTTTTTTTTTAGAGATCTGGATTTGGGCTAAGAAAGTGATGGCTAAAGTTTTTTTTATATTAATTTAATGAAAAGTTATGATATTTAATATAAGACTTTTTTAATTATTAATTGGGAATACAATGATGGTGTTATAAATAATTATATTTTTTTGTTGATTTTTTTTTATGTGACGTGAAATATTATTTATTTATAAATTTTAGGATATAAACTGTAATATTTTTAAAAATAAAAATAAATAAAAAATAACTAAATTATAGAAGGATAAAAGTAATTTTACCTTTTAAAAAAAAACTAGAAGTTGAAAATTATCCGATTATCAATTTTTCTCACCCGGTCATTAAGAGTTTTACTAAAACTCACTAAAGAGAGGGAATTTATCACTAAATAGTGCTAAAAAAAATCTTAATTAATTATCCAAATTATTTATAAATTTCTAATTAATTTTTTTCATCCAATCTATTGAAAAATTTTCAAGAAAAAACATCAAGGTTACTACAAAAATACATTATTTTTGTGGAAAAAAAGTACAATTCCAACAAAATCCATTAACATATTTGGTCAATGAATACTCTAAAACTTCAAAGACCCAAGAGATACATTCATTGTTAAGCACTTTTGATTAATTCTTTTCAAAGGGAAAACCTTAATTACCATTGATATCAAGGAACAACAAGATTTAACCATTTATTATGGATGGTTGTTTTATTGGATTCAATTAGACATTTGATGAATTAATGATGGGACTATTAGGGATGACAAACAAGATTATTAATAATTAAGGCAGTATTTAAATTTGCATAAATTACTTAAATTTCCTATATTAAATACTATCAAGGATTAAAACTATTATAATTTGCAAATTCACAAGTTTAAGCAAATAAACTATTAGGGTCATATGCAAATTGAAAGAGCATCGTCATGAAAAATCTTTCAAACAAGTAAAATCATTACTTACTAATCTAGTTAAGGATGTATCTCTTGCTCAATAAAAAAGGATAATAATAATGAAAAAATAGATAACATTATAATAAAAATAGAAAAAACAAACATATATAATCTAATACGAGGGAGAGAACGAGATTCTCCTTTATTAGGATCTGTATTAGGTTATGTAGCTATAATTTGATCATGTGATTAAACAATGTCAACCCAACTAGTGATATTGCAAATATTATAAAAAACAAAGACTACTAAAATTGATCATCTCTCTTTCTCTTTCTCTCTCTCTCTCACCCCCAAAATATGTCCTAAAGCCTTACTAACTTGCAATTAAATATTAGTAATGGCTTACTAATATATAGATATATGCTTTTATGTCTGATATATGATGAATTCAAAAGACTTTAAATATATCTAGGCCTTTCAATGACTGTTTAATGGACTTTTAAAAAAATAAATTTTTAACTTGGGTTCATGTACTCCTGCAAAACAAGTTTTATTTATAGAATAAGAGACCCTTTGATACTTAAGTTAGCAAAGTATAAAAACAAATATCATATATTGGAGGAGAAGAGAAAAATGCAAGAGAGTGTTTTGTTTAGGTAATTATGTATGGAGGTGTGCATTGTGATCTGTTATTCATTTGTGTTTTATATCTAGTGATCCTTAGATATTTATATGCATTGGACCATATGTATTTTAATTGTAGATCATAGGGTGGTAGACCTACTTGCAAGGTTAATCATAGAGAATATCTACTTTATCATGAATGACCATGCCATTAGCTTGTTAGGATGAATTGTTTATATAAGCATCCATCCTGTTAACTTGTAAAATAAAGCTTTCAGGTAGGTGTTATACTAATAACTTGTAAGACAAAGAATTTAGTTGGGCAGTTATGCATGGCTTAATGGTGGGGAAACCAGACATGAGACATGGTTCATCCATGCATATGATCTTCAGTGATGGACGGTAGTCAAACCATTATTCATTGGTTGGAGATTGGGCTTTAACTTATGTTTTGAGGTTTAGATTATTTGAACTTTTAGTTGAGTTTTGCTATTAGATTTGCTATTATTTTATTTTGGACTTTAGTTTAGTTTTTAGTGGGCCTTTGGCTAAATAGTTAAAAATGATCGATTTTAGTTTCAAAAGGTTTCATTTGATGAGAGTAGTTCGATTGTGGTTTTTTCCCCTATAAATATACCTAAAAAGTGATTAGGGGTTGTTTAGATTTATTTTCAGATGATTATTTTTTGTAGTGGTTTTGAGGTGTTTGAGTTTTTTTTGGTATTTTGGAGTGTTTTTAATAAAAATAAAATTTTTAAACCAAAATCCCTCCCCCTTCCTAATTTTTGACAACCATAGGGATGGTTGGTTTGTAGGCAGAAGCCTAATAGGTGGCAAGTTACTTGCCACTATAGACAATTTGTTATATAGTTTGAAAAAAAACGAATGATGTGTCATTGTTTTTGAAAAAACAAACATTAGGCCTAAGCACGCCTAGGCTTTTTTTTGAAGGCCATATGTCATGACCCAAATCCCGGGTTCATGACCAGCAACGCAGGAGCGGTGCTAGTGGGATAGCACACATATGCCAAGCCTTAAAATGTATATATCATAAACAAAATCTTATAAAATTTGCGTAGCATTTCATAAAGTTTCAAAATATTATATTATTCAAAACCAATAAAATCAAATATCACTTCAAAATAATTCATAATACTCATTACATTGTCAAAATCAAAACTTTAACTAAAACAGTGTAATAGTAGAGCATCTATGACATCAAAACAAAACTTAAAAGAAAAATCTCGCGAAATAAGAAAGTATACTGACCAAAACATAAGAAGCATGAATACTCAATAAAATCCACCTACTAATAGAAACTAAGATCCTGAATTATATTAAAAATGAGGGGTGAGTTCAATCAACTAAGTGAGATAATAACATATACTATACATTTTAGATATTAATAGTTTGTAAGTCGATTTATTTTGACACACACACACACACACACACACATACACACTAAACATATTATCATGATATAGTAGAATGCATGTCAGAGATCAGATGACACCCAAAGATGATCAGTGTGGAAGGATCGGTCACCACATGCTAATATCTCTCTCATTAACTAGGTATACGGAATACTATGTGCACATAGACTAACTACTCTACGTTAGTGTGGAGTTACTGACAAGTTCTATATTAAGATATAATAGAAATTCATACAATTATCAAAGCAATTTATATCATATAAAATTTAGTTTAACAGAATACGAGTGTAAATTCAATAATAGATGAGTACTAAAAAAATTAAAGCAACAAATATAAATATTCAAGAAATTAACTATTCATACTCATCATATAATCAACATACATATTTACTTATATTATATGCATATTAAATATTATTTCACTTACCTGAAAATATAGAAGTAAAAGGAATATCAGATGAAAGACATGAAAATCTTATTAAGGATCATTAAAAGCACATACAATGAATATACAAAATATACTAAAAAATAACTTAAAGCAACACAAATAAAAGACTCCAATACATAAAAGAAAACCATGTTTAGTCTCCTAATTTTAGGGACTAAAAAGATAATTTTTAGAAACCAGGGACCAAAACATAATTTTACTAGAATTAGGTGACCAAACTATAAATTTTAGAAATACATAACCATTCTGAAATTTCACCCATCATTCATCCTCAATTCTGTTTGGAATCTCAATTTACATTCTAGGGATCAAATTGTAATTTTTACAAAGTTTAGGGACTAAACTGTAAATATCTTAAATGGAGGGACTAAACAAAAAACTACACAAATCAATTATCAAACTGAGATTAATCATCCTTAACCTCATAATGATACTGCCTAGAATTCCAAAATACATTTCAGGGGTCAAATTATAATTTTTCAAAGTTTAGGGACTAAACTGTGATTTTCATAAATAAGGACCAAAATAAAATTTCATCATTTTCAACCTTAAAACCGTTATGTCCAGATTTTATAGAAAATTTTAAACAAATTTCTTAACCCATAACAAATCAGTTAACAAATTCTTATTTCTAACAACACATCCAAAATCAATCACTTAACTTTAAACCCATAATAATTATTAATCAGTCTTAACAACATAAACTTCAAATCTTTATAAACCTTAATCTCTTCTTTAATCCTTCCATAAACAAACCATAATCGAAAATAATATGAGAGAGAATCACTTACTTTATTTCACATTTCTTGAACAAAAAAACTCGAGATAAAAAATTAAAATCATTGGCTTGATAAGGGAAGGGTTACATCAGCCACAAAAACTAAAAGAGAGAAAAATAATTCTCTTTGAACTTTCTTTATATACCTAGGTTAATTTAAGTTGAGTTTGTGGTGATTTGGGCTTGGGTTTGGGATAAAAGTTTAGGTCTTACACAATGTATGTGGGGCTGGCCCATCAATGCCTGATCTCTTTTTTTATTTTGATTATTTAAAAAAAAAATTAAATTGGTACCCTCCTTATTTTTTATGCATTTTCTCACTTTGAATTAATTTTTTATTTAAATTTCACTTGTTTTTTAAAATGATTTTAAAATGTTTTGTAGTTGACAAATGATTTATATAGATTTTTATAATTTTTTTTAGATTTTTTAAATAAAAAATAATGGGGTAATGAATTTTTAGGCCACCCCCTATTTGTTCGCTACAAGGGTGGCTCGATTTAAACAGAATCTCAGTAGTCGACAAGTTCTTTTTTTTATTATTAACTTAGGGTGTTCGGGCCAGTTTACGCGCACCACAATTAATCTCTGGACCCACTGAACACCCTGCAAGCTCAATAGACATATAAAACACCGCGAAGATAACAAGTATATATACTAAAGCTCGAACCCAAATGACAAAAGCAAGGAAACCTTGTCTCTGCCGCTGGGCTACAAGCACTGGTGCAGTCGACAAGTTCTTTGCCAGCACGAGAGGTGCCCAATCATCTAGTTTTGTTTTTTGTTTTTTTTTTTTTTTCAAGAAAAGGGATAACAGGTCATTTGCTCTCGCGGGATAAAAAAAAAACCCAGTGTTGGCCTAGGCGTTTCTAGGCTTTCTTCTTATGGCTAGACATGTGGAGTAAACTCATCAATGTCTGAACCTTTTTTTTTTAACAAAAATTTAATCAATCCACTCCCTATTTTTTTGATGTATTATTACTTTGCATTATTTTTTTTTAAATTTCAATTAAAACCCATCTCTCTCTCTATCTTTTTTGTTTCATATTTAAAAAGTTACTTTTTATTATTTTGTATTTTTTAATGTTTAAAGAGATTGTTCTAATTTATCTTTTAAATCTTCTTTAGATTTGATATATATAAATAAATTATATTTTTATAATGTATTTACAAAAATAAAAATTATTCACCTAAGTGAAAAAACATAAAAATATATAAATTAAAAGGAAAAATCATAGTTAAATATTTGCATACTTATATGTCTTTGGATTTTAAGAGAGAAATCAACTTTCTATTTTAGGTTTTAAAAAGAATTGGCAACTTTCTCTCAAATTATTAGTTCACTAATTTTTTTTATTTAAATTCAAATTAATAATCTCTCTATCTCTATCTTATTTCTTAGATTTTATAGTTCATACTTTTTAAATGTTAGTTATTGTTTTTAATTTTTTATATTTTATAATATTTGAAAGAGATTTTTATTTTTTTTCTTTTACATTTGATATAAATACAATTTATTTGGATGAGAAATTTATAAAAATAAAAATCATTTGTTCTTGTTAATAAAAAAACTTCTAAGATAAAAAAAACACATGAATTAAAATAAATCAAGATTAAATATTTGCATATCCAACTATTTTTTGCTTTTACGAGAAATATTATCTTTTAATTTAAGTATTTAATTAATATTAACAATTCTTTTATATTTTATCAATTCACATATATATATATATATATATATATATATATATTCAAATGCCACGTATTTTATCTTTCGAGAGTTGCTTCCAAATACTTTTTTTTTTATCAGCTGAGCCTCCGTCTGTCAGACATGTTTGATCACCTGATGTAGCCATCGATGATTCATAATCTTCTTTTTATTTTTATTGTGGCTATTAATTAAACCCGTAATTCCAAAGTAGGATAATAGACCACCAATCTGGTGGTCCACTGGACCACCAATTTGGCAGCTCCAGCCCACCGCCAAAAGATCTCACCTTTTTTCTTTCTTCCTTTCGACAAAACCACGCCCTCAAAGATGCTTCTGCTATTTCTCACACATGATCAAATGCTCCACGAATAAGGGCTCCAATGACATGGATCTGCTGAACTGTCACTTGGGTGTTTAGGTGGCTGAACCGCATGGCAGATACTTTTCCACGTGTTCTTTGGGAATTTCCATGGAATATCAAAACAAAATGCCTTGAAATAGTTTTTAAACTTCAATATTTCACGCAAAGACATATAACTAGATAGATAATTAGATGTTTCAAACATCGAATCAACGAGTTGCGACTCGACAACATGTATTCTTTGAATATGATCGATGTTTTGTCATAATTTATTAAACCGGATGTTTCAAATATCCAATTTATGGCTGTTTTTAGCAATTTAGTAAAAGATGTTGCCTTTACTTTTTAACACTACCGCCTGTCAGAGGCACAAGGCCATGCACACAGCACATCCCTTCAGCCAATCTTCCACAATCCTCACGTGGTCGACTTGTGTCCAAATGAGTCCCCACCACTTTCTCTTCACTACTTCCTCCTCTATACATACATACACCACATCTCCTCCCCTCCACATTACTCTCAAGCACAATTAAAACCACCAACTTTTCTTTCTTTCCAGCACAAATCTTGCTCTTATTTCCTCCTTTGCTCCAAATTAAGAATCCTATGTCGAAGACCATTAATATTGCCTCTTGGAGCATTCGTCGCCATGCAGATGGAGATGATGGGTTTGATCATGCACCAGCAGCATGCCTTGAAGGTGATGGTGATGATGAAGATCGTGATTATGACTATGCTCCTGCAGCATCCATGGAGGGTGACGACGACGGCGGCGGCGGCTATGATTATGCTCCGGCTGCATAATTAATTATAGAGTTATACTGATCTGATAATCGGACAAGAATTTCGTAGCTTGCTCCATGCACTAATATTTGTATGGCTTAATGCACAAAGGTTTTTGTAGGTCATCGTGACTGCATTAATTAAAGCTCTTAATTATGGATTAAAGGCCTTTCCCCCCTTATTTTAACGGAAAGGCTCAATATTTTAGACTATAAAAGTAAGGTTATGTAACTCCCTCCATACCATTTCAAAGTTTAAACCTAAAACCTTTCTATGAATAATATGAAAAAGGTGGAGGACAACTCTTTGAGAGAGAGCTAGAATTAATCGATCCAAATATATAGGCTTTCTATGAATTGTCAATAGGGATGGATAGTAAATTAGAGAGTCATAGTTAATATGGCCAGTTAAGAATGCAATTAATATGATTTGGAAAACGATGCATTGATGAACTAGCATGTTGTAATAAATGGAATTTAAACTAGTTCCAATAGCAATATGATACGGTCACGTTTTGGGTGTATAAAAAAAAATTGTAAATAGAGGCTGCCAATGCCTTTGCTGTCAGAGGGAATGAGGTGCAAACAGATTATGAGGGTAATAACACTAGCTTTCTTTGATAAAAAAAAAAAAAAAACATTTTATGTGTTATTGTTGGAGGAAATAGAGATTTAAGGTTGCTGTGGGACCCATTTTGAATGCCATGTAGTGGTTGCTGTGGTCAAGGGCGGAGGCATGTATGGGATGGGATAGGGTGTGCTTTAGCTCACGTCAAAATTTTATTAATATTTTTATACTAGTTTTATATAAAGAAAATTTATAATTCTCAATTAATGTATTAAAAAATTCTGAAAATTTATTTGAAGTCTTTTAATATGATGCTTTAACTTGGGTTAAAGTTTCAGAATTTTTGGAGAATTTCTGAAATTTGATAAAAAAAATCACAATTTGACCACTTTTACGTTATTGAGTGTAATTTTTAATCTGACCATCAGATTGAGCTGAAATTTTACGAGAGATCTTAAAATATATTGAATAAAATCTGGTTTAAATTTTAGGATGAACAGAGTTTGGTAGTACTAACAAAAAAAACGTCAAATTAAAGCAAAATGACTAATTAAGGATAAAATGGTTGTTTGCCATTAAAAAATAAAACAAATCAGTTCTTCCTTACTTTTATATGTTTCCGACTGGGCAGAAGCAGAATAGAAAAAGAAAGAAAAGAAAAGGCGAGAGAGAAAGAGAGAAAAGTAAGGGAAACATATAAAAAAAATCCAAGGAAAAAAAATGAGAAAAGTGAGAGAATAACCTTGTAAACTTACAAAGTTTATATTATTTAGTTTTTCAGTCCCTAACTTTGAGAGAGGAGAGATAAAATCACTGCAAAATAATGATATAGAGAGAAAGTGGTCAATTATCAGGGTTTTGCCTATCAAAACGGCCAAGCTTGATGTCCAAGTATTCCATTTGATGAGAGAAACATGATAGTGGTGGTTTTTTTCTATACACATGCTAGAAAAGGTAGATTATGGTCCATCTAGATTTTTTAGATGTGTTGTTATTTAAATGATTTTAAGTTTTTTAGGGTTGTAAGGTGGTTTATGGAGGTTGTTATATTGTTTTTGAGGTGGTTTCAGGTAAAAGGATTTGAAAAAAAAAATTTGGATGTCCAAAAACTTGGACCGTGATTTTACGGTCACTGGAACCAAATGGCGACTTGTTGCCCACAAAAAAAAAAAAAACAAAGGAGTGAACAAAATTCAGGCACAAGCATAGGTTTCGAAGCGCCTAGGGTTTTGCTTCAAGCTAAGCGTATGGGCCTAGCCCATCTACTCCTGGCCTATTTTCTTTTTTTTTTGTTTTAAATTATTTTTATTTAAATATTGATTTATACCATCTTTCTTATTTTTTTAAAAAAGATTGATGTATTTTTTATTTTTACATAGTAATTGATCTTTTATATTTTTTTTAGTTGGATGACAAATTAAAAGATAAATTTTATTTCTTTTATATTTGTATCCTCTTATATTTTATATGAATTACTTTTATTTGTATGAACTTTTTTATAAAAATAAAAATCTTTTTTATTAGCAATAAAAAATAAATGGAGTCATCATCATTATTCGTATGAACAGTAATACTACTTTATCTTTTTAAGTTTTTTTTCATTTTTTGTCATATTATTTTTCTTTTTTGTCCTTTTTTTTATTTCTCTATAGATTGAACTCTTTTAAGTATAAATAGATGAGATTAAGTTTGAAATTGGAATAAAAAGAAAAGAAATGGAGTAGGCACCACTATTCATATGAATAAATGCTCCTCCATCGTTTTTATTTT
The DNA here is from genome assembly GCF_951802175.1 of Populus nigra. Classification (NCBI taxonomy): domain Eukaryota; kingdom Viridiplantae; phylum Streptophyta; class Magnoliopsida; order Malpighiales; family Salicaceae; genus Populus; species Populus nigra. The sequence continues at coordinate 6,813,822 of NC_084865.1, forward strand.
ATTTTATCATAGATCGAGGTCTGTTTGATGTGTTTTTCCTCTACACTTGTCGAAAAAATAGTTTAATGGGTTTCTTCATTAGTTTTTTATTTTATTTCCCCCTTTTTTTAGTCCGCTAATTTTTATTTCTCTTTCGATTGAACCCGTTTAGGTATAACTAGACAAGTTTAAGTTTAAAAATGGGATAGAAAAGACAAATAAAAGGTAGGGGAAAGAAATGTAAAAGGTAGAAAAAAACCATAATCAATCCTAAATTCACAATAATTTTCATTTTGGTCCATTTTTCAGTCTTTAATTTTGAGATAGTAGTTATAAACTCACTAGAAAGAGAAAGTGGTCAATTTAATGATTTCCCAATTAAAATAGTCAAGCTTAGTGTTTAAGGGCTCCATTTCATGAGAGGAGTGCGTTGTTGGTGGGTTTTTCCTCTACATTTGCCAAAAAAAAATATCGGAGTTCGTTTAGATATTTTAGATTAGTTTTTTTTGTGTAATTTTAGGGATTGTTTGGGTTATTAAATGGTTTATGGAGGTTATTATGGTGTTTTTGAAGTGATTTCATGTAAAAAAACAACATGAAAAATGAGTTTTGGGGGATCAAAAGCTTGAACTTTAATTTTTCAGTCACCAGATGTTACTAGAAATTGAATCAGCTAGCTTAGTTCACTTGCCATTACATATGATAGATCACCTACCACTATAGAGGACCCATCGCCTACTCTTAAAAAATAAAAACATGAGCGAAAAATGTGTCATCTATTCTTGGTGGAAGATTAAAAAAAAAATCTAGGCACAAGCATGGGCTTCGAAGCCCAAACATATCTAAGTTTTTGCTGCAAGCCATGCACGTGGATCTAGCCCATCAACACCTGACATATTTTCTTTCTTTTTCTGTTTTTTTTTCACTCTTTTGAGTTAGTTGTTTTTATTTAAATATTGATTTATACCATCTTTCTTATTTCTTAAAAAAAATGATGTGGTATTGTTTTGTACATAGTGATTGATCTTTTATTTTTTATTTTTAGTTGGATGATACCTTGAATAGATTAATTTTTTTTTTACATTTATATCCTCTTATATTTTATATGAATTAGTTTTATTTGTATAAAGTTTTTCTAAAGCTAAAAACCAATTTTTATTAGTAATAAAAAAAAACAAATGGAGTTAACATCATTATTTATATGAACAGTTCTATTGCCCCATCTATTATTTTTTTTGTTAATTTTTAGTCATATTGTTTTGTTTTTTGTCCTCTAATTTTTATTTCTCTTTCATTTGAACCCTTTTAAGTATAATTAGATGAGATTAAATTTGGAATTAGGCTTGAAAAACAACAAATAAAGTTAACATCACTATTTATATGGATAATGATGTTGCTCCATTTGTCTCTTTTTTTTCATTTCATTTTCTGTTATATTTTTTCCTACTTGTTCCTCTTGTTTTTATTTCTTTCTCAATTGAACCCTTTTAGGTCTAATTATATGAGATTAAGTTTAAAATTGGGGTTGAAAGACAAAAAAGAAGAAGTTAGGGGACAAAAATGTCAAAGGTAGAGAAAAACCATAGCCAATCCTAAATTCATGACAATTTTTATTTTGGTCCATCTTTCAGTCTTTGGCTTTGATAAAGGAGAGAGAAACTCATTGGGAAATAGTGTTAGAGAGAGAAAATGATGGATTGTCAGAATTTAACCAACCAAAATGGCCAAACTTAGTGTCCAAGGGTTCTATTCGATGAGACGAATTGGCGGTGATTTTTGCCTTACACATGACAAAAAAAAAATAGATCAGGGTCCATTTAGATTTTTTAGATTATATTTTTTTAAATTATTTTGGGGTTTATTTGGGTTATTATGTGGTTTATAGAGGTTGTTATGGCATTTTTGAGGTGGTTTTACGTAAAAACGACCTGAAAATCAGGTTTTTGCGTTCAAAAACTAGAACCCTAATTGTAACTGGTTTTTATTTTTGAGATGGTTTTAGGTAAAAACTGATTTTTTAGTTATCAAAGGTGACTGAAATTGATCCAGCAGGTGTGGGTAGCTTGCCATTATAGGAGACCTATCACCCTCACTAAGAAAAAAAAACAAGGGAACGACACATCATCCTCTCCTGATGGAAAAATTATATAAAAAAAAATCCATGTGCGGGCATTGGCTTTAAGGCACAGGTACACCCAAGTTTTCGCTACAAGTTATGCATATGGTCTTGGCCAGTCTACACTTGGCCTCTTATTTTTGTAGTAATTTACCCTTACTAGTTAAATATTTTTTAAAAAAAATATTGGTTTATACCCTTTTTCTTATTTCTTAAGAAATTTGATTTAGTTTAGTTTTTTACATAGTGATTGATCTTTTATATTTTTTTAGTTAGATGATACCTTTAAATTATTAATTTTATTTCTTTTAAATTTGTGTCCTCTTATATTTTATATGAATTATTTTTATTTGTAAGAAGTTTTTATAACACTGAAAACCATTTTTTTATTAGAAATAAAAATAAATAAATGGAGTCGACATCACTATTCATACGAGTGATGTTGCTCCATCTGTTATTGTTTTTATTTTCTGTCTTTTTTTGTCTTTTAATTTTTATTTCTCTTTAGATTGAACCTTTTTAAGTATAATTAGATGAGATTAAATTCAAAATTTGGATAAAACGACAACAAATGGAGTAGGCATAACTATTCATATGAACATTGATGTTATTCCATCTATTGTTTTTTCATTTTTTGCCATATTTTTCTCTTTTTTTTCCTTTGATTTTATTTATTTTTTATTGAACCATTTTAGGTCTAATTATATGAGATTAAGATTGAAATTGGGGTAGAAAGAGAAAAAAAAATAAAAGGCAGGGAATAGAAATCTAAAAGGTAGAGAACAGCCATGGAAAATCCTAAATTCACTAAAATTTTTGTTTTGGTCTATTTTTAAATCCTTAACTTTGAGAAATGAGAGAGAAACTTGCTGGAAAATGATGGTAGAGAGAAAGTGTTCATTATCATGATCTTGCAACCAAGATGGTTAAGCTTGATGTTCAAAGGTTCCATTCGATGAGAAAAGTGTAATGATGGTGTTTTTGCCTTTACAAATGCTATGAAAAGTAGATAGGGTATGTTTAGATTTTTTAGATTAGGTTGTTTTTTTTTAGTAATTTCAAGGGTTTTTTTAGATCATTAGGTGGTTTAAGGAGTTGCTATGGTGTTTATCAAGTGATTTAGGTAAAAGAGACTTGAAAATTGGTTTTTGGGGTTCGAAATCTTGGATAAATACTTTCATTATTATCTTATCATTAATGTATTGGTTCATTCTGAGCAAAATATTTTTTATTAACCAAACTCAAAGCCCAAACTCATGAGTGTTAGTTTAGGTTTAAAACTTTTGTTATCCAAAGGTTCTACAAGAACAATTTCTCATTTACTTTTAATTGATTTTTTTTTAAAAAAACATGATAATATTTTATGTTAAAGTATTCATGTTAAATTATAAAATCTAACATATTTTTAACCCAAAATGTGAGTGGACCTCACATTTAATTTTTCTTTAAAAAATGCATTTCATGTTTTATAAAGCCAAATCAACACTTTTAACTTGGAAGCAGAGATTGATTATTTTCAAATTATGAAAAACTTCTAAATATATCATATTTTAATTCCATGAATTTAGACCTATTAGTAGACTTTTGTTTATTTTATTCTTAAATATATGTCCCATAAATTCATTATAAGCGAGCAAATAATTTAATTAAATTAACAAAGTTTAAAAAATAAGGTCAAACTATCAATGATAATTATTTTTCTAATTAATAAAATTTATACTTACCAAATATTTTTGTCTTTTTTTTTCCTTTTATTTCTTCTAAGCTCAACTTCACCATCTTCTAAATAATTATTATTATTTGAAATAGTCTCAATTGTTCTTTTAAGTGAATGATTTTCTTGCACTTTTTTCAATGGAAACACATCTTTAAACAATGTAGCATTCCTTGACTCCATAATAATATTGTGATGAATATCCTCAATACTTGATTTGAGTATAAGAAATTGATATGCATAATTATTGTAAACATATCTAATAAATTCACAATCCATAATTTTAAGTTTTATCTTGACCTTTTCGGGATCAGGTACTACCATTATAGCAAGACACCCCCACTCTTTGCGATATTTATAGGATAATAGTCCATCTTTTCACAATTTATATGGTGTTCACTTTGTTGATCTTTGGATCACATATTAATATTTATATATTTTGATGATAACTATTCAATGAAAATGGACGAATGATATGCTTGGTTAAAATTAAGTTTAAACAGGTTTTATATAAAGATCAAATCAATAAGTATGAAGAATTAAATGAAGAAATCAATCAATAAGTCTAAGATGCAAAGTAAATGAAGACTTAGTTGTTAATGATTCATTTTAATGCAAATTATGTAAATCTTTATATCTTACCTGATAGTACAAATTAAATTGAATTCACATACTTCACATTGTAAGCATTATAGGATTAATATGCATTTAGTTGATTCAAGATTTATCAGACTTAAAACTGCTAATACTAGATTTTAAGTTGAATCAGTCGACTAATTGTTTATCAGGGATGAACCCTTGGGAATCTGCAAGAACCGACCAACCAATTAACTTGACCAATCTAAATTGGTCGAGCGTTTTATCTGTCAGAGGAGCACTAACAACTATATATATATTCAATTCATATGTTTTATTTTGCAATTAGACAAGCTATATATATGTTTCTAGAAAAAATAGTTATTTTATAGTCTTTTTAAGAGCAAAAACAACTTCAAATCATCAATCTTAAATCACACTCATATTTGTGCATTAAAACCTTTATATTATTGCACAATAGTATAAATTCTCACTTAAACACCTTTATATATTCTAAGTTTTATTGAGTAAGCTATAGAGATATAAACTTTAATTGAATTATCTACTCTTTGAGAGAGTGTTGTTACATTTTAAAAAAAAAATGTAACCTTTCAAGAGTTTGAATGAAAAGCTCTTAGTCGTTAATAAGGTATATAACCAAGGTGAAAAATTTTAATGAGGTGAAAAAGAGCTTGGTGAGGATTCATCAAGGATGTTGTAATTTTTGACTTGGATTAGCAAAGAATACAATACTTAAGATCGGTTTGGTGCTTGAGGTGTGGGTGTAGACTTGCCGAACCATGTTAAAAATCGAGTTTGTAATTTTTATCCTTATAATATTTACTTTAACCACTTTAATTATATTGTTGATTAATTGTGTTAATTATATTTAATGGAGTTAATTCCAATAATTATTATTATTAGTGAAACACTTCATTCAATCCCCCCAGGTGTTATTGTTGTCTTAATCCTAGAACAACACTATCTAGCTTCCTATGGGGTGCTTTGTTACATATATAATTGGCAGTCAAAATTACTCCCTCACACAAGTTTTGAGGTACTCCTGAACTTATCAACATTTCATTCATCATTTCTTTTAAAGTTCAATTCTTATGTTTTGCAATGTTATTTTATTAAAGTGAATAAGGAGCGGTAGTTTAATGGATAATATCATTTTAAAAACAGAATTCACCAAATAGTGTTTCGTATTCTCCACTTCTATCACTTCTTATTTCCTTTATTTTTTATCAAATTGATTTTAAACTTCATTCATGTAATGTTTCAACATTACAAAAGCCTCATCTTTGCTTCTAAACAAATAGGAATAATAATACATCATGCAATTATCTATAAAAGCAATGCAATACTTTTTTCTCACCTATAGTTTGCAAAAACTTTAAATCACCAATATCCAAGTGAATTAAATATAGAGGATCATTACTTCTTTCAATTGAATGGAAAGAAGTTTTTATGAAATTTTATTCTACAAAAACCTCACTTATAATTTTTTTCTCAAAAAACATAATAAGTAATAAATCAAGATTTATTAAAATAAATTTATAATTCACATGGCTTGATCACATGTCAATAAGACTCAAATAGGTGAGAATTATAATTATTATTATTAGTGAAGGTTATAACAGTAGTCATAACCCAATATTTTACCTTCTTTTTCATTGTTTTTGAAAAAATCCAAATTATAGCAAAAATGAACAAAAAATCTAAAAAATATATTTTTGATGTATTTGCGTCATTTTTGGCATTTTCAGTATCTTTTCAAAAGAATTAAAAATTCACAATTTTATTTTTGATGCATTCGGTTTTTAACACACTCATTTCAAAATTATTAATTAATTTTTCTCATTAAGTCAATGTTCATGTCGCCTTTTAAAAAAAATCAAAATAAAAAAGTATTTGAACAAGAGGATCAAATGAGCAAAAAAAAAAAAAAGGAAAATGAGAGACCAAAGTTTTTTGGTTGCCTGGGGACAAAGCATTTAGAAGAAAAATGACAAATTTGAAAGAGGTCATCACTAAGATACTCATCTCCTATGAACACTCTTTTTTTAGAAATTATAAATTTATCACTTTTAAGGACTAGCTTAAAACCATTTTTTTCTCAATAGAGATCCAAATATTCAGTTCATCTTATGTCAACAACATGAAGCATGTTTTTAAGGGTTAATAGTTTTTTGAAAATCACTTTTACAAAGATCCCAACACCTAGTACCTTGGAGGTTGATGAATTACTCATCTCTAAATGTTCACTATCCATTTCTTTGGGAGTGGAAAACATCCTTTTCTAGGTGTATACATGTTTATTTGGACGAGCGACAACCCATAACTAGATTTTTAATCAAGTTGACTTAAAAAACAATAATCAATATGTTCGTTTTCAAAACTTCATTAGCGAGGTAATCAATCTCATTGATATTTGCTTCAGTGGTCCTTTCCTTTCTTGGGTTACTTCGTTAAGCCTTATTTCTACAATATTTGGCTGCATTGTCTTGTTATAGATAAAACATTTACTATTTAAATGTTTCGGTAATATTTTTCCTTTTCTTAGCAAGTTTTGTCTTTTGTTCTTTATTATGTAAATTTGCCACTTGTTCCCTAAAGTTTGCCTTGGAGGCTATAACAAAAGAGTTAGCTCTTTTTATGTAGAACTTATTGTTCTCTTATACCAAAAGAATTATCATGTAGGCCATGGGGTGATTTAATAATTTAGCAAATCTAAATATTATTAAAATTTTTTGTTAAAACGTGCATTTCACGTATCATTGCACACGTGTGTCACTCATTCACCAAGCACTAGATTCCAAGATAGAATTTTCTCGACATCCCCTCCATATTTTTAAAGGTGTTAAAAAAAATCAGCTTATCTGTAATATTTGCATTATATAACTCGACCCAACTCATCAAATTCGTATAATATGGATATTACAAATGATAATTATCATAACTCAATTTTTTATTTTTATTTTTATTTTTATAAAATAGAAAGAAAATAAAATTGAAAATTGAAATGAATGAAGAAAAATAAAGATTTGGGTTAAGACAACACAAATTAGAAGTTTAAAGGGTTAATGAAGCTAGAATTATAATTTTGGAAGTTAATTTTGGTAGGAATTGGAAGAAGTGACAAGTTCGAGGACTTAATTAAATTTTGAATAGATTTAATTAATGATATTCGGAGTTTAATTGAAGAATTGATAAGTTTAGGGACTTAATTAAACTTGAAATTAGTTTAATTAATGAAATCTAGAGTTTAATTAAAAAATTAATAAGTTTGGAGACTTAATTAAACTTTGAATTAGTTAATTAATGAAAGCAGGGGCTTAATTGACATTCAGGGCTGATTAAGGATAAAAGTGATGAAATTAGAAACCAAGGGCCATCTTGTAAATGACGCTGAAATACAGGGGTCTAATTACAATTTACCCAAATTGAAATTTTCCGTTCCCACCCTGAAACGACGCTGTTTCAAAGGCACTATTCCTTCTTCTTCTTACTCTGGAAGGTGGGGACACCACCTGAAAAAGGGAAATTCTGCCACATAACCCCAACAAGGCAATGACATGAAGACCAAAGGCCGGGCTCCGTTTCAGCCGACGTCCCTCCCCCGCCACGAGATCCCTAGCAGGCCGCGGAAACCGCCACCAACAGTCCGGCATGGGCACGACTGTTGGTGCCCCAATCCGGCCGAAACACAATGTCCCCAGGCCTTATCATGGCCATGGGGAGATAAGCAGCAGGGAAGCCTATAAAAGGCGGAGGAAAAAGCAGGAAAAGAGGAGGGAGGGATTTTTTCTGACGAGAAACAGAACGAAAAAGAGAGGAAAAAAAGGGCAGAAAACAGGGGGAAGACACACAGAGAGGATAGAGAGACCGAGAGAGAGAAAAACCAAAAAAAAAGAGAGAGACAAGAAAGGAAACAAGAGGTCACATAGAAGAGGAACGAGGGGGAAGAGCAGAAGGAAAGCTCTCCAACGCTACGCCATCACCTTCAAGCGCGGCATCCGGTGCTTTGGTTTCCCTCTCTTCACAATTTAATTAACCAACGACTGTAGCAGGCGTGTGTGATTAAGTTCCCACACGCCTGCGCGAAAGACAACCCAATGGGTTGAACATGTAACCAGGCCGGGCTGACTAGATCCGGCCCAGCTTGTACCCCCACCCAAAAAAGAAAGTGAGCCAGGCCCAGCCAACCAGATTATATGTTTTGCAAAACACACTCTTATGTTTTATTCATATATTTTATTCCCTTTTCAGTATCAGAAAATTTCTAAAATATTCGGGGACCTATCTTGATTTATTTGTGAACCCCTCCAGCTTCATTTTATTTTTTTCCTTTTTTTTTGTTTTTTTTTATGCTATATGCTCAATTTCCAGACTATTACTGTTAAATGTAAATATATTGTGCAATGCTTTTTTTTTTCTAAAAAAACAAATAATAAAAAGTGTAAACAAAAAGAAAAAAGGTGTCAAAAATTTGTTTTTTCTTCATTAAAAATCCAAATTTTACGAATTTATTCACTGACGTTAGAGTTATGAATATCACACTTTTTAGGTTGTGCAATATTTACCAACATCAAAGTTAGAAATATTCATAGGTAAATGCTCACTGACACCATAGTCAAGAATATTATAGGAAGAATAAATCAAAGAGGAAAAATGTTTTTTTAGCAATTTTAAACAAAACCAGCAATGCAGTTTGCCTCATGTAAAACTATTAAAGGTTGATAACATCTTTCCTTTTGCTCAATCAGTTCTGTACCATAGAATATTTATTAATCAGTTAAGATTCTTATTGATCATAATATTAGGTGTTGATTCCTTGAACCAGACATTTTTTCTCAAAGAACGAGATGCCAGATAATCTGTCCTTTTCCAATCAAGAAATTTTAATTGGTCGTCGTGATGTCCCAGATGTGAAAATCGTAAATAAAAAAAACTATTAAATGGATATCAATAGTCAGGTGCAGGTTGAGTTTTTTTAAACTCTCTCAACTTAACCCTATCTATATAACCTAAAATAAGTAACCTGAGTTCTTGGTATAAATAATAATATCCCTTCTCTTTCTTAATTTTTCTCTTTCTTGTCTTCACACTCACAACTAACTCACACTCTCTTAATCTTTACCTTCTTTCTATTCTCCACTTTCACATAAATTATAATTGTTCATTTTGAAGTTTGATATGATGAAGTGATAATGCATTTTCTAATTCCAATCTTTTCTGTTTCGTAACCAATAGACAATAAGAAAACAAATAAAAATTTTAAAAATCTAGATTAAACTTTTATTTTTTAATCAAATAAAAAATAAAAAAACATTTTATAATCTCGTTCTGCTAAGTCTTGTTTTTGTCTTATATTCTAACATGATTTGTGTTTTGTGTGTGTGTGTGTGTTATATTTATATATTGTGATAGTTGTTTTCAATCTCATATCTCAGGTATATCTCAGGTTGCAAGATAGTCAAGTTAACTTAGGTTAACTCAAGAGTTTTTTTCCTAATATTTTTTTTATTGATTTCTTTTTGTTTCACCCTTAATTATTTTGTTTGCCTAAAAGTTTATCTTCATTGTCTTATTTAGTTTCTTTTGTATGGGTTATCTTGCCCTTTTAAGTTGGTTTCATGTTTAGCGTGTTGATTTAAGTTAATTTTTTTTTGTTCTTTTTAATTTTTTTCAATTCATCCTTTGCTTTGCTGGTAATTGAGTTATATATATTTTTAATTTTTATTTTATAAGATTATTTTAGTCTCATTTAATTTTTGTTTTATTTTTAAATAAGATTGTTGAGACATTTTAAAAATATTTATAGCATGCCTTTTCATGATATTGGAAAACACCTTTTTTTTTATCTATCATTCTTATTTATTTTTATTGTTGTTATCTTTTTATTTTATAATTATATTGTTAAATTAACTAAATTTATTGAATCTATTCAAATTGATAGCTTGATTTTTTTAATATTTTAAAAATAGAAAAATTCAAATCGGCTCGTTGGATAACTCGGGCATCTTTCTAATATATTCTTATTTGCAAGCTTTCTTTGTTTAATAGAGACAAGTTAGCAACGATAAGCAAACAATTGGTGGAATTCCAGGTCATGAATCTCGTTTGCCTTGTCATACAATTTTTGGTAACTGTAGTCTTTGCTTGCAAAAGACAAAGAGGAATGTGACTTGCATTGCACTAGTTATTCACGCCTGTGCTACGTTTTAGGTCTTTATTATTTTTTCATGAAAATATTTTGGCATCACAAGCATATTTTAGTCCTGACCAACTGAATAATTTGATTTTATTTAAATTATATTGAGAAAAAAGAGGTAATGATAGCAAGGTTTCACATAGATATATAAAAAAACTTATCAATGTGGAAAAATAAATAAATTAATATACTATCAACTTGAATTGAAGAGTGAAATTAAAAGCACAAAACTTTTATAAAAGAGTTAAGGCACTACCAGAAAAATTGGCGAATAGAAACAAAAACACCAACAAATTTTTTCTGTTAGTATTTCATGATGATATTTAACGACCGAATTTTTCCATCGTTTACTCCATCGGTAAACACTAACATAAATATGTCGTCAGTATATACTGAGGGAATTGCAGTCGAAATAGAAGGAAGAGAAAAACCAAACAGTGCAATGACGTGTATGATGCAGTTACTGATGAAATTACAATGAGATTCAAACAGGCAAATCATACAATAATGTGACATTGATATCGATAGAATAGCTAACGGAGTCACCATCGGTAAATTCATTGGTAATATTTAATATATGATCTAGCACTCAACCCTCCTCTCCCCCTCCCCCATTTTTACTTCTTCATTGTAAAATTTCCCTGCAACAAAACATCCACACCCCCACTAAATCTCAACACAACTCAACCTCCCATAATTTTTTCAGTCACAACAACACTTTATTTGTCATCATCTATGTTCTTATTGAAATTTTATTGAGGATTCTACATCTTAATTAAGCAAATGTACCATTTTTTGTTTGGTTGTTTACTTGTTTTATTGTTTTTTTCTCAAACAAAGTTGTTGTATGGATTTATGATTTGTACATATTATGGTTTGTATTAGATTTTATAAAATTGTATTTGTTTGTAAATTGTTGAAACTTATGTCGAATTACCGACTTAAGTATTTTGTGATGAAATAAATAACAGCTTGTTTAAGGGGCCCGTTTTATATTTTGTCAATTTCATTTTCGAGTTGTAATTTCCATAAATATATACAACTTTGTATCTCCGTAAATAATTGATAAAGAATTAAGAGAAGTATTAAAATAGATTGAATAATTTTGAGCTAAACGAATATTTTTGCAAAGTTATTTAGTTGACATAGTTAATTAAAATTGATGTATCGAGATTTACCCCAAAGATTACGCAGGATGAAATATTGTAATGGGGTTCAGGGTTATATTAATTACACAATATCTAATTCGAGAAATATTAGTGGAGACGGTATTAGGTGTCCATGTATAAGGTGTAAAAATAAAAAGTTTCTTGATTCAGATGTTGTAACGACGTATCTTCTATAAAAAAAGATCATGGAGAAATACATGTGTTGGTATGCACATGGAGAACCATTTATTCCCCACGAGACCATGGTAGAAAGGATGGTTGAGATTATTTATAGTGCTAGCAATGTGCATGGAGCTGTAGATAACAATAGTAATCCTTATATGACTATGGTCATGGATGCAATGAGAATGAATCAGGGTCATAACGTTAATGTCCAATCATAGATGAAGAACCTAATGCAGATGTGGCCAGGTTTTATAATCTTTAGAAAGATTTTGATGAACTATTATGGGATGGTTGCACAAATCATAATAAATTATCGATCGTTGCACAGTTGTTCACCATCAAGTCGGATCATGGATTGAGTAAGGTCGGTTATGATAAAATTATCGAACGAGCGAGAAACATTTTACCTAAAAGGAACAAGATGAAAGAGAACTTATATGCTACAAAGTACATGATGAAACCCCTTGGTCTAGGATACCAGAAAATTGACATGTGTCCAAACTTTTACAAGTTGTACTACCTTGAAAATATTACGTTGATCAAGTGTAGGATATGTAGGCATTCTCGTTATAACCCAGAACTGGCAGGGGAAGGACTCTTGTAACACTACTGAGCATATGACATGACACCAATCACATAATGCAGTGGATGGAGTGATGGTGCATCTTTCCGATGATGAAGCATGGAAACACTTTAACAGTGTGCATCCTTACTTTTCAGCAGAATTAAGGAACGTGTATCTTGGGTTATGTACAGACGGATTCAATCCATACGAGTCATTTGTTGCTCCTTATTCTTGTTGTCCGGTTATACTCAAGGTTTACAACTTGTCACCGGGTATGTGTATGAGGCTAGAGTTCATGTTTTTGTCTACGGTCATACTTGGTCTTGATAATCCAGGCTAGAATATAGATGTTTGTCTTCGACCATTGATTGATGAGTTGATGCAGTTGTGGTTATCTAGGTATAATTATCAAACCTAACCCGGGGGTTGACCCGCCAAGGGGTCGGGTCCTAGGTTTCACGGGTCAACCCGGATCAACCCGAAAAAATTAAAAAAATATTTAAAGTTTTAATATTTCATATGAAAAAATTAAGAAAAAATCCATGTGAATATAAGCTATACATAACTTTTTTCTTGTAAACATAGAGTATGTTTACTAAAGGATTTCAAATCCCACATTTAAAATATAACTTTTTTCTTGTGAACATAGAGTATATATATTAAAGGGCTTCAAATTCCATTTTGAAAAGATATTATATTATCATTTTAAGTTGAAGTATTTAAACCAAAATGTTTTTATCCCACATTGAAAAAACATAACTTTTTACTTGTGAACATAAGTATATATATTAAAGGGTTTCAAATCCCATATTGAAAAGATATTATATTATCATTTTAAGTTGAAGTATTTAAACAAAATTTTTTTTATCCCACATTGAAAAAACTTAACTTTTTTCTTGTGAACATAGAATATATATATGAAAAGGCTTCAAATCCTATATTGAAAAAATAATTTTTTTTCTTGGAAACATATAGTATATATACTAAAAGGTTTCAAATCCTACATTGAAAAAACATAACCTTTTTCTTGTGAACATAGAGTATATATGCGAAAGGGCTTCAAATCCCACAATGAAAAAATAATTTTTTTCATGGGAACATAGAATATATATACTAAAGGGTTTCAAATCCCACATGAAAAAATAAAATATTTTTCTAATATTTATATAGTGAACTTTAAAAAGTGTTAATAACCAACTAAAAAAATGAAAAAGAGGGGCATAGGAGAAAAATCATATTTGAAAAAAAAGGGTCTCGTCCGAGTTCACTCGGGTCATGAGTTGACCTGCCGGGTTGATCGGGTTTTGCTGGGTTGTTGCACAGACTATTCTTTTAACAAACTCAGATTGGTCCAGCCCCCAGGCCTATAAACCCCATGAAAAAAAATATAAATAAAGATTGCTTAAATTAAAATTAACTACATGAGAAATAAAAGTGAAGAAATTCATGCATATGGTTAAATAAAAAACAGGAATTCAAAAATTTTTGAATATAATTTCCAGGCGAAATAATTCGAGACATTATTATAAGCCCGGTAATGTTGAGGGTTGGATTTAATTGAAAAGAATAATACACTTAAAGAAAGTGGGGCTTAAATGCAAATAAGAGAAATCATAGAGTATAAATACTCTCTCCTCATCAAAAATCTGCAAGAACCATAAGGAGAGAAAATAAGGAATTTTATACCCATTCTTGAAAAATCAAGAGAGAAACACTAAAATTTTAAGAACTCATTCAAGATTAAGAGTTTATAGATGGGATAAACACTTGTGAACAAGGGATTAACAAGAAATTGAACAAGAAGAAAAGAAAGGAGGGAGTTGAAAATCTTCAACTAGTTGAAGATCAAAATCTTAATTCGTACCGGGTAAGGTGTTCTAAACATGATCTTAAAAATTCATTTCAAATTTGATAATGAATTGATGCCTTGATATTGAATCATAGGTTAGGGTTCTTAGACATGAATTGAGAAAAAGTATTTATTGTTAAAATTAAGTTAATTCATGTGTGTGGTATGTAGTTTATAAAAGTATTGTGTGAAGGGCAGAGGGAGGCAAATCTGGACAGACTTGTCTTCTAACTTTCGGTGAGATTTCGAGTAGGAGGATGAGGGAATTAGGATTGGATTCCTTCATAGAAATTGTAGATTTGGATGTTAGCTAACCAAGAAAACTAATCTTGCTCAATTTGGAGATGTAGAACTCCAGTTATGGGTTACCAACCGAGACTGAGTCGTAACTGATTCTATAGGGCAGTAGGACTGATGGGTTGATGAGCAATTTTGACTATCTTGGAGGAGGAATTGGGTTCTCCTTCCTTCAGAGAACTTGTAGCCTAGTGCCTTAACTTTCCCAACGAGATCAATCTCACTTAAAATAAAGTTCTAAAACTCTAGATATAGTTAAAAAAAATCTGATTAGTGTTCAAACAACAATGGTTGGACAACAACAGTTCAAACAACAACCGTTGGACAACAGCAGTTCAAAAAATAACGATTGGACAACAACAGTTCAAACAACAACGGTTAGACAGTAACCGTTGGACAATAACTGTTCAAACAGCAATGGTTGGACAACAATCATTGGCCAATAACAGTTCAATGTCTAGACAGTCGCAATTCAAAATTAGACAGTAACAGTATACTTTCATGTGAATATTATATGTAAGAATTTAAAAGAATTGAGTCATACGAATATTGGCACATTGAGATACTAACTTTGAAAATATACCTGATATATGCATGTTTGTTATTATGAGGAAATGAACATGTATAGAAAGTAACATATGAGTAATGAATGAATATGGATTATCTATAATATCGGCTTGAAGGAATCATAACCAAAAACTTTCTTATGAGGTCACGAGATAGGCGGAGCAGGTGCATGATTTTTCCCTCCTATTTGCACTTATACAATTTAAAATTCCTCTGGTGATTGCAATTACAATAAATATCGTGTTTAATGTAAATAAAGTCTAGTGTATTTATAAGATTAGCTTCGGCTAATGGCATCCGTGATAGGATTGTCGGGAGATGGATTACAAGATTAGCTTCGACTAATGACATCCTTCGGCTAATGGTATCCGTGATAGGATTGCTGGGAAATGATTACAAGATTAGCTTCGGCTAATGGTATCCGTGATATGATTGCCAGGAAATAGATTACAAGAATATACTTTGCAAGGTCACCCGGTTCATGCAAGTAAAAAAGAGTACTCAAATTAAGAATATTCAAATTAGTGTTAATTGAGTTTAAAAGATTTACAAGCAAAATATAAGTTGTCTGTTAGAATTCTCATGGATCCAATAGAAAATTAATACTTCATTCAGATACATTACATGAGCATATATATATATATATATATATATATATATATATATATATATATATATATATATATATTTCTTTTATCAACATAATGGTATGTTTATTTATGTAACAGGTCCATCAAATATCCAGGGAGATCATTAATTTAGGACTCCACTTTGTCAAGCTTTTGTAAATATTTAACTTAAATAAAAGAGAATTAACGTGTTTATGTAGTATGCTTTTGTGTAAACCTTGATGTATTTATAAAAGTTCAGCTTAGCATGTAGTACTTTAGTTATCTTGTAATTAACCCTTTTGAAAAGAACACTTATTATGTTGTAATGCTTTATTTGCATGTTAGTATTCCTTTTTCTTTAAAATTTTATGATATGATATGTGGGCTATGTTGATATTGAACTTATATATATATATATATATATATATATATATATATATATATATATATATATATATATATATATATATATTGTGTGGATTGTGTGAGGTGTTGAATTATGATGATTAATATAAGGTTTATGAGACCTTGTGATGATGGGTTGATTGAGTAAATTGATAGTGGTTGATAACTTGGGATGTCCTAAATACAAACGAAACTCTGCTGAATTTTTTGGTAGATTAAAAAAATTACCCTCAAACTAAGAGAATATGTTAGGATCTTTTAACATTGATCAAGTAGTATAGTCGGGTTCGTTATGAGGTTGACCCGCCAGGCCGATCCAGGTTTAATAACTGTGCATCTAGGGCTTTGACTTATGATGTATCGATGAAACAAAATTTTCTTATGAAAGCAAACTTTGATGTGGACTATCAATGATTTTTCAGGTTATAGAATGGTTTCTAGTTGGAGCACACGTGGAAAACTAGCATGTATATACTGCATGCATGGAAAATAACAAGGTATTCACACTAACAAACAACAGTAAAACATCTTTTTTTTACAGTCACTAACAGTTCTTGACAATGAATCACAGGTACCTAAAGAACAAAAAGGATTTCTTTGTTGGCAGAGTTAAAAAGGATGTTGAACAATTGTATGACATGATGTTAGAATACGGTAACAGTATGTTTGGTTTCCAATACGGTAAACACAAATTTCTTGGTTTTGGTTTGACCCATAATTGGGTAAAGCGAAGTATTTTTTGAGAGCTTCCTTATTGGAATACCAATATCTTCCTCCATAATCTTGACATCAGACACATATAAAAGAACGTGTTTGAGAACATTTTCAACACGGTTATGGATGTGAAGTGAAAGATAAGGACAACATCAAGGTTAGAATGGATATAATTTTGTTTTGTCACGGTCAAAATATGGAATTGGTTTATGTTGTGTCACGGATCGCACTGATAGACATGTTTTTAACATATCAAGGTTGGTTAATTTAGAGGATTGCAAATTGTATAGAATGAAGAGCCATGACTGCCACATGTTTACGCAAATACTCATTCCATTAGCTTATCGAGATTTATTTCCAAAAGGGATATGAGATGCATTCATGGAGATCAATCATTTCTTTAGAGATATATGCTCCAACAAGTTATAGACACAACACATTGAGAGGCTTGAAACGAATATCATCTAGATAGTATGCAAACTTAAGATGATATTCCCTCTATTATTTTTTGACTCGATGAAGAATATACCTATATATTTACCATTTGAGGTAAACGTTAGAGGCCTAGTCCAGTATAGATGGTTGTTTTCATTTAAGAAATTAGAAAATACACATGCAATGTAATTAAAAAATTATTTTAATTGTTTTCTATAATTGAAAACATTTATTTAATTCCATGCAAGTACTTGTTCAACCTTAAAAAAAATTTAAAACTAAAGAGCATGTTGAGGCTTTGATATGTGAGGCCTATATTGTTGAAGAGATCTATACATTTATTTCATGCTATTTCAAGCCTCAATTGAGAATAAGAATAAATTGCGTTCCAAGGTATGACAGTGGTGGTGAAGTGCCTTCGAGTGGGAACTTGTCAATATTCTCCAATCCTGGACGACCCGCGCCAAAAAATGCTATGAAGGGAAGATATTTATTTGAAATAGAATTCACACAAGCACATAATTATGTGTTATTTAACTACAATGAATTGAGACCTTTTATTCAGTAAGTATACTACAAATTTGTTATTAATGAACTATTTCTCTTTTGTAATATCATAAACTCATACATTGTTGAAAACCTCATAGCAACATCATTAATATTTACTGTCTAAAAACTCACAGGTGGCCAAATCCCAAATATTTCGATTACAAGATGAATAATTTTTCACGTGGTTCAGAACACATGTAAGTATTGCTTAATTATCATTATCCTTCGGGATACTTAATTTTAATACATATTTCTTATTCATTATTCATTATTGTACTTTATATACCGGGTTTATAAATTCAAAGGGAATATTGGTGTTACATTGTCTTTACTAAGTCTAGATCCTTAAAGAAAGGTGAATAATTATAACGAGTATTTTGTCAAAGGACACGTGTTTCATACTGAAGAATAGGAGTCGGGTAGAAAAACATATAACAATGGGGTTTGTACTAAGAGATCGACTTCTAATGAGTTTGAAGTTGACTATTATGAGAAATTATAAGAGGTAATTGAATTGCAATATCATAGCGAGCATAATAGAGTATTTTTATTCAAATGCTATTGGTATGACACGACTAACAAAGAAATCAGAGTAGATCTCCATCATGGTATGGTCAAAATTAATTCAAAAGCTAGACTCTGCAACGTCAACGATGTCTTTTTTTCACCAAGCAATGCCAACAAGTTTATTATACATACACCCTTTCTTTTAGAAAGGATCGTTTAAGAGTTGATTGATTATTCATATTGAAAACCAATCCCATGGGTCATGTTGAGGTTATTCAAGATGAGAACAATGAATCAAACATGGGAGATAATGTCTTTCAAGTTAGTGAGTTACTTGATCCATATTGGGTTGGTCCATCGATTGACTCAGAAGAAAATTTAATTTTTTGCGTTGCCAAGAATATTTTTGTTGAAAATGATGTTGAGAACTTGAATATTGTTCTAAGCTCCAGCGGCCAAGCACAAGTCGATGAAGATAATGATAACAATGAAATCAACATAAAAGATTGCGATGGAGCTGACGACGATTCATTTGAAGAAAAAAAAGACAATTCTGACTAACTATCAAAATACGAAAATGTAATGCCATAAACTATAATGTAATATTTATTGATGAAATTCTCTATAAAGAAGTATTTGCATGATGGATAGATAAGGAATATAGATACAATCTAGCGTCAGACATTGTTTCACACCGATGAAAATACTGACAGTTTGTTTATTACACACGGGTATAACGACGGTATGTTTCTGTCAGTATATTTTAGAGGCGAAGGGTTCTCCTTGGCATTATTTATGAAACAAATTACACACGGATATATCGATAGTCTATTTTTGTCGGTATATTCTAGAGGCGAAGGGAACGTACCCCTTCATATGTCGGTGATGACAATTAAAGTTTTCATATTGCCAACGAAATCTTTGATGGACTATGAATTACAACGTGCTAGCACTTAATGCCTTTACTGACTAAGTTGCAGGTTTCCCAACGAAATCACTGATGGACTGTGAACTCCAACACGCTGATAATTAATGCATTTCTAACTATTGACTATTTACTATTTTATTGACAGAATCACAGATGAAATGAAAAAATTCAGAGGGGTTTTACAGACAAAATCACCGACGGACTATTTAAAAATAATAATATTTAATATTTTATTAGTAATTCTGTCCATAAAACATAATATAAAAATAAAACGAGAGCATCAAAACATCATTTTTTTTTCTCTCAGCTAAATATTAGTTTTTTCTCAAATTCTCTCCTCACTAATCTACTATTACATTCTGTCTCTCAAACATCAAGGCTAGAAATTAAGCTTTCTTTCTCCCAACACAATCAAAAGGTGTATGTGGGTAAAATTTTTGAAGTATTTTCTTCTTTTTAAAAGTTTTTTTAACAATGTATTTTTTTTTTTGTATCACACCTAGTTCAACTCCGAAATTAAGCATGCCATTAAGATAAGAATTTTTCATTCCTTAGGCCTACATTTGTTTTTGTATTATTTTTTCTTTTTCTTTCTCTATTTTTGTTCAATTATTTGTTCTTTATAATTTTATGAAGTAATAGTTGTGTTGAATTTTAGTTGTTATTGCAATAATTTTTTATTGTTTTGTTGAATTTTAATTGTTATTTTCAAATTTGTTGTTCAATTTCAATTGAATATATAGGATTAAATTTAATTAAAAAAATTCTTGTAAATTTAGGATTAAAAATATTATCACGTAAAAAATGAAAATTTTCTATAAAATTAAATTATTCAAAATACATTAAGAATAGAATTGAAAATAAAAATTTTCAATTCAAGAAATGATAAAAAAGAGACTAGGAATAATCTGGGTTAATGTACCAAACTAGTGAACCGAGTCATGGATCCCATTGGATTTAATAATTTTTTATTTGTAATATTATTTTTTATACTTTTTTTTATATCAAACACCAATCTCTTTTTCTTAAAAAAATAGAAGTGATGTGTGAGATTGAAATAAAAAATAGCTCTAATTTTTTAAAAGTTTGATAACAAAAGGGGTTTTTTTATGTAAAAAAAAAAACCTTCAAAAACCAAACAAATAAATGATGAAATGATTTTTATTTTATTTTATGGGATTAAAAACACTTCAAATCAAGATTTGTTTTTTTTTAAAAAAACAAGTCATACTCTAAATTAAATAATATTTTATAAAAAAAACTTTATAATTTTTTTTATTTTCTTTAAAAAAAATGGAAAAAAGCCCCAAAGCTCGTGGGTTTAGTTTAGACGGTCCAGCTCTATTGGGTTTAAAAAAAACCTAGATTTGTGTGCATTATAGTCCAAGCCCACGTTCCTAGGTTAACTAATTGTTTTTTTTAAGAGGTGGAAAACTAAGTAATGCATTATTTGTTCCTCTCTCAAATTATGGTTGGAAAATCAGTAGAAGTGATTTTTGGCCCTAAAAACTTATTTTCAACACACTTTAGACAACTTTACAAACTCATCAATAACCTCAAAAAGCCATCCACAAACCCGACATAAACTCGAAACTAAAAGTCTTTTCGAGCTCATACATGTTTCTTAGATAATTTGAAGGGAAAAAAAAAGTACTTAAGTGGGATTCTTCTCACCAAATGGAACTCGTTGACACCAAAATTGATTATTTTTATGTTTAGATCTGGTGTCAACGATAATTTTCTCACTCTACCATTAAAATTCAATGATTTTCTTTCTCAATCTCTCAAATTAAAGATAGAAAAATAAAGTTTTGGAACAATTAGTCTAGAATTTTATGAAACAGATCGAAAAACAAAAACGGTTTAAAAAGTTGTTCAAATGGACAATTTGACTGCAAATAAACATAACTTTTTTATTTTATCATTGGGTCGGATTTAAATTCTACAAGTGGGTTCCTTATAGAAAACTAGACTTTGAGTTGACATACATGCATCGTGCCAAGCATATGATTCACTCATATTCACCAAATTCTTCTTCGAAGACCCTTAAAATTGCATTCAAAGTTTCAGCCAGTATTTTCAGGCTTTTTTCTTGTTATTTTGAATTTTAGCTTATTAATTTTTTGATTGGTTGTTTCCTAGTTATTGCGGATGTCTAGGGTATTTAAGTCTATCTTTTTAGATTTTATGGGACTTTTTGCTGAATAAATATTTTTTTACAACTTTGGTTATGTACTTTTATACAGTTTTCGGGTTTAAACTTGTGTTAAACTGAAATCCATAGACATAAACAGAATTTGATTTGAGATTACTATGAACTAATCGAGATAGCTACAATGATCAAATTAAAGAGCACTAGTTTAATAATTTCCCAGTGAAGATGAAAACAGACACTGACATGGTTAGTACCCATAGGTAACAACACCTCAGAAGGACAAATTGGAAATTAAAATGTAAAAGGTGTTCCCTAGTAACTTGCAAGGAAGGATTTCATGTAGTTTTCATGCATGACCTAACAACAATTTCGTTTTCAAAACGACAAGTAAGATGTGTATTGGTTTTGGACTTTTCGTGCTCAATTCCTCGTTAGAACCACAAGCTATAAAACAAGAAATAATTGGAAGACCTTTGAAAACTTCATAAGAATCCTAACCCCGGCTATACAATTTGAAAAATCCAGGATAAAAGAACTTGGCTTAGGATCCCAGTTCTAGAAGCTAATTAAAGAATGAGAGTATAATATTGCAAAAACATGAACTAAAAGGGAGAATTCTTTGCATCAACCAATTGAGTGAATATGCAATTCTCGGAGATTGTGGTTTGACTTTGTTTTTTTCTTAGTTTCAGAATATAAAATTCTGACCCAGCGAAGTTTAGTAATGTGCTAGCATGGACGGACTCAATTGAGAATAGCAATTGTTTCAATAATTAAGTTCATATTCTAGCTAGCCAAATTTATTTTTATTAGTTTGGTCCCCACGTTCTAGCTAAATTACCCTATTAATTATGGGGTTTATGGATAATTTCAGCCGATTCAACCAAACTTACTATTTGTTACGTTCATTATCATATTTTCTATCTAATATATTTCATATTTTATTGATGAGGCTAAGTACTTTCATGAAGGAACGTTCATTTTTATATATATATATATATCAAACTAAAGCATTTATGAAAAATCCGCTGCTTGCAATTTCACTAGGATATATATAAGCAAAACTACTCACTGTCCAACCAAACATCCAAGCTTGCACGGGTAATATTTTATTTATTGGGTCACCATCAAACCTAAATAAAATCAAATAATACAAAATATTGGAAGGAAATTTCAAAGTGAGCAATCAGCCAATCACATGGTTGCTGAATTCCCCCCCTGCTTGCTATTTAAGTCCAAAGAAGAAAAATGCTAGCCACCTTTAATACCTCTTACACCTACTTCACCAGCATTAATTTAATTCTTAATTATCATTCATTTACTTGACTCCTTACCCTCTTGTTGCTGGCACATGAACTCCTTTCTTGGCAAGCTGATATTAAGTAACATAAAAGATTCAATGCAGATCAAGTTGCTTCCCGTTCAAGCCTTCCCCAGGAAAGAGGGTCTCGTTTCAAGCACCAACATCTACTTATGTCTCCTTCCAAGACTTTATTTTGGATGATTTCGTGTTCAATATTGAAAGGGGCTCGTCTTGAAATGCGTACACATGAGCTTATGTTCATGCCTTGAAGAAACCAAAATTTAATTTATTCTACTATGTCTATAAGGGTTTTTTTTTTTTCCTTGATGGTTGTAATTTATATATCTCAGAAAACGACCATTGTTATACATTGACACTTTACTCAATATATAATGCTATTAAAAGTTTAAATGAATTTCTCAAATGAAATGCTATTATAACAATATGGAGTGGTCTTATCAACATTAAAAAAAATAAAAGAATTACTTGTCCATCATAGAAAACAGAATGTGGCCAAAAATCATTTGATTCAAAAGAAAATCCAACTCATGCATTGCTTATTACTGTAGCAAGACTATTTTTTTAATATTATTAATGTGGGTGTTCGGACCAGCTTGCGCGCAGTTCGACTAATTCCACGAGTCTTGAAGTTAACGACCATATAAGTTTTCAATTACCGTAAAATTTATGAGATTCGAACTGATAATCTCTAAGGAGCAAACTTAAAAGCTAACTAATTAAATTATATCTTTTATGATTAAAATTGTACCTCTCATGGTTAAGGTTGTATTGATTAATAATGTATTTGAAGATATTGGTTCAAAATTAAAATAGAAAAAGCAAGTAGATGAAAATTAAGAGAATTCATGGAAAGGGGAAAGATAAGTTATTCACGCTGTCTCATTTCTGTGCTTAGCGTGGAAGGCAACCATGACTGTTTTTATGGGCTCTGACATCGGCGAGCACTCTTGTTCATACCTATTGCCCAACCTGTGGAGCCCTGACCTGTAAATAAAATTTCAGACAAAAAAAAAAAAAGTAATAAAGTCGTAGTGTCCGCAGTCGACTTGTACGGACAAATTAATTTCTTAGCAATTATTATTTCCACTCGTTCAAACTTGGACCACTTAATTTTCCCTTTTATTTGACTAAATTTTTATATTCGAGCGGAAAGGTTGACAAGGATTCTGAGATTGATAATTAAGCAATACTGACTTTATCCCTCTCGAGAGAAAATTACAGCATGCTAAGTGCTTTCCATTGGCTAATCTTCAGGCTTCTGACAAATCATATTGCCAATAAACTCTGTTATTGCTTTTGGTTCCATGAAGCATCGAACTCTATCTACAAAATAAATAAGTATTACATTTAGGAAA
The DNA here is from genome assembly GCF_951802175.1 of Populus nigra. NCBI lineage: Eukaryota > Viridiplantae > Streptophyta > Magnoliopsida > Malpighiales > Salicaceae > Populus > Populus nigra. The sequence continues at coordinate 6,838,019 of NC_084865.1, forward strand.
ATGTGGAGCGAAGATATTTTTTACTTTTTTATTTGAGGTCATCAAAGTTTAAATTCAATGAATTTATCCATGTTTAATAAAAAAAACTTAAAGATAATTATTTTCAGTTTGGTTTGATTTTGATAAATAAAACTGGATAAAATTTTTTATTTTTTAAATTATTAATTAAATTATCTATTCAAACCGACATATTTCTTCCTTCTATCCTCAATTCTTCCTTTCTACCTTTGAATTTGAATTTCTTTTATAATTTTGAAGTTAAGGATTAAGATCTGAATTTTGCAATGACAAGAGTCGAAAATAGTGCCCAGAAAGACACAAACTAGTGGGATTCCATATCATATAATAAAACCTAATCTGTCTGTTCACACAACACGCATTTTCTTTCAGTTTTCTCAAGCTTTTTCCTAATGAATTGCCATTCTGTACGGCCAAAAGATTAAAAAAAAGCATGGAAAGAAACTGGTGGCTGGTGGGTCGGTGGCGTTTGGTCCCGCAGCACGATTGACTGTACGGGCATTATAGGCAGCTGACATACAAATTTCATGGCTCATAGGCATACCCTTGTTTAGGACCCTATACCCTCTGTTTTTTCCCTTAATCCACCATCATTTTGAGGTTAATTTTCTATTAAGCCCATCGAATGGGTGCCCTTGGAGTGCTAATTATGAAAATATCATTCATAGTTTCCTGTTTTCGGCAGTTTCATTCACTAACACTATTAATTAATCACCCGACAAGCAAAATCATCGAATGGACCGACCCAATGCCACTAACCAATGGTATCTGTTTAGGGTGAGTTCTTTGTGTATTCCTTCGGCTTTCTGAAACTATATCCTTATTTTAAAGGAATGAATTCATGACTAGCTAAGGTTGTAAATAATAGTTTTCTTTTTTTATTTAATGACAAAATTGTGCTCGAAATAGCTTGCACTTCAATTCATATTAAGTTTCTTCTTGAATTATTTTCAAAACTCCTTTTCGCATCCATCTATTTTGATTTTTCTATTATTTTTAGATTTATTTTGTACAGAGAGGTAATTTAAATTGAGAGATTTGAAAGAAATTAATTAATGTTTCTTAATATTTCAGATTTGAGAGAGATTTGGCTTAAAGTGCTTAAGACGTTAATGTCAAATGTTTTTCAATTGGGGTTTCATTGATAATTATAGGGTGTGTTTATGGATATTCACAAACAATTAAGTGATTCAAGGATTTGAGAGGCATAGATAGTTGATGGATTCAAATAAAATAATTTTAAAAAATCTTCTAAAATAGACTTAAAAAAATCCTCTAAAAAAAACTTTAAAAACACTAAAAAAGCATGGGCTCAAGTGCGGTAGCCCAAGCCCAACTCCTAAGAAACATGGACTCGAGTAAAGAGCCCGAGCCCACGCACCAAGAACAATGTATGGGCGTTTTGCAATGGATTTAGTGTACGTCGAGTGCACCACACTCACCATAAAATTTTTCTTGGACCCCGTGCAAGTCCCTCGGTATTTTATATTAATCCAATCGTATTATTTTGAGTAGAATACAACTCAAAATATCACAAAGATAAAATTACACTCAACCCCTCCTCTCTATAAAAGGACAAGATTCATGAGCTATAAATATACTATAAATCCTTCAAGTCAAAGCTTCACAATCTCTTCATTTTTAATATTTTTAGCATAAATAGTTTCAAAGTTTATGTCTCTAAAATATAATTGTATTTTCTCTCTCTACAAAGTTATTTACTTTACCATTGAAGAGTTCTCACGTTCATCAAAGGGGACCTTTTGTAGGTACCAGCTACTAATTACCTAGCTTACCAGGCATCACCTGTTACTACCATAATTACTGATCACTTAGCTTATAAGACATCACCTGCTACCAGTTACCAACCCTCTTGGATTTTCATATCAAGTTGCCAAATACCTTAACTATAGAGAATGAATCAGATTGCTTGAACTAATAGATTAACCAATTATCCAACACATCAGCCTTATTCTTAAGCATCTTAGAATTTGGAACTCATCAATTGGCACCGTCCATGGAAAACAAATAAAAAACCATTAGTTTCTAAAACTTGTTTTTGACATTTCCATGTCATTCCATGGAACATAACTAAAACACTTATTGGTAGACACAAGACAAATCTATTTGTTATCATTAACACTTCTACTTAGCTAGACCTTTAACAACTCATATGTCACGTACAACTCCTTACCTAAACCATGTTGGCAACCAAAATCAAAATCAGACCTTATCACCCCAACAAGTCTTGGCAACTATGGTAACACACATGACTCCACCACTATCGCTATCGGCCTCTCCCCGCACCTATAGCTCGTTGCATTTCCCATAAAAGCTTTGGTAGAATGACTTCCAAGAGAGTATTTTGCCTTTATATTCGTTAAATCCCTTTAGAGGTTGTTCACGCCATTGTGATACCCATGCACATAGTTGGTATTCTAGACACGCTCCTGTAATTACTGTCAAATGGACCTCAATTACCAACCTCGTTGTTTCACGCCAAACATTCTCTAGGTTATGTTGAAGGACCTCTAACTAATTTATCAGGGGTTGATCTTGGATCCCCCAGTCTCTAGTGCAGTTTTGAATTAACACATTTTCTAGGTGATGCCAAAGGACCTCTCACCAATTTGCCAGGGGTTGATCTCAGATCCCTCACTCTCCAATGCAGTCTCAAACTAACATATTCTTCAGGTGATGCCAAAAGACCTCTCATCAATTCACCAGGGGTTGATCTTAAATCCCCCACTCTCCAATGTAGTATCGGACTGACACATTCTTTAGTTGATGTCTAAAGGCCTTTCACCGATTAGCAAGGGGTTGACTTGAGATCCCCTATTTTCCAGGTGATGCCTAAGGGCCTCTCACCAATTTGTTAGGGGTTGATCTGGGATTCCCAGTCTCCAAGTGATGCCTAGAGGTCTCTTACCAATTCACCAAAAGTTGATCTTGGATTTCCCACCTCTACAATACAGTCTTAAACTAGCATCACTCTAGTCGGTGATGACAATTAAAGTTTTCATATTGCCAACGAAATCTTTGATGGACTATGAATTACAACGTGCTAGCACTTAATGCCTTTACTGACTAAGTTGCAGGTTTCCCAACGAAATCACTGATGGACTGTGAACTCCAACACGCTGATAATTAATGCATTTCTAACTATTGACTATTTACTATTTTATTGACAGAATCACAGATGAAATGAAAAAATTCAGAGGGGTTTTACAGACAAAATCACCGACGGACTATTTAAAAATAATAATATTTAATATTTTATTAGTAATTCTGTCCATAAAACATAATATAAAAATAAAACGAGAGCATCAAAACATCATTTTTTTTTCTCTCGGCTAAATATTAGTTTTTTCTCAAATTCTCTCCTCACTAATCTACTATTACATTCTGTCTCTCAAACATCAAGGCTAGAAATTAAGCTTTCTTTCTCCCAACACAATCAAAAGGTGTATGTGGGTAAAATTTTTGAAGTATTTTCTTCTTTTTAAAAGTTTTTTTAACAATGTATTTTTTTTTTGTATCACACCTAGTTCAACTCCGAAATTAAGCATGCCATTAAGATAAGAATTTTTCATTCCTTAGGCCTACATTTGTTTTTGTATTATTTTTTCTTTTTCTTTCTCTATTTTTGTTCAATTATTTGTTCTTTATAATTTTATGAAGTAATAGTTGTGTTCACACAACACGCATTTTCTTTCAGTTTTCTCAAGCTTTTTCCTAATGAATTGCCATTCTGTACGGCCAAAAGATTAAAAAAAAGCATGGAAAGAAGCTGGTGGCTGGTGGGTCGGTGGCGTTTAGTCCCGCAGCACGATTGACTGTACGGGCATTATAGGCAGCTGACATACAAATTTCATGGCTCATAGGCATACCCTTGTTTAGGACCCTATACCCTCTGTTCTTTCCCTTAATCCACCATCATTTTGAGGTTAATTTTCTATTAAGCCCATCGAATGGGTGCCCTTGGAGTGCTAATTATGAAAATATCATTCATAGTTTCCTGTTTTCGGCAGTTTCATTCACTAACACTATTAATTAATCACCCGACAAGCAAAATCATCGAATGGACCGACCCAATGCCACTAACCAATGGTATCTGTTTAGGGTGAGTTCTTTGTGTATTCCTTCGGCTTTCTGAAACTATATCCTTATTTTAAAGGAATGAATTCATGACTAGCTAAGGTTGTAAATAATAGTTTTCTTTTTTTATTTAATGACAAAATTGTGCTCGAAATAGCTTGCACTTCAATTCATATTAAGTTTCTTCTTGAATTATTTTCAAAACTCCTTTTCGCATCCATCTATTTTGATTTTTCTATTATTTTTAGATTTATTTTGTACAGAGAGAGAGGTAATTTAAATTGAGAGATTTGAAAGAAATTAATTAATGTTTCTTTATATTTAAGATTTGGGAGAGATTTGGCTTAAAGTGCGTAGGACGTTAATGTCAAATGTTTTTCAATTGGGGTTTCATTGATAATTACAGGGTGTGTTTATGGATATTCACAAACAATTAAGTGATTCAAGGATTTGAGAGTTACTAGATAATTGATAAATTCAAATAAAATAATTTTAAAAAATCTTCTAAAATAAACTTAAAGAAATCCTCTAAAAAAAACCCTCTAAAAACACTAATGGAACATGGGCTTGAGTGCGGTAGCCCAAGCCCAACTCGTAAGGAACATGAACTCGAGTAAAGAGCCTGAGCCTACGCACTAAGAACAATGCATGGGCGCTTTGCAATGCATTCAGCATACGCCGAGTGCACCACACTCACCATAGAATTTTTCTTGGACCCCATGCAAGTCTTTCAGTATTTGATATGAACTCAATGTTTAGGGTGAGTTCTTTGTGTATTCCTTCGGCTTTCTGAAACTATATCCTTATTTTAAAGGAATGAATTCATGACTAGCTAAGGTTGTAAATAATAGTTTTCTTTTTTTATTTAATGACAAAATTGTGCTCGAAATAGCTTGCACTTCAATTCATATTAAGTTTCTTCTTGAATTATTTTCAAAACTCCTTTTTCACATCCATCTATTTTGATTTTTCTATTATTTTTAGATTTATTTTGTACAGAGAGAGAGGTAATTTAAATTGAGAGATTTGAAAGAAATTAATTAATGTTTCTTAATATTTCAGATTTGGGAGAGATTTGGCTTAAAGTGCTTAGGACGTTAATGTCAAATGTTTTTCAATTGGGGTTTCATTGATAATTATAGGGTGTGTTTATGGATATTCACAAACAATTAAGTGATTCAAGGATTTGAGAGCCATAGATAGTCCATGGATTCAAATAAAATAAATTTAAAAAATCTTCTAAAATAGACTTAAAGAAATCCTCTAAAAAAAACTCTAAAAACACTAAAAGAGCATGGGCTCGAGTGCGGTAGCCCAAGCCCAGCTCCTAAGGAACATGGACTCGAGTAAAGAGCCCGAGCCCACGCACCAAGAACAATGCATGGGTGTTTTGCAATGGATTTAGCGTACGCCGAGTGCACCACACTCACCACAAAATTTTTCTTGGACCCCATGCAAGTCCCTCAGTATTTTATATTAATCCAATCGTATTATTTTGAGTAGAATACAACTCAAAATATCACAAAGATAAAATTATACTCAACCCCTCCTCTCTATAAAAGGACAAGATTCATGAGCTATAAATATACTATAAATTCTTCAAGTCAAAGTTTCACAATCTCTTCATTTTTAATATTTTTAGCATAAATAGTTTCAAAGTTTATGTCTCTAAAATATAATTGTACTTTCTCTCTCAACAAAGTTATTGACTTTACCATTGAAGAGTTCTCACGTCCATCAAAGGGGACCTTTTGTAGGTACCAGCTACTAATTACCTAGCTTACCAGGCATCACTTGTTACTACCATAATTACTGATCACTTGGCTTATAAGACATTACCTGCTACCAGTTACCAACCCTCTTGGATTTTCATATCAAGTTGCCAAATACTTTAACTATAGAGAATGAATCAGATTGCTTGAACTAAGAGATTAACCAATTATCCAACTCATCAGCCTTATTCTTAAGCATCTTAGAATTTGGGACTCATCAATTGGCACTGTCCATGGAAAACAAATAAAAAACCATCAGTTTCTAAAACTTGTTTTTGACATTTCCATGGAACATAACTAAAACACTTATTGGTAGACACAAGACAAATCTATTTGTTATCATTAACACTTCTACCTAGCTAGACCTTCAACAACTCATATGTCAGGTGCAACTCCTTACCTAAACCATGTTGGCAACCAAAATCAAAATCAGACCTTGTCACCCCAACAAGTCTTGGCAACTATGGTAACACACATGACCCCACCACTATTGCTATCGGCCTCTCCCAGCACCTATAGCTCGTTGCACTTCCCATAAGAGCTTTGGTAGAATGACCTCCAAGAGAGTATTTTGCCTTTATATTCGTTAAATCCCTTTAGAGGTTGTTCACGCCATTGTGATACCCATGCACATAGTTGGTATTCTAGACACGCTCCTGCAATTACTGTCAAATGGACCTCAATTACCAACCTCGTTGTTTCACGCCAAACATTCTCTAGGTGATGTTGAAGGACCTCTCACTAATTTATCAGGGGTTGATCTTGGATCCCCCAGTCTCTAATGCAGTTTCGAACTAACATATTTTCTTGGTGACGCCAAAAGACCTCTCACCAATTCGCCAGGGGTTGATCTCAGATCCCTCACTCTCCAATGTAGTCTTAAACTGACATATTCTTCAGGTGATGCCAAAGGGCCTCTCACCAATTCACCAGGGGTTGATCTCAGATCCCTCACTCTCTAGTATAGTCTCGAACTGAGATATTTTTCATGTGATGTCAAAGGGTCTCTCACCAATTTGCCAAGAGTTGATCTTAAATCCCCCACTCTCCAATGTAGTATCGGACTGACACATTCTTTAGTTGATGTCTAAAGGCCTTTCACCAATTAGCAAGGGGTTGACTTGAGATCCTCTATTTTCCAGGTGATGCTTAAGGGCCTCTCACCAATTTGTTAGGGGTTGATCTGGGATTCCTAGTCTCCAAGTGATGCTTAGAGGTCTCTTACCAATTCACCAAAAGTTGATATTGGATCTCCCACCTCTACAATACAGTCTTAAACTAGGATCACTCTCTAGTGAGGGGATCTTATATCTTATATCATCCTAGAGATGTCATATATCTCTCACACACCATTGACCATCTTCAGTAAGGGGCTTCCAAGCCCCCACACAATCACAAAGGAGGTTATAGACCTTCAAGGGGCTTCCAAGCCCCCACGTCATCATCAAGGCGGCTACATACCTCCCACTTTTTAATGAGATCTTTTTTAAATTAAGGGCTTTCATGCCTCATGCCTTATGTCATCTAGAAAAGTCACATACCTCTCACACTCTAGTGCGACTACTCTTCAAGGGATGGACTTGGTTTTTTTAGTGCAATAAAACCACCTTCCATGAATTTGTCCCCTTCACTATTTAATTTTTTTTTTAAGTATGGGTATCATCAGGGGTCACTATTCATGGGTTTCCGCCACCATCCTTGGGTTCCCCTCAGCTCTTTAAAAAAAAAATTAAAGTATAGGTTTCGCCCTCTATGGATTTCTACTGACCACTTAAAAGTTTTTCTAAGTATGAAGTCTTTTATATCTCACCTCACCTTCTTAAAACATTTTCTAAGTATGGGTTCCTTCATGGTTCCCCTCTATATACTTATAAATTTGTTTAAGCATGGTGCACATCCCTACACATGTGCTCTCTAGTTTATTACCTAGGGTTTCAACCCCTCTTTTCATATGAAGAAAATTTGACAAATTATCGTGGTAACCGAGTATTCTTATAAGTCTTTACGGATTAATACCACAAAGACTTGGGGGTTACTAATGGATCCAAATAAAATAGACAAAAAAGTCCCCCAAAATAGACCTAAAAATATCCTCTAAAAGATAAAAAAAAGCCCAAAAAACACCCAAAACACATAAGCTCAAATAAGGAGCCCAAGCCTACACACTAGAAACATGGGCTCGGGCAAGTAGCCTGAGCCTATGCTCCCTGTATGGGCGCATGGACACCTAGTGCATGGACATACGCCTATACATGATGTATGCCCAGTTAGTGCTGGCTATACACCCCAGCACCCTCATGTGCTCGAGCTGCCGTGCTTGAGCCTAGTGAATTTGGGTCTAGGCAACGCGTTCAGACCCACCACCTCTAATGGGCTCGGGCACCTTACCCGAGCTCAACACTCGCCATGGAATTTTTCCCGAATCGCACATGGGTCCCTCGGTATTTTATATTGATTCAATACATATTATTTTGAGTTACTAACTTTATCATCGGAGAGTTCCAAAGTCCATCAACAAAGACCTTTTGCAGGTACCAGCTACCAATTACCTGACTTACCAAGCCTTGCCTGCTACTACAACAGCTACCGATCATCTAACTTACCAGATATCACATGCTATCGGTTATCAAGCCTCTAGGTTTTTCATATGAAGTCACTAGATAGCTTGACTATGGAAAATAGATCATATTATTTAACCTAAGAGATTAGTTAATTATCTAATATATTAGTCTTATTTCTAAACATTTTAAATTTTATTACTCATCAACAATAACGCAAACAAATTAAGCTTAACCATTGTATATTTTGGTAATTTTTTTAAGAAGTAAAATTTGACTTTCAATCACCGTAATGTTTCTCTTTATACCTCTATTGTATCGTGTAATTTCAGCCGTACTGGACCTTTTAAGAAATCTAACAGGGAAAAGAAAATAAAAACCAAACTATTCAAGTATATATGCAGTACATTGGGAGGATCTTTAGTTTCGTAAATGAATTTCTTTCAGGACACTTATAAGATTAAAAAAAAAAGAAGGAACGACTTAATTCCTCTGTGGATGGAACTTAAATTATTGGTCGGCATGGGATTTTACAATTCTCTCAGCTGGAAAACTCGTTTCCTTAATTCCCCATAAAAATTGGATCTGTTAATTGATGAAAGATTATTATAAATAATTAATAAAATGGAATCCAGAAAAATAGGTTATGGAAACAGCGACGAGATTCTACATGGAATGTGTAAATGTTTATGCTAAGACTTAAGGATCATGACGCGTTGTTTTGCAAGGAAATTAAGATTTAAGTTGCTTTCATGCTTGACCTAACCATATAATAATAATAATAATAATCATAATTCTTTTAAAATAATAAACTTCTCTTGATCATTGATTAACAAATAAAAAAAGAAAAAGAAATTGTTGGGTTCTGCTGGGTGTACTTTCTTCGCATTTTGATCATTGATCGGATGGTCTAGATTAATAAATCAGGTGGTGACCCCTTCAACACTCAATTTGACAGCTGTAGGAGCAATCCTATGTGATTGAGTAACACAGCTATACCGTACGCGGTTTCCTTTCACTTGTGGTGTCATGGTGTGAACCCACAACCTAAAAGCCTTTTATCTATATATATATATATATATTAGTGGTGTTGTCCTCTTAATCGAATATTCTTGTAAAATATATAAATATAATTTTATTAATAATCATTATATGGATTAGTTGGATAATCAAAAAGTTTTGGATATATTATTATTAACTATAGACTAAAAAAAAACAAGTTTCATGTGATCTTCACGTTCATTTTAATATCAAATAATTTTTTCGCTGGTAATATAATGAGATATATATTCTTCTTTTATTAATAAACATTTCGATGGCCAATGGTTATATGATATGTAAGAGATGGATGATTAGCCAATTTTATTGTTGCGGATTGTTTTTACATTTGATTCACATATAATTAAATGAATTGTTCGAAAAACAAGATTTTAAAGTAATTGAATAATATGATTCTAATGTCAGTAATTTTTTTAATCTAATTTTCGGTTTCATGTTAAAAAACCACCAGAAAAATTGATCTACACGGAAGGAATATTATATAGGCGTAAAAGATATGTTTTTGTAAGTACAAATTGTTAAATAATATATTTATGTTGCTTTATCTATTAAGGGTATAATAGTATTTTTAACTTAATTTATATATAAACTTTTTGTATTTAGGTTAAATAAAATACTTTTTTAGACAAATCAATTGAGAAGAATTCTAGTCTCCTTCTCTTTCATGTTTGTATTTATTTTTGTGTTAATTGAATTGTTTTAACATGGTATCAGAGTTGGTTTTATGAAACGAGACTTAATATCAAACAAAGGTTTTTTTTTTGATATTTTGTCTTTCACTTCTGCAAAATCTGGTATTTCATCTTTCCTTCAGCTTCTACAATTTGGTATTTCTATTCTGTCTCTGCAATTGTTTTGGTATTTCATCTTCTGCAATTTGATATTTGCGTTTAGGTTCTGCAATTTATGTTGTGTTTTGTAGTAATTGTATAATTTTAAGAATATATTTGTTGAGTATCTGTGATATCTGTTCAATTTCTGCAATCTAGTACTTTGTATTTCACTGCTTTTGCGTTCTGGTTCTCTTTGTTTGTTAATTATGGCTACTAAAAGAGATGATTCATTTCAGTTTGTGAGTGTGAGGTTGGATGGAAAGAATTATTCGTATTGGAGTTATGTAATGAGAAATTTCCTTAAGGGTAAGAAGATATGGGGGTATGTTAGTGGAACTTATGTGATACCTAAGAATATTGAAGAGGGGGATGTTGTTTTGATAGAAACATGGGAAGCAAACAATGCAAAGATCATTACTTGGATCCACAATTCTGTTGAGCATTCTATAGGTACGCAGTTGTTGAAGTATGAGACAACAAAGAAGGTTTGGGATCATCTGAAAAGGTTAATCACACAATCAAATTTTACAAAACAATATCAATTAGAGAATGACATACGAGCTCTTCATCAGAACATATGAGTATTCAAGAGTGTTATTCTGCTATGACAGATCTTTGGGATCAATTGGCTCTTACAGAATCGGCAAAATTAAAAGCATGTGGTGCCTATATTGAGCGTAGAGAGCAGCAACGATTGGTATAGTTTTTAACAGAACTTCGTAGTGATTTCGAAGGACTTAAAGGTTCAATTCTATATCGTTCTCCACTACCTTCTGTTGACTTTGTTGTCAATGAGTTATTGGTTGAAGACATATGTCTTCAGTTTTATTCTGAAAAGAGAATTCTTTCTACTTCAAATCTTTCTGTACTAGCAGTACCCTCTAAGCCATTCTTTAATCATCAGAATAAGCCTTACACAAGGGTTGGCTTCGATGAGTGCAGTTTTTGTAAGCAAAAAGGTCATAGGAAGGTTTAATGTTTCAACTTGAGACAACATAATCAAGCTAGGAAGCATGGCAGCTAGTCACAATCTAATGCTCATAGACCACCTCAGGGTTGTAAATCACCACACCACAATACTGTAGCAGTTTGCTTCATCAAGCTTTATCACCGATCCTAGTACTCTGGCTGAGCAATTTCAGAAGTTTCTTTCCTTACAACCATGAGCAATGTCTACTTTTTCTTTCATAGGTCAGTTGTCTCATAGCTCCTCAAGTATGTCACATTCTAAATGGGTTTTGGATTCTTGTGCTTCCCATCATATGTCTCCAGATTCTTCATATTTTACCTCTGTGTCCCCTTCATCATCCATTCCTGTTATGACAGCTGATGACACCCTCATGCCTTTAGCAGGTGTTGGTTCTATTGTCACACCTCACTTGTCTCTCCCTAATGTTTATCTTATTCTGAAACTCAAATTAAATCTTACTTCTGTTGGTCAAATATGTGATTCTAGTGATTATCTAGTCATGTTTTCTAGCTTTTTTTTTTAGTGTACAGGATCTGTAGTCTCAAAAGCTTATTGGGATAGGTCGTAGGGAGAATAAACTATATATTTTGGATGAGTTAAAAATGCCTCTTGTCGCCGCTGTTGCTGCTACTACTGTTGATTTGTCTTCTTTTCGTTTGAGTCCTTCATCTTCTAGTTTTTATTTATGGTATTCTCATTAAAATCATGTTTTATTTAAGATTTTTGGCATCCATAAGAGCTTTAGATAATTTAAAAACTTGTGATATTTTTTATTGTAGTGGATGTAAACTGGCAAAATTTTTCGCTTTACCTTTAAATCAAAGTATTTCTATTTCTTTTTCACCATTTGATTGATTCATTCTGATGTATTTTGATGACATGATTATTACTAGTGATAACATTGATGGTATCTCATTTTTAAAGACAGAGCTGGCTAGATACTTTGAAATGAAGGATTTGGGTTCTTTTCGATATTTCTTGGGTATTGAGGTTACTCACCAAAAGGTTATCTTCTTTCTCAATCAAAATATGTTACAAATATTCTTGAGTAGGCTAGACTTACTGATCACAATATTGTAGACACTCCCATTAAAGTTAACGCAATGTATTCTTCTTCTAATGGTTTGCCTTTGACAGATCCTACTTTATATTGTACTATTATTGGGAGCTTAGTATATCTCACAATTACTTGTTCAGATATTGCATATGCTATTCATGTTGTTAGTCAGTTTGTTGCTTCATCTACTACTGTTCACTAGGCAGTTGTTCTTTATATTTTACGATATCTTCGGGGTACAATCTTTTAGAGTCTCTTACTTTCATCTACCTCTTCCTTAGGGCTGTGTGCATATTTTGATGCTGATCATGGCAGTGCTCCCACAGATCATAAATCAGTTACTGGTTTCTGTATCTTTTTAGGTGATTCTCTTATTTTTTGGAAGAGCAAAAAACAATCTATTGTTTCTCAATTTTCAACCAAAGCACAATAAGAGTTTGGTTACGTTGGTTACTTGCGGATATGGGAGCTTCACTTTTTCATCCTACTCTTATGTATTGTGATAACCAGAGTTTTATTCATATTACTTACAGCTCAGTTTTTCATGAACGAACTAAGCACATTGAGATTAATTGTCATCTTACTCATCATCATCTCAAGCATGACACCATTACTTTGCCTTTTGTTTATTTTTCCTTGCAGATTGTAGATTTCTTATCCAAGTCGCATTCCATTTCTCATTTTTGTTTTCTAGTTGGCAAATTCTCGATGCTTGTAACTGTCGCATCATGTGTTTGAGGGGAGATGTTAAATAATATATTTATGTTGTTTTATCTATTAAGGGTAGAATAGTATTTTTAGCTTAACCTATATATATAAGCTCTTTGTATTTAGGTTAAAGGAAGAACATTTTTAGACAAATCAATTGAAGAGACTTCCAGCCTCCTTCTCTTTCATGGTCGTATTTATTTTTATGTTAATTGAATTGCTTTAACACAAATAGCATTGAAGGATGGATTTACTGAGGAAAATGTTTCTTTCGCTAGTGTCTTATTAGGGGATTTGAGATTAGTATCAGTGATAAAATTAATCGATGATTTAAAATCCAACAACAGATAAAATATTAGTATCGGTGATAAAAATAGGTCACAATCAATTTCTGTCAGTTTATCCATCAGTAAATATTGCCAACAAACTACCATCAGATAAATTGTTAGTCATATATCATATATAAATGAAAGATTCACAGACAATCATGTTATGTCAGTAAACCCGTCGATTTATATCAAAATAATTGATAACTCTTTGTAATTATTTTAGGAAAATTGGTCTGTTGTATCAACGGACACACCAACAAAATTTTTATGTTTGTTAATGATTGCATTGATGTTTTAATAGTTTACTTTTTTATAAAATTCCATCAAACAATTTGACACTATACAACACTAAACAAAAAAAATGAAGAACACATTTAATATTATTAATTTAATTGTAAAAATCAATTACAAATATTTATATATATTAAAAAGAAGCTGCAAATGGAGGTGGAGGGGAAAGGGAAGGAAAATAATAGGACAAATATGTCATCATCTCCTCACATGGCTTCCTACTTTATTCTTCATACTTTGCCTTCATTTTAGCCTTTAGAGCATTAATTTATTATTCAACCAACTCCTCAATGACTAATGATGGTTGTCTGAGACAAGATTATAGGGTGCCTACAGTCTAAACACTATAACCCTACCTTATATCTCGAGTTATAGTCATAAAGATACCAACCTGATTTTGATCAGGTTCATCGATTGCTTTAACCACCAACCACAACTCTGGATCGTGTTTTGGATGGGTTGAAGGGTCCTCTCCGTGTTTGACACACATGTTGACATTATATTGTTCCTATACAAAACAAAAGTCAAAGATATGGATAAAAAAGCATTAGTCCAAAGAATATACAAAAGGTTTCAAAGTTTACTTATAATAAATGTCTTAGTTCGGTTGTCTATAAACTATTGCACCCTTTTCTATATATCCCCCCTTCGTATATATGTTTCATTGTATAACTCCATCAGAGTTGGCTCGTGCCCAAACTGTGTAGTCTGCAAAATAAATTAGTTAAAAGTTATCACAAATAATAACTACTAGCTTTAGAAAAATTCTTAAAAATAAAATAGGCTCTTACCAGGTGTTTTGCGTGGTTAGTAAAAGGAAGCGACTCGTTAGCATGCTTGCTAATGAAACTATGAGTCTCCTTATTTCTGTTCAAGTACCCACTCCATGACTGCCTCTTAAAACCCTCCAACGTCAAGAACTCTTGATATCTCTTCCAATTACTTTTAGTGATGTCAGAAGATCTAAAATTCATCCATACCTCAAAAGTCATTTGATTGGACTCTTCTCTTAGCATAGGTGTACGCATCATACCAAAAATCATGCATTTTGTTTTAGAAATTCATTAAACTAAAAAAATATAATAATAAAAAAAATTACAATTTTACCAAGAATTATAAACTTAACACATTAGAACTCACCTAATTGTATTATGATTATTCCATACTCGTTTGGCAACCCTAGAGTTTGCAACATCCCACCAAAATTTTTCCTTGCCATCATTTGAATAAAATAATTAGTTTATAAATTTAAAAACAAATATATATTAACTAAAAGTATAGATTATATAAGTACTAACATTAAACTTCCCCCTATCAAGCCTCAACTATGGGCATCTACAACTATGTCATCGTTTATCATTATTATCATCCTCATCGCCAATATTATTGCTATCACAATTATTAAACTCACAACTTTCTCCATTTTATTGTTATCAATTACAACCATTGATAAAAAAAAAACTAATGATCTATATTTCTAAAAAAAGATAACTAGTTTTTCAACAATCTCTTTTTTTTTTCTCAAAAAAATTACTAGCGTTTTCTTTCATCTATGGGAAAGGTGAGAGATAAATCCAATAACGATTACTTGGAAATAAAGGCAAATAACATTTTAAAGTCAATTAGTTTTCATTGTACAAAAAAAAAACACAATTAAGAACAATTCTCCCAACATAATTCTATATTTTCTATTGGTAAAAGATATATCTCATAACATCCATATCTAGCATATTACCTATAAGCTCTCGTAGCATAGGTGAACTTTATAAGTTCCCTTAGCATAGGTGAACTTGCTTCTCACTTCATGGTCTAATATTAAAAATTATATTCATAACCCACTAACAAAAAAATTTATTGATATAAATGTATAAAAAGCTAAGGAGTAACTTATCCATGATGTTGTTTAGTTTCATATTAACATGATCCGCAAACAAATCTAGAAATGTATTCCTATTACAATATAACCTTTGAATTCAATTTTCCTATTTAAAGAATTTCAAATATATCTAAAAAGAAGATAGAGGGGGGGGGGTGAAGTGTGAACTTTAGGGGAAATAGGGGAAAGTTAGGGATTTCTTGTATATCTAGGTTTAAATTCACCGACGGAATTTTTCATTGATGATTTAACACATCATCACATCACCGACATTATCACTAATAGAGTATTTTAAAACCATCGATGAATCTATCGATCATTTCAAAGAAATCTTTTGAAAACCTCTAAATTCATCTACAATTCTTTAATGATTTTTGAGTTCATTTGTGAGCTAGTTGGTAAGTTAAATCAACAATGAAGTCACAAATAATTATTTAATAATTTATAAATTGTTTTATTTTGTGTCGGTGAAGTTGCAAAATTTATACCCAAGGATTTTAATTATAATCCATATCCAACCTAATTAAATTGCAATAGTAACTATATTGAAAACTTATTCAACTACTCATTAAACTAAACATAATAACAAACTCTTGATAAATTTACAAAGTATAATGCAATATACAATGACAATAAATATCTTAATTGCACAACGATGTTTTACATCTAAAATAAGTTCAAAATCCACTATTTAATATGAATCCTCATCTTTATATCCACCACCACCATCATCATCATCATCATCATCATCCTCTTTCTTGAACTGAAGTTGCTTAATCCCTTTATTTTCATCAACTTTTATATGTCTGCTAGTATTCAATATATCATTTAACTCATCAGTATCAACATGAATATAAATATTAATCAACGATATAAAAATTTGAATCTTTTTCTTACTTGGCAGATGGAACAAATTGATATGAATTAACTAACTCATCTAGTTACACTCTTTCATTTAGAAAGGATTGTAATAGAGTTGATTGTTATCCTTTGTAAGAACCAAACCTAGAAGTCATGTTCAATTTGTTAAAAATGATAACGATGAAGTAACTAAGGGAGAAGATGTATGTGTAATACACTTGGTGGTATTTTTTGGCAAATACAAAAACATCAATATTAATGTTGCTAAGTCTATCTCTTTTTTTAATTTTGAACAAACCATGACGAGGATCTATCCTAATTCTACTATCGGTATCATACCAATAGCATTTGAATAAAAAGACTATATTTTATTTCCTATGATATTACATTAAAATCATATTTTCTAACTTGACATAATAATAAACTTCAAACTTATTGATCCCTTAACACAAACCCTACTATTATAGGTATTTCTACCATCTTGATACTTTTTGTATTAATACATATCTATTGACAAAATACTCATAATAACATTGAACCTTTCATTCATGACCCAAAGATAGCAATTTCAAACTATTAGTATTGCCTCCCATATTGTACACCTGGTTAAAGATAACAACTAACATTTGATAAAAAAATAATTAAGTAAATGCATTCTTATCATAGTTACAAATTGTAATATACTTTTGTTTTAAACTATGTGACAAATTGTTTATCTTGTATTTAGGTTTGCTTACTTGGTGTAAGAAATATTTAGAAAACAATATACCAAGACAATGATATTGACACTACAATGTGTTAAGTGACCAAATTTGTAATGATGAGGCTTAGATTTGTGGCAAATAGGAGGGAATGGCTGCTATTTTGATTTGCAATTAAAGAGAAATAGGAAGGAGAAGAAGGGGAGGATGAGGTTGGTGTCAATTATAAAATTTTTAAATTGTCTAAAACAATTTTTTATGGAAACATATTGTTGGTATATTCCTCAGCAAATGATGATATATCATCTTATTGACGGAATCACCGATAAAATATTTATAATTTTTTTATTCTATTAGTAATTTTAGACAAAAAATAACCCATCCGTTATTACGCGGTATTTTTTTACAAAAATATTTTGTATCTATTATAATTATAAAGTACTAATGAAAAATATTTTATCAGTATTTCCATTGCTATTTGACAATTTTTTAACGCTGAAATAGCCGGAAGCTATAATCTTTCCTCCCTTTCATTGATATCATTATTTTGTTAACCCAAGGAAAGAAGATTTAATTACGTGGTCAAATTAAGTTGGCTGAAATAAATTATGTGATAATTAATTAACTATCAAATATTGCAGCTAGCTCATAAGTAAAACCGAAGTTTGAGCCTACGAATCTTCTTGTTAATTTCCTTAATCCCAAGCATGTTCTCTTAGCTAATTTTTCCTCCTGTCTTTAGAAACTAATTTGTGTTTTTTTATTAGTAATAATAATAAAAATAAAAGAACAATACTTCGAGAAGGAGTACGAAAGTCGGGTTGGCTAAGTCTAGAGAAGCAAGTCATGACATGCATATATAGCCAAGCAAAAGCTCAGACTTTTATCGAGTTAATTTGCTGGCAAAAACTCAATTGTCAAAGCCACCGCAACCTGGTAGTGATGTTCGACCAAAAAGACTAATTAAGGAATTCTTATATGAAATTCAAACAATATTACGTTCTCAGTATATTGGCAGAGAGGATACGAAACATTGCATGCCCATGAATTACATGGTGTGTTGTCATTCTTAAACAAATTCAATGCTTGGATACCAGACAAATCATGTCACATTAATTAAACATTTGCTAAAAAAAAATTAAAAAAAAACTTCCAATTATACTAGTACAAGCTAACCTGCCAAGGTTGAGTTGGAAAATCTGTCAATTACCAAACTTAGTAACATAAGAACCTAGAACCTGGTGTTTCACTAAAATCTACACTAGGTTCTTATGTTACTAATTTATTTTATTTAAAAAAAAAACACTAAAGAGTATATTAATAAAATTTCCAACATACCCTTGCCCACATTAATAATAAAATATGCCCTAAATTACTACTAAAAAATTCTCAAATATAAACACAAATATTGACAAAAAAAATACTATCGGTAAATTACGATGACATTTACCTGCAGAACATAACGTCGTTGTTTTCATCGATGAATATTGAGAGAATTACAAGTGGAAAATAAAAAATGAAAAAAATAAACAGGTATTTTTTCGTTATTTCCATTGAAAATATGACGTGTCAATATTACAGATAAAATTACTGAATAAAATATAATCATTGTTAATATTTATCGTGTATCTGTTGATAATATTTAAGTTATAATATGTTAGATCACTTCTTCCCCTCCCCCATTTCTTCTTCCTCTTTTTTATTTTTCTGGAGAAAACAACACCCCTTTTATTTTGTTACAAATCAAACTCCTATCATCACAAATTCAGCCACCTCAACACTTAGTTGGTCAATATCCATATTCTGGTTCAATGTTGTTTTTGAAGATCTGCCACATGAAGTATGCAAACCTATCCATTTTTTTATTGTAACCCATTTTTTATTTTAATTTCTTGGCATTTTTATGTAGTTTGTTTGTGGGTTTACTTATTTTACAGCTTTTTCTTATAGAAATTTATTGTATGAATGTATGATTTGTACATATTACAGTTTATTTGAGATTTTGAAAAATTATATTTGTTTGTTATTTAATGAAATTGAGTTTTATTTTGTAACTTATGTGTTTTATAATTAAATAAATAATAGGTTATTTAACAGGTACTTTTCATATTATATCAATTTTATTGTTAAATTGAAAATTTAAGTAAATTTGGAGGAATTTGAATTTTTTGGAGAAAATTGATAATCATTAGAGGGTACTATTAAAATAGATTAAATAAGTTTGAGTTAAACCAGCGTTAGCTAATTGATTTAGTTCACATAATTAATTAATAAATGTTATCATCAATATTCTATATAGATTTGATATAAGTAATGGATAATTGTTCTTAGATGTATTAAGTTTCACCCGAAGAATTGTGCATGATGGATTATTTAATGGGGTTGAGGATTTTATTAGTTACACACTATCTAATCTGAAATATATTAGTGGAGATGGTATAGATGTACATCTAAGAGGTGTAAAAATAATTTTTTTTTCGATCTAGATATTGTTACAATACATCTTCTATAAAAAAAAGTTCATGAAAAAATACTTGTGTTGGTTTGCACTTAGAGAACCTTATGTTCCTTACAAGACCTTAGTAGAAATGATGGTTGGGTCAACGTCTAGTTTTAGCAACGTGTATGGAGTTATAGATGATAATAGTAATCGTTGTAGAAGTGTGGTTATAGATGCAATAAGAATGAATCAGGGTTATACAGGTAAATGTTTAATTGTAGATGAAGAACCAAATGTAGACACAACTATGTTCTTTTAACTTTTGAAATATTCTGACAAAGCATTATAAAATGGGTACACAAATCACAGTAAATTATCAGTCTTTGTATAAGTGTTCACCATCAAGTCAAATCATAGGCCAAGTGAGGTTAGTAATCATAAAATTATTGAATAGACGAGAAGCATTTTATCTTAAGGGAATAGGTTGAAAGAGAACTTCTATGTTGCTAAATCTTTGATGAAACTCTTTAGCCTAGGATACCAAAAACTTAACATGTGTCCAAACTTTTACATGTTGTACTACCTAAAAATATAGATTTGACCAATTATAGAACTTTTGGGCATGTTTGGTATAAACCAAGAACTGGTAAAGAATGAACTCTTGTTGCATATATAAAACTGAGATACTTTCTAATCACTAGTAGACTGCAAAACTTATTCATGTCTCTAAAGACTTTTGAGTATATGACATGGTATCATTCACATGATACGGTGGATGAAGTCCTGATACACCCTTTCAATGGTGAAGCTTAGAAGCAGTTTAATAAGGTGCATCTTTAGTTTTCAATAAAACCACAAAACATACATGTTAGGTTATGTATATATGGATTCAATCCATTTGGGTCATTTGCTACACCATAGTCTTATTGGTTAGTGACACTCATATTCTTATATACGGTCATACCTGGTCCTAATATTCTAGGTAGAAATATAGATGTTTGTCTTTGACCATTTAATGATGAGTTGAATCAATTATGGTCATTTGGGATTTTGATGTTTAATGTCTCAAGAAAACAGAATTATTAAATAAAGACAACTTTGATGTGGACTGTCAATGATTTTTTTACGAATGAGATAGTTTCTTATAGGAGAACGCATGAAAAAATTAACATGTTCATACTATATGGAGAATAATAAAGCCTTTACCTTAATAAATAGTGGTAAAACATCTTTTTTTTATTGCCACAATAGGTTCTTACTAACCAATCACAAGTACAGAAAAAGCAAAAGGGACTTCTTTGTAGATAGAGTTAAAAGGGATGTTGTACCTCCAGTACTGTCAGGTGAAGGTGAAGAATTATATGATGTAGTATCACAGTACGAAGGCATTGTGTTTGATTTTCAATCCGTAATCAAATTTTTTCTAGTTTAGATGGGACTCACAATTAGGTAAAATGAAGTATGTTTTAGGAGCTTTCTTATTGGAAGACTAATCTCCTCCATCATAATTTGAATGCCACGCATATCAAAACAAATATGTTTGAAAACATTTTTAACACGACGATGGATGTGAAAGGGAAGACAAATGACAATATAAATTCTAGAATAAATATACCTTTGTTTTGTCACTTTAAGAATATGAAGTTGGTTTATGATGGGTCACGGGTGGTAAAGCCCAAAGCTAGCTTCGCTTTAGATAAGAATGTACATTTACTTGTTTACCAATGGCTTAAGAGTATATGTTTCCCTAATTGATATGATTCGAACATATCTAGATTGGTGAATTTGAAGAATGACAGATTGTATGAAATAAAGAGTCATGATTGTCATGTGTTTATACAAACACTCATCTCACTTGCTTACCAGGATATATAACCAAAAGAGATATAGGCATTCACAAAGATTAGTCAATTGTTTTAGAGATAAATACTTCAACAAGTTTCATACCCAATATACGTAGAAGCTTGAAACGAATATCGTCTAGACAATCTACATACTGTAGATGATATTCCTCCAATCCTTCTTCAACTCAATTGAATATTTACCTTTATATTTATAGTTTGAGGGAAAGTTTAAAGGCCTTGTCCAATACAGATAAGTGTATCAATTTAAGAGATTAGGGATTATACATGCATCATAATTAAATTTCTATCATCTTAATTTTTTTAATTTAAGGCATTCATTTAATTCCAAGTAAATACTTGTTCAATTTTAAGAAAAAAATTTAAAAACACGGCACATGTTGAGGCTTTAATATGCGAGGCTTATATTATTAAAGAGATCTCAATATTTATCTCGTACTATTTTGAGTCTCACTTGAGAACAAGAATCAACCGATTCCAAAACATGATAATGATGGGGAAGTGCTTCCAAGTAGGAATTTGTCAATATTTTCCCATCTTGGATGACTTTTATATAAAAGAAAAATACAGTGAGAGAAAGATACTTAACATAAATCAAATTTATACATGCACATAATTAATTGGTATGTACAATATTAACATGCTATTTTTAAATAATTTTTCTCTTACACTAACATAAATTAATAGATTGAATAATTTCTCGTAGACAACATCGTGAATTTTTACTATTTTAAAATTAACATCTGACTTAATCTTAAATTTTCCAAATACAAGATGAGCAATTTCCACGTGGTTCAGAACACATGTAAGCAGTACTTAATAATTCTTAACTCTCATAATACTTAATTTCATCTATGAGCTGAGCCTAAAAACCAAAGAGACGTTGGTTTGGCGACCTATCAGACCCAAAATCCTTGGGTTCAGCTACGTGCAAAACCTACACAGACATGGGTAAAGCGAGCTGTCGACCCAACACCCTTCGTATCAGCTACGTGTAGAGGCTAAATAAATGTTGTTTTGCTCGAGCTTCCATACCCAATGCTTGTGGGTTTAGCTATGCGATGAGCCCAAATACACGTGGATCTAGCAAGATGTTAGACCTAAAGTCTTAGGGTTCAACTACGCGATGAGCCCTAATATACATAGGTCTGGTGAGCTGTCAAACCCAAAGTCTGTAGGTATAGCTATATGCTGAGCCCAAAAAGACACGGGTCTGACGAACTACCAAACCTAACCTTCCTTGGTTAAGTTATATGCTAAGCCCAAACAAACATAGGTCTAACGAGCTACCATATCTAACATCTCTGGATTAGTTACGCATTGAGTCCAAATAAGCATGGGTTTGATAAATTGCCAAACCCATCACCTGTGAGCTTGACATCGTGCCAAATCAAAGTGGGTATGGGCCTGAGATCATTATGGGCCTCATGTTGGATCACAAGGCTTTGTTCATTTATTCTTAACTTTTAACTTAAAATGTTAATGTCAAGAATAATCATCTATCTACACCACCAAGTATATAAAATGTCTTATAAGGGCCTACGATATTTCCATCAACATTAATATTATGTAAGAGATATTTATTCCTCATTAATACTATCATGAGAAAATGACACTTCAACCCTTCCATTCAAGCAACATGACAAGGTTCAAGGGTTATATATACTCCCTGAATCACCTAGGCAAAGGGTTTATAATTTTTATTTTCTAATAATTTGTATTTTAATTCTCAAAGCATTTATCATACAAAAACAAGAACAAACACTCTTGTTTTTAGAATTTAAAACTTGTTCTTTCATTATTACAATCACTTATTAAAAGTCACTAACTTTATCATTGGAGGGTCCCTAAACCCCACCAAAAGGGATTGTTATGCTGGTCTGAGACCTTCTACCACCAATTATCTAATTTATAAACTCTCGAGAAGGGAATGTTGACATGAATGTATAATTACCCACTGTTCAAACACTCAAAAACTTCATCTCTAAACATATTGGATTTTGGAACATTATCAGTTAACATCATCTATGGAAACCTGATAAAAAAAACCATCAATTGTTCTTCCAAAGTTGGTTTTAAATCGCTATCAATGGTAGACAATCAAGATACCTTTAGGATAGGACGTGTTATAGACCTCCCTATAGTTACTGGCACATCTACTCCATTAGAGTTTCAACAACTCATCAACCAAGTGCAAGCCCTTGCTCGAGTTATGTTGGCAACCCAAGGGCAATATTAGACCTTACCACACCAGATAGTCTTGGCTTATTATGTAACACCCTTAGTCTTAGCTTGTCAAACATAAGTTATCCCCTCAGTCAATAGATAATTGTATTATCCAGAGGAGGCTAGGCAAAATGCTTGAAGAGCTTTCCACCCTAATGATCTCCTAGTCCCTCTAGAGGTTGTTCTCATCAACATGAAGCTCTCCCCATAAGTGGTCACTCTATACATGATCCTTCTAACCACCATAAGATAGAAGTTAGTTATCAATCATGTTGTTCCACGCTAGAATTCTCCAGCCCTTCAAAGCCTATTAGACAACAATCTAGAGAAGTTTGGCTGGTAATTACATATAAGATGAGGTCTACAGACCTCATTAGATAAAGTGATCACCTTTATCTAGACAAGCCTTGAACACCTTTATCCTTAAGTAGTATATATCCCTGAAGATGACTTTGGACATCAACAATGGTCTAGTAGATCCACGAGAACATGTCTAAAATGTACATATCAACTTGGAGTGTTAGTCATCCAAAACAGTGATACTACATGTAAGATGTTCCCTATAACTTTCACGGGTCAGCATGAGCCTAATATAACAACCTGGATCTAGGCTTTATCATGAGTTTTAATGGCATTTGTTCTCCTTTAGAAACCTCATCTCCTTTTGAAGGCTTTATCATAAACTTTAAGTGGATACTAGAATGGTAGAAAGCTTTTAAAGAGCTCAAAACTTATCTCTTATCTCCTAAAATCTTGTCACAACTAAGGGAAAATAAGAGTTTGTTTTTCTATCTTAGGATTTCTAATCAAGTAGTTAGTGTAGTATTAGTTAGGAAAGAATGGTGTACAATGCTCAGTCTACTATTACAATTGAACTCTCCATGATGCTAAGATAATATATTTAAAAGTGAAAAAGATGGCTTTAATTAGCTCTAGTGGGCACCTAGAGCTAGTGAAATGGGCATTTGAGTTAAGAGAATATGGACACCTATACCAACCAATGTCAACTATTAAAAGGTAAGCTTTAGTAGACTTCATAGCAAAATGTTCCTTTGAGAATGACATCTAGGACAAACCTATGCTAATGGCTGAGTAGTTGATCCTTTCGAGTGAAGTTGAGATCTCATCAAAATCCATGCAATTGATCTCTCCTTGATAATTATATATCAATAGATCTTTCAATTTAGAAGGAAGTGGTGCTGAGGTAGTGCTTGTAAGTCCTCATGGGCAGGTCTTTGAGTATGGGATTTTATTTGAATTTTTAGCCACCAATAATATGTCAAGGTATGAAACTCTCCTAGCAAGTTTGGGTCTGGCAGAAGCTTTGGAGGTTTTCCCTCTCTATATTCACAGTAACTTCTAGTTGATAGTAGGATAGTGTCAAGGGACATATAAAATGAGAAACCCCATTTTGATGAAGTACTTGTAGAAAGTCCAAGTATAGCTTTCTTAGATAGATACAAGCAGAGAAATTTCAAATGATCGTATTCCAAGGGAAGAGAATGGCATGGTAGATCTCTTGTTGAAATTGGCAAGCTCCAATTTAGTCAAACTTCCTATGAAGGTATGAATTGAAATCTTAGAGAAATCAAGTATAAAATAGGGGTAAGTGGTTGCCCTAGTTAATATAGAGAATGATTAGAGAACTCCCATCCAAGATTATTTGCTTAATTATCAGGTAAAGAGTTCACAATTTCTATTCTCTAAACATTCGTACTTTAATTATCAGAGTATTTATCATATAAAAACAAAAATAAACACTCTTTTTCTTAAAATTTAAAGCTCGTTCTTTTATTTATTACAACCCTTTACTAAAAGTTATTGACTTTATCATCAGAGGGTCTCAAAATCCCACCAAAATAGATTATTTTGCAAGTACTAGGGTTTCTGCCACCAACCATCTACTTTGTGAGCTTTCGAGAAGGAAATATTAACGTGAGCGTATGATTACCCACTATCCAAACATTAATAAACATCATCCCTAAACATATTGGATTTTGAAACATCATCATCTAACACCCATGTTTTTTTCCCTTCAAAATTCCCTCTCATCCCATATTCTATTGCAAATCATAATGAGAGTTCATAAATTAATTTCCATTTCCATTAACGAGCCAAATTCTCCACCCGTTACAAATTTATTGAACAGCTAATGCTATAATTCATTCATATCTCAAAAATTGACTCCTTTTGCTCAAATTCACTCATTTTTATAGAAAAATGTTGAACTTTGAGAACCCAATTCCGTATCCAATGCACCGAGATACTTGAGGCATCAATTCGATTGAATGAATTTTGATATATTTATCTTTTTCCATCAACCTAAAACTCGTGAAACCAAACCTCAAATGTCACACGATGTTCTGAACTAACTTCCTTTTACAAAAACGAGAGTTAAAAGGAAGAAGAGAGAGGCCAAAACCGTTGGCCAAGCATGTGGTTCCGTGCACAAATATGAAAGACATCATTCATTCATGTGGGGTGCATCCACCCCCAAGTTGCTTAAGATTCCATGGCCACCACCCCAGCTTTAAACCCTAAAGAAAGAAACATGAAAATCACTTCTTTTTTATCCAAACCCAGCTCTCAAGTCTAAAACGTGAAGAAAACAACACGCATTGGAAATTGATCGAACAGGGAGGTGCGTGTGTGGAAGAGAAGGAAGTGGCAAACTCAATTTGTGGGTTTATGTGACACGTAAGGAAAGAAGAGCAAAAAGGTGAAGGCGTCTCGAGAAAGGAGAGCAGGATTAGAGTCACGGATCTGTACTCGCAACGAACTACGGACGGGACACCCATCCGGCGATTGCGTAATTGCCATCGTTTTTCTCGCTTTCCTTTCGTACTTCCTCTCTCCTCTTTTGCGTTCCTACTTCCTTTTTAAAAGTGAGTAGTTTTATTTTAAAATTAATAAATAAGTGTATAAATTAATAAAAAAATTAATTAAGGTAACGAGTCCTTTTATTTTAAAATTTTAATTAATTCTCAGATGAATACATGCACGAGTGTGAGTAATTTAGAAAATGCCTTACAAACTAAATATTTATATAAATAATGCATCAGATAATTACTAATAAAGTTAAGGTTTCGTGAATGATAAGAATTGGTTTGCTACGAAAAACAATTGCCACATGTATTTAAATAAAAGTGAAAAATTGATCTGTAATATTATGATTGGTAGAACTATAAAAATAAAATAAAAAGTTGATGCATGTTTAAAAGGAATATTTTGGGGTCTAATCAATCAGAGAAGATGCACGTTGATCCTTGCTAATTAAAATTAATATTTTGATGCCTCCACCCACAAGTTGCTCAAGTTTTTGGTCAAGATGTGGGGTTGTAACGTCAATATTCATACTTGATAATCGATCTTCCCCAAAGTTCTTAGAATGGAAAGTTGATTTAATTTATTTATTTCATAACATGGCAAAATCACATGTTAATTATGGGTCTAGTTTTATTAAGTTACAGAAAGCTTGTAGGATGTCTCTTGTTGATATCAGTCAATTGCAAAATCACGAAAAACATTTAATTTAATAAAAATATATATCATCTGTTTCTTGCTTTATCTTGCAAATTCTTAGAATTATCCACGTCTTGATAAATATACAAGTTCATTTAATTCGTAAGAGAGTAATTAATAGGATCATTGACAGTTATTGTTGGTTAAAAAACTTATCACCGGTGATTTCTATTTTATCGATCGTTCAATTAGTAATATAATCAACAATGAATATTGACCGAAAAAACACGCAAAGAAAAAAGATTTATCAGTATCATTCTGTCGGTATATTTTTCCATCGATGATGATGACATATCACCGACAAAAAGACCATATGTAATTTCATTGATGATTTATTTTCATATTACCGACGGAATTAATCTATTAGTGATTAAATAGTGTTAGTGGCATCTCCTATAATTCTTTTGCAACTCTCTAGAATCTTTTAAAGGACTTATTATGTCGGTAAGTCCGTCAATAAATTTTTTAAATATTTTTCTTAAGAGAATAAATATAATAAATAGAGTAGAAAAAAATTAAAAGCAATTAAAATAAAAAAAATCAAATATTTATTATAGATTTAAAAATTTATCAGTTTAAATATAATTCATCTAGAAGAGAGGTTCCCAAGGAAGAGGAGGAGAGGGTGGGTCTTCTTCGGGACCGAAGGGGTGATAAGATGGACCATATGTACCACCCATGTGTGATTTCAGCTCCATGTACAATTGTCGAATTTCAACCGTCTCAGCATTAAGTCGTTTTATCTAAACAGCAAGATGGGTCATCCAAGCTTCAACTTTTTTTATTTAAAATCACCTGGAACTCTAGAGATTGATTACTCGAAATTGATTGTGAGCATCTTACAACTAAAACACTTTGGTTCATCCGCAACTCCTTGGTCGTAGTGTTTGAGATACCATAAACCCAATTTATATCTAATCTACCGAATGATCCTACCTCTAACCATAAATTCAAAACAAGTTCTGGATGGGTCGAATGATCGTCCTTGTATCTCTCTTATATCCGAGTGTTACATGTTTCCTTAAAAAAAGTTAACTAATTCAAAACAATAATAACTTAACAAAAGAAATTGCTGAAATCCAACATTCCATGAACTTCTAAGCTCAGCTATCCACGAGCTACTACACTCCTTCCTTTCTAATGATCATCATTTTGCATGTGAGTTTCTATAAAAAGCTTCATTGGTCTGGTTTTATAACGAGCATGCCCACAGATTTTGCACTCGATCAAATCTTCATTTTTAAAGTAATACAACATATATAAGTTTGGACATATGTTAATTTTCTAGTATCCTAAGCCAAGGGGTTTCTTCATGGATTTAACAGCATAGAAGTTCTCTTTTAGTCTATTCTTTTCAAGTAAAATGCTTCTCGTTCATTTGACAATTCTATCATAATCAGCCTTACTCAGCCTATAATCTGACTTGATGGTGAACATTTGTGTAACAGCCGATAATTTACTTTGATTTTTGCACCCATCCCATAATAGTTTGTTGGAGTCTTTTAAAAGATCAAAAAGCTTGGTCGCGTCTGCATTTGCCTTTTCATCTATGATTGAACATTTATTTGCATAACCCTACTTCATTCTCATCACTTCCATAATCATATTCCTATAAGGATTACTATTATTATCTACAACTTCATGCACATTGCTAAAACTAGAAGTTGACCTAACCATCCTTTCTACTATGGTCTTGTAATGAACAAATGGTTCTCCATGTGCAAACCAACATAAGTATTTTTCCATGAACCTTTTTTGTAAAAGATGCATTGTTACAATATCTGGGTCAAGAAACTTTTTATTTTTACACCTCTTATATGGACATCTAATACTACTTCTCCTAATATTTCTTGGATTAGATAATGTGTAATTAATAAAACTCTCAACCCCATTACAATAATTCATCATGTACAACCCTCCATGTTAAACTCGATACATCTAAAAACAATCATCCATTGCTTATATCAAACCTATATAGAATATTGATGACAACATGTATTAATTAATTATGTGACTAAATGAATTAGCTAACATTGATTTAACTCAAACTTATTCAATCTATTTTAATTACTCTCTTAAATCATTATAAATTATCTAAATAAATTCAAATTCATCCACATATACTGAAATTTTCAACTTAACAATAAAATTAATAAAATATAAAATGTAACCATTAAATAAACCATTATTTCTTTCATTACAAGACACCTAAGTCACAAACTAGAAATCAATTTCATCAAATTATAAACAAATACAATTTTTTAAAATTTCAAACAAACCCTAACATGTACAAATCATACATTTATACAACAATTTTATATGATAAAATGCTTTAAAACAAGTAAACACACAAACAAATTAATAGTTTTATGGCTATGATAATGATTTAATTATATGTTTTAATGATAACATAAACATTGGAAAATAAAACATTGATTTGATATAGTTTTAATATATGCATATCAAATTGATTACTCTTGATGTATTCCATAAAGCTCTTAAATACTATGTTATAATGCTTAAATGATTTAATAAAGAATATGCCAATATGCTACATGTAACATTGTGTGCCATAAGCATTAATCTTGTTATAATTACTAAGTAAAACACAATACATGCCATATATATAAGAAATAATTAAACAAGTAAGGAAAGGATTTTCAAATGTTAAGAACGAAAAACTTGTTAACATAATAGTTATCGACTTCTCTTATCAAGACTTTGTAATAGGGTTTTGTCAAACAACAATAAACTTGTTTAGAAAATTTTATAATACCAACACAACTAAACAAATCTAAAAGAGCCAAAGAAAATCAAGAAAAGATCAAAACACAAAAATAGAAAAAAATCTAGATAATAGCGAAAACAGTCTCTTTGCTTTAGAAATGGCGAAGCAGCAGACAAAATGGTCCAACCTTTTTGAGAAATGGTATGACCATTTCTGAAACTAGTCTAGCCTTTTCTCAAAACGACTAGTTTGTTCTAAAAAATTCCAGAAACTCTCAAGGTTTTTTAAAAGCAATCTGACCGATTATAAAATGGTTTAACTGATTCTATTAATAGGCAGAAAAATTATGTATAATATCTAGTTTCTTTTCTAAGCCTATAAATAGCCTTTTACTTACCTAAAATAAGTGTGGAACTTCTAAAGAAAAAATCTACGCATAATCCCTCTAAAAAAACCTATAACACCCTTGTTTCAATTATAATCTTCCAAAAAACAAGGTTAGGTGTGAATTGACAAAATCCTTCTAAAGAGTTTAATTGTTATTCCAATCAACTATATTAAGAGAGTATGTTGTGGAAAGTGTAAGTAACACTCTAAACACTTGGAAAAATCTCTTAGAAACAAAATTGTGAGTGATTTAATACTTGTCCTTTAACAAGTATTGGTAAAAGGTATTCTAGTCTCACCCGCAAACAAATTGGGTTTGATCTTGCACCCGCAAAAAGATCATGTAAATATTTAGTCTCACCCGCTAAGAAGACCGGTGTGTGACAGTGAAACTTTTGAACAAATCTTGGTACAATCTCTCTAAACTCTCACTATTTAATTATCGCATTTTTATTGTTTATTGCTTCCGTATTTAGTTGAATGTTTATAATTGCATGTTATTAGGTAAATTATTTTTTAATTTATAGTTTTACCTTGCATACCTAATTCACCCCTCTTAGGTGTTTATGTTACTTTAATCCCATAACAACACAAACTACGTATACTACAAAAATATTTTAAAAAATTAACATTTTAAAATTAAGTCCAAACAAAAAATGGATAGTTTTGCTGACTTGATGTATATAGTCCTTGAAAAAACTAAACTAGAACATGAATGCTAACAAACTGAGTGTTCAATGTGTTGAGTCCTTAAAAAAAACTGAACCAGAACAGGGATGCTAACAGACTAAGTGTTTGATTTGTGGAGTCCTTAAAACAAGAGGGCTTGATGTTTTTTGTAGATAAAAATGGAGGAAAAAGAAGAAAATTGGAAGGGGAACATGGGGATCGTTTGTCAGGTCATAATTTAAATATTATCAATAGATTTATGAACAGATATTACTGATGAATTTATTTTGTTGGTAATACGGTATGTTTATAACACGTCATTATAGCTTTTTTTAATTCATTCTTTCCCATTGTAATTCCATCGGTATACACCGATAAAAAGTTATCATCGGTGTATATCGAGGAACATAGCGAGAAACTATTTTGTCAGTAAATTTCACTGCAATTTATCAATGGAAATTTGGCCATCGGTATATCCGTTTATATTTGTCAATTTTCTAGTAGTGTTATAAGTAAAATCAATAGTTAAAAAGATTTGAATTTGAATTTTCATATTATTATTTTTAAATTAAATATGAATATTTTTTAAAAAATTGAATTATGATGTCTTTTATTTGGTGAGACTGAATTTTTATATTCAATTGTACTATACTAGTCTATTATGTAATTGAGTATATCCTCCAAATTAATTTTTTTTTTAATAATTCCTATATAGAAGAAACATCATGGCCTCTTTCAAAAACTATTATGGACGTCAACAATAGTGTTTTTCATGATAGGTGCGGGAATCGAAGGGGAGAGGAAAAAGAGAAAAAGAAAAGAAAGAAATAAAAAAAGTTGTTAAAAACATATCGTGGTTGCTTTTCCAACACACGTTGCTATAAGAGAGAGTCACTACCCATCCGATTTTAGTGAAACCATGGAAGGCCGACATGGAAGCTCAAGGAGGTCACATGTTAACATGTATGTTGCACGGATCATTCATATTGTTTAAATTTGGTCTCTCATTAGATTGTTTTTATTTGATCCCTAATTCTTTTATATCTCTTTAATTTTTTTGATTTGGTCTCTTAGTTAGCCATTTCCTTTATAAAAAAATTAGTCTCTTACTAGATTTTTTTTATTTTGTTCATCATTCTTTTATAACTTTTCAAATTTTTTTTTGATATGGTCCTTAATTGAGCCATTTTCTTAAAAAATTTGGTCCTTCATCGAATTTTTTTATCTAATCCCTCATTCTTTTATAACTCTTCAAATGTTTTTTATTTGGTCATTAATTCTTTTATAGCTTTTCAGTTTGGTCCCAAATTTCAGTCAACTTAAGCTTAATGAAAGCCCAAACATTAAGAAAATAAAGGAAGAGAAATGAAAGAGATAAACGGGTAGACCAAGTTAGTTAAAAAAAAATTTAGAGCTAGATTGAGTTTTGAACATGGTGATCGGGTTGTGTTTGGACTTGCTTGATCAAACAGAACATGCCAAACCAACTCTTATATAATTCGATTTGAAACTTGAGCCATCCAATAGACCATAACATATGATGACCCTAGATAGATTTAAAAAAACAAAAGAGTTATGCCAACAAGGTATTATATTTTGTTTTAATTTTTATTTTTAGTTTACAAAAATCATATAAATACATAATAAAACAAAAATACTAAATAGCAAGTCAAGCTGAAAAATAAGTTTTTTTAAAATTTTTATTCATCACCTAATATCTCGATGTAGTTTTTGTTTATTATTATCAACTCTTCTAGTTTTGACATATTTAATGATTGATTAATTTTAGTTAACATATTGATCAAATACATATTATGTTTTTTATGTTTAATTTAAAATTTGATTTTATAATATATATATATATATATATATAGTGCCGGAGCAGTGTTTATCTAGAAATCTTTCAAGTTTCGCCCTTCTCCAACTGCCAACTGGGAGCAGCCAACGAGACAAGTCAGCTTCCATAATTTTATATCATATCACACAAAAAGCCTCTTGTCTCACTCACCCCACTAACTAATTCCTCTATAAAATAAACTATCTCGTTCCCATAAAAAATTATCATTACAGAAACTAAAAATAAAAACATTATTATAACATCTTTCTCCGTTATTGGCTAATTGTACCTGGCAAGTACCCTACCTGTACCTTCTCTCTCTCCCTCTCCCTCTCTTCTTTCATCACCTTTTCATGTCTATGCTTTTTTTTATTATTATTTGATATCTGTCTTTACAGTACTTTTTAATTTTTTAATTTTTAAATATATTAATACTAATTTTTAAAAATTAAAAGAATATATTATTTTTATACATTATAAACCACCTCTGTTACCTCTCTATATATACACATCCCACTCTCCTCCCATTCCGCCTCTCCCTCTCCCTTCTCTCTCTCTCAGGAACTCTTCATTCTTCAAGCCTTCAATATTACATCTTACCGTCAGCAATAACAACCCACTTGCTCTTTACTATCTAACTCTCAAATTAATCTTCTCGTAGTCTTTACGTTCTCTACGCTAATCTTTCGAATCCATCCTTTTAGAATGAAGCAGCTAATTCGCCGCCTCTCCAGGGTTGCGGACTCTTCTCAATATAGCCTTCTACGCTCGAATTCTCAATCCACCCCCTCCACAACCACCGCTCGCCGGAGATCAGGTGGCTCGAGGTCGGCCCACCGGCGAGGAGCCGACAAGCCGGTGCCTGAGGGGCACGTACCGGTGTATGTTGGCGATGAGATGGAGCGGTTTACGGTGAGTGCTGAGCTCTTGAACCGCCCGGTCTTCATATGGCTTCTGAACAAGTCGGCTCAAGAATACGGGTACGAGCAGAGAGGAGTGCTGAGAATTCCATGTCACGTGCTGGTTTTTGAACGAGTTATAGAGTCGCTGAGACTCGGGCTTGAGTCAAGTGACCTTGAGGATCTACTTGGTTCGTTGTTCACCTCCGAGGACTATTTGTGAGATTACTTATATGTGGGGAGGTTTTTCTAGATCCTTGAAATATATTGGCAATATCAAGAGATCGTTTTCTGGGATTTTCTTTTTGGTAAATATACCTCCGACGAAGAGAGATTTGAAAGGGTTTTTTTTTTTTTTTTCCCGGTTGTAAAAACAGGGGCCGGGGAGAAAATAGAAAATTAGCTGTTCTTTTTGTTTGCCCTAATTTTTTAAGGATTGCATTTTATGGTTGGTTCTTGAGAAATTATGGGAAATTAATACAAGATGAGATTTGGTAAAATCAAGAAGCCACACTCTGGATCTTGGAGAGATCATCTGTTATTGCTTACATTTTAATGTTTTTTTTTTTTAAAAAAAAATAGTCTTTCTTCCCCTGAAATTCCTCATGCACATTGGATGCCTTACTGTCACTACTCTCCCTTTGGTTGCCTTCTTTCCCTTTTCTGTTAAAGATAACGGGGAATTTGAGATTTTAGCTTTTAGGGGTTCTATATCAATTAAGGTCACTTCTCATTAATTAGTCATGATTTAATTATGAGAGGAGTTTTCTTGATTTGGAGCGGCTAAATCAATATTAAATTGATATATATATATATATATATAGGGGTACAGGTGTTGATTAATAATTTATACGAGGCTATTTCTGTAAGTTTATGGCGTGAGAGTATATTCCTGGCATGTGCTGCTGTCTTTAGTCCAAATTAATCTTTCTAGTTTCAAGACTGTTCAGCTCAAAATCTCTGTGATTTGTCTGTTTAAAACTAAAACCGGAAGTTTTAAATGTAAGTATTTTATAAGTGTAGGCTATAAAGACTCTGTCTGGTCAACAATAATACATGTACAAATAAAGTATGGAACAGAGGTAAGAGTAGACGATGAAATCATTTTCAAAGCCATTTTTTTATTTAATACAACTTATATTAAAATAAATATTTGAAAGAGTTTAAAGGAATAAAATTTTGGAGAGAAAAATTATTTATTTTGTCAAAATCATAATTTCTTATTTATGTATTTTTTTATATATTTTGACTAAACATGTATTTTTTATTAACAACATGACTTTTGGATCCAAAACACCTAAATTTCAACTTTTTATATCCGAAAATCATGTACACAAATCTTAGAAATCATAATAACCTCATTCTCAACCTTTAATCAGTCTAAAAATAAAAAAATAAAACTAAATAGTTTCCAATTAAAAAGAAAAAATCACCATCATTAAACTTATATATCAAAAATGAATTCATTGATATAAAGAATAATCTTTTTTTTTCCTAGTATGTGGCTAGCCAAAATTCTTCTCTCTCATCTCCCTGCATCGGTGACTTATTTATTCTCTCTTATGTCAATACTCAGAGACTAAAATGTGAGAAAAAACAATTTATTATCAAAACATAAAAATTTAAAATTATAGGTACTTAAAATGCAAAAATAGAAAAGTTTAAGGAACAAATTCAACCTTTACAAAAACTTGAAGGAATAATTAAATTTCTTTTTATTTAGTTCTTTTATAATTGAAATAGATAATTGAAAGAAAGATAACTAATTAAAATTTCGATAAAAAAATGCATTTTGTTATAAGAATTATTGTTTCTTATTAATTTTTTTTTAGTTAAGTAAAAAAAATATTTTTTTTATTAGCAACGCTTTTCTTGAATAAAAGACAACGATAATTAAAATAAGAATTTATTAAAGATTTTAATAATTTTAAACAAATAGAAAAAATATATCGTTACCATCTAAACTTTGTTTCCTTATTAATGCATTTCTTTATTATTTTAACAAAAGTGTGTTTTTTTAATCAAAAGAACTATATTTAATTTTTTTAAAAATAAAAACTTATCATAAACTCCAAAGAAAGTTCTAATAAAAATATTAAAACAATATCTCAATATTTTGTATGTGATTGGAGAAAACAATTAATTAATGTGATAAAATCATGTCAAAAATCTATTAAAAATAACAAAAAAATTATTTTCATTGAGTTTTTAATGAATATATTTTTATTTTTTCATATTAGATATATAATTATTAAAAATTAAATTGTTAACATTCTCAAAATAATATATATAATATTATATAAGAACTATGAAAAAATTAAATATTAATTTATAGTGCATTTCAATCAAAATATAAAAAACAAATTGAAAAAAATAATATATATATATATATATATATATATATATAAAGGTAGGCACTTGTGCCTAAGACATTGGACCTACGCACCTGACTGGATACTACAAAAAGAAACACTTTAATTAAAATAAAATTAATAAAGAAAACACCATGTGATCTACTAGTTTAGATTCTAGCCATTAAATAGGTGGTAGGAAAGTTGAGTCTCAAGTTTTCTTTTAATCTAAAAAATTATTTTAACCTATTTTCACATTAAAACACCTAATAAACACTTTAATAATCTTAATATACCAATTTTTAATCTTAAAAGAACCCTAAATTGATAAAAACAAAATAAAACAAAATCCAAAAAACAAAATTCTTTCTAAACTTTGATCTATTATTTTTTTAACGAGATAGAAACTCAAAATACCTCAATGACATTCATATCATTAAAAGAAACTCATTAACACATAGTTCAACTTTTCCTCTCCTATCTCAAAACTCAAGGAATGAAATATAAAAAAAAAAAAATAAAGTTTAGGACCTAAGTATGAAAGTCTAAAACTAAATAGACAAGATATGTTTAAATGAAAACTATTGCTATGAAAATGATATTTTTTTTGTATATAAAAAAAAGCCATGCTATTTTTTTGTTTTTTGTTTTGTTTTGGTCCTGCTTTTATTTAAATATTTTTCAAACAACCAATTTAAATTTCATTTCATGAAATTGGACTCAAAATCAATATTGAGATTTTTTCATATACCTTGAATCATAGTTTTTAAACCTGACCCGATGGTCGACCCAATATAATGATCGGGTCATAGGGTCAATCCAAAAAAAAATCCAATGCAATACCTAAATCAAATTTAAATTTTAAACAAACAACATAAATTTAATTCAATATCCAAAACACAAACTAAATATAAATTCTAAAATATTTAAAACAAAACATCCAAAAACATAAATTATAAATCAACAACACATTCACTTTTGTTTAATGAACACATTAAGTTCTTCGGTGTTCATGGGAGCAAAATTTGAATCAAATGTCGATGGAATTGAGTCAATCTCGTCAACACGTAATAAAACATCAGCATACTCCTTTGAAACTTAATCGCCACAATCATCTTCAATCTCATTAATATTTGTGAAATCTACATTTAAAACATGATTAACAAATAAATATTATGTGTTAAACAATACTTTGTTTTAAATAATATTTTTCACTAAATGATCAATAATTAATTACCATCATCTAAAGTATCTTGTATGGTAATTGTTGATAGAGTTTGGTGAAAACTCTTTACTTCTTCAGTTGTCAAAACTGACGGGTCATCTTATAATTTATCACATTATATTCACCTAATTGACAATAAAACAAGCATATAATTTAGTTAAAATATTGGTTAGCAACAGCCCTTAAGAAATTCTAACATGACAAGATTACAAATCAATATGTTTTACTCAGTGTGTAAATGATGCATATTATAATTGTCCTTAATTTCCTTTGCTATGCAAAACACCAACATCCTCTCTGCTAGTTTTTTCATCTTTTACTCTTCTTATTAATTGCTCCTACTACAATTAACCTTAATTTTTATTTTATTTTATTGCTGCTAATCTTAATCATCGTTATTCTTTTTTCTTTCTATCCATCCACCCATCCATCTACCACTCTCTGCCTGCCTTTCTAATCTATATTATACACAGTTGACAATGCATTTTTCCTTGTCAATTAGGCATCTACAATCACATCAGTTTTATTACTTGGTTTTTATTGATTAAACCCACTTGGATCTAATCATCTGCTGATTATAATCATAGATGATTAGATTCTCTCAATCTGCTGTTAACAAGAACATAAACAAGGCAAGAAACAGAGCTCGGATTCAAGCAAAACACAGGCAAGGAACAGAAAAGGATTGACATATAAACTGGGCAGAAATAGGGCAAGGAACAGAAATCTATCTTACATAAACGAAAAGCCATTAAATTAAACAACCTATCTTACATCCATGAAAAGAAACGAAACTAATGAAGAACAAAAATCTAAGAGAGAAGAAAACCGAAGTGAAACAAAAAACTATCTTATATCAAACTAGTGCTTTCATAAACAAAAAAACTAAAGAGAAACAAGTAACAACAACTTCATCTGACCTTGATTTGAAGATCTTAATTGAAGAGAGCCAAATCAAGAAAAGAACACAAACACCCTGCAAAAACAAATTTAGAGTTTGTTGAGGGCCTCTTCTTGTTATTCTAACCAAAAGAGAGACAGAGACTTACTTGGTATGGCTTGCGTGTAGCTTAAATTCCTCTGCAACTGATATGGCTATAAACTTTGAAGATGGAGATTAGATTTTCTAATTCTGTGAATTGTGATTCTGTGTGTCTTCACATTGCAATGCAAATAGTTTGGTTAATTGATAGTAAAAAGTTAAAGCCAAAAACGACGTCGTTTTACTTATATATAGATATAATAGTCGGGTCTCAACTGGGTTTACCTGGGTCGACCGGGTTTTGCCGAACCAAATCCCTGGCCGGTTTTTTCATCAACCTGGCCTGCTTCCAGCCCCGGGTCAGCCGGGTCCTGGGTCGACCCGTTGGGTCAGTCCGAGTTTTAAAACTATGTCTTGAATTGTCTAGAATATGGAAGAAGAAGAAAATATTAATACAAAATATCACAAACATTAAATGAAATGATGAAATGGAAAAAAATAGTTTAGTGACAAAAAAAAAACACCTTTATTGAATATTACCGTCCATAGTGAATCATCATATAACTATAATAATAACTATAATAACAAATAGTAAAGGTCGATTTTCTTTTATATATATATATATATATATATATATGCATGCCGATAAGAGTCATGGTCTAAATCCAAATTTCTTTTATGATTGGTTTTCGTAAAGAGATAACCATTCCCTTTAATTTAAAATCATAACCTTGATATATTTGATAAATTACTTGCATATGAAATCACTACTTAATAAAAATTGTTTTAAATATCAACATATAATGCACAATGCAATTCTCATGTCCACATCATGATGAATTTGATACATGATAAGCAAATACAATCATTCATTTATGATTTGGTTGATTAAGAAAAATAATTATTTGATAAATATCATAAGTTTATAAAAGTTTGAAATTATTTAGTAAAAACCAAATATATAATTTTAGGATAATTTGAAAATATAAATAAAATATCACTACAAATATATAAAGTATTTACTTTTTAGAATTATAACATCTCATATGAAAAACAAGATAAAAAAAGTTATTATTGAGAATTGTACCATCTATCATGAAACCTAAATTGCTCATCACTAATCAATAAAATGTAAATGAATCAAGACCTACAAACTACAAAACTTACTCAAATTTTTTTTCTCTACTAGAATAAAATCTAAAGCTGGAGGAAGGAGAGCACCCAAACAAAGAAGGCGATGAGAGCATAAGTTTTCTATTTGGTTTTTTCTTTTATACTTCTTTTGAGATTGAAGCTACTTCACTCTTATGTATATAGTAGACTAGTAATGCATAATTAAGTCAAAATTTATTAAGCATTTAGTAAATAGATTGACAATATTTTTCTTTGACTTTACATAATAAATGAAAATATTTTCATTTAAAAACAAATGTTTTAATGGTATTGTGTATAAGATATATATGTCTTGACTTATCATTAAATATATTGCTTTGTACCCTTTCAATTATTAGCTTGTTGTCATAATGGACATAAGTTGTTACGATTGGCTTTGGCCAACATGAAATATCTCTAAAAAATTCTAAAATCACTTAGATATCTCTCTAGCTTTATCAAGAACAATAAACTCTAATTCCATCTTGGATCTTGCGACACAAGTT
The DNA here is from genome assembly GCF_951802175.1 of Populus nigra. NCBI lineage: Eukaryota > Viridiplantae > Streptophyta > Magnoliopsida > Malpighiales > Salicaceae > Populus > Populus nigra. The sequence continues at coordinate 6,877,936 of NC_084865.1, forward strand.
TTCTTATAGAATTTTGCAAGATATAGTTGCTCTTCCAAGCATGAAAATGTATCCACTAGTAAATTTTGAATACTTAGCATTGAATATCATACTTGCAATACTATAATGCTCAAACACCATTAGGTACTCAACATAGTGTAGTTCCAAGTCTAAGATATATCTAAAACATTTGAGTAACTTATTTATTTCTTTCCAATGATCCACACCTAGATTATTGGTAAACCTACCTAACTTGCTAATTAACTATGTAATATATGTTCTTGTACATTTCATAACATATATAAAGCTTTTACAGATTTCAAAAATATTACAATTGTTGTATTCTCTCATCTTTATTTTTAGATAGGTGTACATTTATATCTATTGATGTTTGACAATACTATTATGATCTTTATAAAATTTATCAAAACTCTGCTTAATATAATGAGATTGGGACAATATAAGTTCATTGAATGTCTTAGAAATTTTATTTTCTAGTATGACATTTACAGCATATAAGTCTTTCATGTAAAATTTATTTAATAACATTTTTTTTTTTGTAAACTTGATCATGTATTCCTTTTTGCTCAAAGTTAACATGTTGTCCATATAGAGATGTACAATGACATAACCTTTATTCATATTTTTTTATATAAACACATTTATCAATCTCATTAATTTTAAACTTATTTAATGACATAACCTTGTCAAACCTTTCATATCATTATTTAAGAACTTATTTCAAACCATATAATGACTTCACAAGATTATAAATTTTATTTTCCTTTCTTTAATGACAAACCCTCAAGTTATTCCATATAAAACTATTTGTCAAGACCACCATTTAAAAAGATTGTTTTTAAGTTCATTTAATATTTTCAAGTTTATTAATAGTTGTGATGACTATTAATATTTATATAAATGTTATTATTAACACATGTGAGTATATGTTTCACATCGTTTTCTATTTTGAATCCTTTTACAACTAGTTTTACTTTTATTTTCCAATGGTTCCTATACTGAGATCTTTCTACCATTTTTGGCTTAATGTTCAATCTTGTTGCAAATAAAGCATTTATCATTTAATTACTTAACAATGTCTTTACCCTTTATAACAAGCTTGTTCTTTTAATTTTTAAATAAAAGAATAGATTCTTTGTTTTACAAGTTTGGCATATCTTCACTTAAAAAATTTGATAAATTTAAGGTGGTTAGATAGAACTAACACTTTTTGTTGTCACTTTTTAAAGTTCAATGGTTTGAATTTTTAAGGTTTCTCACCATGTACCATAAAAGGTGACGGTGAAATCCTTCTCATAAAAGCTCTACTTACTATAACATCATTTTTTTTAAATAATAGCAACATTCTCTTTTTATATCATGTTAATAAAAAATTGATTATTTTAAGCAATCAAATTATTGAATTATATATATATATATATATATATATATATATAAACTAAGCAATTAATATAAAAGATTTAGTCTTAAGATTATTGAGAATTGTTTAGTAATAATAAATTATATATTTGCAGGATAATATAAAACATATAAATAAAATATTAAATAAAAGAAGTACAAACATACAAGTACTTGTAGAATTGTGGAATTTTCATATAAAAAACAAGAGAAAAGAATGTTATTATTGAGAATTTTTCTCTTTGTCCCTGTAAATAAGTATAAATGATTTAAGTGCAACTTACTTGTTAAGGTATCAATAACAATACCTTGAAACATATGCACACCCATTCAAGGTTTATAAACTAGAAAACTAACTCAATCTCTCTCTCTCTACTACAACAAAACTAAAAGCTAGAGGAAGGAGAGCATAAGAACAAAGAAGATAGAGAGAACATAATTTTTTTTATTTAATTTCTTCTTTTCTATTTCTTCTGAGAATGAAATCTCTTCACCCATATTTATATAAGAGAATAAGGATGCATAATTAATTCAATGAATCTAAGAAGACTCAACGAAACTAAATTAATTTATTATTCATTGAATTTGCAAAATTAGTAAACTGAGAAAATTCATCAAAAATAAATTAATTTATAATAATTTATAGAATCAATGAATATGACAATATACAAAGAAACTGATTGATTAATTTTAAATTCACCTTTTTATAATTTTGGATAATATATAAATACTACGTAATAACCTTTTTTTTTTCAACAACGTAGTCTCAATGGTTGAAATGGCATTATCAAGCTAACTCATTACTCATTATTAATTAAGTGCTTAATTTAATCAATCTCCTCCCCTCAAAGATGGATGATTTGTTTCTTGATTTTTCCTTTCGAATAAAACATACAATGCCTAATCATGTATAATTAAAAATATATTTTGGCAATAGTGAATACAGAACTTGCTATTTTTACGTGTTTATTATTTTTAATTACTCCACTTTTTGAGGAATATAAAATTACTCCATGACATAGCGTGTGAAGATAATGCGTTATTGAAAGTGAAGAGAAATGAATTCTGTTAAATATAATATTTAAATTAAGAGTAAGAGCGTGTTTGGCAGTGTGGTTGCGGGTGCTTTTCAAATAACTTTTCGTGCCAAAATGCATGCCAACGATGTTTTTTCATTTTTTAAAAATCATTTTTAACATCAGCACATCAAAACGATCCAAAACGTACAAATCATATTAAATTTTAGCAAAAAAAAAAACAAAAAATTTTCAAATTTTTTGGGAACGCGGCCGCAGCCGCGTTCCCAAACGATCCCTAAGTAGGTTTGAGAATCACAAACAAAAGAATTTTGGCTATTCATTGGTATTGTGAATTTACACAATGATATTTTTTTTCCATGTTTTTTCACTCATGTATTTTTTTTTAATTTTATCTTTTCATATTGATTTTATTCAAGATTAGTCTTAATGGTTTATTTTAATAAGTTTGAAATAATGTTTTTATTGATAAAAAAAAACCTCATAGTTAGGCACATGAAATAATCAATTAGAACTATAAAGATTACAATTAAAAATTAAAAATAATTAAACCCCTTTCATCCATGAAGGAAAGGGGAAAAAATTTCAAGCACAAGAAATGATCACCATAACCATACTGGAATTTCTTCTCAGACACATGTCACCTTAGAGAAATGGCAACAATGAGACAATCCCAACTGCAACATGAAAGATTGCCTTTGTAGGTTAAAGGAGGTCGCACACACGACCCCAAATATGGTAACACCTCTCACATGATGGAGCGTGTTCTGCACTTGCTAGTCTTTTTTTTCCATTTTTTTAATTCAGTCTATGATGTAATAACAACTCTTTAATTGAGTCCTAAAATTTATCTAACACGATCCAATGCTCTTTTTTGTAACTTAGTCACTAATTGGATAACTCTTTAATTTAGGCCCCGTTTGTTTGCTGAAAAGTAGTTTTCTTTTGGAAAGTGAATTTCAGGAAAATGAATTCCGGGAAAGTGAATTATTTTATGTTGTTTGGTAGTGTAATGGAAAATAAGTTGAAAAACACTTTCCAGTTTGGTTATGTCATAGAAAATGAGCTGGAAAATAACTTATTAATATTTTATTTTTCTCAAGTTTATTAAAATAATGAGGAACAAATCTTACAAATTAAAAAGTTGAATGAAAATGAAATTAAAAAAATATATGATTTCATAAATATTATCTCAAATAAAATAAATAATAATCAAAATAATAGAGATCAAATCTTAAAAAAAATGAAAGATGAAGAAATTAAAATAATAATAATTAACATTTCATAAATTATTTCAAATAAAATAAGTAACAATCAAAAGAATATGAGCACCAAATTTGATACATAAAAAATTTCAATAAAAAATGATAAGGGAAAAGCAAATAACAATTATAAAAATGAGGACAAAGTTAATATAAAAAATAAATATTCAAAACAAAATATATATATAGCAATAAAAATTTTGAGGACCAAATTTGATTTAATCAGCAAATAATATTATATTTCTAAATTTTTCACAACTTCTAGAAAGTGTTTTCTGCCTAAATTTTTCAGGAAACACTTTCCTGGAAACCAAACCAAATTTTTCTTTGACTGGAAAGTGTTTTCCATTGACCAACTTTTCTAATGGCAAACAAATACAGGAAAGTTTAGAAAATAATTTACCAGAAAGTGAATTCTAGAAAATAAACATAGTCTAAAGTAAAGAAAGAGATAACTCACCTACTCAGTTAGGGCATTGTTGTCATCTCCATGAATGACCTGACTTGGAAATTATTCGATTAGTCTGAGGTGGTCGGGATCAATGTAATATGTCATCATCGCATTCACAACATAAAAAAAAAAATATCATCTAGAATTTTTTTTAAAGTCAAACTATATTTTCACTGGTAAACCATATTTTTTTTTTATAATTGTCAAATCAACTAGGTTACGTTGTTGGAGTTTAATTGATGCTTGGCCTAGGTAAAGAATCCAGGCATGAGTTTCAACTTTAACACGTTTGGCTAAGTTTAATAATATTGTTAAAGAATTTTACATGACATGTCTGCTTTTTAACGGTTAATAAAATAACACTAAATTTTCTTTTTCAAAAAAAAAATGCAGCATTGCCTTATGAGTTTTTATAGTCGGTTCGGGTTTCAGCCAATTCAATTATATGTTATGAGTTTATGCCTAATGTACACGAAATGATCACAATAACGTTATTGAGATCTCAAATCTGTATCCGCAACAGAGCATGGGCAACAGAATTAGTAATTGACTAATCATAAAATCCTTTTAACTCAAATCATCCCAATTTAATTAAGAAGAGTATTGCTTAAATAACAATACTAAAATCAAGTTGATTAAGGATTCAATCAATCAGATTTTGACCTCACATCCACCTTGTTTGAAACGGATAAGCAAGATTCTTATAATTAGGCACCGAAAATTGACACCAAAGTGAAGAATTCAGACCATGAACTCTTTGCCTACAAGCTAGTGCAATGCGGGTCACATGACATATCATTTAAGCCGCAAATTCAACACATTAATCTTAATTAAAATTAAGCTTAATTATTGATGTAATTAGATAATGATGATGAATAATTATTCTATAAAAAAATTCAACGAGTCAACTAGGAATCTCGACTGAAATGTAAGACTAATTAATCTTTATTACTTATGGGTAGGCTAATTTTATATTTTATGTTGATTGTAATATATGATGTTAGTAATTCTTAAGAAGTAGGTTTTTTTGTCCACTTTTCTTAGTTAGGATGTAGGCTAGGCCTTTATTAATTCTTCTTAATCATCAATTTCTTTATTTGAGATGGATCATAATTTATCTTGACTCTCGTTTTTCGATTAAGTTTAATATTCTTTTTGCTACAATCTATGATTTTGTGACGACTAAAGAAACACGTCCATGACTTGTTCATGGGAAACGCAACTTGAATGAAAAGAGCAAACAGCTACACTTGGAAAGACGGAGAGCATACGGGACAGTAAGAGTCTTGATACGACGAATGACAGATATATAATTGTTCATTTAATCGATCATGAATATCTTCCACATCAAGAGCACAAATATTTATCATGAACTTTTGCAAATAGTAGAGTGGTCTAACCTTAATTGTTCTTTTTTCTTTATTCAAGGAAACCTATCCTTGAAAAGTGTATTTTGTAGGTTCAGGTGAGCAAATAAAACCCCGGCTGTTTCAGACTCTAAAAAGAAATTTGAGCCCTAACTCGAAACTCGAGACCTGTTATGTAAATCCTAAACTTTTTACCATTGCCACTTGAAGACTTAATTGTTCATGTATCAGTGTAAGAACAAGCAAATAAATCTCACATATATATGCCAAAAGTATCTTATGATACCGAAAACATTGATTTTTTTTTAAAAAAATCTCACATTGTAGCCTTAAGGGCTAAGGCAGTTTTAGTTAGGATGTAGGTCTTCGAGAAATTGGTCAAGCTATTGGCAGTATTTTGTGCTTGAAGTTGGAGAAATCTCCTATAATATTATGTTCACTGCACATATCCCAGAGACAAGATGTCAAGATTTAGGCTCGTTATATGGTTAAAACATGCTTAGTTATAGCAGATAGCTTACTTCAAAAACGCAATATCCTAGATTTTGCTCTTTAAAAGATCTTTATTTAACAAGCTTCTACATTAAACGTGATTAATTTTTTGAGATGCTCAACCACCACGTCAAATGGGTTTGGATCAGATTAACAATTTATTAAAGATTCAACAACTTCATTTTTAGTCAATGGACTAAAATGCAAAGAAACTCGACTAACTACCAGCTAGCGTATTGATGTTATTTTCTTCATGAACATTTATTAATTTATTCCAGAAACCCAATTCGAGTTTGGCTAGTATGTGAACTCGGTTTGGCTCAATCCAGGGGGGAGGGGGAGGGCTCGTCATATGCCAGGCAAAAAGAAGCCTAAAAAACAAGATCTTGTGGTCTATAGTAGGGATGCAAGGATGAATATAAGCTGTGTACAGTTTTGTCAGAAATTCCAACATGGTATTCGCCAACTAAGACGCGCCCTATATATATGATTGGCTCTTAACAATGAATAATATAATATATAGAGAGAGAGATCACTCCATATATTATTGACTTGTATAACTGATCATCAATAGAAAATAACTTGAAGTTAGCAAAGTCGTTGTTCTTAACCTCTCTCCTCAATGATTCCAAGAAATCCACACTCATTCGGAAAATGCATGCGCTTGTGCAGAAAGTAATCGAGTTCTTCTAGTTTTAAGATATAATATATATGAATGGATATATATTTGAATTTATTAATGGCCATTGCCACTCCTACGTTCTTGATCTTAGAATTTTTATGGTTAGAATAAGGTGAAGCAGGTGAAGTCGGGTTGATCTCGGCTCCTACGTCCGATGCTCATCAAAGATAGGTTCAACAGTCGACATACTTTAAGACCTTCACCCTTTGCATCAATATTTCTCAACTAGATCTTGAATAATCTGTTGCATTCGTCATAAATTTCTCTCTTAATTAGTACGATAACTTTATAATACTCATAAAGAAGAAGAGAATATACAATTGGAATTATTGACTTAAATGTGATGTAAATTAATCATTCCAAGAACAATGTTGGGCCAGTTTTATTTATACGCGTGACAGTAGAGTACCATGAAAATGCCAATGGCCTTGATTTGCGGTAATGGCACATGGCTTAGCATGTAGAGTCACGTTAAAACCTTCCCATGATCATCTTCTTCGAGAAAAGAGGGAATTTTTGCTCTGGATTTTGCACTTCTTCCTTAACAGCACCCAAGAGAGAGTGTATAATAAGATATCCAAGAGAATTATTGGCCTTTATACGGTACGAAGATTAATTAGCATGTGAAGTGAAGGTGTGATCTGAGTCACATGGGGGAGAGTGAGTAGAAATTTCATGATTAATTGAGATCTTCATTGGTTTATTATCATGATTAGGAGATCTTTCTACAGCGAGGATTGACAGAGTTTCTAAGATTAACAATGGCAACAGGGTTTTGGCTTCACGAATCAGGCGTCCCTTTGTTCCCCATGTTTCTAACACATGCTACAGTTCCTCGGAACTCACTTGGGACCTGTGAGAGTTCTTCACATGTAGTAGGAAGGAACTCATTTCTGCCTTCAATCCCCCCCCCCTCTCCCTCCCTACGACGTCCTTTCAACTGTATAATTATATTCATGTTTACTGTTTGTTACCCGTTATTTACCAACGAGATGCTGTGTGGTTGTTTTTAAATTTACTTTTATTTATTTTTTTATAATTAAAATAAATATTTATATGAAAAGGTAACTATTTAAATTCTAAAAAAAAATATTTGTTGTTAGTCGAATTATTATTTTTTTAGTAATTTAAAATAACTAGGTAAGGATGTATCTCTTCTATCTAATTAAACTCAATTTCTTTTTTTATGTATTTTTTTATCAAAATTATTGTTTATTAAATAAAAAAACTTATCATGATTTAAAAAGTAAATTTTAAATTAAAAATCATATCTCGATATTTTATGTGCAATTGAAAAAAGAACGATAATTAATCTAAGAAAATTATATAAAAAAATATATATTTTTTAGTTGTATTTTATAATGTATAGTAATATTATTTGTTTTCCTTTCAAAAAAATGAAAATAAAATTTCAAACTAACACAATATATAAGAATATTTTAGACTATGCATGGAAAGTGAAGATCATACATGACTCAATAGATCGATCCTCCAGCCCTTCATAACCAAACCCCTCCCCTTAGGGCATAAAATAAAGGACTTTCCCTCTGTAATATATTCCTGCTTCGGTGAGTGAATTACGGATCAGGACCTGTAGTTTATCAAAATTAACTAGTTAAACCTTGTAGTATGAGGACAGATTAAATAGTATCTTAGCCACGTTGGTCTTCCTCAATTTATTGGTTTTTTAATTCTAAAAATTCAGACTATTAACTATAATTAATAGTAGCCCTTTTCTGACATTTCCCTCGTGTTGCTAAGTGTTTTTTTCTTTTTCCAGAGAAATTATTCAGAAGATTAATCAATTGTGGACCTCTCGGACATTAATTAATTGTAGCTCATGAATTTCATAAAAATAAAAAATAAAAATCAATGGAGCCCGATGGGCGAGAAATGGGTTGATAGATCCAGCTTCATGGTGTTGGGCCTTCCACATAGGGCTCCAAAACAATGGGTTTTCTTCTTCAAAGTCTTGGGCCTTGTATTTACGAGAAGATTTGTAAAACCAACGCTTATCAGGCGCTGGAGCGAAAAAGAAAAAAAAAACACAATTATTATCTTTATATTATATTATAACGAAAGTTAAAAGAACTCATGATTTCACTTTCACTGTGCAAAATTACTTTTTTATTTTTAATGGTAAATTCACTTAGTTTAGTTATTAGGGATAGGATGGTATTTTTCTTGGGATACATTAGTTATTAAAGGAAAAGAGAGGGTTATACGGAATTTTTACCTCTTTGATACATAATTACTGAGCTTTCTATTTTTTTATGCAGTATAATTACTTAAGTATCTCTAAAAATAATATTTCTTAGCTTTGGATACAAGGGTGCTTTTGTATTTTGCTATGGTTTTTTTGTTATTCTTATATGAGGTGAAGGGTAATTGTGTTCTTTATACATATAAAATATTATTTAAATTAAAAAGTGGTTGGTGTGTACATAACACACTCCAACAAGTGAACACCGCCTGTCCTTTTAGGATGGCGTGGGCAGTGTCTAAATAGATCCTATTTTTATTTTTTCGGGTGGTGTTTGATGCATCTTACCGCCCTAATCACAGTGGCGAGGTGTGTCCAGTCAAAAGACCATTGGTTGAAATCCAGCTACACGTTTTATCTTCCGTCTCTTTTTCCTCTCTCCCCTCCTAAAAAAACATGTTGGTCTTTGCAAAAAAAACAAAGAAATATGGATATTTTATTTGTTTGTTGAGTCAAATTAGATCCTCATTCTTTTTATCGCAATGTATTTGATTTTAAATTATTTATTTAGTTAGTTTTGTTTTTCAATTTCATCAATTGAAATTTGATTTTTATATCATATTTGGTTCTTATTCTTTTAATTGTAATGTATTTGGTCTTGAATTCTATATTGATTTTTTTTTTCAATTTCATTCATTGACATATGATTTTTATATTAAATTTAGTATTTATTCTTTGATTGTTATTTTTTGTTTTTCTTATCCTTTTCTTCATTGAAATTATTTTTCAAATTAATCCTTATGATTTCATTTTTTGTGTCAAATTTGATTCTTATTCTTTTAAAATCTATATTTTTTTATCTTTCTTATCAATTTTTTTAATTTATTTTTTCAAGTTTATCTCTAATTATCTTGGTTAATTGAGAATTTTACATTGTTATTTTTTTGAATTTACCTTTTATGCAACAATCCAACCTCATGATTTATGTTATAAGTTCTGAAGGTCGGATCGAATTACATTCAATCATCTTTTATTTTTTTTTATTTCATTCATCATCATTACATCTATTGAAAATTGATATTCTTAAAAATTTTATTTTAGCCATTAATTAATAATTTAATGAATACAATAACAGATAATAATTAGATTTAGAAACAAGAAATAAAAATGTATTGAGACTTCTACGGAAAAGGGGAAAACAAGCATTAAACTTCCAATTTAATTCATTGTTAATAAAAAGTCAATAATATTAATAAAAAAAATAGGTACCAAAATGTTAAAACTAATCCTAAGACAATGGAATTTTTTAAAAGTTTAAAACCCAATTGAATGTCATTAACAATAAAATTTCATGTATTTTAATACATTTTGAGAAAAATACAAAACAAAGTAAATTAAAGCTGAACATATTGTTATATAACTTCTTTTTAAGTCAAACATATTGATTTTTTCTTCTTTCCATGTGCTTCACTCGTGTAATATTAAACTTTTATTTATTAATTTTTATATGGATTGTTTCAGTAGTTATAAATTTCATATATATTTGTCATTATAATATTTTTTTTTAAAACAATCCTTAAAAATTCATATATATTTTTTTTACAGTACTTAAAAATTCATTATAATACTAAATTTTTTAAATTAAAATGATTCTTTAATATTATATTATAACTTTAATATTCAAATGATTATGAATTCAAATCTTATTATCTATATAGAAATTAAACACTAGAAGTAAATTTTAAACTGAAAAAAGCTTTCACACTTGTGTTATGTAATTTTTGGTTCCTAATTAATGAGTCAAAGCAAATCACGAATTCATGACCTATATTAGGCCTCCTCGGGATCCAATTACTTGGGCTGATTAACGGATATGTGCAGATTAAGAAAATTCCACACAAATTCTAGAAATAAACCCAACCAAAGTTGTCAAAAATGTATTTTTAACACGGTATGGAAAATACAAAATAAACTCGATCATAAAAACAGATTGTAAAATCGTAAGGAAATTTTTTTCGTAGAAAGTTCAAGCACCTTAAAATATATGGTTCAAATAAAAATTCATACATAGTTCAAGCATCTTTAAATACATGGTTCAAATAAAAATTCATACATAATTTAAGTAACTTTTCATTAACTAACAATTAACAAACTTAAAACAAACAATCTGCTGATGTGTTATATAAACAAAAACTTGTGTCATTGCCTTCATCTTCCTCATTGTTTCTTAAACATTCATCAATACTAGTATCATCAAGAGGATTATTAGTGTTACTACTAGTACCAACACTAATATTATAAACATTAGTGTTACTATTAATAACAAAACCAATATTGTCTGATCCTAAGAATTCATCTATATGGTGTTATATTAATTCTGACAGGGTGTTTTGTGTTGGTGTTGCAGAAAAAAAAGCAGGCAATATTGAAACAACAATATTGAGTCAACTCGCGAGTTAGACACCCATGGACCTGTCATCAAACTAACAAAGCAAACAAAGCTTTCACTTAACCCACACATATATTAAGATTTGTACATGTTGTTCGCTGCAAACTGGCAAAGCAAACAAAGCTTTCGTTTAACCCACACATATATTAAGATTTGTACATGTTGTTCGTTGCATTTCCATGTTAAAAATGTTGTCTTTCTTTGTTTCTTCAAGCAAATTCTTTGCTTCTTTCCCTTTCAATCTCTACCTGGAAAAACGACCCCTTTTTATTTTTGTATATAGACCCATAACCCACGCTCTAAGTAAACTCCTTAACTACTCCTCAATATGACATACCAACTACATGCTCTTCATAAATATTGCTTTTTACTTCTCATTTTGGACTCACCCTGAAGCCCTACTTCGGTTTTTAGTTGAAATCTTAGGTTGGGGGCTGGAAATATAAGGACATGCTTGTGGGTTTTTGCTGTGGTTCTTATTTTGGGTTTTGTTGATGGAAAGAAAATTGAAAGGTTGCGCACGGAGAGGATTTCAGATGGCATTCTTTAATCTCCTTAATGTTTTATCGAGTTGACCGAGTTTGACTGATTTTGACCGAGTTTGCTGGTTTTCAAGTTTTCTACCCGATTTTTCACGTTATATCATATGATTTTACGAGTCAACTCGCGAGTTTGACAACCATGAACCCAACCAATTGAATTTGAATACCTATCCTACATATGAAGGAAAAAAAACCAATGTTAATAAGGTGATTTAACAAAGTTTTTTAATTAAAAAAATATTCTCCCATAAGGGGTTGATAAAATGGGTTGTGATTGTAGTTGTTATGCCTATAATGTTAACAAACAAGATAGGATAGGATATTAACTATGGTTCAATGAAGATACTAAATGCATTTGATGTTGGTTGGTGTGCGGTCTAAGAAAAGAGATTTATTTATTTGTTTCAATTTTTCTTAAAATAAAGGTAGGCCTTTTGTTTTTAAGAAAAATATATTTTTAATTCTGGTCCTTATTTTCTCTTTGTATTTTGCCTTCCATTATTATTATTTTTTTAATTTGATCCTTCAATGTTGTGTTGATTGTGATTTGGACTCGATAATTTATTTTGATCTACTTGCTATGTAATTATCTCGATCTTAAAAAATAATCTTGTCATTGGGTTGTTGCTTGATTTAATGAAAAATAATTCAATTTTATTGTTCAAGAAAAATAAAGAAAGGATCCAAATTGAAACAGTGAAAAAATAGGAAGCTTTAAAAAAAAACAATTGTGTCAATGCCTTTTTGCCTCATTTTGCCAATTGGATTTTTTCAAATTTCTTCTTTTGGTCCCTTTAATTTGTAAATTAAATAGTTTGGTCCAACACTTTATTTTGCTCACATTTTAATCCATGAGTTTGAAAAGAAAGAGAGTCACTAGATTACTACGAATGAGAGAGAAAATTGACAAATAATTATTTTTTAGCTTTGAGACTCATCGCTTTTAGTGTCAATGAGTTTCATTCGTTAAGAAAAGTTCCATTTAAGTCTTTTTTACTTTATCCTGCTAAAAAATAATATATATGTTTTTGGATTCATAATGATTTTTTATTTTTTTAACCAAATAATTGCTAATTCAATACCACAAATACTATGAGGTGCTTAGGGTGTTTTTGATAATCTTAAGAAATTTAGAACTTTTAAGAAGGAGTCATATGTCTAATTGGTAATTATAAAACCAAAAAGGCATGCCACACCTTATTAATGAAGGGGTAGACCTATATATAATCTCTATATACCCTTATTTTTCACTTTTGAATATATTCAACTCCTTTTAACAAAGACACATATCCACTCTTAAATTGAAGACTTCTAATCGAGCTTGTATTCAGGAAAGAGGGACAAAACTCTCTTTATTGTAAGGCTTTCGGACTTTGTAAAGGCAAACACAAATCACAAACCAAATAAGTTTTCATGTAATCAAGGGTAAGGTTTTGTTTGTAATCATGTGTAGATCAAGAATCAAGCATCTATTTTCTTTGTTATTGCTAGATTAACCATTTAACCAGCAAATCTAGATTAATCATATAACAAGCAAGGTATTAAGAATGAATAAGATAACAATTATAAAATATGTTAATAGAAAACTTTCTTGAATATAAACATTAAAGTTCATGTTGAATTTATACTATACTTATTCTAACACTATTAGTGTAACCTTTTCACCTTGACAGAATAAACTTAGCTAAACATAATGAAGAAGAGAAACATATATAAACAAGATAAGAATATAATTATGATATGAGTTAACTAAGTATAGTAAAGAAAATGAAAAGTATAAACAAGATATTAATGAAAATATAACATGAAATAAACTTGAACATTACAAAAATACAAAGAAAAAAAACAAGAGCAAGATATTGATATGAAAATCAAGATGTTAAATGTATGGCAAATGTCTCCTTTTTAAAGGCTAAAATTTAGAACTATTGATTTGATGCTAATTATTGAGTTGGTGGTCAACCATTGACTTGGTGGCTAACTATTGACTTATTGGTTGGACAAATTGTTATTGCTAACATCATAATTTGAATAAATAGGCTTTATAAAATTTATGGGAATTTATTTCATCTTTCCAACAAAAAAAAAAGAATGAGCTTATTTAAACTTCTAGAACTCAAGATATGGGTTAAACACTAAATAGTATCTGGGTTGCAGGACAAATTCAGACTCTCTTTGGTTACTAAGATTTGAACTTGAAAATGACAGTTTTGAATCTTAGACTCTTTATGAATATTTTATGCATATGTCTTAGCTTTCCATCCAGATAAATCAGACATAAATCCAAGATCTACAACTCCAATTATGACCTAATAACCGAATGGTGTTCCAGAATTGAACCAGCATCTCTTCTTTAAGCTTAACCCTTTCTTTGTCTTTTCAATTTCAATAGTTAAACAAATCAATCAATCCTTTGAATTGTGAAATATGCTTACATTTAAAATGTGCATTTACCATAAATTAAAGATATCTTATATTATCAGACTTGTTATTATAAAATATGCTTAAGTTAGGGAATTTAATGATACTTTAAGTGCAATATAATCATATAAAACCTTAATGAAAATGTACTTTTAAGTATTTATCACCTACAATTCAAATAATCTCATAGTTATGCTTATATGTACTTCCTAGCAAAATCCTAATCCTCCACAAGGTACCTTATTTAGAAAGGTGTTATAGGAATATATATTATTATAAAAATGGTAGTAATAAAAGCTTTACAAGCATTTTATATATTCAGGTTCATGTTTAGTATTGATGTATGTATGTGTGTCATGTACTCTAAATATTAGGGTAAAATACATGTGTATGGCAAAGTCAAATGAGAAAAAAAAATGAAAAAGGATTATCTTCTCTCCTCTACTAAAAGGTTATAAATTGTCACTAATTAGATCCAACTTGGGTTGGCCTTGTTTGAGCATTTTGATGGCAGTTTAGAAAATCTATAATTTTACCAAATCTAGGAGTGCCATGGTTACCAGTTATGATATGAATAAAAATTATGTAAAAGAAAAGGAAACAAAATGACTTTTTTTTTATTCCTACAAACAGCGTCGCTAACAAAGACAAGGTGTTTTGGGCCTCCTAAGGAGTTGTTGGGCTAATTAGTATCTTCCTAGTAAGTTTAAGCCTAATATGTATGAGAGCCTAATAAGATATCAGAACTGGGTTGAACCACATCAAAAGGTGATATGATTGACCTTATGATCTAGACTCATAAGGAGGGGTTTAGATCTTTTGATAAACCTACAAAATAAGTCCTTTATTGTAGATAAAAAGCATTTAATGGCTATGTTACTCAAATGTTGATCAATGAGAAAGATAAGAACATAAAGTGTTTAAATGTATCCTTTTTACCAATGGAAAATATTCTTATTTTTAGTGATTTTTCTTTAGATTTGGTTGAGAGAAAAAGTCTCAATTTTGATACGAACCCAGAGGGTAAGAACCATATGCATCATGTCTTTTAACTCTATATAGTGCTATAACTCTAGTAAGTTTACTATGTTGTATTCAACCCATTCATAAACCTAATCATGATAGCTTCTCTATCCTCCACTATATTTTCCCAAATCATAGCAACTTTCATCTTTTCATGATAATCTTCTACATTTTTAGCCCTTGAGCCAAACTTTACAACCTCATATATAAATCCTTATAATAATATCCTGAAACAAATCTCTTTCTCATGATTGCCTTCATCTCATCTCATGTGTCAATAAGCCTCTTATGATTTCTTCTCATACTCAAAATAAGTTGATCACACCATATTATAGCATAATCAATAAATTTAATAACAAGAAGTTTTACCCTTTTTTTTCGAGTAGTGGTGACAATCAAAGATCAACTCAACCTTTTTTCTCACACTCTAAATATTCCTATAGATCATTCCTTCCCTGAAATGCTGGAATTTTCATCTTAATACTTCTTAAGTTTCTATCCAAACCATCATGATACCCAAAATCACTTCCTACACCACTACGGTTGAAGTTTTCATCTTGTCAAAATCCCTCATCTCTTCGATTTCTAAGTTGTCAAAATCTGTCACCTTGGTTGATTGATGCATAATCAAGATCTTCAACTTTTTCATCTTCATTCTCGTTAATAAAGTCATCTAAAGGTAGAGTAACATGTCTTTCTGGCCTTCTGACATTAGGACCCTTTCAGACTTACTCTTTTCACAAACTAGTAATCGCAACATCTTGTTTATCTATCCTATTAAAAACCTTACCAAATCTTACTTAATCCTCTCAAATTGTTGATGTATAACACGTAGCATAAAAAACAAGTTTCCCCTCTTTTTCGTAGGTGATGATCCGTCTTTGGAAGACATTGTTGAAATTTAAAATTTCAAGTTAATAACGATATGTGTGTGTATATATATATATATAGACACACACTCACTTCCTCACATATTGACACTCAATATGATGTCACTTCACTCTTGTTTTATTTAATTCTAGCTTTTCACGATAATATGCTCTTCTTTTTGCCTTTAACCTTTTATGATCTTCTTTTTAGTTCTTTAAGTAATTAATCACAAACAATCAAAATCACAACCTTATAAGATTAACCATGGATTTTGGGACTCAAAACAATCAAGAAAAACAAAAATGACTACGATATAAATCTACAACAATAAAAAAAATTTAGCAAAAATAAAAACAACAAGGAATATGTTAACAAACATAAAAACAAATGAAAGAGAAAACATAAGCAAAAAAAAGACTCTTCTAATAACTCAAACCCGTAATAGATTATATTGACCTAAAAATAACAGCAACAAATAAACAAAATTAATATACAACGCAAATTGATTTTGATAAACAATGATTCATAATTTTCTTAAATAACCTGAAATCAATATTAAACTAACAATAACCACAATCTAATATGAATTAAAGTATTTTATTAAGTCCCAAATTCATTTTTTTATATATACCCAATTTGTGGCAGAATAAACAACTTGCAATTTCAACTTTTTATTTCCTCTACTATACTAATTCAGTAGTAGACTTTTTGAACAACAAACAAACAACATGGAAATTTAAAGATAGATAGAAAGATCGATAAAATATTATTTTAGAGTCTTGCTCTAATACCAACCGATGTGAACCTAAAGTATAAGAACCTTTAAACTCATACGCAAGAAAGAACAACTTAAAAAAACTAAAATCAAATTATAATAAAAAACCTGACACAATGATTACTTGAAAAGAGAAACCGAAATTATTAGATAAAAAAAGACCCCAACCTTATAATTATAAGAAATCACGAACTAGAAGTATAGAAAGAACACCACAAAGATAATTGATCTTTAATAAATTAAAGATAAGTTCAATGAAGAACCTAAAGTAAAAGCAACCTTGCACACACATAATATTATTCTAAAACAAATGAAGTCTCTAAAAAAACCTAAATACAAAATAAATAAATCTATTTATATTAGGTAAAAAAAACATCTTAAAAAATTCTTAAAAAATAAAAAAAAATCATAAACCAACTAGCATCGACACAACCTTATGAAGATATTTAAACACCAAGTGACGAATCCCCATGCCAAATAGAAATCTAATTCATAAGATGTGAGTATTGAAAGTTATCAGATGAGGGCTTCACCATTGCTGGGAAAAAAATATTTTCTAAAGATGAAACTGTCGAGTATGTTGAACCAATGGATACAGCTGCTTGGAACAATAGTCAATTCAGAGTGTCAGGGAAGCAAAAACAGTTGAACAAAAATGGTGATGTTGTTCCTCCATTGATCAAAAATTTCGATTTTTGGGATGTGAGAAATTCAGCTTAATTACTAACTTTAGGAGCATATGGGATTTATAAGTAATTCCTAGACCATGCAGAGCAAGTATTGGAAGCTTTAAAACCACATACTGCATGGTATAAAAAGAAACAAATGTTACTGGCAACTTGTCTGTCATTGCATCAGTGCATAGGCGGAGAAGCTTAACAGTAACTCTTGACTGACTTTTCACTTATTGAAGCCCATGATTATTTACATTCATTTTCTGAAGGAAAACAAACAACATCTTGAGATCCCAAACAAAACAAAACATGGAATTGCAGTGTTTTTTCCCGAAACAAACAAAACACGAAATACAAAAGAAAATAAAATAATAATATTAACAAAATACAGCAAATTAACATGAACACAAGATCAATGCCACAATCACAACTAAAAATCTAAACAAAGAAGAGGAAAGCAGAAAATAAATAATAGAGAGAGTTTTGAGGAAGAGAGTTACCTGAAATAAGACGATTCAAGGAGCTTCAATGGAGATCGTTGCAGATAGCAAACAAAAAGAAAAGAAAATGATGATGTTTTCTGTTCCAGTACAGATATTTGAGAGGGAGAGATTTGCAACAGCTAGAAAGTTTTTTATGAGGTATTTTATTTGCGAAGAAAAGAAAGGGTTTTCCAAAGATAATTTTCTCTTGTAGGCTTAACTTCTTCTGGAATTCATTCATTTTCCTTTGATTAACTTTTCTTAAGCTCATCATTGAGCTCATCAACATGGGAAAGGAAAATTGAGCGAAAATCTACAATTGGTTTTCCCGAATTGCAGCCATATAACTAATTATCATGTTTAAACATGGGATTGAATGGTGCAATTGATTGCCATCCACACCCAAACATTGCGTTTGCATCATACATAGATCTCCCTCATAAATTCTGGAAAAAAACAAACAGAACGAAAAGGAAATATCACGTGCATTGAATGAGTAATATCTAAACATTGAACCCCATAAATCCAGTACTTGGAATTTTCCAGAATGTAATTTTGGCAGTAATCTCTGTAAGAATAGCATTATTCCAAAATAATTATACTCGCTTGCCACAACATAACCAGTTTTAGAGAACACGGAAAACTTTGATAAATAGTACAGTAGACCATTGATCATGCAGCCACAATTCTGATACCAGCCCAATTTAAAGACTAGTGGAATTGGATACCGTAATCACTCACGATGAAATGATATATAATGCAGAATGGTTATAAAAAAAAAAAAAGTGTAAGCACATCTATATGTACAATTGGTTAGTAAAAATCTGGGAAAGTAGTTTTTTGAACACGGTTTCTACAGAAGGGTAGTCAATATCAAATCCAAAGCTTTGTCCGCCATACTGTACATAAAGATACCCTTTAGGGGATAAAGGTGGAGGCAAAATCTTAGAGATCTGGGGTAAACCTGAGATGGGTGGAGAAGGCAAGTCTTTCTTCTTCAAAGCATAGTACACATCGGCTAGTAGAAGCCATATAAGGTCAGAGTCGATGGATGCAAGTCCGCATAGTGCATTAATGGACGCATCATGAAGCCCTTTAACACCACTAAAAGCTATTCCCACGACAAGGCCACTAACCTTCTTGAGGACTATTTGCAATGCTGATGTGCTCCTTTTATTCTGGGACAAATGAGCAATCATGTTGAGCACTGCAACCTGGACCTTCAAGTTTGAAATTTCAGACATCGAGTCCCCTGAGGAAGTAGGAGCACTTCTGTAAGGAAGTTGAAGTGGAGTTCTGTCTTCTTTTGAAAATGGTTTCTTCTGTAATGGAGACGTTGAAAGAAGTTTCCAGAAGTGTGGTCCATCAGTGTGGAAGCGGCGCGAAAAGAAATCTCCTCCACAGATTAATACTACACTGGATATCACACTTAAACATCTCCTAACAGCCTGTCCAATTAAAGGAGTTAGAATCCAAGATAATAGTACCAAATGATCTTTATTATGAAATTCTTTTGTTTCTTTACTCTTTTCAACTTCAGCAATTCAGGATGTGAAAACAGTTGGGCTAAGAATGAAGCTTGCTGTGAGTTAAGAATTTAAAACCATAAACAAGAGATGACCAATGTTTTTTGTAGAAAAAAAAAATGTCCCAGGACTAGACTAACAAAGCAACAATGTTTCAATACAATCACTAAAGGTATACCACATAAGGCAACTTCCAACAGGAAAAGATGAATACGCACCACTGGGTTTTTATTACGAACACAAGCAACCAAGAATGGCCATATTTTATTCATTGCTGGGAGCAACCTGTTCTCATCAGTCCCTTCCTCAGCCGCATCCAAAGTATCTTGAAGCTGATATAATGAATATGATCGAATCACTTCCTCAATTGCTTCTTTAGTTTCTTTCTCATGCCTATATGCTTCTTCCACTTTGGCCAGTGTCACAATGCCATCCTAAGAATGCAATTTGTAGTGAGAATATATTAAGAAAAATCTCTCGAGAATTTGTTTGATGCATAGCATTAGCATAAAGAAAACAGTCCATTCACAGATTTAAAGTAATCTGAAAGGTTCTAGTTTGTTCAATTAACTTTTTAAGATAAAATAGAAAATAATTATAAGAACCAGGAGATAGGGCATCACCACTATATTAATAGCACACTATATTAATAGCACCTTGCCGACCTTCTATCCAGGGAATTTGCAATTAGAATATTTAGGTTTCAGAAGCACCAGCACTGGAGAGATTACCATAATTTCTTGCAGCAACGACACTAAGGCACAATTTGGAATTGTGTTCCAAACGGTATTTCACGGAAAATTAATTTCTGTTTTTTGCTTAAAATAAATTTTTTAATATTTTCAGATCGTTTTAATATGCTGATGTAAAAAATAATTTTTTAAAAATAAAAAATATATATATTATTTTTGTGCATTTCCAAGCGAAAAGCACTTTTAAAAACAACTACTGTCACACTCTCAAACACCCCTTGACATGACTACTACAATTAAAAACCCCAGTACTCCCAACAACATCCAAAAAAATTAGGTATCACATCTACCACCAATAGACCCAAGCTTGAGCTTCATAAATGTAAGATGTACGAGAAAAACAAATGTTAAGTTGTGCAAAGCATCTTAAGTCTCACATCTATATTTCAACAAGCTTATTTGATATCACACACCTGATGAAATTTCAAAAATTAATATGCACAATAGGTACCTCAACTATATTCAGGGCCACCAAGCATTCCTCTTGCTTCATTGAAGCTAGTAGTGGGATCACAGCTGTTAAGCATGAACCAGCAATTGATCCAACAGTTCGTCTGTATCTTTTGAAATCATTCAACTTGAAAAGCAAATTCTCCCATTGCTCTGCAATCAATATCATTACTAAAAGCTTTCTCAACAAACACACACACACACTTTAAATGAAAGAACTAAATTCTTCTGTCTTCAGGACAGGTATCAAAATCAGATCAACTAAGATACAGATACATAAACAGACATAAATCTAGTAGGAGGGATACAGTTCAATGGTTCACAAGAAGTGGATGATTCAATAAGGAGTCATAAAGTGTCCCTTGGTTATTCAATCTGTTACATAGTTTAGGTGAATATTCTGCATCACACTGCAACTAAAAGACACAGGGTATGAATGTGCAAACTGCCCAAAGCAAAATTATTTCCATATCAAGCACGAAGGAAAAAATTCTCATCTCCTTGATATCTAGAAATAACAAGAAAAACAATGGGAGCAAGCACAAGTATACAAGCATGGGCATCATCATTTTGAAATGGTGCACAATTAATTCATGGCATCCTTTTTATCCAAAAGTTTGTAAATGATAACATGGAAACAACAAAACTGTACACCTAAATCAAAAGGACCAGATCATGAAACCATAGATCCAATTCCAAACTGAATAAGCAGAATGCAAGACATAATTGCTGAAGTAATCACCTGATTCCATGTCAGACATATCAATATCATTGTCATAATATGATGTTGAGTTTTCATGGGATTCCAGTTTTTTTCCTTTTCCCATATCAGATACTTTGGACTTGACATGCATAAGATAAGATTCTGCATTAGTGGGCAGTGAAGAAGCCTCATGTTTTGACGCCTTACCAATTTCTGCTACAGCCTACAGGAAACAAAATTGTTGACAATAAGAAAAATATCATATACAATAAATTACTGGGTAGACAATGACATAAAATACAACCTTCAAAAAGGGAATAGTTAAAACTGGGTGTTGATGTCTACCAAGAATCTCAAGTTCCTGAGAAACAGAGCGCATCTGCACAATTTTGCAACATTTGTCTTAAGCATCATATATCAGCGGCAAATCAATTTAAACGCAATTTATTGACTAATAAAATGCCAAGAGGGTTAAAGCAAAATTAACAACATGAGAAAAAGAATGTGTATGCACATGAGAAAGAGCAAGGAGCATAAATTTCATAATTAGTGAAACGAAAGAAAAATAACAATTTATCAGAAAATCGACCAAGACAACTCAAAACTGTTCTCAAAATTCAGGGTAAATTGCCGCACCGGTTCCTCCAGCAGAGGCAGTATCTTATGAGCTACTCCAATGTAAGAAAGCAATGAAGCCAGCACATTTGGCACACGCGGGTTAAGATCCAAATGACGCAGTTGTCGACATATTGAATCTATTATGTAGTCTGCATTTGCCAAGACTAATTGCCCAACCTACAAGAAAAAATAACAATATAAAAACAGTCACAGAAGCACGGATCCGGTGGCAGATAAAAAATGTTGGCTATGCAAGCTCACCGTTGGATGGCCCGATGCACAGGAAAGGACATGTAAAACAGCATCAGAAGCTTGTCTAACTTGGATGTTTGAACATATTAGACTCTCAAGCAACAAATAAAGGGATGAATGAAGAAATCCACTGGAAGCGAAATCTTTCCCAAGGCACATGGAAAAGATGCCTATCCCATCAATAATAACCTGATTGA
This sequence comes from Populus nigra, assembly GCF_951802175.1. Taxonomy (NCBI): domain Eukaryota; kingdom Viridiplantae; phylum Streptophyta; class Magnoliopsida; order Malpighiales; family Salicaceae; genus Populus; species Populus nigra. Next base: position 6,900,562 of record NC_084865.1, read on the forward strand.
GAAAACAAAAGGTTAGAATAGAAGCTCAGTAATATGCCATCCAGGAAATTGATGAACTAATGCAGGATTCATAAAATTATATGCACTTTCTGATAGAAAGACAAAGTACCTGTTGCAGCATGGCAGTATCATGGAAGAAGTGCAAGGTAATTTCTTCAACTTCACCATCAGACTGTATGAGAGAAGATTTTTGATCTATTGGAAGGTTCCACACTTCAGAAGATAGATATTCGTGTGCAATTCTACCAACACAATCATTCAAATGACTCCTAGCAACTCTTTCCTGTGAAACCTTCCAAATAGATCGAGTACGCTCAGGATGTTCAGCTGTATTGGGCTGAGCATCAGCACCTTTTGCATCAGGTGCTTGAACTCCCCTGTTTAACTCAGACGTATGAAACAATCTTATAAGATTATCAACTGCTTGGTCAGAGAGACCAAAAATCATCTCATTCAGAATACACACTGCAGTGCTTGCCTGGCGCAGCAATTGGCCTGAACCTGTCCTGTTATACCAAGATTGCCAGCTTTCTTTAGTAAACTCCCTATCACGGATCTCAGAAACCAGTTTACGAAGGTGACCCAGTGGTATATCACTGACAACTGACATATGCCCTTCACTTTTAGAGTCTAGCAACACACAAAATGAAAAACATGCGTGGTGTTAAGTATAGAGAACACGAGACCCAAGTCTAATAAAGAAACTGAAATTACAAGAGTTGAGATGACCTGTCATTAAAGATAAACCTACAAGTCTAAGAATTCCTGCTAGAGTCTGATATAATTTCTGACTACCAAACCAAGGGGGCATGCGTGGAAGCTCAGAATTGTCCTGCAGAGAGAGCGAAGGGTTTTGTATTGCTTTTCCATGGATATCTCTGGAGTTTGGGTTATCAGATGGAACAACATCCACAATGGGTTGGTAATCAGAGGAAAATCGAGAACCAGATTTCAACTCAGCAATAGAGTGAAGATATCCAATTGAAGATGGCCTTGCTAACATAAGCTTGTCAAGAGCACCTGTAAATACTGAATTCTGACTCAAACTGAGGGCAAAAATATCCAAAAATCTTGCAGCTGTTACCTATGCATATAAGAAGGGATAGCTGGAAATTATAACCTTCCTTGTACGAAGAACGAAAAATAAAAAAGGGGAACTCATATGTCAGGCACCTACCGGAGACTGAAGGTGATCCATCAAAAACTTGGGACCAGAATAGTAGATAACTACAAGTAATTGCTGGGCATGTGAGAGCGCATGTGATTCATCATTGCCGAAAACCACTTTTGGAAGCTTCTCGACAAGCCTTAAGAGGAAAAGAAATTCATAATAAGAAATTATTTTGAAGAAGAAATCCTGTATGCCCCCACATCCAGTCTACTCTCACATAAAGGACTAACCTGCTAAAAAGCTCAGCAACATCTGATTGTACATTAAGTTTGCTGCTTGATGACAGTAAATATTCAAGAAACTCCTGAGCAGGTGCAGAAATGTCTCCACATTCATCAACGACCAAAACAAATAGACACTCCTGCATGATTACTCATCAGAATATGCATGAAGCCAAAATTTACAGGAAGTTATAAGTTATTAGATGCCTTATCCAGTCTAATTAAAAACAACGTCCTAAACAAACACAATGTTTGTTCTAACAGCTTCCATTCATAAAGGATAACAATGACAAGGAATACAAATGTTTCTAAAACTTTACAACAGACAACAAAATGCAACACCATTTGCACCCATATATATTGAATGTCTGGTACTACCAGCAGTCAACTTCAAGGAAAAAATGACAGGTTACATGGAAATAGATTTCAATTCTTAGCTTACCAAAAACATTGATTTGCTTTGCTTCAGAGTGCAACTGCATTTTGATAACAGCCCACGTATGACAGCCAGCAGTCCTTGTCTCACCTTTCTTGCTGGATGAAGACAAATCTAGAAACATGTAAACTATTAAGGCAATGAAAAGAATCAACTGACAACATCAAAGGAGAGAGAGTGGGTGAATGCACTAACTCAAAAATGAGGTTTTGTAGAGCCCTGATTCCTCTACCAAAATCTTAACAGGAACTAAAAGCTGAACAAAAAGGGAATTTCAAAAACATACATGTGGAAAGGTTGCACTCAAAAGTCTATCCACGTGCGCTGAAGTTTCCTCAACCCAGTCTCTTGTGCGATCCACATGCAAAGCTCCTTTTTCATTGCCAGGCTTAGCACTTTGAAATTCAGATGCAGGAGTAACTGATTTTACTGCTTCAGCAACTGAATTTTCAGCTGCAACTTTACTCTGATTTTGAGTGCTAACAGGTAACTGACGAAGTTCATCCAGAACTGAGTGGATAGAAGATCCTTTCTTATTTGAATTAAAGCCAGAACCAGCACATAAAGATCTATCAAGACTGGATACATTAGCAACATCCTCAAGGACTATCATCAGATACTCAGCCAAGGCTCTAATTGCCTGGTCAATAGCCTCCACACTTCCAGCTGCCCCACTTATCATCGTTTTTGACATATGCAAAACTTTTGCAAATTGACTAACAACACCAGGTAAGAAGAAAGCCAATGCATCTGCAGTACCAATCTACATGAGATAATTTACCACTAAAATTAGCTAATTGTTGTTGTGAGAACTTGTTTGCAGGATAAAGCTGAAGGTAGGATTCAGTTAACCCAAAAGCTAATCTAAATTACTATAATCCTTCCTGCTAGAAGAAACTTCTGGTATTATCATTTCCAACAAAAAATCAAAGTGAGTAACTAATAAGAAAGATACACTAATGGATAGGAACGCTGCCACACAGCAAAGCATCTTCTATTAAGACTCAACACCTTAAGAAACATCTCCCAAGCTAACAGTCAATAATTACAAAATACAAGAAATTAATGCAACATAGTTACATCACGAACAAAAATCCAACAAGTTGCCCAAAAAATAACTAAATTCAATCACCCCAAGCACTCCCTGCAAAAGAACTAAACAGGGCACTTACATAACAAAAATATATATGCAAATGCACTACTGCAGGTTATGAGCTTTAACATTACAATTTTACATACTATCACGATGAGATGGAATTACCTTAGCAACAAGAGCACGCACAGTCAAAAATATATGCAAATGCACTACTGCAGGTTATGAGCTTTAACATTACAATTTTACATACTACCACGATGAGATGAAATTACCTTAGCAACAAGAGCACGCACAGTCAAAAATGCTTCAACCCGAATCTTCGCACTCCCTCTATGTCCTCTAGCAACCTCATTATCTGCAGCCTTTTATAATAATAATAAAATAAAAAGACCATTTTTCAGCACAAACTCAAATATGAACAACAAGGACAATTCCCAAAAATCACAACTTACTTTGAGAAGAAGTGAAAACCAATGCCCAACAGCAGCAGAAGCACTCTGCGACCTCAAAAACGAAACCAAACACTCTCCTTCCCCTCCTAAATAATCCCGAGCTGAATTCACATTCCGATTGTCTCCGGCCTCTACAAGCGCAGGCAAACCATTAATTTCTTCACATGAACAGCCTTCAACTCCACACGAACTTAATCCCTCAATTAATGCCCTAAAACACTTAATCACTCCTTCTCTAAACTCCTCCGAAGCCTCATTTTCCGTTAACATGGCCGCATACGTCAACTTCTTCATCAACACTACCATCTAAAAACAAATATCTTTAATTAATTTAAACAAATTCAAGCAGGAAATTTCGAATTTTTGTTTGAAATACCTGATCAATGGAAACTAAATAACACTTGTTCAACAACTCTTCTAAGCACTGAACAACTCCTTCAGCTACTCTGTCGCTTATTTTATGAGGCTTAGGATTTTGTTTTCGAGAATCAACGGCGGCGTCGAGGAGGAGGAGGAGAGGGAATAGAACGTAGTCGAAGAAAGGTTGGAGAGAAGGAGGAGGAGAGTCGTGGAGGAATTGGACAAGTGAGGGAATTGAAGATGAAAAAGAAGTAGGATTAGGGTTTTGGAGGAGTTGAAGAAGGTCTAAACAGTAAGGTTTTAGCTGCGAAAACACAACACCGCTGCTGATAATATTTTGTTGTTCTTCTTCTTCTTCTTCGTTGACGTCGTCGTTTTGGTGGTTGAAATTGGTGGTGATCAGGTGATTAAAAGCGTCCATTTTCAGAGAGAGAGGGAGAGAAGTAGGCGCTTGTTCGAGAGCGTGAGAGAAGAAGAAGAAGAAGAAGAGGTGGTGGAGGAGTGGGCTGTAATTTAGGGAGATGTGAGGGTGAAGTTGTTGTATAACGTATTAACTTATGAAGATAAAATTTTGGCTTTTATCTTCTTCTTTTTTTAACATCTTCAAGGTAAAATCTATATTGAAAAACTAAAATTGTATTTTCACGTTATTTTTATGCATTGATAAAAAAATGTTAAAGATTTATTTAATATATTTTTATGTATAGCTTAATTAATTAATTATAATTAATAAATAATTTTATTAATATCAAATATATTAAAATATAATAAGTTTTTTGAATGGTTTTTTACTATTAGAGTGCACATAAACAAAATAAAAGGTCATATTTATATTATTTATAAAGCTATATTATCAATATTATTGCCTTTTTATTATTAGATTGCACATAGGTAAATATGGCTTCTTTGAGTTCTTTCTTCTTCTTCTTTTTATGAGCACTAGAAATAAAAAAAAAACATTTAGAAAAACTAATTGTATTTTAATATATTTAATGTACTAAACAATAATAATAAAAAATCATTGTTTTAATATGTCCTGCTCTTGTTTTTCTGTGTCAGCTTTTTTTCAACATGTAGAAATGGGTTTTTTTAAATAAAAAAAAGAGAGAGAAATTTTGATATTTTATATGGTTATTCTGTTAGAGTGTATAAAACAAGGATGATGAGCAAAAATGATATATTTTCAATTTGGCTTCTCATTTACCGTCAACGATGGAGATGCCATTAATAATGAAGTTAGACTTATTATGTTTTGGTGGTTGTTTTTAAAAGTATTTTTTATTTAAAAATATATTAAAATAATATTTTTTTAGTTTTTAAAAATTATTTTTGATATCAGCATATTAAAATGATTTAAAAATACTAAAAAATATTAATTAGTTTAGTTTATTGTTATGAAATTAAAATTAATGTTGTTTTGATTTTTGTTTTGTTTTATGTTGGTGTTTCCGTGTTATTTCAATAATAACTTCTACTAGCTCTTAACAAGATATGCGAGATAATATATTTTCTTTCTGTTTAAACTACTTTTGCTTGTATTGGCAATTATCGAGCTAATGTAAATGACTTTTTTTAATTTTCATTTTAATTTCAATTTGTTATCGTTTATTTTTGCTACCTTTCTTTGAACATGATTTACTCATTACAGTTGCTTCATCAGTCAGGTTTGTCTTCAATGTCTTTCCTTTTTAAGTTTCTTGTGTTTGGGTGATTTTTCACTTTCACCGACTCATCATCTCCCCTCTCTTTTGTTTGTATTTGTTGTTTGATGTTGTCTTCTTGTTTTTAAAATTTAAGTTTATTGACATTCTAAAATTATTTATTACATATTTTTAATTTAAAATGGTTATTTATCCAAATCATCCAATCTGATTTTTTAACCGCCTCTCTCGTGGTCGGATTCTAAACAAGAAACTGGTGCATCATTTGCCACAATAGATGGCACTTTACTTGCTTTCTTTTTTCCAAAAAAAAATATGCATTGACAACACGTCATCTGTCTATTCTAACAAAAAAAAAAGAAATTAAATGAGGGTCAGGTGTTAGGTCTGGTCTTACAAGCCCATATACGTATAACCTTATTTTTATGATTAGGTACAATGGTCCATCCTAGCCCAAATACTTTATCTCTTTTTGGCCTTTATTGTTTTCTTCAATTTTATTTAAATTTTATAAAAATAAATCAATTAAAATATTTTTGAGATATTGTTTTATTAATATTGTTCAATTTTAACTTTTTTTTTTCGAATAATAATATAGCAATCTCTTATAATATTATTAAGCGTTGTTTTTTATAACCCTTAATGATATTTTTTATTTTCTTAAGATTTTATTCGGTCATTTTTCTTGTGCATGTTTTTTTTATCATATAATTAAATAAGAGATAAATTAAAAAAATATATTTTTTTCAAATTTATTAGACCTACCCAAGTTCATGACCTGAGTCGCAGGTTTGACAAGTTAATCTCTTTTACCCAGGTCGATCCAATCAGCATTGTCTCAATATCTAAGAAACAAAAAGTTCAAACAACATCGACTTGAATTTCTTTTTTAAGTCAAACCAAAGTTTACATAGATTGCCTTTTGGTCTACAAGTTTGAATAGTTTATTCAAGTCAACTCAAACCCAATTTATTTTAAAATCAGGCTTAGCAAGAGCTCAACACGACAAGTCTTCAGTTTTAATTGAAATTTATTAAAATAGATTAGCTTAAAATATATTTTGAATATTATTTTATTTTATATTCCTCAATTTTAACTTTATTTTTGAATAATATTATAATATTGTTTTATAATATTAGCAAGTGCTTTTATTAAAACCCTTCATGATTTTTTATGTAAATTTTATTTATTCATTTTCCTACACATGTCTATTTGTATTGTTATATAATTAAGTAAAAAAATTAGATTCCAAAAAACCAATATATTAAACCCAACTAGATCCATGACCCGACTAACGAGTTTACCAGGTTGACTTGGGTCGATCCAACTAAATTTTGACCATGTCAATCGGGTTGCATGTTTACTCATAATGTCGATTGGATCATATTATGTCAACTCCAATCCATTTTAATTTAAAACTTAAGCTATACCTGGCTTGATAACACAACCAAAATGTTCACCACATCAACACAAAAATTGTGTATTATTCTTATATTTCTAATGCATTTACATCAAAATTATCAAAATATTATTATTATTATTATTATTATAAATTTTTTATATGATTATGATGAGGTGTTCTCAAATTAAATATTTTGATAAAAGATGGACAAAAAGGGAACATGTTAATAAAATAGAGGAGTTTTAATTAGAGAGATGTCTTTTATCCTTATTTCAAATCACCTATTTTTTTAAAATATTTTTTCTATTTTTTATTTTATTAAATAAAAAATATTGATACATGCTAGAAAATTAAAATCAATTAAAAAATAATGATATTTAATTAAATAAAAAATGAATGGCTCATCACGACACAAGATCGGATCTCTCAGCTTTCTAATTTACTTTCTGGTTATTGTTTAATAACTCTTTGTAATATTTACTGATATATATAATTATCAATTTATTTTATTAAACACATCTGTCAAATTTTAAGTTCACAATTAAATTATTTTTTTGAAAAAAAAACATTAACAATACTTATATATTTTTTCCATTAAAAATTAACATTTGTTCCGACTTGTAGTGAAATGAGAGAGGAAGTTGGCTAGTTACCAAAAAAAAAAAACTTTTAAGGGTTTTTACTTGTTGCTTATTGTATTGTAGTACCTCTTATAGTTCATTATGGATTTCAATAACATTTGTTATTTTTGTCATCAAATAATTTTTATTGTTCAATTGCATCCTTTCATGGGCTATTTTTTTGTGTTTTATTAGTTGATGATCACTTATCTTTTCATTATATAAGGAGTTAAAGGTTTTTATTAGATTTTTAAACTTCATTAGAGGTTGATATAATGATATATAATTTTATTTTATAGTTAAAAGAAATAATTAAAAGAATAGGGACAAAACCAAAAATTAGAAAAAAACCGTGTGATCAATCTCTAATTCGTATGAAAAATTGCTTTTTAGTCCACTTATTTTTTTTTTGACTTCTTTTTAGATCCCTTTACTTTTTGTGATTTTTTTAGTCCAAAACTTCATTTTGTATATTTTTCAGTTCTTAATTTAAGAAATGGGAGAAAAAGTCATCAAACAATGGGTAAAAAGAAAAAAAACATAATTGGTTGGCCACCTCTGACAATAAAAACAATTGATCTTAGAGTACACAGGTTTCATAAAGAAGAGTTTTATTGATGTGTTTTTAATCTTCATCTTGCTAGAAAAAAAATAGATCTGGCCTTATGATATTTTAGATTCAAGTTAATTTTTTATTTTTTACCCAATTAAATGCTTATTTAAAACTCTAAATGGATTTATTAAGGTCTAAATGGTGTTTCTTATACATTTTCAGGTGAAAAGGTGTTGAAAAATAACTTTTAAGGGTCCTAGAGGGTTGGCCTCTAACTCGTCATATGACGTAGTAGACGATGTGTTGTTGGTTTGTTTTTTTAAAACAAAAATTGGATGGAAAACGTGTCGTTCACATAATTTAAAAAAAAATAAAAATGTACCAAACATGTTGGCCTAGCCTTGCAAGCCCTGTGTGTCTGCATTGTTTTGATGGCCCAGACCTTTATGTTTTTTTTCTTTAATTTCAACTGAAGTTCATAAAAATAAATAAATTAAAAATATATAAAAGGGTGTTATTTTACTTTGTTATTAAATACCACTCATTTTTTTGTTTACTTTGTTTGCAGGTCATTTTAGAATGTTAACAAACACACTTTTTTCACAACTCTTTGTGATGTTTTTTTTTTTGTCATGCCTATATATATATCTATTTTTATTATCATATATTTCATAGCTAAAATTTTGATATATTTTCTCTTAATTTAATTTTTGGAAGGGTTAAAAATTAGATATTAAAAGATTAAGGATTGATTTCGGTTAAAGATGTGATTTGTCAATTTGTGAAAAAATTAGGAACTATAATGTGTTTTTGCCCTTCTCTCCTAATCTTCAATTTAAAATGAAAAAGGTAATTAAAGCATTGACAAGAGTATGATAGAAAACAATGTCAAATCACATATTTGATGGAGTAAGAAAGGGCCCCACAAGAAACAAAAACTAGAGACTTCTTCCCAAAAATAAAAAAAAGATAAGAAAGACAACATAAGAAATAGATCATAGCTTAAACATACAAAATTGAACAAATGAACGAGCTCTTACCAAAAAAGGAATTCACAAGAAACCATAGAAAAGATGGGATTTATGTTTTCAAACTAGGTAAAGATACGTACATTTAACCCCAAAGCATTGCACCAAGTTTTATTTTACAAGAACAATTCTTGAAATCAAACTCACACGAGTCAAAAGATTGATAAATAAGGAGTCTTTGGAAAGCTTTAGTTGAAGAGGATTATTGAGATTCAGGGTTTTTAGAACAGTTGAGCTGAAAAGGAAGACAAAGCTTTTTGGTTCTAGTTAAAGGGAATTGCTAGATTGGGATTTCAGATTAACTGAACTATCAATAAAAATTTCAATTATGGTTAAAAGAAATTGCTAGATAGGGATTTCAAGTTGACCAAGGTAAATGTTCTAATTTTAGTTCTAGTTAACGAGAGTCGCCACATTGAAATTTTAGGTTAACCGAGTTGTAGATAAAAATTTTGGTTTTGATTAAAGAGAATCGTCATATTCGGATTTCAGATTAACCGAGCTATAACATGAAATTTTGAAACTAAGGGAACAATTAAGATATAGAATTTCAGGTCAAACTTGTAATCAGGAAACATCAAGAAATTCAACCCTACAATCAAGAAACACTAAGTTTTCAAACCTCGTAATTAGAAAGTATCAGAGATCAAGGTTTTAGTTAAAAGAAATTGTTAGATTGGGATTCCAAATTAACCAAGCTGTAAACAGTTTAATTATAGTTTTGGTTAAAGATAATTATTATAAATATAGATTTTTGGGTTCATCAAAATAAAAGCTTTGAGAAGAATAGTTTTGAAGGACAATTCTTTTATCTTTACAAACTTGTTACGCGAAACACTTAACAAGTCTTTGCTCCATAACTATTGTAAAGAAGGGGCATCTGTTATTACCCATTTTGGAGCCCCACATAAACAAAAAAAAAGAGAAAAGAGAAAATACAAAAAAATATAAAAAAATATTGGAAGAAGATTAAAAAAATATATTAGTGGGAAGAGTATATCAGAACGCCCAAGAAATTGCCGAAAACTAGTCGAGGAGGATCAAATATACAAGATTAAAAAATTCAAAAGTGTATTTTTTACTGATAAGGATCTTATTAGCAAAGCAAATTCAATTTGAGGAGGAAAATTCAAAATTAAATGTTTAAGGACTCAATTAGAATTTCTCAAGGTTTATTTGAATTGATTGAGGGGTTAATTGCAAGAAAAATTGATTTTTAAAGTCAATTTAGACTTTAATTAAAAAAACATTAAAGTCTGGGGGCCGAATTGTGATTTTTATGAGGTAATTTGATCAAATTAGAGGCTTAATTGCATAAATATTGAAGTTTAATGGGTAATTAGGGACTTGATTGAAGAAATCAAAACCAATGATCAAACTAAAAAGACACGTGAATATAGAAGCTGAAATGACCAAATTAGGGGCTATATTAAAGAAATTAAAAGTTTGTTGGTCAATTCAATAGAGGGTCAAAATGTATAAATTCAAAACTAAGAACTTAAATGAAAATGTCGGCCAACTTAAGGGCTGATATTTTAGTTAGGTGGGGATTAAATTGCATGCAATTAAAAAGTTTTTTTTTGTCAATTAAGGGTTCATGTACTACAATTGGAATAACATGTATTAAATTGAAACTTTGTCAAATTCTAAATTAAAAGCTCTAACTTCTAGGGTTTTAACCCAGACAACGCGTCGTTCAGCCTATGTTCATTTTCTTTCTTGGAAGTTCACGATGATTAGGTTGGCACCTTTCAAGAGCTCGTTTTGGTGTTTTAGACCTCTAAATGGCATAAGAGTTTTTGCAAATGGAAGAGGAACATTCCCTTTACAACCCTATTTTCATGAAATTAAATGTTTACATCCTAATTTTTCCAAGAAAATCCCCAACATCTTGTCCCTAATCAGCCATTACTTAATTTCCAAATTTGGGGCTGATCAGGTTGGAACCTTTGAACGAATAAATATGGAGCTACAAACCTTTAAATTAAGTAAAAATGAATCCAAATAAAGGGTGTGCACCCCTTCTATCAATCTCAGCCGAAAATAACGTCAAAATTGCTCCAACAAAACCTTGAAAATGGGTAACTCAATCAACCCCAATATTGCATCTATCTTGCAAAAAAAAAAACAATTTGATTTTCGTGTGTTCCCATATAAAAGCTCCTTAATAGATCCTTATCGAAGGTTCACAACACTCCTGTCAAGATCAAGAGATCAGGAATTGATTCAAAATCAAGAGATCAGGAATTGATTCAAGACCTCCCAAAACCCTATAAATACCCCCCTCAAGCATGGTTAGGGGCTGGACAAAAAAGATGGAAAGGAAAAAAGAAAAGGAAAGATAAGAAAAAGAAGAGTAATAATAAGAAGAAATATAAAGTTAGAGGTCCAAGAGAAAAAAAAAACAAAGTTTTCTTAAGTTTTGTAAGCTTGTGAAAGGCAAAACTTTTCAAAGAAAAACCAAGAGAGAGTGGTTGTTCTAGGTATACATTGCAGACCTAAAAGTAGATTTTTATGGCTTGCTTTTGTTGTTTTTCTTGTTTGTTTTTGTCTTATGTTTATAGTTACATACATAAAAAAAAAGTTTTGAATGCTTAACAAGTAATATTATTGTTTCGATTTCTGTTTACTGAAGTTATTTTAATTTTGTTTTTAATGTATTCAAGTTGTTGTTTAAGTTCTCCTTTCGATATATAAATGTTGTTTTAACTTTGGTTTAGTTTAAGTTATGTATGTTAAAGTAAGAGTGTTTATCCTTAACTTGTTAAGTTTGTTCATGCATAAAAATGGGTTTCAAAAACCAATTTTGAATCCATGTTGCATGAATATATAGGATGTTTTCAGTTGTTAGCTTCAAGATTTGGTATCTCATGTTTCATTTTGATTATTTGATATTTTTTGTTAGTTTTGTAGATTCAAACTTGTTTGTGTATGATATTGTAATCTATTAAAATAAAAAGAACATTCTTTAAAATCCAAAAATACCATTTTTTAGACTTGATAAAAGCTGCCTTTATTGGAAATATTTTGGGCTTTTTGGGCATGTTATTCTTGTTTCTGGAAAGAACATTGTCTTAGCCCCTAGATTCGTACCATGTTTTGTCTGTTTCTTTGCACATCACCCTTTCTTATGTATGACTAACTAATAATCTAGTGTTTATTTGTACCGATAACATGTTTATAATGATTTTTAATCTTAGGGTTTTGGTTTTGAACCAAAATCCATTTTAGCCAAATCATGATAACTTAATGAAAATCAAAGTGAATGAACCTTAATTCTTGATCTTTGAATGATTTGCAACCTTTCTGTCCTTTTGATCTCAAGAAATCTGGTTTAGATTTGAGTTCACGTTGTTGGGTTCATTTCGAGTGTTCTTGGTGTTCTTTATTTTATTTTTTTATTTGTTTTGTTAAATTTATTTTTTTTATTTTTTATGTTTTTTAGGTGTTTAATCTTTTTTTTTTACTTTAGTTTTATTTGTGGGTTGTTGTTTTGGGTCAAACCATATTTTTTTGGTTCAATTTATAGTCAAAACTAAAGATTTCGGGTTAACCCAATCAAGTCGAGTAAAAAAAATATTTTTTTTTCTTGCATATGGCTAAAAATCTTAAAGTTATTTAAGCATTTAAAAAAAAATAAAATACTTTGACATGTTTTTTTTAAAAATATTGCATGGATTTTACAACAAGTTTGTAAATTCCTAAAGGATTTTGACCTATATTTCAAAAAAATATATATAAAAAATTTCTATTAATATGCAGGATTATGAACTTATACGTAAGATATATTTCTAGTATTAAATGAAAAGACAATTTATTTTTGTTGGCATTAGAATTATTATGTTTTTAATTTGATAAGATAAAGATCTTATTGAGGATTATTTTTTTAAAACCTTAGACAGATCAACAATTAGAAAACATAATTTTTTCTTAGTTTATATCAGATAAATAAACAATGCAATTTACCTCAGGTAAGATATACTAGGTATGTTAATACATTTCCTTTACGCAATCAATCCCCTTTCTCAGACTTTAAGACTAGTTATGGTTTCTAATAACCAAAACACTAAGTAATGACTCTCATTTCCTCTTTTTACCGATAAAAGACAAGAATCCCTTGTCCTTTCCACCCACATAATTAACTATCCCGATTTAGGAGGACGATTACCTCGACGTTGTACACTTATGATAAGAGACATCTACCAATTATTCTATTTCCTCTAAGTTTTCTTGCAATTTTCATTTTTTGTGGTGTCATGATTTCAAAGAAATAAATATGACACTCTACTATGATTGCTAATTATTTCAGATTTTTTGGTACCCGCCTTAATTATAAAGAATTTGAATTTCAAAGTTAGATGTTAAATTTGATATTAATAATTTGAACTCCAAATACTATTCTTACAATTCTAGAATTGTAGGTCTAGAATTGTAACAATATCTCTTAAATACAAATTTTAAAATTCTATGATTTATTTATATGCATAAGAGTAATTAAATAAATTGAATGGTTTGAATGCAAAAGATAACTTAGCAACTTAGGATTAAAGAACTTATATTCATTGAATGATTTTTTAATTGATTACAATCACCCATAATAATTCTTTGATAGAAGAACATGAAGTGATATATTTTATGATATTTTCTAGGTTTTTTTCTTAATTAAAGTTGCAAGCTTACCATGTTACATTAGAAATTGCAAGTCTACTATTACAAGTCAACTAATTATCTCTTATGAAATTATAAGCCTACTAATAAACATGTTTTAAAGATCCTAAAAACTTAGTTCAATTGCACATCAATAATTGTTGATTTTTATTGAGTTGTTTTGTCTTCCTCTAGCCTTGATTTATATTGAAAATGTTATAGATAACCGCCTGTTAAGTATCTACTCTCTCAATTACTTTTTATTTTAAAAATGCACGACTGAAATTGTCTAACTTCACTTGTTTTAGTTTGTTTCTTTTACAAGTATAGATTGTATCTTTTCTTTCTTTTCTTAATCCAAACCTCATGATCCACTTGATTAAGCCTATAACCATGTATGTCCTTATTTTTATCTAGCCTAGACTTATATGAAAACACTTACTTAAGTTCAGTTCATTATTTCATTTTTTTTTACCTAAATTACTTCTCTAACTTATTTATTGTATAACAATATGTTAGGTAGATTATGTGGTATAAAAAAATGAAAACATATGATGGTCCCCAAATTATGGTTGTTTGTGAAAATATGACAATGTCGATTTTTTTTAATCTTGTTTTTGGATTTATAATAAACATGACATTTTAAGGCTCATGTAATTTAGAGGTTTTATAATCTAAATTGGAAATACTTGTCTTGGAAACTTAAATTTTAATTCTTTAGAGTTTTTTTGTTCTCTAATTTTAATATTACATGATTCATTTGCTTAAGTTGTTATAGTTTATGCTAAGTATTTATTTTATAATTTGAAAATTAAGGGTTATAGACATGTTCTTGATTTCTTGAATTAGGAATGGATGAATTATATGAGGCTTGAAATCTTTTATCTTAAGGTTTACTTTTTTTTTTTAATCTAGGTTTGTTTATTAGAAAATTAACTCAATTAAGCTTTTAAGCTTTATGTTTATCTTAACAACTAGCAATAAAAGGAATGAGGATCAAATTTGATATAAAAATTAAATAAAATAAAAGGTTAAGGGATAAAATTGAAAAATAAAATCAATTTTAAAAAAAATAGTAATAAAACAAATGAGGACTAAATTTGATACCAAAGCAAAATAACAGGAATCCTTTTAACTTTTGTAGGCTAGTATGATTTCCAAGGAGAAGATGGAGAAAAGAGAGAGGAGGAGAAAGAAAAAGTTGTGTGAAGCCTCATCATTGCACTACCATGGACACACTCATCACCATAAAGGTCTCTTTAAGGTGAGTTAAACACATTCATGGATGGTGGTGGTTTGCCATCGAAAAGGCCACACGAGCCATCAAAGTGTTGGCAAACTCTTTCCACCTACTAGCGCATGCAACGCACACACCAACCAAGTTGCCCTGCTTGATTTTTTCATTCTTTGTTATTTTTTTCCAAATTAGATCCTCCAAGCCCCAATGATTTAGATCAATAAAATTGTGTTTTTATCTTACAAAGTCGAGCATCAAACACATCATATTGTTTCCTTAACATTGCAGGATTCCTATATATAGGCAACAAAAAAAAATCAAGTTAAATCTAAAAAACATAATATGAAAGGATAAAATTAAAGAAAAACAATCGAGGGATAAAAAAAGAAGGTTGAGTCTCTCCTCAAATAATGCAATTAAGTCCCTGATGTTTGCAAAAATAAAAAGGCTCAATATTTGTCCATTGTTCAAATTAAGTCCACATTGTTTTAATTATTATAATACAATCTATTTTTTTTTCTAAATTGAGCATTAATTGAAAGTCGGTTTTCTTTTTTGGCAGTACGATATGTTTTTTAAGTGTTTTTAAGATAAAACAAAAAACATAATCTTAACTCCCTTCATCATATTGAACCATTTGACATAACAATCGATCATTTTGTTGGTCAAAATCATCCCCAATGACAACTTTTTCTTTCTAAGTCGGAATTTGACGACCTCATTTTTCTCCTCCACAAAAAAAAGAACTAAAAAGAGAAAAATAAAATTTGATATCAAAATGTAATTTTTAAAATTTATAGGGACCGATTACTGATTAACTTAAAAAGATGAAAGACTAAAATGAATTTTGCAAACAAATTGCAAAGCTGCCATTTATTTTAGTTGTGTTTATCACTTCAGTCCTTTATCTTTTAATTGAACCCCTCACCTTAAAAAAAAACAATTAAGCTCTAAATTGAATTTAAGAGTTGTGAAAAAAAATGGAATATCAATTGAGAATTTTCAAAAAATTCATTATTGAAACTCATAATGAAATATGAGAGGCTTAACTGTGAATTCGATAATGGCAATAAAACCGCTTGCTATTTTAGTTTATACTGTAGTAATAGGCACGCAGGTAAAGATGAGGTCTCACATTCTCGAACGGGAAGCCCATACTGAAATTGGGCTTTGGGTTAGATAGAGGAGGGAGAAGGGCTATTTGGGTTTTTCTGGGCAGTAGTTTCTTTTGTTCTGGTCGACATTGATTGAGTTGAGTGGTGTGGCTAATTTTGTATGGGTGTGGCTAAGGTGGATTCTGGGTTCGTGTCTATGAGAACATGAGTAGGGAGGCTGCTTCTCTGAGAATCCAAAGAGATTTACGCATGTATCTTGCTAAGAAAGCATATAAAGATTTGTATTATTCTACTATTTTGATTGAAACAGGCATGAGTGGGATGGCTACGCTTCAGAAGGCATACAAGAGTGGCAATTATGATCCAGGTAAGATATTCTTGAGAAAACATGAAAATTACAAAAATCCCAATTGAATATTCTTTCGTCTTCTGTTTGTTTGATAAAATTTGATTTTTTACTGGTTTTTGAGTTTTTACTATACTGTTGCTGATATGTGGTTTGCAATGTGGAATCTAGCTAGGGATCTTTCTGATAACTTGCTTTGTGGAGACATTCCCTTCTCTCTATCTAAGTTGAAGCAACTTGATGCCTTGTGAGTGACTGTTTTTTTAGTTTCGTTCACTGTGCTTCAATGGGATTTTTGTGATTCTTATGGCTGCTCGGGATGAGTTACGAATGTTTTTCTTGTTTTTCCATTGGATTATGGCATGGTTTGGGCAACATCTGAGGATGGAAGCCGTATGTTCTCTTTTGTTCCATCAGATCTTGAGCTATTATGAAAAGACCATTGCATGGTTTTCCATCAGATCTTGGGCTATTATGAAAATTCCAGAAAGAGATTTGTGTTCATGGAATGTTTGATAAAATGTATGAGAGACAACTTTTCTTGGACTGCAATGATTTCTTAGAGAGACAACTCCTAATGAGGCTTTGGAGTTTTTTAGAATGATGACGAGACGTGAGAATTCCATTCCAATGTTGGTGTATTTGTTTACGGGGCTGCGCGGTTATTTAATAATTTTTTTTTATTTTAAAGTATTATTTTTAAGATATGTTTAGATTGTTTTGATTAATTTTAAAAATATTTTTTTATTATATTTTAAAATAAAAAATATTTTAAAACATAATAGCTACCATAATCCATAATCCAAGAGATAATCTAAAGGAATGGATAAGTTTCAGGGTATTATAGATGGAATTTGATTATAATTATGAATTATGAATGATAATTTTTATATTTGAAAGCTTTTCAGTTATTAAAATAAATATAATTTTTTTTTTGCGTGGTTACCTAACATATAAATCATAGAATATAAAGTATAATTTTTCAGAAAAGAAAGAAAGAAATGCTTGGGTGAAATTCCATGGGTTATCTCATCAAATATTATTCATGTAATCTCCACGCATCAATATTGGACCGCCAAATGATTTGAATGTTGCTACAATGTAAGTGGGAACCAACCCTAAGACATCTTTGTTTGAAAGTGATTGATTTAGACCCACAAACTTTCTCTTTCCATCTGATATGATAGTATATTCCTTTGCAGAAATTCCAAGGCTTGCGTTGCATTGCGTTGCGTTGCGTTGGATTCTCAAACAAGGCAGGCAGGCAGATTCCTACAAGAGGTGGTTCAAACTTGATTTCCCATCCCTGGCCGATTTAGCGGTGATGCTATTCTGTCATTGCTGCTCCTCTTTTGCTTTTTAATTAACCTTTCACCTGAAACTCTGCAGCTCTCTCCCTCCCCGCACAAATCGACAAGCTCAAATGAGACCACAGGCTCTCTCTAGGTTGGTGGTTTGGTGCACCAATATATGTGGGCTGATCTACTTGTTTTGACTTATTGTTTTGCTAGAAAAGTCCATGAAGAGTTCAAAGCTCTGCATATTCTTCCAAGCTGTGGGAACACAAGAAAATCTTGTCTTAACATGTAGAAAAGATTACCAACCCACAAAGAAACATTTGATAGCGATCACTTAATTATATAGACAATTGATGATGGGAAATTTGATTTCTCATGAAAATCTTGCTACTTTTCCTAATTCTTTTTGTGTTGATAAAAAAAACCAAGTCGGACTAAGGAAGGAGCACGGACATGAGGCTAGCATTGATCTAAGAAATGTCATTATGCCGCCTCCATGGTGACGCCGCAGAAATGTAATGAGAGAATATTTTAGCAGTGACCAGTATCTGTTAGTTCTCTGTCCTTTTATCTGACTTCTTCCTTCCTACAGTGAACTGTCCTTCTCAATACTAATATATGTGGGCTGATCTACTTGTTTTGACTTATTGTTTTGCTAGAAAAGTCCATGAAGAGTTCAAAGCTCTGCATATTCTTCCAAGCTGTGGGAACACAAGAAAATCTTGTCTTAACATGTAGAAAAGATTACCAACCCACAAAGAAACATTTGATAGCGATCACTTAATTATATAGACAATTGATGATGGGAAATTTGATTTCTCATGAAAATCTTGCTACTTTTCCTAATTCTTTTTGTGTTGATAAAAAAAACCAAGTCGGACTAAGGAAGGAGCACGGACATGAGGCTAGCATTGATCTAAGAAATGTCATTATGCCGCCTCCATGGTGACGCCGCAGAAATGTAATGAGAGAATATTTTAGCAGTGACCAGTATCTGTTAGTTCTCTGTCCTTTTATCTGACTTCTTCCTTCCTACAGTGAACTGTCCTTCTCAATACTAATTTTTGTTAACAAGGAGACTTATCTCAGTCATTTTGGAGGTTAACGTGCTGATTCCAAGAGGTTTATATTTTCTTGTGATGTTGATGTCGACGCATCCCGCCGTGTTACGCTAGTATTGACCGTGACAATCGATATATCTTAGTCTCTCATCACCTTTGTTAATATTGAATCAAAACTATCAATATTTCTTGCAATTTATTTCTATATTTCAGTAACTAATTTGAGATTTCCTCCAGAGCATTCATGTCTGTCCAGGCGGCAGACGAGCTAGTTACTGTGCGCTCCTTCATATTCCACAGCAGACTCAAAGCACAGATTTTCTTGTGTTGATATTTTCTTGTTGATCAGGCTGCTTGCTTTGCGACTTGTGTCATTTCCAATTTCATTCTGTTTTTGTCAACAAAATCTACTTCGAGGTCAAGCATGGGACTTGCTGTTGGTGGATCCATGTCTTATCCTCCCCACCATTTTTCAAGGCGTGGGGACACACAGCCATCTAATGTCTCACGAATTCTTAATAGCGGGTGAGTAAGAGATTTTACCTACCCACTGAGATGGATGTTCAAACAAAATCATTCAATTAATATACATGGCACTTCCATAAACTCTGAAGAATGTCTCTATCATTCTATCAAATATCACCTAATTTAAGGCCATGTTTGGTAAACTGGTTTTTAAGATTTCTCTGGGCCTTTCCCAGAAGGAGAGAATAAAAGCATTTTTTTTATCATAGCATAAAAATAGTACAATGCTCCCTGGAAAAAAAGAAAAGAAGAAGAAGACGAAGCATTTTTAACGATACCCAGTACACTTTTTACAGTCATAATTATAAAAGTCACAAGTAGCAACAATTTTGGCGATGCCAAAGTTACAGTTTTAAGCCAGTAAACTACCGTTATACCAATGACTATATGTCAGTAATACCAAAAACTTGTGTATTGAAAGAGAAGTCACTAGTTTCACATACTTATAATTTCTACAAACTACTGCTGCTGTTTTCAAAGACCTAAATTAACCTACTTATAGGTTCACATGACAGTTTTTTTTTTCCCTTTGTTTTCATAAAGAAGGCCACAAATGAAAATTTTCAACTGTCCCTGGATGGACTTCCGCTGGCTTCAGTGGTATGTCATGCTGAAAATTCTCAGGGACTATTGTACTCTCCGCAGCATTCTTCGATAAATTCTGGTTTTCATCTTTGCTTGCATCGAGACCAAGCTCATTCTCCAAGTAACGGAGCCACTTCTTATTTTCAACTTCTCCCATATTATATGCATCTCCAAATCTTGAGCTCTGGCCAGCTTCAACATTTTGCAGCTGAATTCCACTGGACTGGAAGGAACTTAAGCTGTCCAACATGTTCCAAAAATCGTAATCCGACTCGAATGGGATTTCGGCCACGATTTCTTCTGGTTTGTTTACCTCCTCTAGTGAATTGCGAACATTATAACGTCCTCTAAAGTTAAAAAACGAGCCCGTTTTTTCACCATCTGGCTCGGAAACATCAGCTTGACTAGAGTTGGTGATGCTGGAATTGTTACTAGAAAAAGAGGAACTTGATAATTCGTTTGGTTTCATGGCTGGTTTAAACTGATTATTAGACACTCCCCTTGGTGACGAGTCCTCTTCGTTCTCTAGGATGCGAGGCTTCTGCGTTGAGAACCCTTGATTTTTTTGTTCATCAAGTTCCATTTCCAAAGCTCCTTTTCCACTTGACATGATCGTACTAGATGAAGAGGAGGACGTTGAAGTTGAGGAGGATCCCTTTGACTCATCTCCTTCAGAATGTTCACCATCGTCTTTACATGCCAGTTTTTTCTTTAAGTGAGTATTCCACACATTCTTAATCTCATTGTCTGTTCTTCCAGGCAAATGAGATGCAATCTTTGACCACCTGCAAGATTATAATTTGTTATTACAAATACAATACTAATTAAGATATTAAACGTAAAACGCCCGTCAAGATTTATTTAGTGTTATGTGGAGAAGTAGTTTACTTGTTTCCCAAAGTTTGATGTAGCTTAATTATGGTGTCTTCTTCCACTTCGCTGAAGTTACCACGCTTAACGTCAGGTCTCAGGTAATTAATCCATCTCAATCGACAACTTTTTCCGCATCGCAGCAACCCTACAAAACGGCAAGATTTTTTTTACTTTAAAAAAAAAATGAAGTACAAAATTACTCAATGCTATATAATTCTTGGCTTCACAACGACATCATCGATTTCTCCCTTGTTCAACCACCTTGAGGTTGAAATCTTCCCTCCCTTCTAGTCCTCTACTTTTTTGTTTTTTCTACGTGTTTACATGAAATAGTAAAAGCAAACAAAGTCCAAGCTGCGTGTTAGATTGGGCATTTAGGCTCTACCTTTAGCTACGTATTCAACTTTTGTAACTCTTTCAACGAGGTGAGCATTTGTTTCCGATTTCCTTTAGGCTGAATTGGATTAATTAACAAGATTATCTTATTATAATATTTTTTAAAACAAGATTATCTTGCATCTTCGTCAACAAAATGGGAAATCTTAGCAACCTCTAGTATATTGATGTGACCATCAATTGCTGCCTGGCCTTGAATCTAAATTGGGAATATCCCAACTAGGCAAGATATGAAATATAAAGTGTGATGAGACTACAAAAGATTTTGCTAACGCAGACACCACCATTGCTGCAAAAACAAATAAATCTCACTACAAACAAATGAGTCTGGTTTTAGACATAGATATATAGAGGTAAAAGTAGCGGAAAATTATAACTGATAAATATTTGTTTCTATACATAATTTCATTATGGATTTATGCACTCCAATCGAAATATCCGTGCCAAATCTTCCATGTTTTACTAATATCTCTGCACAAAAGTGCCTCGGAAAACATGGTTCGATGGTAGGCTTTTCTTAAACATTTTCTTCAAGTTCTTCTTAGAAATTTCTCAAAACATGTATATAGGTGCAATCTAGAGGTGATTTTCTGAATCTAGAATGATATTAAAGATATTGGTATCGAGGTTGTAATGTTGGTGATCTTCCATGTAACCCAATCCATTGGAGTTGGCAATTAATGACAGATTAAATGGTAGAAGGATTCATAGTATAAAATAATAATCTCTAATATATATTGTAGGCTGGCAATGAAAATGATGTTGTGTATATATATGCATACTAAATGATTTGAATAAGCGTTTCAAAGTTGCCTTCCTATTATTGCCTGATTACTACATTAACATAGCCATCGGTCAACAAACAATAAAACGGCAAATGCCTCTCATTTCATGCCAAGTGCAAGTGGACATACATGCATCTACCTAAAAAGAAGAGGAAAAAATCGAAGAGAATAGTAATAATAATAATAAAAAAAAGAGTTAAGACAAGACAAAACTATTGCTTTAACTGTTGGATTGAAGTCCATAATCCTATAACTCAACTGGTATCCACCTCTCCCTTTTCTTAAAAAACTAAAAAAAAAAAAAAACTCCAAGCTCTTTTTATTTATGTATATATAAAAAATAAAGAAAGAAAGAAAATCACTGATGAAAAAAAAGGTAACATAATTGATTTCACTTAAAAAAAAAACCGGGGGCTAACAAGTGTTTGTGGAGACAAATATTTGAATTCTGGATTTAGAGAAGCAATCAGAGTAAAGAAACTCTGATCCCGCTGATAAAAATAATCAGTGCAAGCTAGGAAATGTTTCTCTTTCAACTCTTTAAGGCAATGAACAGCCAAATACTAGTTCTTGGAGAGTCCTTCCCTCCCCCCCTGCTAATGAATAATGAAAAGGGAATGTTGCTGAATGCATGAGAAATCAATTTGTTTGTTCAGCAAAAGGGAATGATCATGTAAGATAAACAATGAGAACGATATTTAAGAATGCATGATGAATATTTTACATGATCAAGAAGAGAGAGAGAGAGGAGATTTCTGACCAGCTTGTTTAGGAAGAGCCCTCCAGTTTTCATGCCCATGTTTCTGAATAAAAGCTATAAGCCTCAAGTCCTCAGCAGGACTCCATGGTCCTCTCTTCACTTGACTCTTATCACAACATGGTGCTCTCCCTTTTCCCATGATCTCTCTCTCTCTCTCTCTCTCTCTCTCTCTCTCCCCCTCAAGTTTGATAGCTATATGAAGAGAATCGATGGATTAATGGAGACTCTTTGCCATCACCTCTTCTCTCTTTATATAGCGGCATAATATTATACCCTGGGGACATGAACATGTCGAGATGACCTAGAGCCCACAGGATCATGATGCCATGAAATAGGATGTTATTTGGGGCAATAAATAAAAGGAGATCCAAAAAGATCACTAAATATCTATAATTCAAACATTTAGTTACTATGCGTTGTCCTGTATTAATGCAGACTATCCCACTCCAGTAACCTCACTCCTCTATACTTCACCATTTTCGGAATAGAATTTACTCCCAGTGAGAACACAATTCAATATGGGAGGCCCCATGGTTGACCAAATGGGTAAATAATCCTAGCCATCCATATGGCTGTATCGTCAACTATATCATTAATTCTGTACACACGATATTTATTTATTATTTATTATTTTTTTTTATTTTTTTTTCAACTACTTCAAATTCAATTTAACAAAATAAAGTATTATCCACAGATAAGAATTTTCTCAACTATATATATTTTCAACTTTTCTTTCCATGTTGGGCCATATGATTTTATTTTTTTTAACAACAGTGTCATCCAGGAATCATCTTTGGTAAGTTTTGTCACAGGATTTTTTGCCAATTCAAGGTGATTTAATTATAGAATATACCTAGCTGGTAATCCTATATCTGTCACCTTTTTTTTCCTGTTTTTTCAATTTTTTTTATAGAAAATTATAGTAATATAGAATAGAAAAATAAAAATAAAAAAAATAAAAATTAACTAATAATAATATTTATTTTCTTATAAACCTTATACATCAGTCTCACCGGATGTGACGAAACTTATTCTCGAGTTTAGACCTTATTTAAAAACTTTTCTCCACTATAAATATCATTTTATGCATGGATCATTCTATTATGGATATATAATATATTTGTGTTAATCATCTTTTCTTAGTTCATCATCATTGTGGATCTCATTATTAAGATTGTCAATAACAATAATTGACATAGATGAAAATATCACACTAATTCCTAGATGCATTTTTTTTCTATCAAGAAGGAACCTCCTCAGCTCCTTTTACTTAAGCTCATCTTATTCTACAATCCTTTTTAGACATGTTTATTCGTACACACACAACATCTAACTATGTACCATGAATTATTGGACTCTAATACTAATTGATGTAGACATAAATGAAGAATAACGATATTTATTACAAGTCAAAACTCGCAACTCGCAAGTACTTAATTTTATTCATTTATCAAAAAGCTATTATAATATTTTATACAAAGAAAACTAGAAAACTCTAGTAATAATGAATAGGAAAAATAAAATAGAAAAAAGCTATTCGATCTCTTTAAATAGGAAAAGAAATAATAATATAAAATAAAAAAATAAAATTAATTTAGAAAAATATTTAATGCGCGCACGCGTGTGGAGTTTTGATGCATATAAGCTAAACATAGATGAGATTTAGCTAATGATTCTAAGTTAGAGGGCACATGCTCTAAGAAGAAAAATATTGTTTTGTGCCAAGTTCCTCTTCATTTTCTAACTTGATTTCAGAAATATATATATTGCATTGATCAAGCCACACCCTTTACCACAATACAAGCAGGAATACATGATATATACTTTTCTTTCTCTTTCATTCTTTTTATTTAACAGTCACGTGACTTTACTAAATTAAATTGTTTTGGTGAGACGAAATTCACCTTTTCAATTTAATAAAATACATGTGATTCATACGAGACCGAACTATGTAATAAAAACTTTATGTTTATAATAAAGTAAATAATTGCTAATTAATGAAATAACTTGATAAGGACTTCCGAATAAGTTAGAAGAGTAATTATCATCCACTAATAGGAAATTCTATTGGTTAATTAGAAGAAAAAAGAAAAAAGAGACTTTGCATGGTTCACATTAGTACTCACATGACATCGAGGCACTAGCCATCAAATCTTGTAAGAAAAATATAATTCATTTGAAGAATTTCTCTCCACAATACAAGAAGTAAACGTCTTTTTATTATTCATTGTATTTATACATGTAGAGACCAAATCTAATTGGAGATTAACCTTTCACTTTTCTCTAGCAATTAATATAATTAATTAACAGCTCATGACATTATACATGACAGCTCCTTTCATTTATAGCATCATCATATATAATATAATATAATATAATATAATATTCTTGATTGAAAATATTGGCCCGTTACAAAGGTAATTCACCAATTTTTCTATATATACACAAGCCCTTGAATAAATATTAAGAACATCCTAGATTTTTATTATAAAATAGCCACATTAAAAAAGCGTTGGTATATATTCTACGATAAATTAAATAATAATACAAAGGAGACAAGACGTACGAAATAATAATAGTGTGTAAGATAATTAATAATAAATGTCTATGTATCTTATTCGAACAAGGATAAAACAATATAATTAAGGTATTTTGATTAGTGAAAACTTTTTAGAAAAACAACAATGATTCATAGGATGTTATTACACAAAACATTAGTTCTGTTTCATAATCCAGTTAGTTAATTACTCCATTAATTATAAAACAGCAAGTGGAGTGTTGTGAAGATTAGTCCTCTGAGATCGAGATCAAGAGCAAGTGGTCCTAGGATTTAGGTCACCAGCTCAGTTTTGTGCCTTTTGAAGATGACAAGAACATCGACACTTTCACTAATAGATTATATGCCAAACCCCTGGCCCATGCGAGCGAACCTGCTTAAAGTCCAGCAAAACAAGTCTAACCATTTGAAATTTACAATAAACATTATTAATTAAGCTAAGTCTTTTGTTAGGGAAACTAACATTAACAAGTCCTTTTACCATTTGGTACCTAATCTTGACATCTTTCTCCTGGTAAGTAGCCTCACTAACCATTGAAGACTTTTCATGACTACCAAACTAGACAAGTCCAAGATCTCATGAGACAGAAAAATCGTGAATTATTATTATTATTATTATTATTATTATTGTTATTGTATAACATATGCATGACGTGCTGCTTATATACATGTGTTCGGAGCCATGTGGCATGCCCCTTGAGCTGATATTTGACCTCTATGTTCTTGGTGGAAAATAGTGACTTTTTATTAATAGCAAACATTGTTCAATATGTCCCACGTACACACACCAGACATTTTATTTTCTAATACATGAAAGAAACATTTTTGTCCTCATTTTATTGCAAATTAAGTGTTTGCTAACCCATGCCTTAGCTAGACTTAATTTCAAATTAAATGACATCAGTCATTCCATGACATGTCTTCTCGGTATTGGTAAAAAGGAAGACCATGTTCAATCTCAACGAAATCTTGAACAAAGGTTTCATATTATGCATTATGTTTTCAAGCTGGTTTTGTGTTTGCCATGTTTTAATTTATTATTATTGTTGTCTATGATGTTGGAAAAAATAACATCATGCTGAACGGGTAAAATCTTGATGACTTTTATGGATAAATTAGCTATTTAATCCACGCTTTGTCTCGAGTTATAATTTTTTTTTCAAAATAAATCGGGTATACAGGCTGCTTTAATGTATTTTTTTACATTAATTAATTTCAAAGTGTAAATCAAAAAACCTATACAAGCATCTAATTAAACAAATCGATAACCATTTATGTAAATAAACAAAAACAATTGTTAACAATAACCAAAAGAGAAATTAAAAAAAATTGAGGTTGAAAAAAATTTAATTAGAGGGCAAATAAAAATTTCCAGGTGGAGGGTTAAATTAAATTGAAAAATCAAAAGAATGAGGGTTAAACTGGTAAATTTTTTTTTGATTGAAGGATGAAATTAAAAGAAAAAAAACATCAACAAAAAGGCCAAGGAAAAAAAATTAAAATTTTAAAAAATAAGGACTGAAATGAAAAAATAAAACATTTGAGAAATTGTAATTAAAGGACTAAATTGAACAAAACAACTTCTATAAAAGGAATAAGAAGAAAAAAAGAAATTAAAAGAATGAGAATTGAAATTAAAAACAAAACAAATAATAAATTGTAATTGAAGGACTAAATTGAAAAAAAAAACTTCTTTAAAAGAAATAAAAATGAAAGAAGAAATTAAAAGAACGAGGAATGAAGCTATAAAAGGAATAAGAACAAAATCATAAATTAAAAGAGTGAGGACTAAAACTAAAATTAAAATTTATTAGTAAGTATAATTAAAGGACTAAATTGCAAAAACAAAAAAAAACTTCTAAAAAAGAAATCAGAAATAAAAAGAATGATGATTGAAATTAACAAACTAAAAATAAAAATGATAATGGTGTACTTTAGTTGTTAAGAGAGAGAGAAAAAGGGGAGAAAACAAAAAATAATTGTTGGTGACCATCTGACCACCATCCTTCGCCACACACCACTCTATGTGGAAAAGATTATGGTTGCACATCCAGGGAGATGGTGGAAGGCTAGATTTGTCCATTGGGTAGCGTCGTTAAATGGCGTAGACACCACCCATGTGCTGGTGTGTGATCAACACATATTCCCAATTTTCTGATTTAAGTATTCAAAAGTCAATGTGAAAATACCAAAACATCCTCTATGACTCTGTTATAAACCAATGACATCTTCCCTTTTGTGGATTAACTTCAAGAATTTTATAAACCAATGACATCACCTATTTTTAAGGATTAATGCCCATTTTTTTCTAAATCAATGAAATCATTTATTTTAGGGATTAACATCAAAGCTTTTCTAAACCAAAAAAATCATTTATTTTTAGGGATTAATGTTAAAGTTTTTTAAATTGGCTATCTTTAGGGATTAAAGGCACACTTGTTTTTTTCCTTCTAAATTGACAAAATTGTCTATCTTTAAGGTTTAACATCATAATTTTTTCTAAAATATCCAATTCTTCTATTTTTAGTTATTAACATCATAATTTTTTTTCTAAATTGAGGAAATTTTATAGTTTTAGGGATTAATGTCAGAATTGTTATAAATCAATGAAATTGCATATTTTAAAGACTTAATGTCAAGTTTTGTTTTTATGAGTCTCCTACTTTTTAGGATTGACATTATTTTTAAAATAAATCATGAATAAGCTTAGAATTTAATAGCATAAATAAATTTAGAAAAATATAACAAAAATAACCTTTCATTTGAAATGATATGGTAAGAGTGATATTCCCCTTTCCTTAAACATAACTAACACAATACCTAAATATCTAGAACTAATGTATGTTTTTTAGAATTTCTAGTTTTTTTAAATTACTAGGTGGCAACTTTATTATTTTTATTTTTCGCTTTCAACATCCATTGATTCCCACACATTTCAGCAAAATGTGACAATAGTTACCAAACTCAACTCACCCCAATGGATCGACAAGGTTATCTTTTGAACTAGGTCTGGCTTGACTCGAATCAAATTTGCTTTTGAACTAACTAGAGAGTTGATTCAATTAGACTCAGATGACATGACAAAATCAAATGAGACATATTCAATGATTTTTTTTATAGAAAAATTTTGTTCTAATTTTAAAAAAATTAATATTTGTTAAAAGAAATCTTTTCTTATAAAAAATATTTAACTTAAATTAACCTGTTCAACTTATAATCTAGATATTGTATCGGATCAAGTTTTATAACTATCAAACATACAAAGTAATTAACCCATGAGGCTAAATATTGAAAGAAAAAGATTGGGCTAAATTATGAATTAACATTTCAAGAATAATCTTTTTATCTTAATGGAAAGAGCCGCAAACCTTAAAATAAAAAAGCCACACTTAGCTTATCTACAAGAACCTAGCAATTTCAACACAAGTGTGTAAAAGAGCAGCTCCATCTACACTGTATAGCGTCCCCCCCCCCCAAAAAAAAAAAAAAATTTGTATGTTCTTATTCAATCTTTTTTTTTTTTAATCTTTTAAGTTTCTTTTAACTTGGATTGGATAATGGATTGGTCAATTACACACGAAATCTTAATACATTCCAAAAAGATTGTTCTTTTTCACAATCTCCTATTATATTCATATATGAAATGGCAGTATAAAAAGCAAACTCATTTATCAGTACGTCTAGTGATTACTAGTTTAGTGGACCAAATTTTTTTAAGCATAGAAAAATATATTTATATGATGGTAATAGTTTTAAAGAAATAAAAGAAATGCAAAAACCAGGTTAAATCTTGATTGATTTGATGAGATGATAAAAAAAATAGACGAAAACAACAACAATAAAGAATTACAAAATATATTGGATCTAGTCAAATTGGATTAACAAGTGAAACTCGTCACCTTGCACATGAAATCAGTATAACTCATAGAATGGTGAAATAAAAAAATTCAATTGTAAAAAGAAAATTAAAAAAAAAATCTAAGTCAATCTGGTCAAATCTTTCAAACCCATGACCCAAAAAGTTAACAAAATCCTGATCAATAAAATATTGAGAGGTGAAAAGAAAAAATAAAGTTTCAATAAAAAAAATTAAAAAAATAGCAATCAAAAGAATAAAGATCAAATATAATACAAAATAAAACAAACTAAAATATTGAGGGATTGAAAAAAAATCAATTAAGAAAATGATGTAAAATATTAAGTGGTGTCATTGAAAAGATAATTTAATTAAAAGATTGGTTATAAACACATTCATAATTAAAAAAAATAGGGATCAAATCCGAAAGGTGAAAAAACCTAACGAGGGTTAAATAAAAAAAAAGTAAAATTTTATGGGTTATTTAAAATAAAAGAAATAGCAATAAGAAGAATTTCAACCAAATTTAAAAATAAAATAAAAATTAAAGGGATGTTTTGAAAATATAAAAAGAAAAGCTCTTAAACCATGGAGAAGTGAGGAAATAAGGAGGGAAAAAAAAACCCTAATACACCCCATGTGTTGTTTAGGAATGAGGGCGATGCTACGAGGATTAAAACATTGTCATGAAAGCTCAAGTTTGGCTGTCAAATAACACTTTAACAAGTCATTCAGAGAACACACAATAGACTTCTTCAGAATAAATAATATATTATATATGATAAAATATTAAATTGCTCATGGTGAAACTCGATAATTATATAACAGAAGTAAACTGGTTTTATAACAGCTTTGTATTAGCACACATACAATAAATAGCTCACAAATTTACAATCTCTTTAATTCCATGTCTTAGATTAAGTCATCAGTTTTGGGCTCAGCTTACAAGTTACAATCCCCTGTGAATCTTCTAACCAAGAGCAAACTAGTCGAATAACGATCTGCATTATATGGGCTCCCTATTAAACTACAAAACCATTCTACGTACCCTGAGATTACAAGTTATTTCATATACCCAACTTGCCTTCATTCTCGAAAAATACAAGTCTGCGTATGTACAGAAAACTCTTTAACTTTAAATGGTTGTAGAATTTATTTATGTTGTTTAAAGCTTCAGAATTGAATAAATGATTTCATTTCTAAGTAGGCTCAACAAAGCTGCTTTTATGTTCACTCATAATCACTTCGTCCTTGAAGACCAAAACCTTGAACAATTCCCTCATCTTTTCCCACTGACGACCGGACCTTTTCTTCCCTAATTCCCAATAAAATATGATCAGAAGCGTAAGCATGCCCACTAGTTCAAAAAGATTCAGGAGATTATGTATTAGCCTAAGCATATAATAGTAGACAGCAAACAAAACAGCGTGCAAATAAAGTCACAGTCCATAAAATTCACTGAACAATTCATGTCATATCCTCATGTTTATCCACACGTCGCAAACAAGTCTCAGCACGTAGATTTTCCTAATGATATTAGCACAGTCTAAAAACTACCGCCCCTGAGAGCAAGCACAAGATGAAGAACAGAGCCCCCCTCAATATTGTAGTCACGAGCAGTCTTGTCGTCCCCAAGCTGCTTCCCAGCATAAATAAGCCTGCAACCAGAGTCTCAATGGAAGGAATGATATAATAGTGAACCATGTCATCATTCAAGTGTAAGAAAGCAACAAGGGCCATGAAGTGAAATTGGATGATACAATTACTGAAGCAACTAACAAGGCTCCGCCTAGGATATTGATTACAGACAGTGATATTAAGTCAGGTTTGCCAGGGTTGTATTCGCTATTTAGATAAATGCAGTGACCACATTTCAAAAAACAAAATAGTTGTGGATGGTTTAGGGTAGCAAAAGAATGTAGTGGAGTCTTACAGTATGAACCAAGATAATGCAGTCATACTATAGCATCTCTTAAAATAAATACATGCAACAAGAAAGATAATAGACAAACAGATAACGAACTGCCAATTATTTAAAACATGTTCAAAGTACTTATGCAAGAGCATCCCTCCTTTCTAAGCTTGACTGTCCAGATAAAAACAGAATGAGATCACAATAGTTACCTTTGTTGCACAGGAGGAATTCCTTCCTTCTCCTCAACACGTTCCTTTATACGGTCAATTGTATCAGTAGGTTCAATGTCAATCTCAATTTCTTTTCCAGTGAGAGTCTTGACTTTGATCATAGTTCCTCCTCTAAGCCTCAAAACCAAGTGAAGTGTTGACTCCTTCTGAATGTTATAATCAGCAAGAGTCCGGCCATCTTCCAATTGCTTACCAGCGAAAATCAACCTCTGCTGGTCTGGAGGGATGCCTTCCTTGTCCTGAACCATACACATCACCAATAGTTGAGCACAAATTCATCAACTCCCGGAAAAAAAAAAACCTAAATATCCAAATCTCACAGGGAAACCATTTCGATATGGAAAAGGAGCTCCAAAAACCAAACAAAAAAATAATCAAAGATTCATGTCAAGTCATGACAAGAAAATCATGAATAAACTCGTAATAGTTCATTCCTATTGAAAATTCTGAGCTGAACTTCAATGTTACAGGCTTTCCCAAAGCTAATTTCCATTACAACCTAACTAATTTGAGACACTGTTTGCTACGAACTCCTCAATCAACAACATTCAAATATACGATTACTATTGCAAGTAAAAAAACCCTCCTTTTTCTGTATATGGAAAGACAAACCAAACCCACAACCAAATATAGTTTTTCCCAGGAAACAAATTATAATACTATATATTAAAACAAAAGGGAATCAATTAAAAATAGAGCCCCAAAAAAAAAGAAAAGAAGAAGAAGTCTACCTGAATCTTGGCTTTGACGTTGTCAATGGTGTCACTGCTCTCAACCTCAAGAGTGATGGTTTTACCAGTCAAGGTCTTAACAAAGATCTGCATCTTTCTCTGCTTTCTCTTTTCGGTTTTCTTCGTTAGAGAAAGAAAAATTGATAGATAGAAGAAAACAATGGGCTAAAATTTTGGTGATGCTTTTTATTTTTTTTTGTGGAATATTGGAGGA
The DNA here is from genome assembly GCF_951802175.1 of Populus nigra. NCBI lineage: Eukaryota > Viridiplantae > Streptophyta > Magnoliopsida > Malpighiales > Salicaceae > Populus > Populus nigra. Next base: position 6,932,693 of record NC_084865.1, read on the forward strand.
CAGATTTTATATTGGTGGACCCCACAACTATTCCTCAATTGTGTTGGAAACAGAAGTTCCCAGATTTGTTTAATTTTTATTTATTTATTTTAAGAAATTACTTTGAACCTGCCTTCTTTTTCATTGAACATGGTTTTGAAACCGGACTGGTATGGTAGATTGACCCGGGACTCGGCTGACCTGAATCTAAGATCGGTCCGGGTCTAAGTAAAAACCCGCTGAGGAGATGGCCCGGCGAAACCTAATCGACCCAGGTAAACCCGGATGAAACCCGACCTCTTTTTTATATATACATAGCCGTGAAACGACGTCGTTTTGATCTTTTAAAAGGCCAAAACGATGAAGATAAACGATGCAGAATTGCAGACAGAGAGAAAACCTAATTAAAGAAAAAACAATTTCAATCGCATAGCTCCTGTGCCCGTAATACGCCTCCACCACAAACACGGCGTCCTCTCCGTCAATGGGCTTTACCCTTATTAGCAGCCTTACGTGGTAGGACATTATTGATCTTGTTTGATTCTTTAATCTCCCCGTTAACTAAAGAGTTTTAGTCCTTGTCTCTTTGCCTCCCTGACTATCCGTCTCCAATCTATTCTCCTTATACATATTGCTACCAGAGGTTAGTTCTTCTCTCATATCTTTTAACTCTCTTATTTTTTTCTTTATTACTATTTTTTATTTGATTTTCATGCTAAAAACCCTAAAATAAAAATAAAAATTCCCAACTTGTTTGTGTTTGCTTTCCTGGAAACGTAGCAAAACCAAATTTATTTTCATGCAAATGATGATTTCAGCTCATAAAAAATAATCTCTCTTGCTATTATTGAGAGCGAATTTGATTAATTTGACAATTATTTTTTAAAATAATTATATATTTGTAAAAATAAATTTACACCTTTTTTGTGTGGTAAACAATGAAAAATCAAACAAGCTCCTAAGTTTCAATTGAAAATCTTCATTTTTTTTCTGCTACTAAATAATGAAGAAAATGACATTCGAAGAAATTCTCAATTTTGAACTATTTGTTGCATTTTGTGGCTGAAAATGTGCGAATTCAGCTTACTGATTTTAAGCTAGATGTTCCATTGTATTTAGCTGCTATTTGTTTGCTCTTCTGCTATTCTCCAGTTGGCTGACTTATATCAGTAGATCTTTTAAAACACGAGTAATCTGTGAATTATTAGTTTATATTTTGTTGGCAATTGAATTGGGTGTTTGATGTTTGGTGCTCTTGTTTTTTTTGGATTCTAGTTAAACAAGTGGTATCAAACTTTCAGTTTGATTCAGTATGCCTAAAAAGAGCTCTTCAAATAAACATCTAAATGCTGACACGAGTCTAAAAAAAATTTTTTTATTTGATTTTTTTTTGGGTTGACTCGGATCAACCCGGGTCAACCCATCTGACCCGTGACCCGATCATTAGACCGAGTCAACTAACGAGTCGGGTTTCAAAACTATGGTTTGAATAGTATTTTAGTACATAAAGATTGAAAATTATAGAGATAAAAAAATATTTGATTGAAAAGATAAAGATAAAGATATAAAAATAAATTTATTTTTATAATAATTATGAGGAAACTCATTCTCCAGTTATGGATGCAATCACTTTCAAATTTTTTATTGATTTAGTAGTCGTGTTAATGATCAACTGAACATAATTTAAATCTAGTAGATTACCTTGAAACCCTTCTCTTAAGTAATCACCCTCTTGTTTCTAGAGAGACTTAGATAAAACCCAATATCCGGATGCCTCATAGAACTAAACTTCATGATCACCCATCTTGAAACATAATGACCAATTAATTTAGTCAGGGTTTCAATTACATTTAGCCTACCTGTTATACCCTAACATAGGTAGAAAACCCTTAAATTTTAGATCTAACTTATTTAAATGGTTAGGGTAAGTTTCGAGTAGTCATTAACTACTAAGACTAGACAAGAGAAGTAGATATGAACTAGGGTGAAGCCCATCGATGTAACTATCTCAAACTTGCTAGCTTCCAGGAGGTTCAAGGTGTTGTGAGCTCTAGTTTAGGAACACACCTATTGGAAAGCCACTACTTCCTACCTAAAAAGAGTCAACATATGAAAATATATAGTATATACTCCTGTATGGTTCCATATCCAATCTTAGATATAAGTAATAATATAAAAGGTCACCTGTAGGTATATAATAATATATACTCCAATAATTTACACATAAGCAAAGATAACATATAAGTCAATCATTTAAAAAAACAAAAACAAAATCAAGAAATCAACCATATAAACACAAAAGTATAAATCATAAAATGATACTTATGATGTACATGAACAACTTAACCCCAAGAATTATAGTGTCTGGCAGAGTTGTCATCCTTTATTAGCCGTTATCAATTCTGATCCTTGCACATTGCAGGAGTGGTGTTTTAGATAGGAGTCCGGAGTCCCCCTATGAAATGAGATAAATAATGATAACACATCACCCTCTGGATTCACTTTTCCATCATATAGTAAACAATTATCCTACTAATAGGGTTCCTCCTGCAGTGACAACATATCATTTTAAATATAAAAAACTATCATGTTTTTTTATCATCTTTATTTGTAAACATGTTTTTGATATATTTTTTTTCGCATTATGATATATTATCCCTATTGTTACGAGTGGACCCCATAAAGGCTCAATGAGTATGAGTGGTGCCCTTCGAGCCCATTTTGGACATTTAAAAGAGTAGATACAAAACCTATCTTTTACCATCCATACGAGTCCAACACCCATTTTATATAAAAGTTAAAATCAATTAAATCTCTAATTTATAGGGATTAACATCAATTTTTCCATTGAAAAACTAAAATCAGCAAAATCTCCTTTTTTAATGATTAACGTCAGGATTATCATTTGAAAAACCAAAATCGATTAAATCTGCTATTTTTAAGATTAACAATAAAATTTTCAGTTGAAAAATCAAAATCCACATAATCTCATATTTTTAGGTAAGGGTAATCATTTTCAGTTCGGTATGATTTTTATAAAAAAAGTAACCAACCAGTTCAAACCGACCAGTTTCGGTTTGGTTCTGTTATTTTAGAAAAAAACCGGGTTGACTCGGTTTTGTTCCAGTTTTGGCTCGGTTTTTTCCGGTTTGGGTTTGGTTCGGTTCGGTTTTTTCAGTTTCAGGCTTATAAAACTGAAACCGAACCGGTCACTTTTGGTTTAATCGGTTTATTTTCACGGCTTGGTTTTTTAAGTTATTTTTTTTTCAATTTTCTTAGTTTTTTTGCTCTTTTAGGGATTAATGTCAAACTTTCCATTTGAAAAAAAAAAGATAAAATATCCTATTTTTTGGGTTAACTTTAAAATTTCCCTTGCAAAACCAAAATTGGTGAAATTTCCTATTATATAGGATTAATATCAAGATTTCTCATAAAAGAATAAAAAATTTATGAAATTTCCTATTTGGAATTAATGTCATATTTATTTATTAAAAGATAAAAATCGATGAAATCTTTTATTTTTAATGATTAAATTCATTCTTTTTTGTTAAAAAGGTCAAGATTGATGAGATCTCCTATATTTAGGTATTAATGTCAAATTGTTTTTGATAAAAAGATAAAGATCAACAAAATCTCCTATTTTTAGTAATTAATATCAAACTTATTAATGAGTCTTTGATTGGAATGATGTCTTTTTTAAAATAAAATAAATCATAAAATATGATTAGAATTAAATTTAGACGATTAATGGCATGTGTAGAATAAAATTAGGATAAAACACATAGTTATTATAACTTTTTATTTGAAATGATGCGATAAGGGTGATATATATCTTCCTTTATGAACAACCAATGCCTTACCTGAATCTAAGAAACCAAAGCTTATTTTAAGATTCCTAGCTTTCTTTAATTATTGGGCGGCTATTCCATTTTGTTTTTTTTCCCCATTAATTTAGGAGATCCCAAACATCGTATCGGGTGCAATACAATTCATATAAGTTTAGTTAAATAGGAACCCATTTCTATAGCATTAAACATATTAAATTTATGATAACCTTAAGGAGCTTAACAAATTATTCATTAATGAAACTTTAATTTTATGCATATAAAATTAGAAGGTAACAAATCACTATCCCAATATGTACTTAATATATTAAAAAGGGATTCATTATATTAAATAGGTCTCATCCCATGGCATGATTGATATAAGATGCATGACAAACACACACACACCCCCCTAGCATATCATTTTAATTAGATGATTATAGATATATCTAAACTAATTTCCTTGAGATCAAATCCTATATAGTTGTTACATGTCTTTATAAGTCTTGTGAGCACCATGATTGTATTCCTTTCCACCATTCTTTCTTCGTATTGGACTACAAAATTTTTTTATCTAAATTTCTATATTTCTAAATTAAATAATTTTTAAAAAATTAAATAATAAACCTTGAGTTACATTCAAGGAGAATTAGATGAGAAAATAATTTTACATCATAGAAGAAAAATAAAGAAAAAGTAGGGCATATAAACCCCATTTGATATTACAACCATTTAACCAGAAAAAACTCAATTACATTGGTCTTTTAATCATCCATCATGCGTAAAAAAGAACATTAATATGCATAAAAAATATATTACATGCTTTAATTCTATTTATTTACTTTATTGAAATTTTATAATAATATTTCTAGCATTTAAAAATATTAACTTAAACTCAATTTTATAATTTCCCAAACTTTACAAAATTTTATTTAATATAATTTCCTTGAAAAACCATTTTCAAGATTTAATAAGAAAATTAATCATATTAAAATTCTTATTAACATCCCAAACTATTTTAAGATGAATTAAATAAAAACTTTCTTTATTTTAGAAAATTTATTTTTCTAAAATAGTATTAAAAGTTTTAATTAAATCCTAATGTAATTAAGATAATAAAAAAACATTTTTTTAATTAAGAAATTTAATTTAATTAAGAAATTTACTAGCTAGGAGTTGTTGGAAGGACGAGGTGTTGTATAGCTAAAAAAGGACGGGTTGTTAAAGCTGCTAATGTTGCTGTCGGGGGTCTGTTACTGGCTAGAGAAGAGAGTGTGAGAGAGAGAGAGAGAGCAACGTGAAAGGAAGTCTAATGGCTGGAAAGGAAAACCCTAATATATATATATATATATATATATATATATATATATATATATATATATATATATATATATATATATATGACATTCTGATGTGCTCGAGTAGCATCATGACTTGGTCATCATCTTAAGGGTTTTCACAACAATTAATGTTGTCTTAAAAGACTTTGTGTATCTCTTAAATGCTTACACCTTCCTCTGCATAGAAACATTATAATATGAAGACAAGAATAAATGTATCCTTAGACTAAATAATACTTACACCTTCATAATAAATGTATCCTTAGACTAAATAATACTTACACCTTCATTTCCATGGTAGTAATTTTTGTTTTGTTTTCAGAATGATTGTTTTTTTTCCCCTGGTAAGCGAGTAAATGCAGATTTCCAGCCCATTTCACATGCTTCTCTAAGAGACTGAAAGAAGTTTCCATTCGAGAAAATTCATAGCGAGGTGTAAGTATACCTTTGTGCTTTGAAATTTGTAAATTTACCCCTATTAGTTTAGTTTTCGACAAAGCGACCCCCACACTTTCAATTTGTTGTTTCTAGAGAACATAGCGTGATGACAAAGAGTTTAAGATCTACACAGCAGGTCTCGAGTTCGAGTCAGGACGTGCATCTCTTGTAAGAGCCTGAGATAGTCAGAATTTTACTCGATCACCTGAGCCCATAAAATATGCTTTTTGAAGAATGAGATTTCCTCGAATAAAAAAAAAATCAAGTTCATTGGGTGTCCACCATGTGTAAAACATCAAAGTGGATGAAGGACCATGTCTACCCACAAATTGAAGGTGTCCGGTTGATTTTTTAAAATTGACGATAAAGGTGTTCATTCCACCAATTCCTAAAATTAATCGCAGAAGAAAATAATAGATTTTTATTGAAAAGAAAAAAGATTGAAATAATCTCGTTCTACTCCTAAGTTCTAAGTTCTGACCAATTCTAATGTTTGGCATTTAGTAAAGAATTGAATTCCATTAATTTTAAATAAAGATATTTGCAAATCACACCAAAAATAGACCAGAGTTGGTTGAGTTTAAATTTTTTGAAGAGGCCCGCCTCTTAAAAGAAAAAAAATAAAAAAAACTAAATCATTACGATATCATTAGCAAAAACACAAAACAAAGGCATAATATATTATAATTATATTAAAGAAATTAATGTGGATTGTTAGATAATTCATTGTGCATGCATTATAATAGTGTTTTATGATTTTTATATTTTGTTATTAATTTTTCTTAACTTCATCATTTGCTATTGTGTTGATTAGAATTTAAAATTTAAAATTTGTTTTTCCTTCCCTTTTATATTGTTACTGAGATCTCGGACAGATTGGTACTTGATTTCATGAAAAGGTATTTAATTTAGTTATTTACATGAAATTAAAAATAAAGGGACTAAAATTGAAGAAAAGGAAAAATAAAATACCTTTTATTTTTTATTTTTTAAAAAAGATGTAAATTCTGGCTTTTCACCCTTCAATCGCTATTTTTTCCATGCTTGAGTTAAAAAAATGATCCAATTTTATTGTCTTAAAAGGATTGAAATTTAGAAGATTGGGATTATATTAGAAGATTGAGATTATATTAGTGAAATATTTAAAGGTTTTTTTTTTTTAAAAAAACATCTTTCATTTGAGTCTCTAAGTTTGAAAGAGAAAAGAGAAAAAGAGTCTTTATATTATGATGAAAGAGAGAAAGTTGACAAACACTAATTTTTCAATAATAAAACTTGTCATTCTTGATGTCAGTGGACTCTATTTAACTAGGAGAGTTTTATTTTTATCTTTTTTTTTCATTTATCTTTTCTGAAAATAGTAGATCAACTTTCAAAATCTTATTTTCATTTTTAAGCCGAATTAAATGGTGATTTAATACCAAAAGTAGGTTTTCAAGTTCCTAGGGTATTTTTGGTGGAAAAATTGGATCAAAATGGTTTTTTTTTTTTTTACCTTTGGAGAGTGGCTGCATAATTGTTTAGCCACCAAAGGTGGCTAAAATATGTGAAAATAGGTGACGTGTTGCCTCTATTTTTTTTAATGAGGTGGGCGGACGATATATAGTCTACCCCTAAAACAATAAAAAAAAAATTAACAAGCCTAGGCGCATGGGTCAACTAGGCCCTCACTCTTGGGCTTTTCAATTTTTTTACTCGTTTTTTTACCTTTATTTATTTTTCTTGTTCTTTTTTTTTTCAATTTTATCCTTCAAATTTTTATTTGTTTTGAATTGGACAACATAATTTATTTTAGTTTAATAATTATGGGTTTTTCATGGTTTCAAACAAACACTTTGATATTTAGTTGATACTTAATTTTGTGAACGTCTAATTTTTTGTCATATAGTCAAACAAAAAAATAATTTAAGAAAGAAAGTTTTTAAACCATGTTCAGTACATCACCTGACTTACATATTATATAATTAAATAAAAAATGGTCTAAAAAATTAAACACGTTGGAGTCCATGATTCAAGTCGCGAGTTTAATGTGTTAGACTAAGAAATTTAGATTAGTTCAATATGTTATTGTCTTCATATTTTAAAATAATTATTTCATCTTGCGATTTTGGTTTATTTTTTTAATTAAATCTTTTTTGTTGCAACTGGATATTCTTTTTTTTTTCAATTTTATTTATGAGTTAGTCCTCGAAATCAGGTGGACATTCATTTTATGAGTTAAAAACAAATTTGGTGTGCATCGCAACATAGTGTGAGACATATATTTAGTTAACAAGACACTAAAAGAGGTAGTGCTTTCATTGTGCATCACCTCACAAGGCACTACATTTCAATACTGATTTTTTTCCATATATGTTTTTTTTTTAATTTTATCCTTAAACAATTAGCTTGTTAGGGATTGGATATGTTATTATTTATTTTATATAGGGTTATCTCAATTTCATGACCTGGATTACAGGTTTGATGATTAGTACTTAAAAGTGCATTCTTATTAAGATTTTATATCATCATATTGCACTTAAAGTATCATTAAATTCCCTAACTTAATCATGTTTTATAATAACAAGTCTGATAATTTAAAATAGCTTTAATTTATGGTAAATGCTCATTTTAAATAAAGATATATCTCACAATTCAAATGATTGATTGATGTGATTAACTATTGAAAGTGAAAGAACAAAGAGAGGGCTAAGCTTAGAGAAGAGATACTGGTTCAATTCAAACACAAACATCATTCAGTTATTGGGTTATAACTAGAGCTGTAGACCTTGGATTTAGGTCTGATTTATCTTAATGGAAAGCTAAGACATAGGCCTAAAACATTCATGAAAGGTCCAAGACTTAATTCTGCCGTTTTAGAGTTCAAATCGTAGCATCAAAAGAGAAGTCAGAATTTGTCCTGCAGCTCAGACACTGTTTGGTATTCAATCAATAGCTCGAGTTCTAGAAGTTCAAATGAGCTCATTCATATTTTGGTGGAAAGCTGAGACAGATTTCTACAACTTCCATGAAGACCACTTTGCCAACTTCTGATTGTAGCAATGCCATTTCATCCAAACAACAAATCCACACCTAAACCACCAAGTAAATAGTTGGCCACTAAATCAATAGTTAATTACCAAATGAATAGTTCTTTTTAACCTATAAAAGAAGGCATTTGCCATACATTTAGGCATTTTGGTTTTAAGATCAAGATCTTGCTCTTACTTTGTTTCTTTGAAATGTTCAAGTTTTATTTCATGTTATATTTTCATTAATATCTTGTTTATACTTTTCATTTCCTTTACTATACTTAGTTAACTTATATCATAATTATGTTCTTATCTAGTTTATTTATGTTTCTCTTCTTCATAATGTTTAGCTAAGTTTAATATGTCAAGGTGAAAAGGTTTCACTAATGGTGTTATAATAAGTATAATATAAACTCAACATGGACTTCAATGCTTATATCCAAGAAAGTTTGCTGTTAACATGTCCTATCATATTTATCTTATGCATTCTTAATACCTTGCTTGTTAAATGGTTAATCTAGATTTTTGTTGTACAACCCTTGGTACAACAAATACTTGATCCATTCATAGCTAACTGTATGGTTAACCAACACCTGTGCTATGAAAAGAACTTGATTTGTTGTTAACATAAGTTAACATCATGAATACTTGATAATATTTATAAGTATTGGTGTTACTTAAATAAGATAATTAATATGATCATGTTAATAATTTATAATAAGACATTAATAATAAATCATCCGATTGGAACCTCCTTTGTTTGTGGTTTCCAGTTGCGTAATAAAATGAGTTTATATTATATTTATTTGAAATACCATTAGTGGATCCTCTAACATTGACAATTATTTTATCATTGTTTAATCCTCACATCAATATCACATAAAATTCTCTCCAACTCTTTGTTTTATATATATTGATTTTCTTTTTCAATTTTACCCTCAACATTAGGTTAAGAATTGAGTTTCATAATTTCTTTTTATTTACTTTCAATGAGATTATCCTAATCTCATGACCCGAGTCGCAGGTTTGGTAGGAAAAATCAGGTTGTGTTTTAGATTTTTTTTATTTTTTCAATTTCATCCTAATAATATTTGATTGATTGAGAATTAGGTTTCATAATTTGCTTCAATTTGCTTTTTGTGGGGTTACCATGATCTAATGATCAAGGTTGTAGATTCGAAAAGTTAAACTCATATCAATCTAATATGTTTTTTTTTCAATATTTTTTTTTAAAAAATATACTTGAATCACTATACGTTATCACTATAAGAAATTAATGAAGTGGTAGGTAAAACGCTAAGATCAATCAATGTTCAAACATGGAGCTTTTCTTTCTCAATCATCTAGCTTAATTTTAGGGTGTATTTGTGAGAGTTTCTACTTTTGTTTTTGGTGCCTTTGGCTTGAAAAAAAAATCAAATTAATGTTTTTTTTAGTATTTTTTTATGATTTTGATGTGCTGATGTTAAAAATAAAAAAAAATATTAAAAAAATTCATTTTCACAATATGTGGATTTGAGGTTCAAGTTTGGCAACTAATATTTTTATTAGACTAAATTAATATAGAAAAGAAATGGCATATTTAATCTGTGGATTTGAGGTTCAAGTTTGGCAACTAATATTTTTATCAAGTGGTATATATGTGTTTAATTACCATCATTTTCACAATTATACAAGTTTTGATCATGATATAGGTTTGATGTAGATTTCTCCAATTAATGCATGAGGGTGAAATTGTAATATTTCTCGTGGTCGTGTGATTAGTCTATCTACACATCCTGCATGGCACTTAGAAAAAAAAAACAACATGACTTGGCATCTTATAATTTGATAACATGATATTATTAGAAAAACCAGCAGCCTGCTGGAGGACTAGTTTACTTAGTTATTATTGTTTAATTTACTTTACACAACAATAGTCAATTTTCTATTTTATTTTTATTTTAAGTATTATTAAGGATGATAATTTAACTTGAATATGGTAATCATTAACATGAACCGATCTAAACAAGTTGTTTATATATATATATATAGTTATTTATTTAATTAGTAATGAATAAGATATGAATAAATATTAGTCTTTTATTTTATCTTGAATTATAAATAGTTTATTTCTAAACCTGTATTCTGAAGCTTAATGAAAGCTATTTTCATTATAGAAAAAAAAGAAGATAAAACTGGGCTCGAGCTGTCTACACGACTGAAGGAGGGGCTTGGGATGATCAACAAAAATATAAGAAAAAAAAGGTTAAATAGATAATTCTTAGAATTGAAGAGGATGCATCTAAATATCCAAAATTATGAGCCAAAAATGTCGACTGGATATCAAAGCATAGCATTAAATGCTTCCATTTACATAGACGCCTTCCCTTTTTTAATACTTCTCCCCAACTTCATCCGCATGCCATAATTAAATCATTAAGCAACACAATAGAAAAAACAATTAATTAATGAAGTAGAATTATAATATTCAAAATTCTTTCAATATAGAAGTGGTAAGAAAAGAAAATAATAAAAAAAAAACACTACTAGTTAATACCAACTTTTCTAAATTTTTATAACATATTCCCCCTCCCCTCTCATATATATATATATATATACGTATATATTGATAAATGAATCTCAATTTAATACAAAGCAACCCCACTCTTCCCCCCTCCCCTCTCTCTAATTGTTGTTGTTGGAGGAGAAGAAGAAGAAGAAGAGACTTTTTTTTTTTCTGGTGAATATGGCAGCTGAGGTGAGTTCTCTGGTAAGGCTTTTTAGTGGATACAAGGATGATAGGAATGCTGGGAGTGAACCCGGTGGAGCAAAATCAACAGCTTTGATCACAAGGGACTTGCTTGGTGGTGCTACTTTAGAGACTGAATCTCTAGAATTGGACCTTGATTTGCAAGTGCCAAGTGGCTGGGAAAAACGGCTGGACTTGAAGGTAATTGGTGTTCTTATCTGGGTTCTGTTTGTTTCTTGAGAAAATAGCAAGGAAAAGAACATCATAGGGTTTCAAGATCCTATGATGATCATCATAATCTTTTGAAGGTTCATGAGATATACTTTTTTGGGTTTGTTTAACTTCTTGAGAGTATCTGGTTATATATTCCTAGGAAAAACAGAGTTTTTTTAACGTACAAAAAGAGATTTTATATATGTGTTTCATGACATTTACTTGTTATGATTCTTATTTCTTTTCCCTGTTTTCTTTGAAGGTAGAAATCTTAAGGGTTCTACAATTTCCTTCCATTTATGCAAATACATCTTCTTATTACATGGCTGCACTTAAATGTTTGCTGATTTATTTAATTTGAATTTCTCTGCTTTGTTTGATTTCCGAGAAACTGGAGGAATAGGAAATGAGAGTCCAATCAATTGATTTTCTCTTAGTGCCAGCTTTTGGCTTTCATGGGAACTATATATGCAGAATTTGATATGCAGACAGAGGCTTTCTTTAAGTTTTTCTGAGCAATTTAATTCCCCAACTTTTCCAGCAATCAAACAGTTTTATTTATTTCTAGGAGTAATCAAACATTAGTTACTCCCTTTTCTTTTCTTTCTTTCTCTTTTTTTTTTTTTTTTTGATAAAGGGTTTAAAGTTGTACGCATCCTTTCAACATAAGTAATAATCAAATGCTATAGTGCCATTAAATGCTCTTCAATGCTTAGCAACTTGTAAGTTATTTCCTCCACCTTCTCTTCAATAAATTCCGATCATCTATTTAATTTCTGATATACTTCAACTTCAGAATTAAATCCATCATTAATGTCATGGCCAGTAAAAAAAAAATCAATTTTCTTTCTTATTAATCTTTTATTTTATTGGTTGCAGTCAGGAAAGGTTTACTTGCAAAGATGCAACCCCTCAAATTCACCCTCATCATCCTCAGATTACAGGCACCAAACCAATCAAACAGTGGCGAAGCTTCAAGATTTAAATTTCCCGCCTTCGCCCTCCAAGACGACATTAAACCTTCTTGATAAAGGTAACTTGGAACTGAAGTTAGTCGCATCACCATCGTCAAGCAGTTACCGTAGTGTTTGCACTCTAGATAGTGTAAAATCGGCACTCGAAAGAGCTGAGAGAGAACTAGGAAGGAAGCGATCCGCATCGCTATGGAAATCATCAATGTCACCTCCGTATTCATCATCATCATCCTGTATAAGAGAAATTCAAGAGGGGGGAAATGATGAGAAGCTAGGAGCACCATCCCCAGTTGCGGCAGGATGTCCCGGTTGCTTATCGTACGTGTTGATAATGAAAAATAATCCAAAATGTCCTAGATGCAATTCAGCTGTTCCCATGCCAATGGTGAAGAAGCCTAGGATCGATCTCAACATATCAATTTGAGATTATTGTTGTCAAAATTAGTGACAAAAGGCTTGAGATCGATTAACTGGATGTTAATTTATGATTTTTGTGAATGATAGATGGAATTTGAAGGGGGCCTGAAAAGAATAGGAATTAATGTTATGTAAAGAAGATTTTATGGTTTTATTAGGCATATCAAATGGTAGAAAAAATATATATTTCATCTTCAACCCTTCCATATGCCAACAGTGAAGGCGGCTTATTTTATTTTTTTAGGAACTAAATGGCTCATGTGTTGTTTCTTTTATTTGTCTTTTAATATTTGTAGACATTTCAACTGTTTCATCTCACACAAATTCCTTGAACATTAAATCTTATGCGTGTTTCATGTTTAAAGCAATTAATTAACTACCAAAATTATGCTGAAATATTCTATCAATATTTAAATATTGATTTCTAATTATACCAATGAAATCACAAAAGATTGCTGTCCGTTAGAAAACTTATCATAAATGATTTCTCTTTTGCTATTCATTCTGTTGGTATTATAATCACCAATCGATTTATGAACAAAAAAAACACGCTAAATAAAAAATATTTACCAGTGTTATTTCGTTGGCATTTCCATCAGTAAAGATGGCATATCACCGATAAAAAAAATCATTTATATTTTCATCGGTGATTTATTTTTATATTACCAATGAAATTAACTTGTCGGTGATTAAATAGTGCCCGTGACATTTCCTATAATTATTTTCCAACTCTCAAATTTTTTGATATATTTTTTCCATTGATAAGTTCATCAGTAAGTTGTTAAAATATATATTTTTAAAAAAATCTAATAAACAGAGTAGAAAAAAGTTAAAAGAAATTAAAAGAAAATAAAAAATCAAATATTTATATAGATTTAAATTAAAAAAATTAAATTAAAATAAAAAATCAAATACATATTACAAATTTAAAAATTCATCAATTTAAATACAGAAGAGAGGGGGGGGGGGAGGAGGAGGAGGCAGATCTTTGCCAGGACTGGGGGTGATAAGGTGGACCACATATATCACCTATGTGTGATTTCAACTCCATGTATAATCTCTGGAGTTCGATAGTCTCAACATTAAATCGTCCTGTCTGAGCAACATGATAGGTCGTCTGAGATACAACTTGTTGTTTAAAATCACGTGGAACTCTGGAGATTGAGTCCTTGGAGTTGATTGCGAACATCCAACGACTGAAACACTTTGAGTCGTCTGTAACTCCTCGACCGTAGTGTTTGAGATACCGTAAACTTGATTTTTATTGGGTTCACCAGACAATCCTACCTCCAACCATAAATCTAGATCAAGTTCTGGATGGGTCGAATGATTGCCTTTGTATCTCTTTTGTAACCAAGTGTTATATGTTTCCTAGAAAAAAAAAGTCAGCTAATTCAGAAAAATAATAATCTAAAAAAAGAAATTATTGAAATCTAACATACCATGAACTTCTGAGCTCGACTATCCATAAGTTGTTGCATCCCTTTCTAACGGTCATCATTTCGCATGTGAGTTTCTATAAAAAGAGAGAGGCTACCTGTGCCTCATCTGCCTGTTCATGGTTGTCACCTAATGACTCATGACCGTCAGAATTGCTGCTGAAGAACTAGCAACAATCTTTTCTGTACGATGCATTACTGACTTTCCTCTTAGCATATACACAAATTAAAGGATTGAAAAAGGTAATAACATTTCTTTTTAAAAAAATCAGCAGCACCTCTTCTATAGAAGAGACTACCCACAATTGAACGACCTATAAATACACATAATTAATAATATATAGTCACAAACCAGTTAATTTTATTTATGACAATTCCTTGTTGCTGTTGATTTATAAATAAAAAAAAGGAACCCCATAAAAATACGAGGAATCAACTAAGGTTTTATTTTTGCTAACAATTTGGTTAATTTGTAAAACTTCCAAAAATTATATAAACCAAAGATTTGACCAAAATTAACATGTGTTTTCTACCGACAAATTATTTGTATAACTAATTTAACAACAATATAAATCACCATTTTAACCAAAAATAAATTACAACCTATACAATCAAACTTCCATCTTCTTAACTACCTGGAGATATAGTTCTTACTATAATGCTTTATTAACTTCTCAAATAACAAATCAATATTTTGCATCTTATGTGCTTCCACTATATTGAGAGAAAAACATTTCCCACCCTCATTTCACTTCAAACTTAAAACACGTCCGTGATAACTGCACACGAGTCATTGTGATTCATTAAACCTAAAATTGTTGAAATCTATGCAAAATAGCATTTGATATATATTGCGTTTTTTTTTTTTTTGGTTTTAATACATATTGCGTTCTTAATTTCTGCACTTAAACTTCAAATATCTAGCTGGCATAAGCTATCCCATCACGTACACCTACTACCTTTCTATTCATTTTACTTGAGCTTTTCTTAGTGCCTTACAAATGAAATTTTTCTCAAACCTGTACTATGATTCAGAATCTCTTCACAGATTTATAATGCCTGGCTTATTGGCTTACAAATAAAGTTTTGCTCAATCTTTTAAACAACATTGCTCAATTTATTTCCATATTAATTTTTAGTATTCTTCCACTTTTTTTCTATCTTTTTTTTTCTCCCCATTCATTGCTATCAACAAGCACATATACACTCCTCAATATGTTTAATAAAAACACAATAAAAACATCAAAGATAAAAACACAATGACAATTGTTTTAAGAAAAGGAAGAAAAACTTCGGCCTCATACACATCCCCAATAGCAAGTTGTAAGCCATGAGTATCACCGGCTAATAAAAATAAAGAGTAACAAATGATCCGAATGGATTGAATCTATTTGTACATAACCCAAGATATACGTTTCTTGATTCCATTGAAAACTAATGATTCACCCTATTAAAAATTTTCCAGACTTCTCCATTAAAAGGGTGAACCATGACTCCGTGCACCACATCATGTGAATGATGCTATATCATGTGCTCAACAGTCTTTGAAGACATGAATAACATTTACATTCTAAGAGTGATTATGAAGTATCTAAGTTTTCTATGTGCGACAACAACCCTTCCCCTGCCAGTTTTGGGTTTATAACGAGCATACCCACAGATTCTGTACTCGGCCAAATCTTTATTTTCAAGGTAGTATAACATGTAAAAGTCTGGAAACATGTCAATTTTCTATTATTTTAGACCAAAGGGTTTCATCATAGATTTAGTAATATAAAAGCTCTTTTTTATCCTATTACCTTCAGGTAAAATACTTCTCACTCATTCGATGATTCTATTGTAACCAACATCACTTAACTTATAATTTGACTTGAGGCGAACACTTGTGCAACAACCAATAATTTACTATAATCTGTGCACACATCCAATAATAGTTTGTGAGAGCCTTTCAAAAGATTAAAGAACTTGGTTACGTCTGCATCTGATTCTTCATCTATGATTGAACATTCACCTGCATAACCCTGATTCATTCTCATCGCATCTATAACCATATTCCTATAAGGATTACTATTGTCATTTACAACTCTATGCACATTGTTAGAACTAGAAGTTGACCCAATCATCTTATCTACCATGTTCTCATAAGAAAACCAACACAAGTATTTCTCCATGAAATCTTTTTTGCAAAAGATGCATTGTTACAACATCTGGATCGAGAAACTTTTTTATTTTTACATCTCTTACATGGACATCTAATACCACCCCCACTAATATTTCTCATATTAGATAGTGTGTAACTAATAAAACCCTCGACCCCATTATAATAATCCATCATATACAATCCTTCAGGTGAAACTCGATACATCCAAGAACGATCATCCATTACTTATATCAAAACTATATAGAATATTGATCACAACATGTATTAAGTAATTATGTGAACTAAATAAATTAGTTAACATTCGTTTAACTCAAACTTATTAAATCTATTTTAATACTACTCTTAAATCAGTATCAAATATCTAAACAAATTCAAATTCCTCCATATTTACCAAAATTTCCAACTCAATAATAAAATTGACAAAATATGAAACATATCCATTAAATAAACCATTATTTATTTCATTACAAAACATCTAAGTCACAAAATCAAAATCAATTTCATCAAATTACAAAATATACAATTTTTTTTATTTCAAACAAACTTTAACATGTACAAATCATACATTTATAAAACAAAATTCTATGGGAAAAAACTATAAAACAAGTAAATACATAGACAAACTACATATACTATAAACAATAAAAATTAACATTTTAAAAATGAGTTCAAACAAAAAATGGATAATTTTGCTTACTTGATGTGAGAAATAAAAAAAAATGGAACTAGAAAGATGCTGACAAAGTGAATGTTAGGGTGACCATATTTTGTAGTGATGAGAGTTTGATTTGTTATAAAATAAAGGGGGTTGTCTGTTGTTTTTTGTAGAGAAAAATAAAGGAAGAAGAAGAAAGGGAGGAGGGGGAGGTGTGGTCACTCGCCAGGTCATTATTTAATATTAATGACAGATTTACAAATGAATATTACTAAAAAGTTTATTTTTATCAGTAATACTGTCTATAAAAATAACACGTCATTGTATCTTTTTTTTTTTAATTCATTATACATTGATGAAAGTTGTTGTCGGTGTGTATACCAAGAAACATAAAAAAGAACTAGTTCATTTATAAATTCACTGCAATTTCTGATAGAATTTTGATCATTGATGTTTTCATTTGTGTTTGTTAGTTTTATGGTGATAATTTATTGGATTTATATCAGTTAAATAATGCACGCACCTATAAATTCATCGTTAAATTCAATGGAATTTACTGATAGAATTTTAACTCTTGATATTTTTGTTTTTGTTATGGAAATGATTTATCGGATTTTTGTGAGATAAATAATGCACACACCTAGAATTGTATGCCCATAAATAGACGCTGAGCATCACCAGTCACTCCCTTGCAATTAATAATAATAAAGTCTACTGTTTATGGTCAGAGTTCCTTAATTGCAAGGGGCTAAGGGCGTAGAATTTCATATAATAATAATAATGTCTACTGTTTATGTTGTGTTTCTTGCAACTTGTTTCATAGATAAAAAAAAATAAAATAAAAACAGCAGCTAATTAATTAAGAAATATATTTTACCTATGCATATCAATCCAGGTATGGAAAAGGAATTTAATTTCTGTAGGCAAATGTTGCCTTCAGATTATGAAATTCACAAGTGATTATCGAGGATTGGTAATTTGTCTTTGTAAAAAAAATTAAAAAAGAAATCAAGACTCTTAAATAGAGCAGTCTGATCCAACTAAGAACAATTAAGAGGTGAAAATCACTAGGGTTTAGTTACAATTAAGAGCAATCTGATCATTAATCTAAGATTGTGACTTGTATCCACCACGCATACTTAATTACGTGTGGTCCAGGATTTAGCCGTCTTAATTATATGGTTAGGGCACGAACTCAAATTCCGGTACCGACTCTCGGTGGATAATAAAAAGGGAAAAATGACAGTATGCACCCACGCACTTTGTCAAATGATGAGATTTATGGTACTGCCTGAGGCTAATTATGGCATTTATGAGACCAATTCATTAATACACCTAACTGGAAATAAATGAGGAATTAATTCTATCATCACGGCCTTAAAGCCTGCCCACCTACCCTCCCTCTCATGTGCTTATATTTCTCCAAATAGCAGTCTCTTCTTTCTGTGATCAGCGACTCACCTGCCACAGCAATGCATTGGATCTGCCTGTGCACACACACTTCAGCAGAATGCCCATTTATAGCTGACAAAGGATATACATGAACTTCTACATAAGCTCGGCGTCAGAAGGGGAAAACAATGCAAGGATTAGAAACTTATAGGCACATTGCAGATTAGAAATCCTTCGCGCAAGTTATTATAAATGTACACTAGACCTGGTAGAAATCAATGCAAGCCTATTGGTATGAGGTCGTGATTTTGTTCGCGTTTGTGTAGAAAAGGTACGGATCATGATCATGCCTTGTCTTGTGATATTCTCTTAGTGGGGCAGAGTTTATTATTATTATTATTATTATTATTATTATTATGGTAATGGTTACTAGTTTTGAGGTAGGCTACACGTTTCAGTGATGCTAGTCCGTACAAGAACAAAGAATTAGAACCATGGGGTTTTCAAATTAACTCTAAGTTAACTGAGACTCTTTTTCGTCGTTATGAAGTTAATCTTAGTTTTAGAATCAGATTTATTGATTTTAAAGATTAATATGAATTAATATTTTTAGGAATTTTTTAAAATTTAATTATTTTAATTTTATCCTTGAACTTTTGATTTATTGATTTATCAATTAATATATATATATATATATAATATTAAAAATATATTGAATTTTTTATATTTAAAAAATTAGCTATACGCAAATAAAAATATTTAATGTATTTTTTAGAAGATATATTTTTGTTGTTTTTTTGAAAGATGTGAAAAATAGTTATATATATATATATATATATAAAAGGTGGATCACGGCTTCATAAGTCGATTTTATCTTTGTATATATTTTTTGATTTAATAAAAGATTTATTAAATCTATGAGAATTTAATATACATTTTAAAAATAAAAAAAACAATTTGTTTATTTTCAATACTAAGGATTATGAACTTATATGTAAGGCGTATTCCCGGTATTAAAAAAAATATTTGACCTTTAGAATAGTTAGGCTTCACTTATGAAGCCATGGTCCACCCTACTAGGGTGGATCTTTTTTTACTAATAAACAAACCAATTGTTAGAAAAATACGATAGTGCTTTAGTAATCAAACAAATAAACAATACAGATTACTTTAGGTAGGGTGTACTAGGGGTGATATTATCTTCTTATACACAATCAGTCACCTTAACTAGATTATAAAGATTAGTTAGGGTCCTAGTGACTAAAATACTAGGCGGCGACTTCAAACCTTTTTAGCTGATAAAGGAGAAGAACTTCTTGTTCTTTCCACCCATACCAGAGGATGCCGATCCAAGAGAATGATCGTCGTGACGCCACACATGTGAACTAAGCTTTGTTGTTTGTCTATTTGTTGTGTTTTAATTATTTGGTTTGTGTATTTATTTTTAATATGTATTTTCTTTAAATTTTGCTTATATGTTTTAATTTTTTCACATTTTTCTCATGCATTTTTATTTTGAATATGGATTAATTTTTTCATGCATCACATGCTTTAAATTTTTTAGAGTACACATAAGCTTCTGGGATAGGTGAAGAATTAATGGTTTGTCCTATGACTATCAGTCAGGGTTGAAGACTCGTGAAACTTCTAACTCAAATCTGAGTGTTTGCTTGACAATGGTGGGCACATGTGACTTAATCATTCCTTGCAACGCTCCCATACCATTCTTACGAGGGCCATTACTAGGCAGATCTGAGACACTTTGAGACTAGGTAGAAAACCTACCTATGCTCACTTAACGAATAGAACCTATCCTTCAGTTGTATATGCTATTTATAAATATTTGCATCAAGTATGACCATATATTCCTTGTATTGTAAGACTTTAAACTGAGAATCATGACTTCCATTAAATACTCATCTTTTCAAGAATTTGAGCAAGAATCTGAGCTGGCATAATTAACTAAGGGAAATTGTCCAATAACCAACACTAATGGATTGCCACACATTACAAAGATAAATCATAATGTGAATAGCATGGAGAAGTTATTACTCATTATGGAATATGTAAATGAGGCCTTTTTGAAAAAGAAAATGAGAGGATTGCACAGTTGATGAAGCTCTTAGTACAAACATCAACTATAAAAGCATTACTGAATTTTTAGGATCTTAATTATAGGTTTTTACCATCAGAAACTATGACACCCATATTGAAAGAGTATAATAGGATCCTATATTTTCTAAATAACAAATATAAGATCTACTTCAAGCAGAAGTTTGAGGATACTGCTTCAGAGATAACCAGACTATTATGCTTGGTAAAAGTCAGCTAGTGTGGGGTAGTTGATGAGGGATTTAGATGAAAAATCATTGAAACTAGAATGAAGAAAAACATGGAAGAGAAAAAAAGGAAATGAAAGATACAAGATAATGGCATTTTCTATATTTGAGATCGTTTTGTTTCTATCTAAAGTTGAAGTTATTAGTCTGAAAGTTGCATATGCATTTGTGGAGTATAAGCACATTAAAATTAACTATTCCACTGTAATTTTGGCTGAAACCTAGTTATCACTTAATCATTGTAGAAATCGTGGACAAGGCATCATGAGATGTTGTGTTCCACTATTGTATCTATAGATTATTAGTCATATCAAAAAACTGAGGGACATTTTCAACAACTTCTAGTGGTTTGATCTCCAACCACTAAAAATTGTTATGGATGAAACTTGCAATAATCTGGATGAGAAAGCATGGATGGAGAAATATGCAACATTACCACAAAGAAACTTTATGTGCAAAACACCTTGGATGAACAATTCATCTTGCATAATGACTTGTGGTGGTAAAATATGGGTCCCTTTGACTGAAATCACATGTTACATTGGTTATGCTCTTGAATTAGTAATAAGACAACTTGATGGGATACAATATATACTAAGAACCTTGGGTTTAGCCAATTTCATTGGACCATTCAGGAATCAGTCGTCATTGGAAAAGCTCAAATTTATTAGTCAAGATTGATGAAGACTTTTTATGGTAAAGAAGGATGAAGGAAGCAAGTTTGAATCATCATTCAACCAAAATTACATCATCTGGAGAAATAACTGGCTTTTTGGAATGATTGAATCTATGACTCCTAGAAATCCAAAAATAGAGCAGCCATAAAAAAATAAAGAAGGATCGGAAAGAAAAATGATTGACAATGAGGAAGAGTAGAGAAAACCTGTCATCTCAGTGGCCCTTGTTTTTTTAGTTTAGTGGACTTGACACATCCTGTATCTCCGTGATTCCCTTCAACTAGAACTTTGGTTCTATAACTATTAGGAGAATCATATTCTCACAACTATTCTCTTGTGCAAATATTTTTTTTGTAGAGTCTCGTCATTTCAGTGACCCCTTTTTTTTTACCTTAGTTGACCTGACATCTTGAATCTCAATGATTCCATTCAACTAGAACCTTAGTTGACCTGACATCTTGAATCTCAATGATTCCATTCAACTAGAACCTTGGTTTTACATCTATTAGGAGAATCGTATTCTCACAGCTATTCTCATGTGCAACTATTTTTCTGGTGGAGTCTTGTCATCTCAACAACTCTTGTTTTTAGCTCAATTGACCTAAAATCCTACTTCTCGACGATTCCTTTTAATTAAAACTATACAAAGGCACCTTAACTGTTTTGATTTAGTCCGAAAAACTTTGATTGTAAGGCTAGTTTCTTTTATGATTGTAGGGTTACTTCCTCTTTTCTTGATTTCCGAGCTCAATGATTCTTTTTTGTTTTATCAATATTTGATTCATTTGAGTGTGATTATGAGGATTTTTCTGTAAAATAAAACATTATGCAATGCTTTAGGGTTAAATGCATACATCATTACGTAGTTTGGAAACATAGGTCCCTTTTTTTCCTATTAACTCCTCTTTCTAGTGTAAGCTCGTTTATTTGCTCAAATTTATATCCTTGAGCTAGAATCTGTTTTCTATGCTGCATCTCTTACCCACTTCATTCCTGGGAAGCAGTCTCCAACTTTGTTTCTTATAGGGCCTTTGTTTGCTCAACTGAAGATGTGATTTGGCATTGCTTTCTATTATACTTTTGTCAACTCTTTAATTGCCTTTTCATTTTAAGAGCTTTTTAGTATTTTTCCAGCAAAAAAATCCTTTTTCGAAAAAGAAATCTTTAAAAGACTTGGTTTTGTTCATGAAAACTGAAACTTTCATTGTATGCATCAAAACTATGTTTCAAGCAATTCTTTTAAAGGTTTTATCAATTTTAAAGTGTTTGCTATATTAGGTTAGGCTTTTACTATAGGTGACCTTCTGTTCCAGTTTTCAAAGAGGTTTCAAGAATTTACTTGAAAATCTATATAGAATCAAAGCTTACCTTATGCTAGAATTTTCATTTTCCTTTCATGAATAATAGTGGGTTGCTACTTATTTTATCACTTTACGTGAAAGGTAAGATCGTCGTTTATCAATCCAAGTTGTGTGTGCTTGATTAGAAAGGACTTTTAAAGACACATAATACAGGTTTTAACTATAGGCTATGAAAGAGATTGACATTTTGAAGCTCAAAAGGTGTTTAAGGGTTTAAAGATTTAAGGTCACTTTTTTTCCAGCCTCTTTTCTTTTATGAAATAGTCTCACAAACTTCATTTAAAAAGACTCTCTTTCTCGACGGAGAGTCTTGCTTTAGGATCTTTACTTTTTCTTATGCTATTTAGTTGGGGAGCATCATAAAATCATCATTTCGTTTTTTTTTCTTTTCCTTTCTTTTATTTCACTTCTTTCTCTTTTTTATTTTTGCTTTCTCTTCTTACTTTATTTTCTTCTCTTTTTTTTATGATGATGCCACTTACTATTGGGTTTTAACTTTTATAGATCCATGAAAGTACTTTGGCAATTTACTTTTTCTACTTACACATTCCTTTCTTTCCCCAATATAGTGTGTGATTCTAGTCAGGATCGACTCTTGATCTTTGGGGGTTTTAGTTGCCCCTAGTGTAGAGTGTGATAATAGTTATGGTTTTTACAAAGAAAATTTATTCAGGCTCAAATGAAAACCACAAGTGATATATTTTTAGAATGTGAAGGGATAACAAATATGACATTTTCTCATTTTAAACATGCATTATTAAGATTGATACATTTTTTCTTTTTTCAAAAGAATTTGCTAGTGATTATAGTCACCACTAACCATTTATCCATATAATTTAAAATGTCATTCAAAGATGGGTTTTATCTCATAGTTAGTATTGGTTTGTTTAGTTTGGTCACCTCCTAATTAAGAATTGCTTAAATCTTATTTCAAACATATTATGATTCATTCATCATAATTGATTAGTACTTAAAAGTGCATTTTTATCAAGGTTTTATATCATCATTTTGCACTTGAAGTATCAATAACTCCTTAACTAGAGCATGTTTTATAATAATAAGTCTGATAATATAAGATAGCTTTAATTTATGGTAAATGCTCATTTTAAATGCAGACATATCTTACAATTCAAAGAATTGATTGATGTGATTAACTATTGAAAGTCAAAAGATAAAGAAAAGGTGAAGCTTAGAAAGGAGATACCGATTCAATTCAAATTGGAACATTGTTCAATTATTGGGTCATATCTGGAGCTGTAGATCTTGGATTTCAGTTTAATTTATATGGATAAAAAGATAAGAAATAGGCCTACAATGTTCATGAATAGTTGAAGACCCAAATCTACTGTTTTCAAATCCAAAGTTTGGCCACAAAAGAGAAGTCAAAATGTGTCCTGTAATCCAGCCCAAACACTGCTCAGAATTTTACCCATATCTGGAGTTCTAGAAGGCAAAATGACGTGAAATTTGGTGGGTGGAAGGAAAAGATAATTTTCAACAACTTTCATGAGAAAGACCTGCTCAAATACTGATGATAACAATGACATTTCATCCAGACAAAAGCTTGAGGCCTATCCACCACATCCACCAGCAGCACTACTCAGTAGTTTAGCCATATCTTGAGCTCTAGTGATCCAAATGCTCTAAAATTTTATGAGTGGAAAGATAAGATGATTTCCAACAACTTTCATGGGGAACACTTTGCCAAATTATGATTGCATCAATGTCAATTTATGTAGCCAAAATACTTGAGTGTTGTTGTCCACCAAGTCCACTAAATCAATAGTTGGTCACTACATCAATAATCAATTACCAAATGAATAGTTCTGAATTTTAGCCTATAAAATGAGGCATTTGCGATTTATTTAGGAATCTTGGTTCTTCATATCAAGATCATGTTCTTGCTCTCTCTTTATATTTTTGTAATACTTAAGTTTTGCTTTTATTAATCTCTTGTTCATGATTTTCATTTCCTTTACTACACTTAGTTAACTTATATCATGTTTATGTTCTTATATTGTTTATTTATATTTTTCTTCTTCATAATGTCTAGCTAAGTTAATTATGTCAAGGTGAAAAGGTTTCACTAATGGTGTTAGGATAAGTATAATATAAACTCAACATGGACTTTAATGTTTATATCCAAGAAAGTTTGCTATTAACATGTCTTATCATTTTTACCTTATTAATTATTAATACCTTGCTTGTTAAATGATTAATCTAGATTTGTGTTGTATAACACTTGGTACATCAAATACTTGATCCTTCATAGTTTTCGGCTGACATTGTTATTATGAGAGGAACTTGATTTGTTGTCAACATAAGTTAGCATCATGAATACCTGATAAAATTTATAAGTATAGTGTTATGTAAATAAGATGATTAATATGATCATGTTGATAATTTATAAAGAGTTTATACTTTACTTATCTCTAATACTATTAGTGGATCCTCTAACCTTGACATTTGTTTTTATCATTGTTTAATCTTCACATTTATCTTACATCTCAAAGTCCTCTTTAACTCACCATCATCATCATCATCATCATCATTGTTGTTGTTGTTGTTGTTGTTCTTATTATTATTTATAATTTATTTAGTTCACCTCCCTATGGTTCGACCCCAGTCTTGCTGGGTTATTTATTACTTTGACACTCCTGCACTTGGGATAAGACATCAACTTTTTGATCGTGTCAATAATCATGCACAAATTCTTTCATTCATCATAATCATGCACAAAGCTAGCTCATTCTAGATTTTCAAAAAAAGTATTTCAAATGTTTTGAGATCATGCAATTTTTAAAGAAAGGTTATTTACACCAAGAATTTATGGTCAAATTTTACTTTATTAATTTGGAAGAAATTGAGTACATCATACATAATATTTATTTACAGAATCAGAATTCACAAGTCTAACTAGATCTTATCCATCTATTTTAGACAACATTAGAGCTCCTTCTAAAAAACCTTTCTTCATTATGTAAGGACCCTTATAGTTTGGTGCTTATTTAATCTAGTCCTCTCCTAGTAAGGGCAATATTTTTCTTTTGCACCAGATCTCTTTCTTGGAACACTCAAGGTCAAACTTTCTTGTCAAATACCTTAACCATTCTTTTCTGGTAGAGTTGGTGATAATAGATCGTAGTATCCTCTTCTCACTGATCAAGTTTAGCTCTTCGTATCTCGCTTTGATCCACTTGGCCTCTTCTATCTCAGAATCTATCAATACCCTCAAACGATAGGACTTCCACTTCCAAAAGCATCACCGTCTCTATCCCATATACCAAATAATACGGGGTAGCTCCTATTAAAGTTTTGACTGTAATGCGATATCCGTAAAGGGCAAACAATAATATCTCATGATAAACTTTATAGGTGACTATCAACTTCTTGACATTCTTGTTGGAAGCTTCTACAACACCATTCATTTTTGGTTTTTATGGTGAGGAATTGAAATGTTTGATTTTTTATTTGGCACAAAGCTCTTTTATCATCTCGCCCTTAAAGTTTTGAGCATTATCAATCACTATCTTTCCTAACAAACCAGATTGGTAGATCAAGTCCCTTTTTATAAACCTCTTCACCACTTTCTATGTTACATTAGATATGAATTGGCTTTTACCTATTTTGTAAAGTAGTTGATAGCCACAAGGATAAACCTATACTCATTATCGGTTTTTGGATTGAAATGTCTAATCACATCAATTTCCCACATCACGAACGGTTATGAAGATGTTAGATTAAACAATAAAGCTAGAGGTACATTAATCTTATCACTATACACCTAATAGTTATGACATTTCCTGAGATAATTGATGCAGTCTCTTTCTAACGTCATCCAAAAATAACCCGCTCTTTGTATCTTTCTCACCATCATATGCTCAATAAGGTCCCATCTTCAATAACTTCTCATAATGCATTTCTAGTCTTAACCTTATTCAAACACCTCAGTAAGGTTTCGTCGAATTATCTTTTATATAAGACCTCCATTTCTAAGTAGAAATCCATAATCAACCTTCTCAAGGTTTTCCTATCCATTTTGGATGCTCCTATAAGATATTCCTGGTTCAGTACAAAATTGATATCGTAATACCAATGGTTTTTATCTACCTCTCCTTCAATTAAGCAATAGTGAGATGAGAAATTTATAATTTCAATGTGTACTGAATGTACCCTATGCTCGAAGTCAATTCTAGCCATGGTAGCTAGTGTGGAAAAATGTTAGAAAACTAGTTCCCTTCTCTTTCTAGATGGGTAAATTTTATCTCTTCAAACTCTTCAGCTAGTTTAGACAAGTATTCTTGAGAGGGTCTTAGTTTTTCTTCGTTGGCTCGCTAATATCCTTTCACCTAGTAGATAATCAACATTGAGTCCCTATATGCATCTATCTTTCTCGTATTTAGCTCTAATGTAGCTTCCAACCGAGGATGCAAGTCTTATACTTAGTTGTATTGTTGATGCACTTAGATTGCAGCTTAACCAAAATCGGGTGCTGCTCCTTATTATAAGAGATTATTACTACATCAACTGCATTCCCACATATATTTATTACCCCATCAAAATACATAGTCCACCAATCCAATCTATTTTCTTCTTCTTTAACCAATGACACATTTTTTTCAAGAAAGTCAAAATCTAATAGCTCATAATCTTTAATAGCATTGTCAGCTAGATGGTCAGCAATTGCACTCCCTTTTTCATCATACACACTATGTCGTATTTTGCTAATAAAACTTACCATCTTGCAATTCAACTTGTTATATAGGGTTTCTTGCAGATATATCT
Organism: Populus nigra; assembly: GCF_951802175.1. Classification (NCBI taxonomy): domain Eukaryota; kingdom Viridiplantae; phylum Streptophyta; class Magnoliopsida; order Malpighiales; family Salicaceae; genus Populus; species Populus nigra. The sequence continues at coordinate 6,960,429 of NC_084865.1, forward strand.
AAAGGGATCCACTTTTTAAATTAACCATGTAGTATGATACATGTATTGTGGTAATTTTTTGCTGTATATACCAATGAACAACATAACTTTTCTATCACAGTGTATCTGGACTAATATTCTGTGAACTTTTTACTTAAATAGTAAATGGATTTTTTCTTTCCTTTAAGTTTTATCATACTAGCCCAATACACATCCTATTGCTACTTTAGTCATTATCAAGTATAATATTAGAGTCCTTTTTAATGCAGAAGGAACAAGCCAAGGTGGATTATGTAAGTATTGTTTGATTTTATCGAAGGCTTCTTGACACTCTTCATTCTAGGTTTCAGGATCATTTTACCTCAGTAATCGGAAGATTGGTTCACCTATTGTTATTAGCTGAGATATAAACTAGGCAATATAGTTCAATCTCTTTAAAAATCTCCTTACCTCTTTCTCAATCTTAGGAGTCGACAAGGATTGAATAGCTTTTATTTTATTAGGACTCACTTCTATCCTTCTATCATTTACCACAAATCCCAATAAATTTCTAGATTTTAGTCCAAATGAACAATTTGCAAGGTTGAGCCTCAATTTGTACTTCCTTAATCTCTCAAACAACTTTTTTAAATCCTAGATATAACTCTCTCCTTTCTTGGACTTGGTAATCATATCATCCATATACACCTCAATTTTTCAATACATCATATTATAGAATAGAGTCATCATGGCCCTCGAGTAAGTGGCTCTTGCATTCTTCAACCCAAATAGCATAACCTTGTAACAGAAGGTTCCTTAGGGTGTGATAAAGATAATTTTATCTTTATCTTCTAGAGCTATTTTTATCTGGTTGTACCTCGAGAAGTCATCCATAAAGGAATACATGGAATCGCGTGTAACATTATCAACCAAAACATTTATATATGGCAAAGGAAAGTTATCTTTGGGTCTAGCCCTGTTTAAATCTCTAAAGTCCATGCAAACTCTAATATTCTCCTTTTTTTTAGTACGACAACTATGTTAGATACCTATTGTTTATATTTCACTACTTTAAAAAAAGTTGACATTCCACTGCTTTTCAATTTTTGCCTTGATTTTGATCAAGATATCTAGGTGGGTTATTCTTAATTTTTGTTTGACTAGTGTGTCCTTTTACAAATGGTACCCTGTGTACTATGATATCTATATCCAAACCAAGCATATCCTCATAAGACCATGCAAAAACATCTACATATTCTCATAGTAGGGTGATCATTTATTTTCTTTCTTTAGGAGTAATCAAGGTCTTTATTTTTAGTTCTCTCTTAACTTACTCATCTCTCATGTTTATAGTTTTAAGATCTTCTATAGTAGGTTTCCATACATGTTTATGCTGCTCTATTAATTTTATGAATTCCCTAATATTATTTTCATTCCATTCTTCTTCTTTCATAGCTATTATATATTAATTAAAGTTTGGTCATTCATTCTTGGTACAAGGTGTATATGGTGTTGTGGAAGATCCACTTTCAGAATTCTTAAAAGCAAAAGTGTTCGGTGTAAATGCATAATAAGAAACAAAAAAAAGAAAATTTTAGAAAATACATGATCTCATTACTTTTATAGAAAAGGTTGGGTCCACAACATAAAATTAAGTTGAAATTTTAAGCCTCAATTGTCAATCAGGAACAAGAAAAATAGGAAAAAAAAACAGAGATAAAAACACTTTAAGACAAGCAATGTTGATTTACATTTTAAATACCACTAAAGCTTCCCGACTCACCCAATTTTGAAAATTTTCGCCCTTAGCCAGCTTTCATATGAAGGTCTTGGCGGAGAATTCTTTTAAAGTATGAATGGATAGTTGTGGCAGTACTTTACCCTCCTTTCTAAAATATGTACTCTTTGTAATCCTTTCAACCTTTTCTTCCTCTAGGATGTTTAAGCTCATTATAGACAAGTTTTTACTAAGGTTTTACAATCCTTAGCCTTTGGGAATGGAACCCTGATTGGAGGGATGGCTAGTTCTTCTTTTTAAGGCTATTTTCCTTTATTTTAACCATTCTATTCTCTCTTTTCATACTAGTAGTTCATCTATAATCTTCCTTTTTAAGCTTATATCCAAGCCCAAATCTCTGATCAACACATTTCATCTTTATTAAAATGACCATTTCTGGCATTTCAATGTCAGGTTTATAATGAAATGGAATTCCATGTTTTAGGAAACCTTTAACGCCACCTTTGCGACTTTAAAGATTTTTTGCTTTCTCAACTAGTATTTTCAGGAACCCCCTCTATATTCACAATCTTGAAAGTATGAACATTTCCATCCGTACAATCTTGTACTTTAATGAAGGGTACCACCACATTTCTTATCATGGAAATGGTTACTTTAGTTTTGACTACTACCAACATTCCATTCATGATATACTTTAAGCATTGATGCAATGATGAAGTTACTGCCCCAGTCGTGTGAATCCAAGATCTTTCCAACAACATGTTATAGGAAGGATGCATGTCCATCACTTTTATTGTTATCAGAAACACTTGTATACAACTCTATTTTCAAAATCTCAACTATTTATCTTAGTGAGCTATCATGGTACTCGGTTTCCAACAATATGTCATTGCCATCATGGTACTTGGTTTCATATGAAAGATATCAATACGCATCTTCTCTAGCAAGTGTCTTGGCAGCACATTGAGAGTGAAGCCATTATTAATTAGCACTTTACTAATAAGGCAATCTTTGCATCTGATAGTGATGTACATGAGCTTGTAATGTCTAGTTCCCCCGACATCTAACTAATCTTCCATGAAATACAAGAAATTACTTGTATGGATTATCCACACCAAATGTTCTATGGTTTTATGCTCAATGTCTTAAGGTACATAAGCCTTGTTTATCACTTTTTATAAAGCATTTTGGTGCGACTTAAAGCTGAGTATCAAAGACATAATAAAGATCTGGGCAAGGTTTTTTTTAATTGATCCATTATGCAATATTCACTATACTTTATTAACTTTAGAAATTCTTTCGTCTTTTTCTCAATTATTGATTTTTTAACCTCAAGTTCCTTACCAAGGTTTATCACCTCCTTGCCTTTAGCTTTTCTATACTTTTCTAGCTTTCCAGACGTGAAGCAACAACCACTTCAGGTCAACCTGATTATCTCATCTTGGAATAAAGGAACAAGAGTTTTGATACCAGAAGTACGGCTATAATTGTATGGCATATAGTATAATCCCCTTTATTTTTACATGAAGGTTTAGTCAAGATGAGTTTAGGTGGCCCATTAACTATTGGTTAAACCCTACACCCCTTCAACATTCTCTCTTAAATCACCATCATCCTTACCTCATCACTATCCTTCATGGCCTTAATTCTTAACTCCTTCAGGGTCAACATTCTTGTAACCTTTTGGTGGAACTCAATGCATTCATCAATGTGATGTCCTTTCTTTTCATAAAACTCACAATATTCACCTCTCTCTAAAAGACACTCAGTGACCTTCTTTAAAATCCTAACTATACCAACATGTCCTACAACCTCTTCATGGACACTTTCAACCTTTTTTCTTTACTACCAACTTCCACCACACTCATTTCATTGTTACGTACAATATTGTTAGGTAAAGGATTCAAATTAACATTAGGCAAATCCTAAAAAATTAGTTGTCTTATTTTGATTAGTTCTAACCTTTTCTTCAAAGCATAGCATGTTTCAATATCGTGGCCAAGATTTCCAGTATAATATTCACAAGTTAATTCTAGTTTGTACCAAACAAAAAAAGGTGATCGTAGTGGTGGTAAAGGGATAGGATCTATGTGTGTAATACTTAGTAATTTGGCATACAACTCCTTCAAGAGCATATGTAACGGTAGTAGTTACTCTAGGGTATTTCTTGTGTTTTTTTTTTGTTCTGGTTGTTTGATTGGCTATTTGATTGATTAGTTTGGTTTAGGGAAAATGAATTTTTCCATTCTACCCACCTACTAAGTTGTTCACATTACTATCCATTTTCTTCCCAGCAAAGCCTTTCTTTTCATTGGCTCGGCTATATGTCCAGACTTAATCCATGCCTATCCTTTCAACAATACATACAACATCGTAGAAATGTTGAGACGAGCTACCCATCAAATGTTTATAATCAAAGGATTTAAAGTTACCATCTATGTTTCTATCAAACGAGGTTAAACATGCATGGCCTCATCTCGTCATCTTTATGCATATACCCTTACTGAATCTTGATTTTGTTTTTCCATGGTCATTAAGCTAGCTCTATTGAGGGCAATTTCCAAATTGAATTTGTATTGCTTTAGAAAAGCATCTACCAAGTCTTTCTATTTCTTAATTCTGGTATTATCTAGTCTCATATACCACCTTAAAGCGAACCCTGTGAGATTATCCTAAAAAACAAATTAGCGTTTTGTCATTATAGATCACTTCAACCACCTTGTTGTAGTATGATTGGAGATGGATGTTTGGACATTCTAGTCTGGTATACTTGATGAAGTCTAGAACTCTAAATTCCTTTGGCACCACAATATTTAGCACCAAACATGCTTTAACTACTCGTATATGGTCAAACAAATCATTCCCTTTAACTACTCTTAATCTCTCTTCTAAAGCATACCATTTATCATAGTTCATAGGACCAGTAGATCTATCATTAAAGGGTCCTTTAATTATCAAATCCATAGTGTTTGAACTAGCTATGTAAATCCCGAGAAAACCAAGGCTAGATTAAATTAAAGAAGATAAACTAAACTAAAAAGAAGTGGGGGCAAGAACCAATACTTAAAGAAAATAGGGCCTAAATGCAAATAAGAATAATTATAGAGCATAAATACTCCTATTCTCACCAAAAACAGATCTGCAGCTACGTAAAGAAAGAAAAGAGGGAGTTTTTATATCTATTTTTAGAAATCAAGAGAGAAACACCAAAATTTCAAGAACCCATCCCAGATTGAGGGTTATAGGTAAAATAAACCTTGGTGGGAAAGGGATTAACAAGAAAAAAAATTGAACAAGAAGAGAAAAGGGGAGGGTCGGCTGTTATTAGAAAGAAAAGGAGGGATCAAAGCCTTGATTCGCACCAGGTAAGATATTCTAAACCTGGTCTTATGAGTCATTTCAAGTCGATTATAAATTGATGCCTGGATGTTAATTTATATATTGAGTTCTTAGACTTGAATTGAGGAAAAAGTATGAGTTGTTAAAGTAAAGAACTTCATGTGTTGTGTGTAAATGGAAAGGTTGATGAATCTGGACAGTTTCGTCTCTTGACCTTCAAAGAGATTTTGGGTAGGAGAATGAAGGAATTAGGATCAAGTTCCTTCATAGAAATTGTAGTTTTGGATGTTTACTAACTAATGAAATTGGTCTTGCTCAATTTGGAGTCATAGAACTCCAATCATGGGTCACCAACCGGGATTGGGTCATGACAGACCCTATAAGGTAGTAGGTCTGGTTCATTGATGAGTAATTTTGACTGTCTTAGAGGCAGAACTGGGTTCTCCCCAAAACATAAACTTGTAACCTCATGTCTTACCTTTCCAACGCCATAAATTTCGCTTGAATCAGAGTTCTATAACTCCAGATATAGTTAGAAATTTGAGGAGAGGTCAGACAGTAACAGTTCGAAAACGAGGCAGTAACAGTTGGACAGTGATAGTCCAAATATAAAGAAAGGAATGATAACTAGGATTGGACAAAGAACCACAGTAATAATGAGTGAAATGAGAAAAACATAGAGTACTAAGAAATGACTGAAAGAAAGACTTAGTGGTTGTTGATGTGGTTATAAAACATATCCTTGAGTGAGGAAAATTTATGAGATAAACCTGTGATTTGCAGGAGGGACCACAGACGTGGTGGAACAGCAGCAGCAGGGGAGCACGAGTAGAGCTTCTATTGCAGGTAGGTGATTCACACCTATGCTTTCTAGTTAAATTCCATGATTTAATATATTATTGATGTGAAATGTGAATTACTGAATGTATGTGTATTCAAGGTGAAAAGTTGTTATGTGAATTGTCAAGTGATGAAATTATCACTGATAAAGGAAATATGAGAAGTGTGATTTGAGGCATAAACTAGCATACATTGAGTGTATGTTAGGATCCCGGGTAAGGGGATCATCATGTATTGGCTAACATACATTTAGTGTATGTTAGGATCCCGGGTAAGGGGATCGCCACGAATGGACTAGCATACATTTAGTGTATGTTAGGATCCCGGGTAAGGGGATCTCCACGTATTGGCTAGCATACATTCAGTGTATGTTAGGATCCCGGGTAAGGGGATCACCATGTATTGGCCAACATACATTTAGTGTATGTTAGGATCCCGGGTAAAGGGATCGCCTTACATCAACTCCTATGGGGTGGTGATGACGATACCAATGAAATTGGTATCGGTAATGTGATAAGCAAAAGTAATCACGTTGATCTTATAAGGTCTGGAATGAAGGTTGATAGTGGCTGAGGGAATGGTTATTAATAATTTGAATAAGGAAGAGATTTTAAATAAAAAAAAAAAACTAGAAGGGAGAAATAAATGAAATATGAACGCATGTTACCCTGTTGAAATTATTAGATATTCATATTGTTATATTTATTGTGATATTCACCTTGCAATAATATATATTTTGTTTCAGGATCATCGCATGCACGACAGGAGTAGATCCTAGCTTATGTTCCCTTCTTAAAATCTAGGTTTTAGGGAGTATACCCTTGTATTTTGAAAACATGAAAATGTTGTATAACTTAATTTGTATAATAAATGTTTAAACTTGATTGGATGAATTTAACGTTGTAGTTCACATAACCATATTCATGTCTATGTATTTATATTTATTTAATTATCCATCCATAATGATATTTTGTTATATAATGCATATCATAAATATTATGGTTGATAGGTGTGAGTATAATTGTGGAATTGAAACCCAGGATAATTGGGTCGGGAATTAAGTTATGAGATGTGAACTGTTAGAAGTGTAAACAGGTTACATGTCAGTAACTTGGGACCTTCCGGTATAGGGGGACCCCGTCGAAATTCCGGAGATGTTAATACGAAGACCATGAATATATATACAAAAAAAAAATTAACTACTCTGTTTTTCTATTGACATGAGATTGTTGTTTTATCCTGGAAATGGAGGATGTTTCAAGCTAGATTAGTTATTCAACCAACTTTATTCTTTACAGATTCTAGCTCACTTTGATAATATGATTCCAGATTAGCTCTCCTTTTATTCTCTATTTTATCCTCTCAATTAGGTGTAGTAATCCTCAGGTGGGGGATCTATATTTCATAACTTGTAGTGCATACAACAATCTATAAGGGAATGCATGATTATAATGCGTATGCCAATGTATATTATATATGGATTTAGTCTTTCCAAGAAAGATTAATGGCCACTACTTTGCTTATGTAATGATTGTGGATTCTTTTGTCATATTTCTTATTATGAGTAATTATACTCAAGTCGTTGCTTTGATAAACTTAAATCACACTTATCAAGAGATATTTTTTACTCAAAATATGGGTCAAAGCCCTTTTCATTAATATTGAAAAGTACATTACATTCTTTTTTGGAAAAGTGTATATATATATATAAAGTACACTAGTCTTTCTCTTTAAACTCATATCTATCTAAAGGTAAGAAAGAAAATACATAGTTCTCAATATTTCCTATAAAAGCATCGGTCTTAGCTAGGCTTTGCTAGTGGCAAAAGATATACCTTCCCACCTTTCAGGAATTAGCCTTAACAATCCAAGCATTTCCGGTAGCTTTGTCCATTTACTCATCCATCTAAGTCATCTGCTCTACGAGCAGCATGTTGCTTTAGTTCAAGACATTGTTGTTGGCGTTGATGTGGTCTTTATGCCTTTCTAATGCTACTAACTTCTCGTTAAAGTGCTTTACCAATTCTCATTTTGTGTTGAGCTTCATTCTCAACACCTTGATTTTATTTTTCATAATCATTAGATTTGCTTTAACAACCTCAACTTTTTTTCTTTTACCTTCAACCCTTGCTACCTCTTGTGCTTTGGCTAGTTGGTTTTCCATCATCACATATTTATTGTTTAGCTCTTGTATTTCTCAATTATGGCTACCAACTTTATCTAAACTCGTGCAAGTTTATTTTGATAATATTTAGTGCTTCCTTGATAATCATTGAAGTCGGACCTCAATACATCCAGTTCAGACCTAATTCTATTTACTCAATTGCATCTCTAGTACTATTATTCATGCATCTCTGGATTGAACTTTCTTAACTAGAAATACCTTTATTTTGTCCCCTTTTAGCACAATTATTTCTAAAGTTGTCTTGTCTCTCTTGCTCTTGATCAACTCTATTTGGAGATTTTCTATTTGCTCTCTGATTAATATTTAAAAGTGCATTGTTATTAAAGCTTTATATCATCATATTATACTTTTAGTATCATTAAATTCCCTAACTTAAGCATGTTTTATAATAATAAGTCTGATAATATAAGATAGCTTTAATTTATGGTAAATGCTCATTTTAAATGCATGCATATATCACAATTCGAAGGATTGATTGATGTGAGTAACTATTGAAAGTGAAAGGACAAAGAAAGGGCTAAACTTAGAAAAGAGATGCTGGTTCAATTCAAACTGGAACACCATTCAGTCATTAGGTCATATCTGGAGATGTAGATCTTGGATTTAAGTTTAGTTTATATGGCTAGAAAGCTAAGACATAGGCCTAAAACATTCATGAAGAGTCCAAGACTCAATTCTGCCGTTTTGGAGTCCAAATCTTAGAATCCAAAGAGAAGTCTGAATCTATCCTGCATCCCAAATATTGTTCAGTATTCAGTCCATATTTCGAGTTCTAGAAGTTCAAATGAGCTCATTTTTTTTTTGTGGAAAGCTGAGACAAATTCCTACAACTTTCATGAGACCATTTTGCCAAATTCTAATTGTAGAAATGTCGTTTCATCTAGAAAACAAATCCATACCTAAACCACCAAATCCACTAAGTCATTAGTTGGCCACTAATTCAATAGTTAATTACCAAATGAATAGTTCTTTTTGGCCTATAAAAGGAGGCATTTGCCATTCATTTAGGTATCTTGGTTTTCAGATCAAGATCATTTTCTTGCTTTCTCTAATGTTCAAGTTTTCTTTCATGTTATATTAATTTCTTGTTTATGCTTTTCATTTCCTTTACTACTCTTAGTTAACTTATATCATAATTATGTTCTTATCTTATTTATTTATATTCTTCTTCTTCATTATGTTTAGCTAAGTTAATTATGTCAAGGTGAAAAGGTTTCACTAATGGTACTATAATAAGTATAATATAAATTCAACATGGACTTCAATGTTTATATTCAAGAAAGTTTGTTATTAATATGTCTTATCTTTTTATCTTACTAATTCTTGATACCTTACTTGTTAAATGATTAATCTAGATTTGTGTTGTATAACACTTGGTACAATAAATGCTTGATCCTTCATAGTTTTCGGCCAACATCGTTGTTATGGGAGGAACTTGATTTGTTGTGAACATAAGTCAGCATCATGAATTCTTAAAAATATTTAAAAGTATGGTGTTACTAAAATAAGATAATTAATATGATCATGTTAAAAATTTATAATGAACTATTAAGCATAAATCATCTGATTGGAACCTTCTTTGTGTGTGGTTTTCAATTGAGTAATAAAAAGAGTTTATATTATACTTATTTTTAATACCATTAATGGATCCTCTAACCTTAACAATTGTTTTTATCATTGTTTAATCCTCACATTAATCTCACATCTCAAAGATCTTTTTAACTCTTTGTTAATTTATATAGTTGACCTCCTTGTGAATCGATCCTGGTCTTATCGGGTTATTTATTACTTTGACACTCCTGCACTTGGGATAAGACATCAACTCTTCGATCGTGTCACTCTCTCAGCTCCTTCATATTGTTGACCTTTTTTTTAATTGGCTCTTCTACAACTTATGAAGGTCCATCCTTAAAGTGTGGTGCCTTAGGAACAATAGCTAATGCCAAATCTCTCTATCTTGTATACTCTTCACTGGTGCTAGGTCCCTCAAACTTTCAGACTCTTTTATGATCAAATCCAAGTGCTTCCAATCTTGTTTGACAATCTCTAAGACTTTTTATACGATAGGATCTTTAAATAACCTGAAAAATTAGGTAAGTCTAATAGTTCTCGGAAAGTATTGTATGCCTCTTAGTTGTCTTACTATAAGCGTCATAGCATAACTTACATAACTTGTAATCCCAACTAAATGCAGTTAATGTCTTTGTCCATAACTCATCAAGACATCTACTATTATGACCCACAGGGCTTTCCAATTAAAATTGTTATTATGCATCATCTCTTGTAGCTTCTCTATCAAACCTTAATCACCCAATCTTCCTCATTCTTCTTCTTCCACCAGCTTCAAAGGGCTTTATTTAAACCACCAAAAATTATTGAAGATCAGTTTCTTCATTTCAATATGACTCATCATCCATATATATAAAAACTATATGAAACATCTCAATGCCCCCATTTCATTTCTTATATAATGGCTGAGGGTTGGGATGGTTTCAACTAATATAACAACAACAAGATTAATCTGGGTGTTTTCATACTGTTCAAATGCAAGGACAACTTCTAAACTTATCACACTTGTCAAGTTTTGGAACAACACAAGGCCAAATATGCCTAAAGCAATCCATGTCTTTTTTTTTTTTATCATAAATCCATGCTCTGACTTTTCCTCTCTAGCTTAGCTTCTAACAGTTTCCACTTTAGACCACTAGCATTCTTCTCTAAGAACTTAGTCAGATAAGGAACTATAAGTAGTTTTAACAACTCAAGAACCACTTTGTCATCTTTCAAAGGGAAGTACACCCTATACAGATGGTTGGGAAACTCTATCAACATTCCATATTCTTTCATAGTAGGACATAGATCTATATTCTCAAAAGAGAAACACCTATAAATAACATGTAATAGATAATTTGAGAGTGTATAATTACAATGAATTTTAAAAATGTAAAATGCAATTATTTAAAGCATTATATGAAACATTAATTCCATGAATATCTTAATTCTCTACTTTTGGCAAAGTTATTTAGTTTCCAAGTAAATAGCATCATTATATGTCAAAACATAGATTATTAGGTACTTTTAAGTTTTAACTCCTTTACTTATATAGAAATAATATGATCCATAAAAAGTCATTTTTTTTCTTAATGAATGAAAGAGTAATATATTAACAGTACTTAATAATTCATCTATCAAAACTTGTCTTAATACTACGAGTGGAAATATTCCTAATCGTGAACTAAAAAAAAATTCTTATTCGCCGATAATTCTTGGAAATTGTAATTTCATTATTTGTTTTATCTCAATACAAATACATGTATTGTGAGAATTGCGATTTATTTGTACTTTTTTTAGTATTTATAAAATTAATATTTTACTTTCTAGAAAAAAAACCCTCTAATTCTTCTTGTTATTTCTTTTTCATCGAAAGCCTAAAAAGCTTTGAACTATGGTAATTGAGATTCAAAATTGATGGATAAACATTTCTCAATTTTACCTGGATTTTTTTTTCTAAAATAGTAACCAAAGATAGGATAATAACCTGGTATCCTCGTGCTCAGTCAAAGGCTGAGCCCATACATATATGGTTCTAGCAAGCTGTCAAACCCACCATCTTTATACTCAGCCACTCGTTGAGCCTAGGCATATATGGGTCTAGTGAGCTGCCAAACCCACCATCTTCGGGCTTAGCCAAACATTGAGCTCATGCTCTTTTTAGCTCTGAGGAAACTTAGGCTGCATGATTAAACCATGAGTTAGAGATATTTAACTGTAATAAGTAAAGGAATTTTATCCTGATGAGTCGAAGATATTTTGTTGACACTTAAACCCTTTTCCCTTGAAAAGGGATGAGCGGATAAGCTATAAAAGGGACTAGGATATCCTTCATTAAAAGGTTGATCTTTGCTTAATCTATAAAAAAAATTCTATATTATATATCTATTCTTATAATTATTCTTTGAAAGATTGTATTTTCTCTTAAATCATATTTATTTAAGCATCAAAGAGTCCTTAAATACATAAGAGGAGATCTTTTACAGGTACTAGGCAGGATCCACTAGCCATCATGGCTAGGGAGAACGATCTAGATCATTGGAATTAAGAGATTAACCTATTATCTAAGAAATCAGCTTAGCTGTAACACCCTCAAATTATAATATCATGAAATCTCCCAACATTTCTTTACCAATGTCAAGTATTGGGTAATATGTCTAAAATTCTGGGATTTTTTTTTTTGAAAATTTCGGCAGAGTTTCCTCTATTTTTGTTGGTACCAAGTTATCGACAACACTTCTATTATATGTCATTACGACTTCCATCTTGATCCAATCATCCTGGATCACATTCCATTCATCAACCAATAACTCAATATTTATACTTATCAATATATGCAAGTCTCATAATATCAATTAGTAAATCAATATAAATGTACTACCAAAACAACTCAAAAGATAAACAAAATCATCATTAAACGTAATAAATGCTAACTAACTACATATAAGCCTTTAAACTACATAAATACAACATTACATTAAGATTAAGTTTATAATAAATCTTATCTTATCATTTTGAAAATGATTTGGTCATACTAATAACTACACACATATATATATATATAATACATCCACTACATATTACACCTTCTACTTAATTTTTACAACACAAAAGGATTTACACTCAAAGTAAAGACATGAATATTACATTCCAAAATAGTAATTCATAAACAAGAGTATTCCTACATCTAACGATCTGCATCACCACGCAGTGTACCTGTTTCAACAATAACAATATTAAGTAACTTACTCACTATATTATTCTAATATTAATTAATTACTCTTAACCTTTGAAATTTAATACTTCTACTTCAATCTAACTTAATCCCTTAATTTACATAATCTTTTCCAAACAAATCTAACTAACTCATCTTAATTACCAAATAAAGCTAACACTTCCATATAATTACTCAGAAATTTGGATTCCTTCCTCAGTCACCAATAGATCCAGTACTTCCATTCGAATTACCCATCATCCGGCTAACCTCTTTTGTTAGCCAATCAATCCGGTAATTCCATTTGAATTACCCAGCATCCGGCTAACCTCTTTTATTAGCCAAAAAATCCGGTAATTCCATTTGAATTACCCAGCATCCAGCTAACCTCTTTTATTAGCCAAACAATCCGGTAATTCCATACGAATTACCCCATATCCGGTTAACCTCTTTGTTAACCCACAAAACCGGTAATTTCACATAATTTACTGGTAATTCACATAATCATAACGCAATTTATTCATTTGCTCCATTCGTTTAATATCAATTAGATAAGCAACATAGATTATTAGGGAAACTAAAAATTACACACTAAGGTGACGAATCACCTACCTTCTGTTCGGGATGACCTAGCTCCTCCTGTCTGATAACCAGCTCCAGACACAACTCCTGAATCAATCAAGTGTCATTATATCATTAGTCCATCAATATTTTTCTTACGTGCCAAAAAACAAAGCACGTAATATTTTTATTTGTAATTTATTCTAATAAAAATTCATTCTCAAATATAACATCATTATTTTACATACAACCTCATATTTAACTCAAGTTACTTCTTTGCTTACTCTATGTTCATAATTCCTCCATAATGCTATCTCTTCATTTAGTCTTTCTTACATTTAAATTATCATGATTAAACATGGTTTGTTTCTAAACATTAACATCAAAACTCATTCTCCCACTTTTTTCCTTCATTTGGCCGAATGTGGTGTTTCTTTTTCCTACCCCAAATTTTTTCTTCATTTACTTGTTATTTCAACTTAGTTTCATTCTATTCCACTTCAATTTCATCATTTTTCCTTCCCCTCCTAATTCCCCCAAATTCACATAAGAACCCTAAGTTCAACAATCTAGGATTTAAGGGAAACTAAGGTAAAATTCCATGAAATTACTTCCTAACTTAATCAAATAAGCTTAATAAAACATCTAAATCAAACATTAAATCCAAACTTCTCATGCTTACCTATTGCTTTTCTTCCAATTTCTCTTCTCTTCCAAAGTTAGCTGAATTCCCCTTCTCAAATCCTCCTTCCTTCACTTGCTTTAGTGTTTTATAGGTGGAACTTGCAAGCTTATAAAGGTATTTTCTCAATTTTCTTATTGTTTTCCTTACTTTTCCCTCTTTCTCTCACGTTATGCTCTGTTTCTCTTTTTATCTTTTTGTTTCTGCCCTTTTGGCAGTTAATAGAAGAGAAGGATAGCTTATATGTTTTGTTTTCAATGGCAAATTACTATTATACCCTTAATGAATATTTTTTTCCTCTTTGACGGTCTTTATTTTTTTTGCTAGCACTACCGAGCTCCATTCATCTTAAACTTTTAACCAGATTTTATTCAATATATTTTAAGATTCCTCATAAAATTTCAGCTCAATCCGATGGTCGGATTGAAAATTACATCTAATAACGTAAAACTAGTCGAATTGTGATTTTTCGTCAAATTTTTGAATTTCTCTAAAAATTCTGAAATTTTAACCCAAGCTAAGGTATCATATTAGAAGGCTTCACACAAAATTTCAGAATGTTTTGATAACCCAATCAAGAGTTACGAATTCTTTTGTTTTACATAAAACTAGTCAATTTATGATTTTTCGTCAAATTTTTGAATTTCTCTAAAAATTCTGAAATTTTAACCCAAGCTAAGGTATCATATTAGAAGGCTCAACGCAAAATTTCTGAATTTTTAGATAACCCAATCAAGAGTTACGATTTTTTTTGTTTTACATAAAATTAGTTAATTTATGATTTTTCGCTCGGAGGTTTTACATTCTCCCCTTCTAAAAAAAATTTCGTCCTCGAAATTTAAATTCATACCTATATAAGAAAATAATCCAGGATACTTCTTCATCATTTCTGACTCTCTCTCCCAGGTTTCTTCTTCTATTTGAGAGTTTCTCCACAATACTTTTACTAACGGCATCCTTTTATTCCGTAATTCCTTTATACTTCGGTCCATAATTCGCACAGGCTGTACCTCCATAGTTAAATCTTCTCGCACTTCCATCGAAATTTGTGGCAAAATTCGTGTAGGATCCAAATTTACTTTCCGCAGCATCGAGACATGAAACACATTATGTATCCTATCTAACTGTGGTGGCAACAGTACACAATAGGCAACCGTCCCAATTCTTTCTATAATTTTATATGGCCCGATATACCTGGGTGCTAATTTTCCTTTCATTCCAAACCGAATCACATGCTTCCATGGAGCAACCTTTAAAAATACCATATCTCCAATTTGAAACTCTAGAGGTCTCCGTCGATTATCTGCATAGCTCTTTTGCCGGTCTTGAGCTTCTTTCATCCTTTCCTTTATCACCTTCACCTTATCAACCGTGATCTGCACCAGTTCAGGTCCCAATAATTTTCTTTCCCCAACTTCATCCCAACATACTGCAGTTCGACATCTCCTTCCATACAATGCTTCATATGGTGCCATTCCAATAGTAGATTGATGGTATAAGTAAATTCTACTAATGACAAATGATCCTCCCATTGACCTCCAAACTCTAGAATACAAG
Source organism: Populus nigra (assembly GCF_951802175.1). Lineage (NCBI taxonomy): Eukaryota > Viridiplantae > Streptophyta > Magnoliopsida > Malpighiales > Salicaceae > Populus > Populus nigra. Next base: position 6,976,054 of record NC_084865.1, read on the forward strand.
ACCACAATAAATCTTCTAAAATCTGTATTGTCCTTTTAGATTGTCCATCAGTCTGTGGATGAAAAGCTGTGCATAGATTCAATCTGGTACCCAAAGCCCGTTGTATACACGGCCATAACCTTGATGTAAACCGAGGATCCCTATCGGAAACTATAGAAACTGGTACACCATGCAATCTCACCACCTCTTTAATATATAATTGAGCTAATTTTTCAACTGAATCCCCCATCTTCATAGGCAAAAACAAAGAAGACTTTGGCAGTCTATCCACTTTCACCCATATAGCATCGTGTCCTTTCCTGCTTCTTGGTAACCCAGATACAAAATCCATAGTGATATTCTCCCATTTCCATTCTGGAATCGGAAGAGGCTGTAATTCTCCAGCCGGTCGTTGATGCTCTACTTTCACCTGCTGACATATGGCACACTTGGCCACATATTCTGCTATCTCCTTTTTCATGTTTGGCCACCAGTAATTCTCCTTCAAATCTCTATACATTTTCGTGCTCCTTGGATGGATCGCCAATTTAGACTCATGAGCTTCTTTTAAAACTTCACCTTTTAAAACCTTGTCATCAGGTAAATATATTCTTTTTCCCATCACTACGAGCCCATCATTCGACACTTGAAATAAAGAGTCTTGGCCGACTTTTACATTATTCATTTCTTTCTTTACTTCGGGATCTTCACCTTGAACTTTTCGAATCTTTTCTCTCATATCAGATTGTAGCACTAACATTGCCAGTAACATTCCTCCTGAAGTCACATCCAAATGCACATTTAGCCCACCAAGTTCCAAGAGTTCTTTATCACCTCGCACTAGTAAGCCACCAATAAAAGCTTTATTCTTCCGACTCAGAGCATCTGCCACCACATTTGCTTTCCCCAGGTGATAGTCAATAATACAATCATAATCTTTGATAAGCTCCATCCATCTCCTCTACCGCATATTCAATTCTTTTTGTGACAACAAGTATTTTAAACTTTTATGATCTGTAAAAATCTGTACCTGTACTCCGTACAAATAATGCCTCCATATCCAAAAAGCAAACACCACAGCTACTAACTCCAAATCATGTACTGGATAGTTCACCTCATGTGGTTTTAACTGTCTGGATGCATAAGCGATTACCCTTCCGTGCTGCATAAGTACACAACCCAAACCCTTACTGGAAGCATTGCTATACACGACAAATCCCTTTTGTTCTTTTGGTAAAGCCAATACTGGGGCTGAAGTTAACCTGGATTTTAACTCTTGAAAACTTGTTTCACACTCCTTTGACCATTCAAACTTAACTTCCTTCCGAGTTAGCCGAGTCATTGGAGAGGCTATCGTAGAACATCCTTCTATAAATCTTCTATAATATCCAGCTAAGCCCAGAAAACTACGAATTTCAGTCACATTCGTAGGTCTTTCTCATCTCAAGACTGCTTCTATCTTCTTTGGATCCACACTGATACCATTCTCCGATATCACATGACCCAAAAATACTACTTCATTCAGCCAAAATTCAAATTTTACTCAGCTTCGCATACAACTTATTTCTCCTTAAGGTCTCTAACACTTCTCTAAAGTGATTTGCATGTTCCATTTGTGATGAAGAATATATTAGTATATCATCAATAAACACTACTACAAACTTATCCAGATAGGATCAAAAAACCCGATTCATCAAATCCATAAATATCGCTGGGGCATTAGTTAATCCAAAAGGCATCACCACAAACTCATAATGCCCGTAGCGAGTTCTAAAAGCTGTTTTCTGCATATCTTTCTCCTTTATTGTCACCTGATGATACCCTGACCTCAAGTCTATTTTTGAAAATACACATGCCCCTTTTAACTGATCAAACAAATCATCAATTCGTGGAAGGGGGTACTTATTTTTTACAGTCACTTTATTGAGCTGCTTGTAATCTATACAGAGCCGTAATGTTCCATCTTTCTTTTTAACAAATAACACAGGAGCCCCCCAAGGTGAAACACTAGGGCGGATAAACCCTTTATCCAGCAATTCTTGTAACTGTATTTTCAATTCCACCAATTCTGTCGGCGCCATTCGATACGGTGCCTGAGCTACTGGTGTAGTTCCAGGCAGTGTTTCTATCGAAACTTCTACTTCTCTCTCAGGTGGTAGCCCGGGTAATTCCTTTGGAAATACATCTGGAAACTCTCTTACTACAGGTATTTTATCCAACTCTATTCCTTTCTTTTCCAAATCTACTACATAGGCAAGATAAGTTGTACATCCCTTTCTTAATAGTTTTCTAGCCGTCATGACCGAAATTATACTATTTGGTATGATGTTCCTCTCTCCTCTAAACTCTACCCTCCTACCACCCTCATCTTGGAGAGTTACTGTTTTAGTAAAACAATCTATTTGGGCTTTGTATGTTACTAGCGAATCCATTCCCAAAATCATCTCAAAATCATACAAGTCTAGTGGTAATAAATCTACCCTCATTTCAACATCTCCTATTTTTACCCGACAACCCCTATATACATACTCTATAAGTACAGTTTCCCCTAGAGGTGTACCAATTACTACCCCTTTTTCCACTCTCATAGGTTGCACTTTCAATTTATCTTTCCATTTTCTAGCTACAAAGGAATGGGTAGCACCAGGATCAATCAATGTATATACATGTTGAGATTCTAATAGTAAAGTACCTGCAACAACATCAGTGGCAACTCGCACATCTTCCTGAGTCATACGGAAAACTCTTCCTTGAGCTCTCCCTCCTTGTACTCGAGGTCAGCCTCGAACGGCACTAGTCCCAGACTGGGCAGGTCTACCCGGCCTGTCCACAGTCACAGACTGCTGCTGGCTCTATCATGAAAAACCTTGTCTTTGTGTCTGCCCCATAGTCCTCTGAGGACACTCCCTCCTACGATGCCCCGATTCTCCACAATAATAACATGCAGCATCTAGATAGGGGCAATCCCTCCATCTATGTTCCTGTCTACATATATAACATCTGCCAAATGTGACCGAACAATCTCCAGGATGTCTACGCTCGCATCTCACACACAGAGGATAAGTAGTCATCCTGGAGCCCTCTACGACTCCTCCTGGTAAACTAGTATGTGGTCGTGACCACCCTCCCTGTGAGCTCTGCATAGGTCTACTCGATGTACCGCCTGATCCAAGATTTCCTCCCTTCTTTCTGAACTGACCAAAATGTCCTCCTTTTCCCTTTTTTGGAAATAGAGGTCTCCCTATAAATGATGTAGGCTCCTTACGCTTTTCTGTTCCCATAGTACCCTGTCCATCACCTTCCCGCCACCCTGCGGCTGCCACGGCCTCTAGAGATTGAGCGGCCACTATAAAATCTCTTACTGTCGGGAACTGCAAAGCAGCCAATCCCATCCTCAACTCCTGTCGGAGTCCATCTCGGAGTCTCTCGATCCGATGCTGCTCAGTCGGTAAATAAACAGAAGCAAACATAGAGAGGTCTTGAAACCACCTCTCATATTCCAATATTGTCATATCTTCCTGTGTAAGAGCCAAGAACTCCTGTTCTTTGATCTTTCGATGCTGTCGGGAATAATACTGGTTCTCAAACTCTGTCCTGAAATCCCTCCATCTAAGCGTCTCAGCAGCCCATCTCTCTTTAACAATATCCCACCATGTCTGGGCTCTGTCCGATAATAGCTGAGTAGCACAATCCACTCAGAGCTCTGCTGGTACTGCTATTTGATCCATAGACCTCTCTATCTTTCGTAACCATCGCCCAGCTATCTCAGCATCCTCCTCTCCTATAAATGCCTCACAACCTAATTCTCTCATACTCTTTACCCATCGAACTAAGGTGACCACATTATCCCTGAGGGTAGTACTCAATGGTCCCGCCATCTCTGTCATCACTGCACGAACCAACTGTGCAAAATAAGCTGGATCTGGATATGGTAGAGGTGCAACCCCAGGGGGTGCTGCTGGTGCTACTGCAGGCGCTACTGTTGGTGGGATTCTGCACACCTTTAGTAAGTATATCAGCAAGTTGTTCCCTAGTAGGCATATAAGGTATGCAACTCAGTCCACTCTTTATTTTTTCTTTGATGAAGTGTATGTCCACTTCCGCGTGTTTAGTTCTATGATGTTGTACTAGATTCTATGCTATTCCAATGGCAAACTTATTGTCACGGTACAATCTCATTGGTTATTCCCATTTGATTCTTAAATCTTCTAGGATAATCTTTATCCATAATAACTCATAAATTCCAAGTGTCATTGATCTGAATTCTGCTTCTGCACTTGATCTTGAAACAACATTCTATTTTTTGCTCCTCCATGTCATAATATTTCCTCCTAGCAGAGTACAATAACCTGATGTTGGCCTTCTATTTGTTAAGGCACAAACATAATCATCATCTGTGTAGCATTCAAGTTTCATATTCTCATATTTCTTTTTCAGGGGTAGACTTTAAGTATATAAGGAGTCTATAAACTGCTTGTAGGTGTAAATCCTTTGGATTATGCATGAATTGGCTCACCACACTCACTGCATAAGCAATGTCTGAACAAGTGTGAGCTAAGTAGATCAGCTTACCAACTAGCCTTTGGTATTGTCCTTTATCAGTTGTGGCTCTTTCCTCATCATTATCAAGTCTATAATTTAAGTCAATAGTTGTCTCACATGGTTTACAATCTACCATTTTTGTCTCCTTTAGAAGGTCCAGAATATACTTCTGTTGAGAGATAAAAATTCCTTTTTCTGAATGTGTTACTTCTATGCCAAGAAAATATTTCAGCTTCCCCAGCTCTTTGATTTCAAATTCTATAGAAAGTCTTTTTCTTAATATATATCTTTCTTTAAGATCATCACCTGTTATTATAATATCATCAATATAAACAATTAGAATAGTAACTCCCCCTGAAATGAAATGTTTGATGAACAAAGTATGATCTCCTTGACTTCGTTGATATCCCATTGAAACCATGGCTTGTGTGAACCTTTCAAACCATGCTCTAGGTGACTGTTTTAGCCCATATATTGCCTTCTTTAGTTTATAAACCTGATCGGGAAGTAGAGAGTGACTGAATCCTGGTGGTAGATCCTTACACACCTCTTCTTCCAACTCTCCATGTAAGAAAACATTCTTTACATCATATTGCTGCATACACCATCCAAAATTAGCAGATAGAGAAAACAAAATTTGAATGGTGTTCATCTTAGCAACTGGATCAAATGTCTATTGATAGTCTATTCCAAAAGTTTGTGTATACCCTTTTGTAACTAGCCTGACTTTATATCTTTTACAGCTGCCATCGACTTTATATTTTAGAGTATAGACCCACTTACACCCTACTATTTTTTTCTCTTTTTGTAACTCAACTATTTCCCATGTTTGATTCCTCTCTAGTGCATTCATCTATTCTCTTATAACAGTTTTCTATTTCTCATTACTTAGAGCCTCATGCAAGGTTTTTGGGATAGGTATGGTGTTTATTTTTTAGAGAAAGGTTCTGTATGATGGTGAAAACTTTTCAAATGACATAAAGTTAGCTATAGGATATAACAGATTCTTAGTGCATTCTCTCATCCCTTTTCTAATTGCAATTGGCTAATCAAGGCCATTAGTATCAGGAGTAGATAAGGATGGATGAAAAGTTTCATTACCTTGCTCTGGTTTAGATTCTTGGGCTTACAAGAGAGTCTGATCAGGCTGTACCCTTCTTCTATATAACTGAAGAGGTCAGTGAGTAGTAGTTTCTCCCTGCAGAGTTTCTCTTGTAAGGTTTGGAGACTTAGTGGGTGGTGAATTCAAAGATGATTACTACCGAGATAGGATTTGGAAGGAAAAAATGTCAAAAACATTTTTATGCTTATCTTTTGTGTTTATGTTGCCCTCCTGAAGATAACACTTGTTGAAGAAAGGTTGATTTTCATTAAAAGTGATATCTTTTAACACAAGAAATTGTTTTGAAGGTGGATGATAACATTTTGTAACCTTTTTGTGTGATGGAATACCTTATGAAAACACACTTAAGAGCTCTAGCATCAAGTTTGTCTTGGTGATATTTATGAATGTGGACATAGGTGACACACTAAAAAATCCTAGAGGGAATTTTAGAATAAAAATTATTCTTGGGAATTTATTTTGATAAATAGTTTAAAAGACTTTTAGAACCAATAACTCTTGAAGGTATTGTATTTATAAAATAACTAGATGTTAAAACAGCTTCTCCCCAATAATGTTTTAGAACTTGATGTTGAAAAGGTAAAGCTCAAGTAGTTTCGAGAAGATGTTTTTTTTCCTTTCGGCTAACCCATTTTATTGATGAGTATTAACACAAGATGATCGATGAATAATCCCTTCTTTTTAAAAATATGGTGATAAGATCTGATTAAAGTAGTCCCGATCATTATTAGTTCTAATACCTTTAATGCTAACCCCAAATTGATTCTTTATCTTTTTTGTAAAGTTTGGAAAGATGTGACATACATTGACTTTTCGATTAAGAAGATAAACTCAAGTCATTCAGGTGCAATCATCAACAAATGTCACAAATCCCTTTGCTCCTGAAATATTGGGAACGTTATATGGACCCCATATATCAGAATGAATTATATTAAATGGAGACACAGATCTTGAATCACTTATAGGAAAAAGGCACTCCATGGTGCTTTACAAACTCATAAATTTCACAATGAAATTGTTCAACATCAAGATTTTTAAATAAGGATGAAAACATGTAACTAAAAGTCTTGAATGAAAGATGTCTTAAACGACAATGATGATTTCAAACATCATCTTTATTAGAATTGACTGAAATGAATGATAGAGGATGAGAGTTACTACTATTGCCTTGCACTCCAAGCCTGCCCAATCATCTTCCCCGTAGCTAGGTCATGAAATATGTAGTGATCAAGGAAGAAAGTTGCATTACAGTTTATGTCTTTGATTAATTTTCAAATGGATAACAGATTTGCAGTCAGGTTAGGGACATGTAGCACTCGTTTAAGGATCAATAAATGGTTAAAGGGAATTGTTCCCTGGCCTGCTATTGTGGTTAGAGATCCATCAACAACTGTGATTTTCTTGCTGCTAGGACAAGGTTGATATGATCTGAAGGAACCTGCAGAATGGGTCATATGGTCTGTTGCACCTAAGTCTATGACCCAAATGCTGGAATGGTCCTTGTTTGAGGCACTAAAGGCATGAGAAATTAGAATTTTACCATTTTGAGCAAGAGAGCATAACCCAAATGGTTTCTCCATGGTGTTGAGTAGGGTTCTTAGATGTTCAATCTCTTTCTTTTGAACCCTCCCACTTCTAGGTTGCTGGACTCACGGGCTGTCTTTTCTAAATTTGCTAAATGTGCATGTCTTATTGATTGATTCCAATTGTATCCTCCATTACACCCTATCCTTGGTGGTTTTCCATGGAGTTTCCAGCAAGTCTCCTTTGTATGACATGTCTTCTTGCAATAGTTACAAAACAAATCATCTTTAGGGAATTTTTTCCTTTCAGTCTTCCCAACTTTTGCACCATTCATGGCATCACTCATGTTTCTGCTATGAGTTATCAACATAGCAGACCCTTTAATATTACGAACATCCAGCATCACAATTCTCCTTCCTTCTTCAGCCCTTATTAATGAGAATACCTCATTGAGTGAGGGTAGAGATTCCTTTCCAAGTATTTGGACTTGTATTTGGACTCGTATTTTATCAAATTATATGTTGAGTCCTGCAAGAAATTCAAAGATCTTTTCTCTTTCTACATAATTCTTTAAAATTACAGCATCATCACTACACTACATCTTAAAGTCCTGGTAATAGTCCAATTTAAACCAGAAACTTTTCATAGTATTGTAATATTCAATAACCATCATATTACCTTGTTTGGTCATTGAAAGCTTCGTCTTAATCTCATAGATTAACGCAACATCCTTCACTTTAGAGTAGGTTTGTCTCTTGCATCTTATATGTCTTTTGCTATAACTAAAAACATATAAGCCCACAGACTTCTGGTATTATAGAGTTCCAAAACCATGATATAATCATGGAATCTTATTCATCCCAGAGTGTAAACTTTGGGTCTTCTGGACTAGGAGGATTGTCCATCAAATGGTTGATCTTTCCATTTCCTTTGAGAAAGGTTTTTATTATTTGTGACCACTTTAGATAGTTTCTGTCATTCAGTCGGTACAATGACTGTAACTTTAAAATTAACCTGATATTTGGGTTTTTTTGTAGTGTTTTCAAACATGTTTTTTCAAATCTGGACAGGTTTGCTAAATCAAGTGACTAGGGGATTGTAAGGACAGATGTGAAAAGAAGAGAAGAAATTCCAGATTCAGAGAGAGATACGCTCGGAAAAAAAAGATGGGCTCGGTTTAGTGCTCTGATACCATGTGGAGAATTCTTAAATCCTGACTTCTCATTTTATTTCATAATATATTCCTGAATATATATAGCATCTACAAATCTATATTAGGAAGGCTATTAACTACACATAAATAGGTGTTATTATTCGGACCTGATTTATGGAAAAGAAATCAGACTTTCTATTTTTATTTCCTTGCTTACTTCAGAATCTTCAACAATAATAGATAATTTTTCAAATAAATATATATATATAACTAATTAATTTAAGGGCCAAACAAATGAAGCCCATGTATGCATGGTTTTCAAAGAATGATCTAAATGCACTTGGTCTTGCAAGTCCTGGTCCACATGCCTTAGCTTAAAGAAAATTAAGCCCGCGTGTTTGGCCTAAAATAAAAAAGCTTAGGCGAGCCTTTAAAAAAAATGAGTGGATGACATGTGGTTTGTTAATTTTTTTTTAAGAAAAAAGAACATTCATTTAGGTAAACGAAGTGTAGTCTATTAGAACTTATTCTAGTCATCTAGAAAATCAGGGTCCGAGTTTTTAGATCTTAAAATGCAAATTTCAATTTTCTTTCAACTAAAAACATAAACACTCAAGAAACTTGCTAAACTCATTATCAACTTCAAAACATACACTAATTAGTGCAAATATATATATATATATATATATATATATATATATATATATATATATATAAATCAAACTATATATATAAAAAACTTTATAGATCCCAATCTTTATTTTTTAGTGGTTAAAGGGGAAAATCATATTAATTGAACTTCCCTCTCCAAGACGAAACTATTGACAACAAGATCAACAATTCTGACAAATATGGCTGACTAAAATTATTCTCTCTCATCTCTTTTCTATAACAACTTTCTCTCTCTTCTCTCTACATCTAAGGATCCAAAACATGAGGAAAATAAAGATCTAGACTAAAATGCGAACACCTAAAGCTAGAGGTATCATATATATTTGTATTCTGATACCTCTAGCTTTAGGTGTTCGCATTTTAGTCTAGATCTTTATTTTCCTTATGTTATATATGGATTGACTTGAACTTTTAAAAAAAATTCAAAGACCAAAACAAACTTTTCACAATATTCAAGGGTTGAAATGTGATGAAAATAAAGTTTTTAGATTGAAACATAAATACTTAAAACTACAAGGATAAAAAATATAAAAATTAAAAATTCATTGAAAACTTCAAGGGCTAAATTCAACATTTTACAACATCTATGGACTGAAATGTGAGAACAATGAAGTTTTATAACTGAAATTTTAACAATTAAAACTACAAGGACCAAAATCATAAAAAAAGTATAAATTATAAGAAACAAACCATAATTTTCCAAGTATGAGATAGTCTACTGGAAAACACCCACCTCTTTTAATTTATTTACAATGAACTCTCTTTTTCTCATACAAATATAAGATCCATCATAAATATTGCTCTTTTTCTCACCTTTACATGAAAAGAGAGAATATAATTATAATGAAAATTTCTTCTAAATTTATTAATGAAATAGACTGATTGCGGCTAGGGAAAATATTAACACCCCAACGCACATTACCTAAGGTAAGCTGCATTGTGTGGTTTGGATGTGGTTTAAAGGTGTTGATGGATTCCTAACCAGTGGTCCGTCTATGACTCATAACAAAGAATTACATTTATGAACAAAAATGACATTTTGAATTTATTATGAGCTCATTTGAAGAATTCATGACAAGAATTCATGTAGGTGCCCTAACAGAGTCCACTTATCTTGGAAGGCAAAAGTGTTTCCCACAACTCGTATATTGTGGTGAAAAATAATTTCAATTAAAATTGGTGAATATTAAAAAAACAATTTAAGAATTTTCTAGTCAACTCCTCATATTTAAATACTAGTCTATTTGTAAGTCCAACATTTATACCAGAATGTTGACAATTAATTTTTAAAGAAAAAAAAACTTCGTGTTATTGAAATATTGGTCAAATATTTAAAGAATTTTACAAACTTGTTGTAAATTTGATAAAAAAATGTAAAGAAATACAAAATTTTTTTCTAAAGCAATGCTAAAACATTTTTTTTCTCTTTTTTATAAATAAAATGCATTTTTTTTTTATGAATTAGGTAGTATGCAACAAACAAAAATCTTTTTCTTTAAGGCCATGTTTGACAAAAACTCATTTTTTCCTAAAACTAAAACTGTTAAAATAGGCTTAGGTGGTGTTTGCCAAACACATCCTTAAGTCAAAGAAAACCATTAGAAAAAATGTTGCCAGCCAAATACGATCTTATCATTTGACTTGATTTTGACCTTATCGGGTTAACCCGAAACTTTTAGTTTGACCATAAACCGAACCAAAATCCACTGATTTGATCGAGAAAACAAACCAAGACCTAAACCAGAATCCAAAACAAAATCAAACTTAAAACAAAAACTCAAAAATTATTGTTAAAACAAATCAAAACCTAAAAAAAGTAAGAAAATGAAGAACATTCAACATGAACCAACAACATATATTTCAAATCAGACTAGATACAAACAAACCAAGGACACAAACATATTAAAAATCATGCAAGGATCAGTAATATAATATCTATGCACTTTAATTATCACTAAAAAACCATGATTTTATCAAAATGGATTTCGGTTCAAAACTGAAGCCCTAAGATAAAAAAAAAACTACTGAAAACATGTTATTGATTCAAATAAACCTTAGATTATTGATTAATAAAGTCACTTGAAGGATTTTGTGCAAAGAATTGGACTAAAACTAGTCCAAATCATGGAGCTAAGACAATGTTCTTCCCAAGAACACGAAGAACACCTCTCAGCAACCCAGAAATTCAGCACACTATCAAGCCTTCAAAACTGACATTTTTTACTTCTAAAACATGATTTCTTCATTCTAACAAGTTACACAACCATAATCAAACATGTTTGAATTAAAAAACTAACAAATAACATCAAAACATCAAAATTATACAAGAGGTTTCAAATTTCAAAACTACTAACTTAAAACAGCTCACAAAAATATTAAATTTCAATTCAAAACTGACACTTTAAACACTTGGAACCCAAATCATGCCCAGGGACCAAGAACACACACTAACAAAAAAAAAATGCACCGATAACCTTGCTATTAGATTTCCAAATCATTATATTTCATTTAATCTAAACATCCAACCATATTCTAAACATCCAGCAACATTAACAAACAACTCCAAACAGGATCAAACAAAGATAAAAACAACATTAAATGCATTAATCAAAATCAAAGCTAAAAGCAATATAATGCAAAAAATATTCAAAAACACTATAAAACAAGAAAGAACATGCTAGAGATGTGCCTCATGGATATCATCCACTAGGATAAATGAATGTTTTATACCTTTCAAGCTTAAATAATGGTTGTTGCCCTTTGGTTCCTTCTTTTTCAAGTTTATTACTTTATCTCAAAGTTGAGAAAATCCTTGTACTAGATTCTTAAACCTTCACACTTTAGAGTTCCTTTATCAATTTTTTCCTCACCTTTTCCTCTCCCTGTGCTATGATTTTTCACTTTAGATTAAAGAGTTTGCAAGCATCTAGAATATTTTCACATAAAGTGAACAAGTAGTATTTATAGGTAAAAACTAGTAATAACCACTTAGTTGAAAATAGACAAGAAATTTTTAGTATGATCAAAATGGAAGAAATTTTTTGATCAAATTTATACTTTTCATTTAAAGAATTTGAAAAATAATGTCGAAGCATTTGCTGAAAGATTTTCTTATGAAGTAATTTTCACCATATAAAAATTTAGCAAAATTTTATTTTTGGACATTTTTTTTTTGAGATGTAAAATTAAGTTTTTACGAGGACAAGGTGGCCTCACAAGACAATTCTCAATAGCATGCTTAGGCCCATGACGATATCTACAACTGGAGTGAGGATTTCAGATAGTGAAGCATGATGTGTTGAAGCTCATGAAAATGATTGCATGAAATAGTGTGATGATTCTAAACAAGATGATCTGTAGAGCGACAGTGTGTGCAGAAATTTGCACGGGATAACTAATGAGTAGAAGGTGGGAAACGATGAGGAGAAGTCATAACCATATATCTGTATGAGTAGACTTAAAAGTGCATGTGATATCCCACATTGGAAGTGAGTGTCCAGAGCCAGGGTTTTATGAGTAGTGTTGTTTGTTGACCTGTTGTACGTGTTTTGGGGTGTCAGGCTCAGAAATGGGCTCACATCACCAACAACAAAATCGTGAGGGCGGTAAGGCCCAAAGCAAACAATATACGACAAGTTGGTCCGGGCTATTACATTTGATATCAGAGCCGAGGACGGCTCGTCTTAAAGTGGGGGGATTGTGATATCCCACATCGAAAGCGAATGTGCACAGCTAGGGCTTTATGAGTAGTGCTGGTCGCTGACCTGTTGTACGTGTTTTGGGGTGTCAGGTTCAGAGATGGACTCGCGTCACCAAGAACAAAACCGTGAGGGTAGTAAGGTCCAAAGCGAACAATATACGACAGGTTGGGTCGTGTTATTACATTTGGTATCAAAACCGAGGATGACTTGTCTTAAGGTGAGGGGATTGTGATATCTTACATCGAAAGCGAATGTCTAGAGCCAAAGCTTTATGAATAGTGCTGGTCGCTGACCTGTTGTACACGTTTTGGGGCATCAGACTTAGAGATGGGCTCGCGTCACCAAGAACAAAACTGTGAGGACTGTAAGGTCCAAAGCAGTTAATATATGGCAGGTTGGGTCAGGCTATTATAGTGCCAAGTCTAGTTTCTTTAGGAATTAGATAAGAAATTGCATCCTAAGTGCAGGTGAAAGATGATGATGCACGGCCATTAAAAATTGGATCAGACATAGGCGATCACGATGAAGGATATGTGTAGTACTAGCATTAGTAGAACATTGCCAAGCTGTATTAGAACGAGCCAGTTGACCCTATACAGACTGTATTTTAGAACAATATAAGATATGGAAGGGAATTAATAGTGAAATATTACAACACAATTAAGTACTTTTTCTGATAAATATTACTCAAACAATAAGATATATTCGCAGATTATTTTTATTAAGAGATTTGATATTTCCTAAATCATAGGAATGCTTTAATTGTTGGCTTTGGCCCTGTTAATTAATCATTTAGGGAAAAAACAAAACAAAACACCTAATAGATTTAATGCAATTATTACGTAAAATAATTTCCTTCTATTCGAATATACGGAATTTCCTCCTACACATATAACGATGAGAGGTTGAATACCATTGTAAATAATACAAGGACCATATGACAAGTATAGGAACTACTTAGAAAAGAAGAACAACAACTACTAATTAATCCACTAATATATTTTCAAAAAGTCAAAAGCTAAGTGATAAAAGCTTTATGAAATTTTCTAAAATGAAGATTAAAGTTGGTTGCATGTATTTACTGAAATATCCTAATCTCAAGGGAGTCGATCATTTTGGAAGCCCAATCTTCTCTCGGCTTCTAAAAGAGAACTTTCGCACGTGTAAAAACACACAGAACAAGAAAAACCCCATTGAGAAAATTGAAGGTGATGGGATTTGTGTTGCCCTTATTGTGAGAATAATCTGCAGACACTACACCAAGAGTTCTGAATCCGGATTTGCAAATGCAATTTTTGGCTGATTATCACAACCAACAACAGCTCACTAGAACCCTAAAATTAATGAATCTTAGAATGTTCCAGGTGCACAAGAGACTGGGATCTGTATATACTGAAAGCGAAGTTATTTAATAATCGCGATGAGATTCCTTCTCTTCAGCCTGGTGATTATTACTTCTCAAACTCTTTGGTAGTCTTTTGAAGGAAAAAGAACTGATCTTACCGTTCGTCACAAGAGTTGACTGTTGCTGGACTCTGTCATTCAAGATTGGCTGGTGGGAAAGGAGCATTTGTTTCGGACCTGACCTAGAGTTCCAGTCAAGACACCAAGGTTTGACATCTTCACCATGGACCTGGAAAAGTCCCTTCTAAAGGTTGTTCCATCATCTGAAGCATAAACTGCCACCAATCTTGCGGTATTCTCATCAGCCATCAATTGTTGATCAGCAAATAGAAGTCCTCTACCCCCCAACAAATTCTGATAGTAGTGGTTATCAAAACGTGCTCCAGATGGTATAGAAGCGGATAATCCTTGGAAAATCATTGCCGAACTAGAGTTCCTCATCTCCCTTGATGTCATAGAAGCTACAGTTCCATTATGATTGGTGCTGTTGCTATCCTGACAAGCAAGTCTCAATTCATTTAGGAAATCATGATCTACAGAGGCATCTGGCTGTCCTGTCCCAGAGAAGTTAGTGAGGCGATTCCGGATGAAGTCACAGCTGATTTTGCCTACATTATGAGCACCTATAAAATCAAGAAATTTATTCAGTCCATGATTGATTCTATCATTTCTTGGAAGACAAAAAAGGGAATAGAGAGAAAGATGCACAGTAAGTACCTAAGAGATTGACTGTTTCTCTTTCATCAAAACCTCTGCGGGAAAAGAGGAAAAGTGTTCGGGTGATGTTATCATTGGGCTTTGGAATCTCGTCCATGGCTTCATCAAAGTAGGATTGAGTACTGTCTCTCCTGCCTGTAAAAACTGGATAAAATGGACCACCAGCCTGCAAGATCAGGCAAGAACGAAAACCATCAGCGTTGATGGTGAAGAAGATATATATGGATGAGAGTAAAGCAGCGGCATACTAGGACTGATTCAGTTCCTTTGTTTCAGAAATTTCAATAACCAAACAGTAAGGAAGGGAAGTGATGAAACTTCAATCAAAATAACAAGGTCCTAATGCTGTTTCATCACCGTTAAACATTTCAGATCATAGACTGCAAAATTTGTAGTCTAATTAACTGAAATTTTCACTCAGAAGGAGTCAGATTCAGATACTTGTCATTAACGAAAGCTCTTCCTACGTTTTTTTTTTTCAAAACAGAAACACCTGAAACCTAAAGAAAACTAAAGCTTAGTTCAGTATCGAACTCAATGAAGAAAAGATTAAAGCTGCTGAGTGCTAAGTCCATGTAAAGAAAACAAAGCAATAGAAGTACAGACCAGCACAACAGCATCTCTGGTGGCAAGTGCAAGGGTGTCAGCACATGAAACTACTCCTGGGCATGCATTGTCAAGCTCCTCCTTGATCATGTCAATCTCATTAATACCTCTCAAGGTCTTGTTCGGAGCGGCCTGCCTCTCAATGGAACGGTTTTTATTCCCATTGCTATCATCCAAGAAGACTGAAGCATCACAACCCTGATTGTAGTGATCCCACGAGATCAGTAATAAGTAACGATATAAAAAACATTACCATGAATCAATATCTAGATACATACAATGAAAAGAAATCTGAATTAATATCTAGATACATGCAATGACAAGAATTCTTATTGTTAATAGCAAGACTCAGCATCCAGATCAAATTTGTGGTTATCTGCCTAAGAAATTAAGGAGTGCCCAATCAATTAATGATAGCTCCTCACGAAAAGTGTCTCAACAAAGAATTTACAGAACCAAACAACTGAGAATACCAGGCCAAGAATTGAAGCAAGGATGCACAATAACAAGAGAAGAAATTTCATAAAAGAAGCAATTTAAGGCATATACAGACCTGAAAAGTTAAAGAGCCAAGTAGCCTACTGCAACAGAAAAATAACATAAAACTAATAAACACGAGGCAGGGACACTTTGCGTGTAAACAAACACATCACAAAAACAAAATCCCAAATTGATAAGAACCCTACGATCATCAACAAACAAGAAACCAAATTCCCCATTTGGGAACAACTGTGTAGTGATCATACTCCCTCAAAGAAAGGAAAGAATACACAGAATCCACGAACCTGGCCACTTGAAATAACCCTCAAAGAACTACAACAAAGAAACCCCAATTGAGCAAAACCCTTGCACACATGGACATTTAGAGAAAAGAAAAGCCACAAACATTTAAAGAAAAGAAA
Source organism: Populus nigra (assembly GCF_951802175.1). Classification (NCBI taxonomy): domain Eukaryota; kingdom Viridiplantae; phylum Streptophyta; class Magnoliopsida; order Malpighiales; family Salicaceae; genus Populus; species Populus nigra. The sequence goes on from NC_084865.1 coordinate 6,992,377, forward strand.
ACCCAATTGAGGAAAACCCACAAAAAAGAATTAAGAAGAAGAAAATAGCATACCTTGATGAAGCAATCATGGAAAAGAAGCCTTAAAAGACCAAAAGAAATATCATTTTGCTGCATGTAAATCCTTGCCATTGTTGATCTAACAATAGACTCAGCTTGTGGACAATTCTGGCGATAAAAATCGTATTCAAGACCGTGAAGCTCATCAGCTAAAGAAACAACACCTCCTCGAGTACTTGTGGCACTCTCTCTTTGTAGAAAAACAGAAAATGTTCTCTCTTCTTTTTCCAGCTTCTCTCTTTTGGCCCTTTCCTCCTCCTCTATTTCAGATGGAAATTTTAAAGAAAGAATCACAGAGATTATGAAGATAACTATAAGTGTCTTTGTCTTTCTCTTCATTAACTTTGCCATTTCTCTCTTCAATCAATCAAGTTCTTAATTTTTCTTTTCTTTGAAGAAGCAGAAAGAGATCGAGAGGGGCGGGTTTGTGAGTACTGAGAGAGGGCGGGAAATGGAGGCAGTTATGTTTCTTGAATTGACGGAAATAGCCTAGAAACAATTATTATTTTCAATGAGGGTGGCATGGGGTTGTTGGTAATTTGGATGCTTAATGCGGTAGTTATTGCTATGAATTACTCTTGCGATGAAAAATATCTAATTGATGAAAAAATACAACACTTACATTATTAGCTCGTGGTTTGCTGCGTGGTAGATTTTTTTTTTAACGTAAAAAAATATTTAATTATTATTTTTTAATAAAACAAATTTTAATTATAAGTTCATAATATAATTTCTATTTAATGATGTTTCTAAAAAATTATTGATATAGCTATATGTTAGATAATATTTTTTTTTAAATATTAAAATTACAATATATTAAATAATACAGATTAATTTATTAAATCTACAACTCAAATTATAAAACATCAACAACCTTATAAAATAATTAGGATAAATTATGAAGATTAACGTAAAAAAAAATTAATTTTTTAAGGAAGGTTCTGGTGGCTGCATTCGCCGAGAAACCCCATTTCTTTGACAAGTTGCCTCGCCATTGATGGATTCTTTTGTTGGAGAAATCCTTGGATGATGACATTAAAGGTGGTGCCTTCGTTGCTTGCACAGCCGTCCTCTTCCATTTTTCTTAAAAGCTTGGGTGCTTCAGTCAGCAATCCTTTCTTGAAAAATCCATTTATTAACGCAGTGTGTGTATAAAGGTCAGCACGAAACCCTTCATCAGGCAGTCTAGGAAACAGTTCCTTACCTTGTTATTTTCTTACCACGGCGGCGGCTGCTGCTTTCGAAAGCAGAGATTTGAAAAGAAGCCTATCATAACACCCATCTGTCTTTCTTCACTGCCCACGTATATCTACAGGTATATTTACTTGGTACTGTTTGGTAGTAGGATTGTAGTTATTTTGTAATGTGATTTTTTATTTTTAGATGTATTAAAATAATATTTTTAAAATAATTATTTTAATATATTATAAAAAAATATTTTAAAAAACAATTTCAATTATAATATTAAATACTCTGAAAATTAAAATATAATAAAATAGAGTTAGATTTTTATATAGGCACAATCATTTATTTTAGAGCATGGATAACACCTCAACGGATCGCACCTTATTAAAAAGTTAAAAATACAAAGAGGGATTACTAACCATTAAAATAAATAATAATTAAAATAATAATAAATTCAAAAAAACAAAACAAATAAAACAACGGTCCTAGTAAAATAGTATGATAAATAATTATTAGACAATGGTCAATGATAAGAATTTAAGATTAAAATTTTTTTTTATATAATTTTAAATTTAAATCCTGTAATTGCTTATATAATGACTATTAGAGATTTATATGATCATTAACTTTAAAATATATAGGATTAATTAAAATACATACAAGCTACTTCAAACACCTATATTAAACCAAAAAAAAATTATTAACATGCTAATTCTTTTATCCCCACTCATTCTTTCCTCATGCTAATAAACCCTAAAATTTTCCACAAACATCCCTTTTCTTCTCTCACTTTCCTCCTCTCCCTTTTTTGAGGTTATATCCTCCTCCTTCAACTATTATTTTGACAGACTCACATGTTTTGGTTTATTATTAATGTTGTTTTCTTGGTACTTGCAGAGAAACTCATTTGTTTTCTTTGTCTTTTGTTCTGCTCTCGTGACTATACAAGGTATAATTCTTCACTTTTTCCTTTGAAATTGTACATGGCATCCTGGTTTTGTTTGGTTTGGTGGAAAGTAACTTACTTTTTGTGAAAGATTAGGAAGAGATTGTACGGGTTAGTTTTTGTTTTTGTGTTAATGTTCTGGGCTTGTAAAGAAAACACTTTTTTAAAAAATCTTTTAGATTTTTCGGTTTTGAATTGGTTCTTAATCGGGAATCTGGCTTATTTTTCTGTTGGAGTTTGTTAAATTTATGTACTTGGCTACGATTTTCCTACCAACAGTTCATTTTGTATGTTGCCAGAAAGCTTTATAATCATAATGGGTCTGGATTTATAATTCGCCTTATAGTTTATCCCATAGAATGGATGACCATTTGATTGCATGGGAGAGTTAGTAAATCTTAGAAGGGATTTGACTGTCAATTATTACAAATTGTTTGTAAATTTCTCAGGTCGGAATTGAAGCTTAAAGTTTATAGTATTGGTTAAATTTTGAGTTTTTTTTTTTTCTAGATTCTGATTTTCATTTTATGGTTCTTTTTTTCTTTTTACTAAAAGTGCATGCTTTCATAGCCTATTTTGATCTTGATGTGTACTGGCAAATCTGTTTGCAGGGTTTTATGGCCTAGCGGCACATTGATTTCTTCAGTTCATACAGGGCCTGTATAGACTGTTCATAACATTTGGTGGTGGCAGACACATGGTAAATTTAATGACTAGTGATTCATCTCATTCCGGAATGAATGATGGCGGACTGTATGGATATTCTCAGGAAAAACTTGAAGAAGGTGGTTGTTGGTACTTTTCTAGGAAGGAAATTGAAGAGAATTCTCCATCTAGACAAGATGGCATTGACTTAAAGAAAGAGGCTTATCTACGCAAGTCATACTGTACGTTTCTACAAGATTTCGGCATGAGACTTAAAGTGTGAGTCTTGACACATTATGTTGTACTCTATCTCATTTTGCTTAAACTAAATGTTTAACGTCTCTGAATTTTCAATTTGTACTATATGAATGTTTTTTGGGTATTCCCTTTCATATAAAAATTGGATTAAAATGGAATCTATATTTACAAGTTAAGATAATTTCCTGTTCCCTTTGGTTGGTCAGCAATGAGAACATGCTGTGTTTATGCTTTTATCTCTTAATTGTTTTGTTAGATAGTAGTATATGGCGATTACCAATGTTGAATTTATAGAGTATTTGAATGAAGTACAACAAAGAATTCAAACCAGAATGCACACTATTTGATGGCGAGACAGAGAAGGTAGAGTTTTAAAAGGAGTAATGGTTCTTCTGTTTACACTACATAAATTTTTAAGCGGGTGATTTGATATATTGTTGTTATACTGCACCATTGAATGCACAGTATTCTTCGTAATTATGTGTGAGATAAATCATGTATTTTTTGAAATGCAGGCCCCAGGTAACAATTGCTACTGCAATAATTTTCTGTCACCGATTCTTTCTTCGTCAATCCCATGCGAAGAATGATAGGAGGGTGAGTCAACATTCCTTCATTAAATGTCAAATCCTTTTCTCGTTCTTGGAAATGATTATTTAATACATATCCGGGATGACATGTAACTGAGGTAATAGCCAGTGCAATTGTCTCTTCCTTCTTTTTGCTGTTTTCCTTATGTAGTACCCACTCCCTGAATTTGTAACCGATGTTACCATCTTGTCTAATTTCCCTCAAATTGTCTCACAGACTATCGCTACAGTTTGTATGTTTCTTGCGGGGAAGGTGGAGGAGACTCCCCGTCCACTGAAAGATGTTATTCTCGTTTCTTATGAAATTATCCATAAAAAGGATCCTGAAGCAGTTCAGAGGATCAAGCAAAAGGTAATTGCTTGTGTAAAGATGCTCTCCGCTTCTTCTGTTACTTGTGTATTTCTCCCAGCAGTGGGATTTGGATTCCCCACCACAACTTCTCCCCTTTTCTGATTTGTGAGATTTGACTATGATTTACACAATCCACTTCACCCCAACAATTGATCTAAAGCCCAAGCATGTTGTGTCTGAACTCAAAATGCCAAACTGTATTGTCTTGTTGTCAATCCCTTAGACCATACAGATTATAATCTACAACATGTTTGTGGTTGTTTTGACATTCAATGTTTAGCATATTTGCTTTTGCGTCTGTATATCCCTATCATATTCAGCTGTCCTGTATATATATGTTGCCTTTGTTCTGTTCACATTCCTTTTGTTTCCCTGCACAATTCATTTTCTTTCTCCTAACTTGCTATCCACATCTCTCGTGCAGGAGGTATATGAACAGCAGAAGGAAATAATTTTACATGGAGAGAGGGTTGTACTTGCAACTCTTGGTTTTGATTTAAATTTGCTCCATCCGTATAAACCTCTTGTTGATGCTATAAAGAAATTCAAGGTTGCTCAGAATGCCCTTGCTCAAGTTGCATGGAATTTTGTGAATGATGGGTATGGAAAATTGCTTATTTTAATGTACATACGTTTCTTCATTGTCTCATCTTGATTGGGGATGCCGCATGCAGACTGCGTACATCTCTTTGCTTGCAATTTAAGCCCCACCACATTGCAGCAGGTGCCATTTTCCTTGCTGCGAAGTTCCTCAAAGTAAAGCTCCCATCAGATGGTGAGAAGGTCTGGTGGCAAGAGTTTGATGTCACCCCACGCCAATTGGAGGGTTGGTGTTTTTCCTTCCAATCATATCATTAATATTAACAAAAGTATATTGTTTTCATTAATAATCACACGTGTTCATGAGAGAACAATCTCTCACACAATTCATCATCTTGGGGGAATGAAGCTGACTGGGGGGGGCTGAGTATAATCCTTTGACAGTGTTTACTATTACAATAGCACTTTTGAATATGGTGGGTTTCATCTTTAATTGTGGAATTAATTCTCGCAGAGGTTAGCAATCAGATGCTGGAACTGTATGAACAGAACCGGGTGCCCCCATCAGCTAACAGTGAAGCTGAAGGGAGCATTGTAGGTGGAGCTTCTCATCGGGCCACATCAAAAGCTTCATCTAGCAATGAAGAACATGTGGCACCTAATAATCATTCTCAGACTGGATCTATTAGTACAAGACTTGGAAACTCAAATCTAATGTCTAGACCAGTGCATGAGCAACCTCTTGCAGATAATCATGTTGGTCCTCCAAGAACCAGCCAAAACCATGGTAGTTATCATGGAAGTGCTGAGATGAGAAGTGCCTCAGACCACAATATGGATGGTGAACCTAAAGATGATCTACCCTATGAAATAGAGACATTGCCTTCCCAGGGAAATACGAGGGAAGGTCAAACCTCGAGACAAGCCTTGGATGGGCTTGGAAATGAAGATCTAGAAAGGAAGGTTGCAAGAAGTGAAATAAAAGATTCAGGAGAATCAAAAGATAAACATTTTGGTCGTATTGCGGAGCATAGAGAGGGTACGTTTGCTCAGTCACCCCAAGATGCTATTAAAAAGATTGATAGAGACAAAGTGAAGGCAGCTTTGGAAAAAAGAAAGAGGTCCCGAGGTGACATGACTCGAAAAACAAACTTCTTGGATGACGATGATCTAATTGAGAGGGAACTGGAAGATGGAATTGAACTGGCTGCTGAAAGTGAAAAAAACAAGCACGATAGAAGACAAAGCTGGTCCAAGCCCTTGGACAGGGAAGAATATGAGAACTCGCATCATGGAAAGAATATTGATGCAAGGGACGAAAAACATCATGGAATGAGGGGACAGTTATCTCAAAAGCCAGATCTGAACAACATTGAAGATGGGGAACTGCCTGCTCCTGATGATATGGACCAGGGTTTTCCCTCACCTAAGCTGACCAACCGCAAACACAAGGCATCAAGCCCATGTGACAGAAAGTTTGAGGGGAAGCATCGGAATGATAATGTGCCTGGGTCTCACCATTATAATCATCATGATTATACAGATGATCGAAACAGGATGAACCGGCTTGGTTATATGGAGAGAGATCATAAAAGACATGTCCCAGAAAATCATGCCTGAGGTATTAATGTTTGCTGGAGCACTTCTAGGTGTCAAGCTCTCTCTCAGATGCTGGTAACTGTTTAAACGAGATCACTGTCGCTCTGTATTTCCTTTGCAGTAAGTCGAAGTAATATATCAGCTGTTGGAGGATCCTGTTCTGAAAGGATGATTCTAGTGAGGTCTAAGCCCTTTAGCAGCTATCTTATAGTTGATGGTTGGATTAAACTCTTCCACGTAATTTATAAGAATGGAAGCGAGGTTTTTGGATGTTCTTAATTGTGCTTTCCTTTGATCTTCTTTTAGAATACTTGGGATCGTTATCCATGTACAGAAACGATGATGATGATAATCTAGTAATCGTAATGGTTTTAGATTGCAAGCTTGGTGGAATTCATTTGCATATTCAACGATGACTCTGTTTGCTGCTTTTCCTCTCTTTTTCTTTATATTTGATAACATTGGAACTTGTTTTTGAAAAAGAATCCACATTTTTTTCCTGGATTGAAAGAAAATCTTCAAAGCCTGACGCGCTTGGTGAAGGCTAGCAGTTGCTAGTTGCTACAATACAATAAGCCCTCGAGGATTCGGTGGATATATTTTGGCAGTTACTACATGATCCAGTGTCGGTGAAAAGGTTGTGCAATTGAAGGGAGTGTGTGGTTGCCCTGTAGAATGGGGGATGACATTGTAGATATGTTTTGTGCAATTGAAGTGAGTGTGTGGTTGTTCTGTGAGGATTGTACAATGTAACTAAGTTCTACAATATTTAGAATCAAGAACTACAAAACCGAAGTCAAAATAGTACCGTGCATCATCTTAGAGCTCGACTACTTTTGTCATCTCGATTACTCCTGTCTCGATGACACTCACGATCATTGTCACTTTCTGCACTTCTATGTCTATGGTCTCGCTCATCCCTCTTTTTATGGCTATCATGATCTCTATGACTATCTGAACTTCTCTTTCTGTAATCTTGATCATCTTTATGGTCATCACCACCCTCTTTGACTATTTGAATTTTTCTTTCTGTAATCTCCATAGTCTCTTCTTCCATTTCTTCATTCTTTTCTTCTATCCATATGCTTTTCTCTATCAAGTCGCTCCTCAGAATATTGACTTCCTTTATTTTCAGGAAATCGTTTGTCCTCTCCATGTCCCCTATCTCTGTCACTCTGCCTGTTCCTCTCTTTTCTGGCCTAGGACTTTCTGGAGTGTCTCCGTCAAATACCATTTCATATCTACAAAAGCTTGTTTCTCTGTTAGACAAACAGAGGGAGGAAAAGGGGAAAAAGCCATATTATTACTAACCTTGAATTATTACCTCCACCATGCTGCATATCATCGTCCTTTAGTATGTTTTTTAAAGGATGATGCTTATTGGCAGGATCCCCAGTGCAATCCCTGGCCATATGATCAGGAGAACCACATTTGAAGCAACCTCTCCCTGCTGTCAATAAGATAGAATACAAACACAACAGTTTATATTTGGCAGAATTCCTAGAGAGAGTATTTGGTTGTTTCAAGCTCGTTAGGCATTGCATTTACAATAATCCCATCTTCCTTGTCTGAAAAGGGACTGCTCGATTTATGCCCAACCAGTTCTTTAGCACTCAGGTTTAATTCATTATTAAGTTCCTTTTTTCCCTCGACATGCGTGTATTTACATGAAATATTAATCAAATAGCAATCTTTACCTTTACCTGGTTGGTTGTCTTTGCGCCTGTACTGAGACAACAGTTTTGCAACACTCTGACTAAAACCCACATGAATCCTTCTATCATCAATCAAAGCAATATCCATCTGCCATGAAGCAATTAAATATAAAATTTCAGTAGGAACACAAAAACACCTCACGATACATCTAGTTGATGACATTCCTAAAATTAACTGTTATAATGCCCTAGGAACCATGGACTTATATAAACAACGGCATTTCAAGGCAATCAGAAATGCAGAAAGAAGAATACAAATCAAGTTTTTTGACAGAAAAATACTTTGCCAGTCTTTCCAATACCTTAAAATATGCTTGTTCACATGCCTCTTTGGTCTCAAACCCTGGCTTGACAAAAAACATTATAATCATCAAGTAAAAATAAGAGGAGCATATTCAAACATATGTCAAAAACAATATACAAAGAACACATAAAAATTGATCACTATGCTAAAAACAAAAAACAAATACAAGTACCACATAAAATTTGATCACTATGCATCAATAAAAAACGAAGAAGCCTTAACACATGCAACCAGTGCACAGATTGGGACAAAGAAGTGACAGAAGTTGATGTTAATGATAAGTGAAGCATTCCATCATACAGCAACAGGTCATCTCAAATACGCGGATATAGATAATTTGATGCGGAACAAAAGGAATATTTGAAGCCTAATAAGAAAGGAAAAAAGAAGCTAGAAAGAAAAAGCCAAAGAAAGAGAGGAGAAGAATAAGAGTTGAAAAGTATGCACTTTGCAGATTTTTATTCGATTCAAAAAATAATAATTTACTATTTAGAAAAGTTGGATATAAATACTAAAACTCTAATTAAAATAAATAATTAAATTTATAGTTTACTAAATAAAATACCTAACAATAATTAAATCAAACCCAACAAATAAAATCTAATTAATAAATCTTAACTAAAAGTTCAAATAAATTAAACCAAAACATAACTTGAAACCTAATCTCTTAATGGTTTTGGCCACCATCTATCTTGTATGATTGTATGAGTGCGTAAACAATATTTTTGGTCTGATGTCCCAATTAACTCTTCCGAGATTGGAGAAAATCGACCTCGTCAAGTATAGTTCAAGGTGACTCCAATAATGCTCTCCCAAAAATCATGATCAAGCTACTATGATGTCTCTCTAATAATACAAGTATAGTCTGAATCTAATTGTCTAGATTATATACTGAGATTCGTTGAAGTTCACATTCCTTGGTAAAAACAACTTGTGCATCCAAAGTAGCATTAATATGTTCATTTTGTGCCAATGATAAAGATAATGTGGTAGGGATATTAAAAGGAGCATCATTGATAAACTATTGTGTTTTATATATAACGAGGTCATTCATGTCAAATATAGAGCTAATATCAAAGTTTAATGGCAATTTAATGACATAACTATTTGATTCAATCATTCGCAACACTTTGAATGATTTAACACTACTTATTTGCAATTTATGATTGATTTTCAAATGACACTACTTAGGTCTTATATGTATCAAGAAATAATCTCCAACAGTAAGTGCATCATGATACTTATGTAAATCAACTTGAAATTTGTATTGTTCATTACTTGCTTGAATATGTTTTTTAATCTCGACATACAAATTATAAACTTTGCTTGCAAAAGACTCAGCTAAATCAAACATTTTAGAATGAGGAGATAAAAGAGGAAGATCTACTTGCATCCTAGGTGTTGTAACCTATTTTTCGATCCCCACACAAAAATAAAAATATAAATATAAATATATAGCCGGAAGAAATTAGAAAAATAATAGGAGGTTGGAGTGCTCAGAAAAGGATCAGAAAAATTGATTAAGGAGGTTCAAAAATACAAGGATTGAAATTTTTTACAGTATATACCTGAATGATGAGAGCCCTGTTGGAAAAGAAAATTTAATTTGAAGAGAAAAGTCCAAAATTGGATATTTATAGACTCAATTGGATTTTATTGAAGGTTTAATTAAATTTATAGAGGGTTTGATTACGAGGGAAATTGATTTTTAAGTCAATTTAGGCTTTAATTGGAAGATATTAAAGTTCTAGGATCAAATTATAATTTTTGAGAGTTGATTTGGTTAAATCAGGGGCTTAATTGCATAAATATTGAAGTTTAATGGCCAATTAGAGACTTAATTGGGAAAATCAGAAACCAATGATCAAATTGGAAAAGGTACGTAAATAGAGGGCCTGTAATTGATCGATTCAGGGACCAAATTGAAGAAATTGAAAGTTTATTAATCAATTGAGGGTCAAAATACACAAATTCAAAACCAAGGATTGAAATGAAAAACACGGCCAACTATAGGGGCGGCTACTGAAATTGGCAGGGATGCAATTGAATTAATTCTTAAAATCCAAATTACATTGTGAGGACTTAAAAGAACAAAGGATAAATTAAGGACTGATCTGGGAAAAATATGTTGGCGCCACATTTAAATGAAACATCGTGTTTTGTATAAAACGACGCCGTTTCATGTTAAAAAAAAAAGGGAAACAGAACGGTGTCGTTTTGAGCGACACTATTCCCCTTTCTTCTTCCCCTGGACGTGCAGCAGGGGAAGAGAAAGCGCTTTTCTTCTTCTTCTTTCCTCATTAACTCCCTCATGTCGCGCACACTGCCAACACCCGAAGCCCCACGCACCCTCATGATGAGAGACCGGGGGAGCCGCGCCCTTCAGCCATGCCTACTAGCCAGCCAACCCGGCACCGTGGCAGGGCTGCAAAGCCCTGCTCCCCATGCGCTGCGATAGGGTGGCAATAGGGACGCCCCCGCTCCCTTTTGCCCTATAAATACCGCCCCAACGCCAGCACGCGAAGGGGGGAGAAAACGGGCAGAGAAATAAAAAATGAAAAGAGAGAAAGGAACAAACCAAAGAGAGGAAAACGGAACAAAAAAGGAAAGAAAAACCGGGAAAGCCATAAACAGGAGAGGGACTGTGAAGGTAGAGGAAAAGGAAAACGAACCGAAAGGGAGGAAAAGCAAACCGAGAGGGACAGTGAGAGGTAAAGGAGAGTGGACCGTGAGGGTTAAGGAAAAACGATACTGACACCGGACGAGGTCGGGTCTTGGAAAGAAACATCATCTAAATCAGAACAAAAGGAAAAGGAAACGCAACAGAAGAAGAGGAGGAGAACGGAAGAGCAGGAGCCTCTTTCTCCACCGTTTGAAACTGTAACGTTGCTATTTGGAGCCGCCGTCTGTGAGCCACGACACCGCCACCGACTTCCATCGCAACACCGCCAGCGAAGCAGCCAAACCAGCAATGCACCGCCTCCTCCGTGCCAGGTAACTCTTCTTCCCCTTCATTGTTTGCATTTTGCTGTTCTTTTTTCACCTGCACGCAGAATGAATAGCATTCTGCATGCAGGAAGAGAGGAGGGAAAATAATTCCCCCCTCTCAGTTATGTTGTTGGGCCAGGCTAATTCTGGCCCAGCATTGTTAGTTTTTTTCCTTCTCTGGGTCGAGCTGGTTCTGACCCAGCCATGTGTTTATGGGCCAGACTGATTCTGGCCCATCCTTACTGTCTGGGCCGGGTCTGGCCCATAAGAAAATAGGAGATTTTGTTGGGCTGAGATCGGCCCAATCCTTTTTGGCCCGAGATCAGCCCAACCCAGTTAGTGGGTCGGCCCAGCCCAGCCCACCTAGTATTATATTAAATACTATTTTTGTATTATTTATATATATAGATATATTAAATAAAAATTAAAAAAAATCCTAAAAAATCCTAAAAAAATTTGTTGATTTTTCTAAATATTTTTATCAAAATTGTTTAATACTGGTATGTATTTTTATACCGTAAAGGTACAAATTCAGTATAAAAAATACCCGGTTTTCGTCAAGACATCAAAAAATAAAATAAAAAAATGTTTTGTTTTCATGCATACGGCCTAGTCTCTCCAATATATATATATATATATATATATATATATATATATATATAAACAAAATCATCACATCATATTTTCATACAACATAGAAAAATTTCAAAAAAGGGTTTTAGCATGCACTTTGGCTTTAATAACAAGTTTGTTAGAGCCATGAGAATTAGGCCAATATTTCAAAAATTCTAAAAAAATCTTTTTGTCTTCTTTTAGATCTGGGATTACGAATTTATATGTAAAATGTATTCCTGATATTAAAAATATAGTTTTTATATAGACATTAGAACGGTTAGGTTTTTACCCGATATAGTATTTGGGATTACGAATTTATACGTAAAACGTATTCCTAATATGAAAAATATAGTTTTCATATAGATGTTAGAACGGTTAGGTTTTTACCCGATAAGATAAGGACCTCCTTATTGAGGAAGACTTTTCTTGAACCATAAATGGACCAATAACTAGAAATACAATAACACCTTAGCTTTTTATCAGACAATCAAACAATGCAGCTTACCTTAAGTAAGGCGTATTTGGGGTGCTAATACTCCCTTTACGCAACCAGTCCCCGTACCCAATCTTTGAGACCAGTTAGGGTTCCTAGTGACCAAAATACTACGTGGCGACTCCGATTCCATTTTTCACTGATAAAAGACAAGAATTTCTTGTCTCCCCATATTTGCTAGATAGATATATACATTTTAGATTTAAAGTGGAAATTTTCGCCATGACGCCGCACACGTGCGACACTAGTTTTGTGACCATGAACCTTATATGACTGGGAGTGTAGAATGGAACACACATTTTTTGAATCCTGGATGAATAGAGATTGGACATAACCTAGTGAATCAAAGCCTTTTTTATTCTCTTTATCATGAATAAAAGGTGAGGATTCTTAATAGACTACTCAAGACTTATGACATGTTAGATTTCAAGCATGGAGGATAAATCATGTAACAACCCGAAATTTTTATAACACTTTTGAAAAATAAACAGGTATTTTTTATATATATAAAGGATATCTCTACAAAGTTTTTACCTAACTGGACAATAGTATATTTTTTGGTTGATCTGTCAAATAAACTTAATACATCTCGTGAATAACCCGTGAGAATTTGTTCTATACTAGGAATTTCTCGTGCCTTAGCTTCATCGTAATGGTAATGTAACCTACAAAATTTGTTATTTATGTTAGCTTTCAATTTTCAACTTAACAAATATTCAAATCATATTAATGAAACAAATCGTTAACCAGTTTTTCATATTTTATTTCATTATGCTCAAATATACATTCATGCATAAGATCTTTTAATCTCACCTTTTTAATGTTTCATCCTTTATATCCCTCATTCGAGATCTTTCATTCATCATAAAATAAATCATTTAATCTTACGAGGTAATTGTATCATATGCTTAAAAATGACATTATCTATAAGAATACTAACAAAAAGAGTTGTTCTTTTAAATTCCATCTCTCTATTTTTATCGTTTAAAATGTTGGCCTTCATGATATCATCCTAACAATTTCATAGTAATTTAGGTCAAACACTTTAATACCGTCGTTCTATGATTACCCTACATAATTATATAACCATTTAAGTTACAACAAGTTTACTTGTTACTAAATTCCATATAGCTAGTACATATTTAATTTCTAACTTTGGTAGTTCATTTACCATGAAATTAAAATTATCATAGCAAATGTTTTATTACACAACCAATATTCTAGCTGAACTTTTATATCTTGTTTATATTAAACAGGACAATTGAAAACCATTGGTCATACGCAGTCATCACCATTGCTAACAAAATTTCATTCCACTGTTATAATTTCCACCAAATTCATAACATGTCAAAAATCATACAACCCCTATTCTAACATAATTACATTACATAAAACAACTAATATGGCATTCTATAATTATACAATAAATGGTTCTTATATTGTATCAATTATATTTTATCACAATAATTTGAAATGCAATACACATACATCATAAATACCCTTGATTATACCATATCCCAATAGTCAATGAACTTTTATTATTATAATTTCTAATCTAACTTTTACACTGTACCATTATTCTTTTTGTCATAAAGGCCATCTTCCATTTTCTGCTTAGATTTATTAGTCTATCAACTATTTCATGCATTCTTCCTAGTTAATACAAACTTTGTCTCCATCCTTCACGAGGATTATGTTTTTATTAATTAAATTTCATTGATATAACATTTATTACCATTAACATGATTACACCACCATAGTTTTGTATTAATTGTTGAATCTTATACAACGTCTCATTAATACTCCGATGAATCAATAATTTAAGCATTAATAGTTTCGTACGAGGCCACTAACCAATTCACAATCTTGGTCTTGAAATTATTACATATCATAACCAAAACCATGTAATTAATTTTACGAAACATCATTTTATTTTTCAATAATATATCATGATCATAAATCAACTTTTCAATCAATCATATGGCACAACAGGACCATTTTACCATATCAATTTTCCTATACATCAATCAATTGATGCTCTTAGTCTCTTATTGAGCACTAGCCCCATTATCGGGTCACTAGATCCAACAACCTATTACTAGATCACTAGTTCCAACCTATCATCAGGCACTAGTTTCTCCATATATCTAGTCTTACATTTACACAACAACTACATATGCAATAAAATCACTTTATTAATCTAAAATCTGACACTATTCATAACACACAAATTTCACTTCGAGATAACAACTATTACATTTCATATCAGTTATATTATCATTAATCCAACCTTTAGCTTTATCGCACATGTGCAGCGTCACGACGATATTCCACTTCATCATATAGGTTTGAGGTAATCGGGAAAATGGGACAGACAAGGAATTCTTGTCTTTTATCAGTGAAAAGCAGGAAGGGGAGTCACCACCTAGTATTTTGGTCACTAAGAACCCTAACTAGTCTTAGAGATCGGGTACGGGGACTGGTTGAGTAAAGGGAATGTATGAGCACCCCAAATACGCCCTACCTAAGGTAAGCTGCATTGTTTAATTGTCTGATAAAAAACTAAGGTCTTGTCATGTTTTTTAATTGTTGGTGTATCTAAGGTTTAAAAAAAGTCTTTCTCTGTAAGAAGATCCTTATCTTATCGGGTAAAAGCCTATTCGTTCTAATGTTTATATAAAAAAACTATCTTTTTAATATTAAGAACATGTTTTATGTGTAAATTCATAATCCCATATACTAAAAGAAAACAAAATATTTTTTGGGTATTTTTTGAAATATTGGCCTAGTTTTCATTGCTTTAATAAACTGGTTATTAAAGCCAAAATACATGCTAAAACATATTTTTAATTTTTTTTCTTTTTGTATGAAAATACGAAACATGAAAACAAGATATTTTTTTTGTTTTATAATTTTTTGCAATGTTTCAACGAAAACTGGGTATTTTAATATCAAACTTGTATCTTTACAGTATAAAAATACAAACCAATATTACGCGAAATTGATTAAAAAAAATATGCAGGAAAATCACAAACTTTTTTGAAAGGATTGTTTTTGGAAATTCTGGGATTGGGCTGGACCTTGCCCAACAATTTTAGTTTGGGTTAGTGCTGCTCAGTCCAATGAATAATGGAGAACTCTCCATTGTTCACATGCTACGTGAATAGTGGAGGACGAGGCTGGTGAAGAAGAATAGGAGGAGGAAAAGAAGCGGACATGCAGTGAGGTGCTGTTGTTCACGGTGGCGGTGTTGTGGTGGTAAGCGGTGGTTCCAGACGGCAGTTACTCCTCTTTTCCCCTGTTTCTGCGTTGCTTTTTCTTTCGATTTATGTTCCCCCGCTTCTCTGTTTCTTCTTCTGTTTCTGACGGTGGTGTTACTATCGTTAGCGGTGCTTCTGGGCATTTCTTCTGGCTGCAATGCAGGTAGTCAAGCTGATGGTGAAGGTTTTGGCGGCCGGAGGCCGCGATGGAGAAAGAGAGAGAAGGGATAGAGGTTCGGCTGGCAGTAGAAAGGAAAGGGGGAGACTAGTTTTTTTGTCGATTTTGGACCAGAAAGAGAGACCATAAAAATAAAATCTATTTATAGGCGATGAAAGAGGGACACTTTGTCTTTTCTAGTGCCAAATATCAGCCCTTGGATTGACCTGAAAGTATCCCGACCATTGGTTCAAAGTAGAAATGATGAACTGTCAATTTTGTGCAGGAAAATGGCTGGTCGGATTGGCCACTTTGGGGCGGTACCACTGCCTCTACAGCCTCGATCAACCCGAATAGCTTACATTGTCATGTAGTCAAGTGTCAGGGGATCGTTTGCGTGCAAGTTTTTTCTAATTTGGTGAAGAAACGAGGCGTCAAACGCCTTGGGAAGGAGGCCTGTCGGGCAGGCCCTCTGAAGAAGAAGATGAACAATATTCTTTCTGCCAATTACGCTTTAGTCCTTTAATTTATGATTTATCTTTAATTTCACCCCTGATTGGTCTCAAACTTTCAATTTTGTTCAATTTCACTCTTGACAAACTTCAATTCAAACCCTATATTTCATCACCCTTTTCCCTTTGGTCCCTAGTTTTGAATTTATTCAATTAAGTTCTTAATTGGCCATCAAACTTCAATATTTATGCAATTAAGCCCCTAATTTGACCAAATCAACTCTCAAAAATTCTAATTTAACCCTATAACTTTAATTTCTTTCAATTAAAGCTCAAATTGACTTAAAAAACAAATTTTCTTGCAATCAAACCCTCCATAAACTCAATTAAACCTTCAATAAAATTTAATTGAGTCCATAAACATTTGATTTTGAACATTTCTTTCTCAAATTGAATTTTTTTTGTCAATAAAACTCTCATCAGTCAATGATATACGGTCAAATTTTAATTTTTGTATTTTTAAACCTCCTCAACCAATTTCTAGCTATTTTCTCGGCGCTTTGGCATCCTCTTCTTACTGTTATTATTTTTTGGATTTTTTTTGTTTTTAATTCGAATATATTTTTTTGATTTTTAGAAGAGAAAAGTGAATTTGAGGAATAAACCAAAAATAGTTATGACAAGCTTCATTCAGGGTAGCTAGTCGATCACATTTATTTCGTTGTTATATACAATCCTATATATACACAAACACATTTAAAGAAATGAAAATAAATCAACTCTTACAAATTTTACAAAATAAAAGGATCAAGGTGCAAGGTACCTACCTTAGGTTTATGTACGTACTGTTGCTTCCTACTATTGTCTTATCCTTGCAACCTCTCTTATACCATAACAAGATTTAATTTCACAATCAATAACTCTCATTCATACCAAAATTACATTCAAAGTATTCATTTTTTTTTTTCAAAATTACACATGCACAAACTTAAGTATGTTCATTCATTCATGTATTTTTCATTTTTATCCTTACAATCATTTATTCAAATTTCTATATCAAGAATAACTTCTCAAGCAAAATAATTGTTACTTACTCAAATCAATGTAACTCATATATGTTGAACATTGTTTAGTATTTCTTTCATAACTCAACTTTTAGAACTTAGATCTAGGTATGGTTTAATCATTTTGAAAAGCTAAGACATGTATATTTAGTTTTAAGAGGGAAGAGAAATCAAATTCGGGTATTAGCATACTAAACATTACTCATTTCACACACACATACAATTTGTTTATCAAGGTATAACATGACGTGTTTGTGGCCTTCAGTCCTTAACTGGAGTTTTGTAGCTCCAAATCAAGCAATGTCAGTTTCTAATGAAATTAACATATTCAAGCACAACTTTCATGAAGGAACATGTCCAAATGTCTATCACTATCTAGTCTCAAATCTAGCTAAAAATTAATGAGCAAAACTTATCATGTGACATATAGCCTGACCCCTTTTTAGTATTTCATCCATATATAAATTTACATAACTCCAAATAAAGTAAAACTTGTTTCAATTGAAATTTAGCACACTTATTTACAACTCTCATGAAGAAGAATGTTTCAAAATTTATCAATAGCAAGTCCCAAACCTAACTAGAAGTTAGAAAACAAAATTTTCTAGTAGGATTTAGTTTTGTTTGGACCTTTACTCGATGTTTAACTTATATATAAAATCATATAATTCAAAATTAATCAAGAACAATTTTATTTGAAAAATAACATCCATATATACAACTTTCTTAAAGAAACTAACTCCAAATTGCATCATTTCAAGTTCAAGATCGACAATTACAGTAACATCAGAAATATGTCTAGGAGTTGGTTTGGTTTGGACATTTCCTTAGTTTTTAGCTCATATCTAGAGTTATATCACTCCAATTTAATCAAGCACAATCTCATTTAAAAGATAACATAAATATCTACAACTTTCCTAAAGAAACCAACTCTAAATTTTATTATTTTCAAGTTCTGATATTTATGGGATGTCAAAACAGCCCCTATTTTCGTTAAAATTTGGATTGTCATAACAACCCCTTTTTCTTCCTATTTAGGCAGCCAAAGAAAGCCTTCTTCCATACCTTATTTCATTTTAGAATAACTATCAATCAAAGTAACCTTTTTATCCAAACTTTTATTAACTTTAGCCAAAATTCAGAATTCATTCCATCTTTCTTGATTCCCATTTAATCATGTTAATTCTTACCACTAACATATAATTACACTTAATAAGTTAACTATTTGTCATGCCAATTATTTCAACAATTCCATTTTACATATTCTAAAATATGCTCTTAACATGTAATTCACGTTTCTTACCTATAAGTTCCTTAATTTTCCCACACATTATTGCTAAACACATTCATTCATATATATATATATATATATATATATATATATATATATATATATATATATATATATATATATAAACTCCTAATCAATTAAACTAATTGCATAACCATAAATCATTTATCTCATCAAGGTCTTCACAATTCGATCTTCGATTGTTCATAAATTTTTCATAAAACATGTTTATCCAACTCAATTTTTAAATGTTAACCCATTAATACAATCCTTCAACATTTATACATATATTCAAATTCACAATAAACTAGCAAAAAAATCAATTGAAATTTGATAACTTATTTAATTCAATTCTAATCATTATCAACACATTATCATATACTAAATACATATAAAAATTAAATATTCACTTTAGTTCTATAATTCTCCTTTTTTTTTTTACCTATTTTTGGTTGGCCACTCCCTAAAATTTTTCCATCTCCCATAATTTTACTTTTCTTCGATAACATCATCTAAACCCATCATAATCATCATCATTTATCACAAGAAAAACATCTACTTTACACAATTTCAATAATTTCATAAACCCTAGTTTCCTCACAATCTAGTAATTTCTATACTCTACTCCAAAAACATAATTAAACATGAAATTCTTGTATAAAAACAACTTACCTAGATATTTTGAGCCCAAATCAAGTGTCATTGCATTATTCAGTTTACTATTCACCTTCTTCCTCCTTAGATTCTTCACTTTCTCTCACTAAAACCTCACTTTAAATTCCTAACTTTCTTGCTTTCTTTTAATTCCTTTGTTTCTTTGAGAAATTTTAGTTAGAATCACTCATTCACTCCTTACTTCCATGTTTTTTCTTTGAATTCTCTCCTCACTTAAGCTTTCTCGCCCTCTCATTTTTTTATTCTTCTTTTTTTTTTTCTAGTAGACCCGTTAGTTATAAATAAAGGAAGAACTGAATTTTTCCTAGTTTTCCACTTATTTATGAAACTGCCACTAGAAAATTTGTATGATATTTTTTTAATTTTGTTCGACTATTACCAATTTATATATCCTTCTCAAACTCCAATTGCTCTGAAATTATAGTTCAAGGTAGAACAACATGTCAGGAGTCTACTCATAAAATTACAGCCCGATCTAATAGTCAGATTAAGATTTATGCTTGATACCATAAAACTGGTCGGTAGATGATTTTACTCAAAAATCCAATTTTTCTTGTTTAATCCTTACATAAATCATATCAATTATTCCTCTAAACTCTCAAGGGAATTTTATCATTTTAAAAAAGAATTAGGGAGCTTAGAAGGTTATTCAAAATCTATGATATAATTGATATCAAACATAGGTGGTGAAGAATCAGGAAGCTCAGGAGGCTGCTCAAAATCTATGACAAGTTGGGTGTCAAGCATAGTGGTTAAGGAATTAGGGAACTCATAATAAATACTTCTTAAAACTCTCATAATATTGTACTTCCTTCTTTAGGTAATTCTACTAGAGAGTCTCTAGAAACTTTTACAATTAAAAAAAAACAAAAGTGACTCTTTATGAACTTCCTTTTCAAACTTTTTTGGACTTATTAAGCTAGCCATATTTACCTTTTTAGGTAGTTCCACTAAAGAGTTTCTTGAAATTTCTTTTACAACTAAACCAGATACAAAAAGGTGTTCCTTAACCTCATTCTCAAACTCATTTAGACTCATTGTATTAAGTTCTTGTTCCTTCAATATCTCATTTCTTGTTTTTATTGCTAGGTTTTGGTATTAATCCAATGAGTTTGATATTTCTACCTTTAAAAGCAAAAGAACATAAATTTAATCGACTAGAAATGGTGATGTCTAAATCATATATTCATGGCCTATCTAAAATGACATGTCCTACATTAATTGGAGTTATACCACACCAAATCTCATCGTGATATTTTAGAAATTTGATAGGGAACAAACATCTCTCATTAACTACTAAGGAGTTATTATTAACTTACAATGTATTATTATATAGCTTAAGACGGGGGGAATTTGTTTAGGTCTAAGTGAGCTATAATATTTGAAGATATTACATTGATACAACTTCCATTATCAATGATAATCTTGCAACCCTTATCCTTACACTTGATATAGGTGTGAAAGATAATAGTCCTTCAACCTCAGGTTGTGTCAAGGCATATCTAACGACACCTAACCTCATTGTCTTAAACTCTACGATGTTTTGTTTATGATTGATTCTAAAGATATCACTCAAGGTCGAATCCATGATAGTTATAAACTTAAATTTGGATATTAGATGACTATTCACACATATAGGCAACTCTAACTTAGAAATAGAATTGAGATCACATACGATTCCTGCATGTGAAATCACAATATAAAAATAAAATTAATTTTTTTTATATGAAGATTAACCAAAAACAAAATACACTAACAAAATTTTAAGCGTTTATTGATAGACCTTTAAGTGTAAATGATTAATCAATTACAATGTCATAAGCAAGGACTCACAATTATCAAAGAGGACTAGATGCTAGATAACAATGACGAAAAAGGTTGATGAGTCAAAATTAAAAGATAAAAATGCAAGGTGGGATTTTTCTTAGGCAAAAAAAGTAATATTAAGGACAACTTTAAATAACATGTGTAAAACTAGAAAAGTAAAACTCAATAAATTGAAAAATTCAAATCGTTAAATTTATGTTTTCAGATCATTTTGATGTGTTGATCTCAAAAATGATTTTTTTAAAATGAAAAAAATTATTTTGATTCATTTTTAAGCGAAAAGCACTTTGAACCGCAATCGTAACCGCTATTACAATTCCAAATAGACCTGACAATGATTGATAATTAACATTATACATTTTATACAATCATTACCAAAAACAAATACTCAATGCCTCTTGGAAAGCTTTAAACTATTCCATTTATTTTAAGATATCACATTTAATTCTCAAATTTTTTTGTTTTGATATACTAAAACAAAAGAAGATAGATAGACTCAATGGTTTCTTATCAAACAATTTGGTTTAGTGGAGCATCAAAATTTTCCCCTTTTCATCTTTTAGATAAAGTAAAATTTTTATTTTTTTTCTAGTAGGTATATTATGAGCCAATTCAAACGGCAATCCCCGGGTTATAAAAATAGAAATGTATGATAAATCATAAAAATATAATTTAGTAATTTAATTAAATATTGCGCTGGAGCTGATCACTTGCCATACATTAGTAGAAAGTTGAAACTTGGGCTTAGATTATTAGATAGAAAACCCTCCCTCCCTGTCCAAGTTTCAAACCTAGAGGAAGACAACTAACCCTCTAATAATTCAAATTTATTACACCAACATCACCACCACCACCACCTCTTCCCACCACCACCAAACCCAAACACACATCTTTCCGTCCTTTTCAAATTAGAACTTCACTTGTTTTTATTAGTATTACTATCATTATTATTATTGCCTTTTACCTCTCCTCCCTCCTGCAACAAAAAACACAACACCATCCTTAACCAAACCCAAAAAAAAAAAAAACACAACTTCATCTCTGTTCTAATAATCAGTAACTATGTCACAGCTTACAACAGGAGGGACTGATTTTAGCTTACCAGATGAGATCTTAGCGGTGATACCAATGGACCCATATGATCAATTGGATCTAGCACGGAAGATTACTTCCATGGCAATTGCATCCCGCGTCTCCTATTTGGAATCTGAAAGGGGTCGGATGAAGCAGAGGATGTTCGATAAGGATCGGATTATTTATGAGCTTCGAGAGAAATTGGGTCACTTGCAACGTGTCTGCCAGGAATCTGAGTCTAAATTGAGTCTCGCACTTGATGAAAATGTGAGTAGGTGGTCTTCATAAAGGCTTAAGTGAGAGAAAGTTTGTGACCTTTTTTGTTGTTGGGTTTTGGCTATTTAGTTTTTTATATATATATATATGTGTGTGTGTGTGTCTATATATATATATATATATATATATATTTTCAAATGAATTTGATGGTGGGTTTTTGTATTTTGTTAGGGAAGGAAGATAAAAGATTGATTTCTTTTTTCTTTTTCCGTTTTTTGGTTTTGAATTTGTTGGGGGAAAAGAAAGGAACAGAATCGCTATTATATATATTTCAAATGGGAGTTTGAAAAAAAATGGGGTATTTTGTTTAATTTGATTGATTTTTGATATAGGTTTTAGAAAATAAATGGTGGGTTTTTTGTTTTATTGGGAAGGGAATAGACAATATTTTTTTTTTCTAATCTTATTTGGTGATTATTAGTATTTGTTAACAGAATTGAATCTGATCATTGTTTTGATATTAAATGAAGGTGAAACTTTCGAAGGAAAATGATTCATTGGCAATGACTGCAAAGAAACTTGGACGTGATTTGGCAAAGGTGAGATTCTAGACTTCTAGTTATTCAAAATGCTTGTATTTTTTTCTTCCTGTTTTGCTTACATGGGTCGTCTCTGTTTAGGATTCTGTTAACATCTTACACCTAAACACAGCAACAACAATAGCTGTTTGCTGATTAGCCTTCATTGTTTCATCTTTATAAAAGAATGTCATTTTGTATATTTAGTCTAGGGTGTTGCTTATGATGTTTGACATTTGCCGAAAGGAACTATTAAAACGTTTTGAGTATTGGCAGTTGGAGACGTTTAAGAGGCAACTGATGCAGTCACTGAGTGATGATAATTCATCGGTAAGATGGCACATTTAGCTATTATAGGTCATTTGATTTATAATTCAAGTTAATAATGATTTTTTATATGTAGAGTTTGTTTTTGGAAGTTTAAGAGACACTGATTAGTTGTATTATTTAGCAGCAAGCTGAAACTGTGGATATTGGTACCTGTGATCAATCAGTTCCTAGAGCCTATTCTGAAAAAGGTACTAATAACCTGGCTTGATAAAGTTTGTTTCTACTGAGTAAACTCTTTGAAATAAAACCATGATGCATACTAACTGTTTTCTCCCTGGAAATTACCAATTTTCTTATCTCCACACTTTCTTGCTTTGTAGATGAGGGGATGAATGGCTATGTGGCCCACCATAATTTCAATGGATCTACAGATATGGGAAACACTGATGAGGGTATTTGACTGCTCTTCTTTTATTATTATTATTATTTTTGTAATATATATGGTTATGTTTTTTCTAGAATAGATCCCTTCATCTGTTGTGGTATCCTGTATTAAAGTGTATCTATTTTGAGTGGTTTAAGTAGGGTTCTGTTACCTTTTGTGCATTCATTTTTAGCTACTTTTCAAACATAAACAATAGACTGCATTTATTTAAGTAGTAAGGTAGCATTTTACTACAACATCATCTAGCATAGTAAGAGTCGCAAATGAGAATCTGCACAAATCATTCCAATTGAAAATTTACAGCTATAATTTTTGATATTGATGATGTAATGCGTTAATGTGCCATCATTCAGAGGGAAAGGTCTTGTTCAAATACGACTGCCTTAAAAATATAGTGAAACCAGTGGTTATTGGATTTTTATCTTAATTCTCAAGAACTGAGTATCAAGAAAGTTGCTCTTTGTATTCAGCTCTACCCTTTTATCTAAAAATGTTAATTTTACTGAAACAAGCCTCTTGCTGCCTGTTGTATAATTTTCCCCATTCTATTGTGAGAGATTTTGTGATTTCTTCAATTGCTAAATGGTTACCACAATATGCATCTTGGAGTATATTTGTATCCTATAGCAGACGCTTTTTATGTGTATTATTTTATTTTTTGATTATTGGTTGATTGATGTTAAACAGGCTAGCTTTTATGAAATCTGGTGATTTCTTGTGATTACATGAGGTTATTACTGAATGATAATATTACTGCTAAGAGGGCTAACTGTACATGTTATTCATGAATTATAAGCTGATTGTTTGGTCTAACAGCTCCAAGGCATGCTGGGCAAAGATATTCTATCACTCCATATATTACACCACGACTTACTCCATCTGGAACCCCAAAAATTATTTCTACTAGTGCATCTCCTAAAGGTTATTCTGCTGCTGGATCTCCTCAGAAAACCCCAGGTGCAACATCTCCTACAAAGCCTCAATATGATGGACGAGCTCCCCTTTCTTCATGGTACCCATCAAGCCAGCAATCATCAGCGGCAAATTCTCCTCCCCGGGGACATCCAATTCCAGGTTTATATCTCTTATGATTTCAAATTTTCATATATCAATATCAGACCATTTGCAACACATCTGTTTGTTTGCTGCTATTGTTTGTTAGTCTAGTCTCCTCTTACAGTTTACCAAGCAGGTATCTGTTCTGGTGCTCATTCTGTTGTGTTATTTGTTGATTGATGTCTATGGAATCTTACAATCCTATCACAATTTAATATAACATTTTTTCATCTGACATTATTTGATTTTATAATGGAATTTTCTTTAGGGCGTGCTCCACGTGTGGATGGAAAGGAGTTCTTTCGTCAGGCCAGGTTAGTCTAGTATTTTGATTGTATCAGCTATGCAAATTTATAGCTCTATTATTTGTGTTCTTCTATCACTGATTTGGTTACATTTGCGATTTAGGAGTCGCCTATCATATGAACAGTTCAGTGCATTTCTGGCTAACATCAAGAAACTAAATGGTCAAGAGCAAACTCGAGAGGTTGCATTGAATCCTTCAATTTACAAAATATATTGATGCAATTGAATGTTTCATACTTCGTTTGTTGATAGGAGTAACATGTTTTTGTATATTATCTTTCAGGAAACTTTAAGGAAAGCAGAAGAGATATTCGGGACAGATAACAAAGATCTTTATTTTTCATTCCGAGGATTGCTTAATCGCAACATACACTAGGCCTCAAGCTGTCATGTAGCTAGCAAGGTTCTAGATAGAAATCAGGTATGCATGTTCCTAGTCTTCAGTCTGTGTGTCAGAGGTTGGGTGGTGTGTGGGGGTAAGTTTCTGTTCTGGTTTATAAAGAGGAAATGATTTTGCCAATATCCCTGGATGAAACCTTTTAGGGCTCTCTCCTTCTCATCTGGGTGTTTGCATACTCGCACATGAACTTTCATTGGTTTGAAGCTGCCTTGCTGAAATAAACCTTTTGTTTTTGTAGTTTATCAGTAATGACTATTTTTGTGTAATTTAATATCACTGATTTCAAATATTTATCATCTTCACAAAGCTCTGAACAGGTTCTATTCTAACTCAACCGACAGCCATGCTTTGTAGGTCGTGGATCAGAGTCGTTCCCATCTTCTATGAGGATTGCTTTGGCATAAATTCTCCAAGGCATATGACTTGTCGGAAAAAAAGTTACCTGTTTATTTTCAGCAACTAGAATTGTTAGGCATATTCTGTGTAAATAATCGGAGTTATTTGCATGACCTGCCCGACCATAAGTGCTTGTCGACATTACCTTCGCAAGATTTTGATTTATTTACATTCATATAAGAGGTAATTTTCTTCAGTGTGGCATTATCCATCACCCCTCACCTCATCTCTCTCTCCCTCCGCCCCTCCCTCACTGCTAAGCTCTTCGAGTTCCAACGGTAACCTGCAATAAATATAAATCAATCAAGAAGGATCTTTGAAGTTGCATCTTAAACTGTGAATTGTTGAAGCAGCGGGTGTTTATCAGGCAATCTTAATGAGAACCTGCACCCATTTTTTTTTCCCAGTCATAAACGCAATCGAGCGATAATTAAACATATACAATCCCTGCCATGATGCCAGAATATTTGGCATATGAAAGCTCCATGTTAAAACAGGCCATTGGCAAAAGCAAAACAGGATTAGGGGATTATTGCTTGATTAATAATTAATTTGTTCTTCGCAACATCTCAATATTTTTTCACGAGGGATTGTCTTTCATGCTTATTTATACGTCCTTTTTCTGTCGCAAGAACATTGCTGTTTCAGTCAAATCTTCTGCCAGATTTGCACAAGAAAAGCAACCTGATATCAGGGGGCATTGCCAAGCTGCTTGCACGAGAAAAGCTTGACAAATCTTTGTACAAAGGATCCTCTCAACATGCCTAAGAGAAAAACAAAAGCAGTGTCCTCTATAGAACAAGAATACTTCTAGAGTTGAAATAATTAAAGAATAGGTAAAGTGCTGTAGTGATTTTATGCTTCAAAAAAGATACAGCTTAGATTCACTTCCAGGCCTCATGCACCAACATGAGGTTGTTGGACCATGAATAGAGAGCCCACTTGGAAGAGAGGATAAAAAAGACATCAGATGCAATTCTGTCAGATCATGACAGTACCTCCCCCAAAGCCCCTAACTACGACTGTCACAAGTAACTGTGATCAATTCCCTCGAGAATTTGTTTGGTTCTTTCGTAGATTGAGAGAATATATAGGATTAAGTTACCTCCTCAATGGCAATGGTGGGGAAAGAGATATCTAGAATAGCTAACCTCAAGATTGTAGCTGCAAACTAGGGTGAAAACTGAAAAGCACCATACATTTCTGGAAGAAGGAAAAAAGAAGCTGCTTTTATTCATATAATCTCTAGGATTTTTTAACCATGTTTGGGCCCTCTGAAATATCTAAAAACTACGTCCCCCTCTCTGGAATATGTAAATTTTTTAGAAATAAGAACACCGCTTAATTAAGGAGGGAACCATTCTTTAAACACAAGTGGGCAGAAACATCACGGGATTGCTGGCTAAGTTGGTTGATGGGATATGAAGGGAAGGGCAGGCAGAGGCACCTGATACGATGAGTACTGTCTAAACAAAAAAAATCCTCATGAGTCATATCTCTTCCGTTGTCTCTTCCTCATTTTGCTTTTTGTGGCAAATGGCTCATGAAAAGATAAACCTTTGAACTAGAAGCAACCCCCCTAGTGTCCTTTATTTAGCAGTTTCATTGTATTTTTTGTATTCCCATGTTGCCCTTTTGATTTATCTAAATCTGTGTTGATACAGTATAGGTAAACCAGGAATCTTTTTTTTCCTTCCTTTCTTCTAAAGATAACTAAAGATTGTGCAATATGTTTAGATAACTCTTTCAAAGAAATCTTTTTGAACCAGATACCCCATTCAAAATTCTCTGAAGAAAGCTTCCATGACACACGCTTTCACTGTAAGGTCTCACTTTCCCAAGACTATCTTAGCAATTGAATGCTGAAAGCTGCATGTTGCACTGCCCTGCAGTGGTATATGTGTGTGCATAAAAGAAAACTTGAAATTTTGATATAATAACATAGCGACAAGAAAATACTACTGAAATAATACAGTTTGTACTTGTCATAATTTCAAAACACGAAATAAAGAAGTTACGATTAAAAAACTCGACATAAAATAAATGTTGCGTTTACAAAATGCAACTTCCTTATATGTTGTATTTTGGAATAGTGACAACCACCAAATCACAAACAACCCTTAAATGACAATGACATAAGAGGAATTGCTTGTCGTGTTTGTCTTGGTCTATTTTCAACAAGCGAGGGCAATTGAGCTATTGGTGTTAGGACAATAAAGTAATTTATCATGATCACACATTTTTTATCTTAATGATCTGAAAATGAAACTTACTAAGTTTATTTTTATTTTTAGCTTAAAACTTACATCTTCACAAAATATTTAAACACTTGTGGAGATCTAAGCCATATGACAATTATCCATGTAGTTTGTACATTCATGATTAACTTTTTTGGTAATGAACTAATCCTATCATTGTTTGGATTAGACTTCTTTTCTTATAAAATTAAACATTTTATAAAAACTATATTTTTTTTTCAATGTTTCATTTTTGATAATTTATGTGGTTTTAAATTAGCTTCTAGTCGAAACTTCTTTTGGATTTATGGTAAATTACATAATAACTATAATTTTTGTCATGTTTTCATTTCTTGTAATTTTTTTTATCAAGAATTTTATAATTAAAATTTCATTTGAAATTTAGGATCAATTGCATAATAACTCCAATTCTTTGGTTAATGACACTTGCTTAACGATTATTTGGATTGTTAATCTTACAAATATTTGGTTCATAACACTTGCAAATCCAAGAATTCAATAATGTCAATAAACAATCATGTTATCTTTGTTCACATGGCAACTTGTAAGATTTTGATTTCCAATTCCAGTACTTCAAATATTCTAGTTCTCCATAATATATCTGGAAAAAATCCAAATCTCAACTTAACCAACCAAAAACTATATTATAAATATACTAAAAATATTAAAATTAATTGCAAAATTATAATTAATAAAACAACACAACATAAAACTAACAATTACAAAATAACATAATATAATATCGAATGTCATATAATGGATGGGCCGAGTTTGTTAATAGCACAACTATAGGAGCTTAGGTGGCTTCATTCTTGACCATGATATCATCAAGAGTTAATGTCTCTTCCACATTTGCAAGTGCAGGGCGATAAGTAATGAGCTAACGAGATGCATATATATATATATATATATATATATATATATATATATATATATATCCTTATCCTTCTTCATCAAGATTACAAGGCATGAAGACAACCTCTTGACTCTTTTTGATGCGAACCTTTTGATCACGTGGTCAAGTAACCCCTAACAAAATAAATAACAATCCAGAAAACCAACAATCAGGTTTGATATAACCTTGACCTAGAGGTAACCTTGTACCTAAAAACCAAATGTATTGGAAAAAGACTTGATTCCAAAGATAATCTTGTATCTAAAAACTCTAAGTATGTGAATAATGCCACTGAGCTAGTTAATCTTTGATAAGTTAGTATCCATCTTTGTCCTTGCAAAGAAAAGTTGTTTTGCCACAAACAAACAAAAGAAAAAATTACGTTTATTCTTGCACTTGCTGTCTAAATTTACAGCTTAAAAAAATAATATGATCTACTCTAACTAACCCTAATAAACCCTTTTTGGTGCAAGTTAATGGGCTTAAACTAATAATTAACTAGCATGAGTTCAATAATGAAATAAACCCCTAAACAATGTCTAATAGATCAGAACAAATCCAAATTAAAAAATTATTTATAAATAAAATAAGATAATAAAAACAAAGTTTTCATGATAAAATTTCTTCATGTAGCCTGAATCTCCAATTTCCACACATCTTTGGCGGATTTTAGTCTTGACTTCAAACACATCGTTATTTTTTTTTTCTGGATGAATTATTAGTCCTACAATATATGATTGGAAAACTTGAGATATCTAGTTTCCATCCCAACTTTAATTGCAACAAAATACAACCTGTAGCTCCAGATAGTTTCGAAACAGTACATGGAGGTCTAGTTTGATAGATTTGACAAGATTCATTTAGTAACTTCAACCCTTTAAAATAATATGTCATCGGACTTCATTTGACCTGAAAGCTTACCAAAACATATTTTTATATATCTAGTATCTCCCTGTAAACTTTCATCTTGATCCGATGTATGATTTGAGAGATATGTTTGATGTTGCCAAATTGATTAACAAACTTTTAAGGCTAAATTTGGACCTGACTTAGTTTATATCACTTTCATAATAAAAAAAACAACCTAAAATTCATCAAATTTATACATTAAAGGTTTTATAAATAAAACACATCATTCAACATATATTAATTCTAAAAAGTTATGATCACTTACGGTCTTTTGAATTTGATATACATGTTGCTCATATTACAAGTCTTCTAGTAGAGGAACTTGCTCGGGATATGGTGTGATGACCTGACATGTTATACCCATATACCAAATTATATATTCATCCTTTGTAATCACATGATGCATCTCAGTAAATATCTCGTTCCTACTTACATTCTATTGTGATATGTAAGTTCCATAACAACTTAAGCAATCATAATTGTTATTTTTACCTTAATAATTTACAATGTGTAACACACCACTCATATCAATATTAATTGGAATGTGTTGGTCATATCACCTGATCAAGGTAATATATCTCAACCATTTAAAAACACTAACAAAAACATAACTATTTATATGTCCATCAAACTAGTGCAAAATACAAGTGCAATTGGTAGTTTTTCATCTTCATACAAAGCCCACATAATTTAAAACACAAGTGTCAAACATATAAAAATACTAAATAGGTAAAAGTTAAGTTGAATACAAATGAATTACTAAACACATACTTAGAAATGTTGCTATTTATCTAGCTTGCTCTGATAAAATGACAACACATGTATGAGATCATTATCAAACATTTTAATCCCACGTAACCTAACATTACAAATCACAAATTAAAATCATGATATAATACATATCTGCATAAGACTTTGTCGCAGCTTCATTTGGTGGTGTGAAAACTATCTTTTTAAACCTTTTAAGGTGTATACTACCACCCTTCAATTTACAAAAATGGGGTGCCACTCCAAATGCATGCTCATATAGCACAACTTGATCACATACTCCTCGATTGTGACTACCCATCCATTGATGGAATGTCTATACAAAATGGCCACGTCTTAAAATGTGGGTGTCATCTCCCTATTCTTGAGGTGGAATGTGTGCATCCCATGTCTCTATCACTCAGTCTATGCATAGATCAAGCTATGATCAAGCTTGAAGTGCTCAAAATAACTAATGTATAAAAAATATATCTGGAACACAAATGGCTTAACCCGATCACGTAGTTTTATCATCTTATGTATTCGATAATCCATCTTAACCTCATCCTACAATAGAACATGTCATATTTATAGATAATTTAATTTAAAACATAAGTACATTGAATATAAAGTAACAAAAGTGTTAAATTGAAGTTACTAATCATATTACATAACAAGTTAAATATACTGACATTACTGATAAATACGTTCTCTGATTTGTGTTTGTCCTGCATTCATAGAACAAAAGTATTAGCAAACCCAATAACCATGTACTATGACTTTACCTCTCTAACAAATGAATCAGGCATACTAGGCAAGTTAGCCTTCGAGAGTGGATGCTCCCCATAAAAAAAGATCCACAACCTTGCGTACAAGGCATCCTATATAAATGTACTTATATAATGTAATATTCAACAAGTATAATATTATAAATAAAAACAAAAACCTTGATAAACAAAAAAATTAAAAATAATAGATTTATAGCAATAACAAAGTACATTATAAATGTATTGAGAAATATATGTTGGCGAGCATGACATGTTTTCCTATTAAGGCATATCTCAACCTAACATGTTAGTTTCATGCTCATTTGTATGAAATCAATTCTAATTGCATAAATTCATAGCTAATTAATATAAATCAATCAAAATCCTCAATTTCAACAACTTTGCCGCAAATCAACACAAAGCATAATTGATAAAAATTCAACATAATTTGTGATATTTTCATTCTTAATTACATGAAATCAACCCTAATTTCATAAATCCATAGCTGATGTAACACAATTCAATCAAAATCCTTAATTTTGGCAACTTACCTAAAAAATCAATGCAAAGCATAACAAATAACAATTTAAACCATTTCATGTTTTTTGTTTTCATGTTCAATTGCATGAAATCAACCCTAAATGCATAATTAATTTAATAAAATTTAATCAAAATTCTCAATTTCAACAAGTTACCTAAAAAAACACATAGCATAATTGCTCACAATTTAACCTAATTCATGTTATTTTCATGCTCAATTGCATAAAATAAACCCTAATTGTATAAATTCATAGCTAATTTAACATAATTCAATCAAACCCTAATTTCAAACAAACTAAATCCTAATTTCAAGCAAACACAAATTAAACATAAATTAACAATGAAATACACCAAATTAATACAAATATAGGTTGTTTACTTATCTTTTTTTAACTGGGGAGTGGTTGCAGTCTAATGCCCATGCCTTAAGAAGTGGTGGCATTGCTTTGGGCGGCGATTCTGATGCCAAACATGGTGAATGAAGGCTTGGAGATGGGGAGATTGATTTTTTGGTGTGTTCTAAGGTTGTGGGCAACAATTTTAACTATTTTTTAAAGAGAGACAATGTAGATGGTTGGAGTTTAGAGAGAGAATAGAGTTCCAAGTTAAATTGCACGACTTGTTATGATTTAGAATCATGACATCTTAAGTTATTACGTTTCAAAATCACGATTGTGAATTGCAACATGTATAAATTATGCTAATTTTCCAATTATTTTTCAAACTATGTTATTCTGCAAATATTTTTAATTTAATGTGCTAATTTAAAAAAAACTATATATATTATGTTTTGATGATAGTTCTTTCTTATAAATTGAATAAAGAGAGTGAAATTCAATCACATGAATACACTTCTCATCTACATATTGTATACATACATAAAATTTAGAGTGTTTGCTAGTTTCTTTGTGCCATCCATTACTAGTTCTAACTTAGAGTATTTGTTGGACTAGTTAAGTAAAATTATGCTAGTTTTTAATTTATCAAGGATTCATTATATATTTTAATAGAAGGTCCCATATTGCACAGCTCATAAAAAATTTAAATTTCACAGCTTTGAAAAGGTAAAAGGACTTGAACATAGATTGAGCAACCCGTGTGGGTTTAAGGTAATCTATTGTTTGAGACTAGTTGAGTCAAATCATGCAGCTTTTAAATTATCAAGAATTCATCATATATTCTTATAGAAGGTTCCACACTACGTAACCCATAAAAATTAAAAACTTATAGCTTCGAAAAGGGTAATAAAACTTGAACATGTAAAGTGAGAAAAGTTTTTAACCCTTAAGGGTTTGAGGTCATCGAATTGGTATTCATTTCCTATTAGATCAAAGGTTCAAGCCTTATCCTTTTTTCATTAGACTAAACTTGTAGGATTGATGATGAGACCATTTATGGTACCAAATAGACAAGCTCTTCTTTAATTAGTCAATTTTATTGTAATGTACCCGGGCATTACTATAACGCAAGGACTTCCAGGGATGAAAGAATTAGCCAACCGACCTTGGAATCTGCCTGAGGGTACTTTGAAAATAGTACCATGATATGTATGTATGAATTGGGGTATAACTTTTCTTTTTAAAGGTTTGTGAGGAAAGTTTTTGTTGGTATTATAGGTTGGGTCTAGAGCAACTAGATCCCAATGGATGGGTAACTTTGTCTACATTTGACAATTTTCTTAGGCACATTGGAATTGAGCTTATAGTAACATATTTAGGACATTTTACCATTTGATTGCTAGTACTAATGACGACAATAATGTGTGCTAGTTCTTTTACCTTCACCAGTATACCCGCTGGATTTATAAAAAAGGACCTTATAGGGCAAGCCTTTACATGTCAAAAAGTGGAAGAGAAGGCGGCTGATAATAAGATATAATGGGACAGTTAGCCTTAGAGATGAGATGTAAGAAATTTATGGTTATGTTAACTATTAGAGAGTACCTCCCCTTAAGATGAACAATAGGCCCTGTCTAAGCTCGGATGAGAAAAAAACATGTGTTGTTAGCCTCAACCTCAATTGAGTATGACATTAATAAAATGACCAAAAGGCATTACCAGATCATATTGCAAAGTATGCAACCTCTTTATCCCTTGTTACTATGTATCTAAGCATTCATTTTTTACTTTGTTTCCATGCAAGGTTAATAGTTAAAGGAGAATGAGAACCTTCAGCAAGGTCTATAAAGGAGAGCTTGTTTACATTATGGAAAGAGTTTTGTTCCCTTGACTTGAGTGGAGCTAGGACTAGAGCAAAGATGGAACACAAACTTATCAATATACATGAGCTTATTATTCTTAAGGACATTGTTCACGAGGAAAAAATTGCATAAGCAACTACTCCTGTAGAAATAGAGGATAGAGGAAGTTGTTCTCCCCTAGCTGGGGGTCAAATAAAGTTGAACCCTTATGAAGTGATTTTGGGTGATGTTGCTAACTTTAAGAGAAAAAAAATCTCCACCTCTGTGTAGTATGACCTTATAACCTTAGTTGTAGAGACCTATCATGTCATCCCACTATTGATGCCTTTAGCCCTATTCTCAACAGTAGAGACCTCTTTAGCTATTGGGATTTCTATTTAAGGTGTTTTCTTAGAGGTTGGACAACCTGGGTTTAAGGATGTTTTTGTTAGCATTATCCTTAGTCGAACCCCTTTTACTTTCCCCACCTTGATTAAGGAGGAAATGTAGGCCATGAAAGTTGTCATTGGTAAGAGATCTGGCTGTAGGGAGAAGGGCCTAGAGGTGGTGAAGCACCTGTAGAGCGTTCCGACCATTCCTTTAGATATCCAGATGTTCTGATGATAGTTATAATCGCCATCTGGCCTTGTTTGGAAAAATAATTTTTAATGTAAGAAACTTTCTTGTTTGACCTTATTATTTTAGTTTTATGATTATTGTTTCTAACAATTATTTTCCTTGATAGAATTTCATGATATGCACTCATTCTAAGAGGTGCTGGATGGTTGAGAGGATATAGATTAGAGAGGCCATTGCCAAGCACAAGATAAACCAAACTACCCTTTAAAGGCTAAGGGATGAGAATGTTATAGTAGAGGATGAGTTAAGGGACCTCAAGATAGCCTATACATAATTGAAGGACGACATATAAGGTGTTCTTTTTTAGTTATACTCCACTAAAAAGGAGCTTTAACTGACTTATAATGAAATGGACGCTCTGAAGTAGAGGATAATTAAGATGAGGGCATCTAAAGATACTCTAAAGATACTCTAAAGGATAAACTCATTACTGCTAAGGAAGAAGCCAAAAGTTATCATTTGGACATGCTTTGTTCAGGTTGGTGAAATCCACACATATAATCCATTTTTAATTTTTTTACCATGACCATATTAGCCAGCTAGTCCGGATATATGACCTCTTGAATAAAACCAATAATCAACAGTTTATCCACTTCTATAATTATTGCCTGCTACCTTTTCTTTTATTGGACAAGAGAAAAAGTTGGATTGACTTGAAGTCTGTTAGTAGCTATATCCGGACTGATCCTTGACATGTTTGAAGTGTTGAAAGCAAAATCAAACTTAAAGGTGAAAAGGGAATCTGTCAATAATTGCTATTGAATTGGTTCCAATATCGAGCTTATCTTAATGACAACTCCCTTCTCTTACCCTTAAATTACTTCTTTCAGCTGCTTTATGGCCTCAAAGCTGATCTCCATCTTTTCTTTCAAGGACTCTAATTGGTCCAAAACCAAAGATTTTTTACCTTTCAAACATATAGAAACACCATGCATAAAGTTCTCTTACAATAGCCACCATATTTGGAGTAGGTAATTTCAAGACCAAATACTAGATGCTGATGGTTACATTGATCTTATATAAGATAGGCCTTCCTATTATAGCGTTCTAAGCCAAAGCTATATCTATTGCTATAAAAGTTTATTGAAGAGTAAAACACTTAAGGTAAGTGTTAAATATGATCGGGATCTCTAGAGCACCCTTCACTAACACTTCTGACCCTCAATCCTAACCAAAAAGGTCTTCGCATAAGTCATCATTCAGGAATATATCCTCATCTAGGACATCTACCAAAACCATGTGGACTCTACGATTGACTAAAATTATGAAAATTACTAGTGTATCCTCTTGGGGTAAGTCACCCCTTCTCTGTCTTTTGGATTGAAAGTGATAGGCTCATGCCATAGGTCCTATTGAAGAATCGTTGTTTGTTTTCCATACTTTTTTTTCCCACTAGAAGTGTCTTTCCCTCTTAAGGACTATTCTAAAATCACATTGATCTCAAGTAGGGCTTGAATAAGTTGGTTGAACTCTTTTTTGTCTCATTGCATATGGACATACCTCTCAACAAACTACTTCAGATAACCCTTGGCTATTAGCCTCTCAATCTCTTTATCCAGTGCAAGGCAGTCTTTTAGGTCATGCCTTTTATCCTCGTGGAACAAATAAAACATTTTAGAGGTGTGTGCGTGGAGGCGATACCGTAAGGGGTGGATATTGAACAAAATCTTTCCTCCTGATGGCTATAAAGATTTTTATAAGGGTGGCATTCAAGGGAGTTGTATATCTTCTCTTAAGGTATTGCATATGCTTTATTCAAATTTTTTTGAGATTTCATGAAATTATTCTTTTTACCGAGGAATCAATTCTATTTGGTTTCTCATCCTGAACTTCTTGATAGAAATAGGGAGGCTCATGTCTTAACATACTGGTTCTTCTACCCATATATGATTCTCCATAACCTGTTTCAACTTTAATATGATTCTGTTTGGTAGGGCATACAAGTCCTTTCATAAAGAATGTTCCCTAAGTCCACTCATTAAAACCTCAGAGGCTACCGGCTTAATCCATTCCTCTACATTGAGCATTTTTTCATTGAACCTCTTTATATATACCCTAGTGGAATCCTTTCTTGATTGAGTAACATAAAAGAATTTTATGGAGCTCCTCTTGACGTGTATACTAGTGCTAAATCATAACATAAATTTAACACAGAGGTCATTAAAACCCATGATATAACCTAGCTTTAGGTTGCTATACCAGACTTGTGTTGACCCTTTGAAAGTTATGGGGAGGATTTTTAACATAACATCACCATCTTGGATGATTAAATCCAGGTTGCTATGTATATTTTGGACATGTTCTCATAGATCTGTGAAACTTAGTTGTCTAAAGTTATTTTTGTGGAGATATACTTTTTAGAAATAAAGGTGTGCAAGACTCATCTAATAGTGGTGAAGCACCTGAAAAGGGTTGTGACCATTTCTTCATACATCTTCATGATTTTTTATGAGAGTTACAACCACTTTCTAACCTTAACTGGACAAATAACTTTCAACGTAAGAAACTCTCTTGTCTGACCTCATTATTTTAGCTTTATGACTATTATTTCTAACAATTGTTTATCCGTGATAGACTTTCATGATATGCACCTATTCTAAGGGGTGCTAGATTGTTGAGAGGATTTAAATGAGGGAGGCTATTTCCAATAACAAGATAGACCAGACAACCCTTCAAAGGCTAAGGGATGAGAAGGCTATAGTGGAGGATGAGCTGAGGGACCTCAAGATATCTTATACATAGCTGGATGACAATATGAGAGGTGTTCTCCTTCAGCTAGGCTCCACTAAAAAGGAGATTCATCTTACTTATAACGAAATAGATGCTTTGAAGCAAAGGATAATTGAGATGAGGACATCCAAAGATGAGCTTCATGCTGCTAAGAAAGAAGCTTAAAGCTATTATTTGAACATGCATTGTTTAAGTTGGTGAAATCCACATATATAATTCATTTTTCATTTTTCTTACCATGATCATATTAGCTAGCCAACCCAGATACATGACCTTAGAAATAAAACTAGCAATTAATAATTTATCCACTTCTATAGTTATTGTCTGTTACCTTTACTCTCTAAATTTTCTCTTATTTTATTGGACAAAAGAGAAAGTTAGATTAACTTGATGTTTATGAGTAGTTATGCCTGGATTGATCCCTGACATATTTGAAGTGCTGAAAGCAAAATCAAACTTAAGGATGAGGAAGGAATCTATCAATAATTGTTATTGAGTTTGTTCCAAAGTTGAGCCTATCTTGGTGATGACTCCCTCCTCTTCCCCTAAATCATTTCTTTCAGCTACTTTATGGCCTTAATTATGATCTTCACCCTTCCTTTAAAGACCTTAAATGGTCTAAAACTAAATACCTTTATCCTTTCAGATATATAGAGACACAATGCCTAGAGGCCTCTTAGGTTTCTTTTATAATAACCATCTCTTTTGGAGTAGGGAATTTCAAAACCAAACACCAGGTACAAATGATTGCATTGATCTTGCGTAAGAGAGGCATTCTTATTATGATGTTATAGGCCAAAGCCATAACTATCACCATAAAGGTTTATTGGAGAGCCCAAACATGATTATGGATCTCTAAGATGCCCTTCACTAACACTTCTAACCCTTAATCCCAACCTAAAAAGTTTTTACATGAGTGACTATTAAGGAATATATCCTCATATAGGACATCACCTCTTTGGAAAGGATGTTCACTAAGCTTCTATCATGCACCAACACCTTATAGACTTCATAATTTGCTAGAATTGTTGAAATTACCAGTGCATCCAATAGGTGTAAATCACCCCCTCCATCTTTTGAAGTGAAATTGATAGGTTCATGCCATACGTCCTATTCATGAGCCTTTACCTATATTCCATAATTGTTTTCCACTAAAAGCATCTCCTCTTAATGAGGTCCCTCTTAAAATCATATTGATCTTAGGCAGAGCTTGAATAAGTTGATTGGACTTTTCTATGTCTTATTCCATTTGGGCATGCCTCTTAACAAACTACTTCAGATAACCCTTGGCTATTAACCTCTCAATCTCTTTATTTAGCATGAGATGATCTTTCATATCATGCTTTTTATCCTTGTGTAACAAACAAAAACTTTTTAGAGGTACATGTGTGTGGAGCCGATACCATAAGGGGTAAATATTGATCAAGATTTTTTTTTATGGCTGTAATGACTTCTGTGATGGTGGAATTCAAAGGAATTGTATAGCTTCTATTAGGGTATTGTATGCGCTTTCTTACTGATCTTTTTTTACCTTTCTTGGAATTATTCTCTTCGCTTGGGAGAGTGATTCTATTTGAAAGGTTTCTTATCCTGAACCTTCTAGAAGAAATAGAGGCCTATGTTTCAACATATTAGTTTTTCTAATTGTATATGATTTTGCATGACCTGCTTCACCTTTAAGAGGCTTCTGTCTGGTAGGGCATACGAGTCGTTCCATAAAGAACATTCCCCCACTCCATTTATTAAAGCCTTTGAGGCTATCAACTTAATTAATTCCTCCACCTTGAGCATTTTGAACCTCTTCAAATATACCCTGATGAATTTTCCTCCTGATTGAGTAATGTTAAAGAGTTATATAGAGCTCCTCTTGGCGTGTAAACTAGTTCTAAATCATGACACAAGTTTAACACAAAGGTCATTAAAACCCATGATAGACCCTAGCTTTAGGTTGTTATACAAGGCTCGTGCTGACCACTTGAAAGTTGTAGGGATGATCTTGCATATAATATCATTGTCTTAGATGATTAAATCCAGGTTACTACGTGTATTTTGGACATGTTCTTATAGATTTGTCAGATTATCGTAGATGTCGAAAGTCATTTTCGTAGAGATATACTCCTTAGGGATGAGAGTGTGTAAGACTCGTTTAGATAAAAGTGATCCCTTTTTCTCATGAGAATCGTAGAGCTCATCTTGTATGTATCTATTTGCCAAATCTCTCCTGTATTCTTGTCTAATAGGCTTTAGAGA
Source organism: Populus nigra (assembly GCF_951802175.1). NCBI lineage: Eukaryota > Viridiplantae > Streptophyta > Magnoliopsida > Malpighiales > Salicaceae > Populus > Populus nigra. The sequence continues at coordinate 7,032,047 of NC_084865.1, forward strand.
TTCGGAGAATTCTAGCATGGAATGACAAAATTGATAACTAACTCTATATTGTGGTGGCTAAAGGGATCATGTTTGGAGTGATCACTTATTAGGAAAGCTTCACATCAACAAAAATAACCTTTAACAAGACTAGGAGATTGTTAGGGTAGAAAACTCTTCATCTCATTTCATCCAAACTCTTTTAAATAATACAATTATCTTATGGTAGAGGGGAAAATTTAGGGTTGAGAAGTTAAGACTGAGGGTGATACATCATGTGCCAAGACTTGCTGGGATGACTAGGTCTAATATTGCCTCTAAGTTTCCAACTCGACTTGAGTAATGGCTTGCACTTGGTTGATGAATTATTGAAACTTTGATCTTTGATGGGGTTGATATGCCAACAACTACAACAATGTCTGTGATGCATTCCATCCCAAGGGTATCTTGATTGTTTACCATTGATAGCGATTAAGAATGTAAAAAACCAGCCATAAAAGAACAATTGATGCCTCTTTTTTTTTATTAGTTCTCCACAAACAATGCTAATTGATGATGTTCTAAAATCCAATATGCTCAGGAATAATGTTTTAAGTGTTTGGACAATGGGTAATCACACATATACGCCAAAATTTCTTAGGTGGTGAATTTAGGTTCCAACCAGAAATTGAAGGAAGTAGTAAGGGACTAGAACTTAAAACTAGAGGGGATGGAACTCCAACATCCATCTCTAGAAAGGGAAAGATAGTTCTTAACATCGGAGAAGTCCATATTCCTCTATTGCCTCTAAGGAACCTTGGGGGAAAGAAAGGCTACCTCAAGCCCTTGAGGACGATGCACCTAACACCTTAAGCATATATAAGGTAGCCTTTGTAAGTGGTCGGCAACTAAGAGATTATGTTGCTAAATTGCCTTCTAAAAATGAAAGAATTAGTCAACTGACCTTAACCTTCAGCTAGGGGTACTTTGAAAATACTACCCTAATATGCATATACGAGTTAGGGTATAACTTCCCTCTCGAAGGGTTTGTGAGAGAAGTTTTTTGGTATTACAAGTTAGGTCCAAGCCAGTAGCATCCTAATGTATGGGTAATTTCGTCTGCATTTGAAATGTTTCTTAAGTTCATAGCTGAACCTAAAGATATTGAGCTTAGAAGCAAGCTAGACCCATGTCATCTAAACTTGGCATTCCACCAAGTTTAGGTATGTTGGATTATCACCCTGTTTTTTATCCTTTTATATTTGGACTTGGACTAAAAAGTAAAATTTTAAAAATATATTGATCCATTATATAAGAAGTTAAACAAAAAACCATATATAATAACCATATATATCATAGATTAATGGTTTTGAATCCAAACTTAAATTGTATAATTGATTGGTCTTATTGGATTATCAAAATGAATCCTGATATTTCAGGAGGTATACAAAAAAAAAAAATTCCTCTTGTACATGTGGTGATATATAAAGGTGAGCATCAAATGGCTTAGTTTAGTATGGATAAAAATTCCAATCGAACTGAAATATCAGTTCAAAATGGATAGTTTGATTCAATTTAATTTTCTATTTATGAAACCAAATTAGTATTTGAGTCTTTCAATTGGGGTTTTTTTTTTAGAGGTTTTGATGTAATGTACTTGAGATTATTTTTTTGGTTTTTTATTTTAAAAAATTTAGTCCATTTTGATTTTTATTTTAAAAAATTAAATTAGTCCATGGGTTTTTTAACTGTGTTTTTTGAGAGGTTTTGAAGTAATGGACTTGATTTTTTTTTTCTATGTTAAAATATTTAATTTTGGTTCGATTCAATTTTCTCAGTTTCTCAAATTTATAACAAAAACTGAACTGAATTGTTTTTGTTAATTTCTTATTTTTTTTATTTGATAACTTGGTTAGGTTTTTTCAATTAATTTTATATTCTTTTTAGTTAATTCAATTATACAATTAATTTACTCACCTTTGGTAACATACCTGTTTCTAGGGTCCTGTTTGAACAACCGGTCGATTAATTCTATGTTTTTCATATATCTGCCAGACTGATATCCTAACAGTTGTTTTGTCTATCTATTTGTTTGATTTTTTTTAACTTTCTTTAGCTTTTGTTTGTTTTTCTGTTGGTTAAGATAGTTTGGACCTGGTAATGAGTTTTTATAATTCTCAGGGAATGCTCCTTGCATTTTGTTTAGTTTTCTTTCTTGTGGAGAATTACACAAAAAAAACAAGTGGTGAAGGATAAATTCACAAAAAAGTACTGAAGTTGCTAAATTTATGCGTTTACAGCTTAATAAAACAGTACAACTAGCTAATTACACAGTGTCAGTTTAGTTGGCAGCTAGCCTTGTTTACTAATTATGTCTTATCATGCTATGTCCTGTGTCGTACGTCCTACCCGGACAGTTCCGGGCAGAACAAGTTGCCTAAAGCCAGTTCACAGTCCACATTGCTATATATGTTGTAGCCTTATTGGTCTAGTGACAGACAAGGCAAAAAAAAAAAAAAAAAAAAGAAGCTAAACCCCACAAACCAGTTCCATTTCCTCTCTTCAATGGCTTCCATTCCTCATTTCCGTTCTGATTATCACTTTTCTCCAGATGAATTTTCAGAGATTTCATCTGTAATGGATCAAGATCATAGATATGCTAGAACCGGTTCATTTTCTAGCATAAATATGTCAAGTGGTGCAATTTCTAGTCTTAGTGGTGGAGCAAAGTTGGGTGATCATCAAGATCATAGCTTTCCAACGTTTTATGATCATAAAAATTGTGGTGCCCTTGATATTTTTCAAGGGGAATCTGAGATCATGTCGCCGATTCCAGCAACGAATTCAATGCCTGAAATATTTGGGAATTCTGATATGGTTGTGCCCACATGGATGGATTATAAAATGGGGTCTAATGGTGGCATTGCCAAAATTGAGAATTTTAGTTGCGGATTTCAAATATCGGATGTGTGTGAATATGGGGAGGATTCTGATGGTTTTTCGCCAAATTTTACGCCTGTGATCTGTCCTGCTGCTGAAGAAAATTGGGCACGCACATTTTTTGTAAGACTCCTCTGCATGATGATATATAGAATTTTCAGAAAGATTTTTCTTCTTCTCAATTTCTAAGCATATATAGAGTTCTTTTTGGTGCTCATGATTTGTTAATTTTCCTTCAGAGCCTGGAATACAACCTAATAACAGCCAAAGAAAGCACCGATATGGCCAAGGTTGGCCGGTACACGGTGGAAGAGAGGAAAGACAGAATTTCAAGGTATTTGAAGAAGAGAAACCAAAGGAACTTTAACAAGACCATCAAGGTAATTAAGTTTCAGTTAAACCCATTTCATATTTAATCCTATATTTAGAAGATGTGAATTTAACCTGTAAATGATTCCTGCAACAATATTACAGTATGCTTGCCGAAAAACCCTAGCTGACCGCAGAGTTCGCGTTCGCGGGAGATTTGCTAGGAACAATGAAATATTTGAAGAAGAAACTGAGGTTAAGAAGGATGATGATAGTATTCCTTATCTCCGTCATGGAAAAGAAACATATTGCACTAGCAATGCAGTCCAGGTATAGTAATTGTTTTTTTTGGGGTTCTTATAATTTATCATCATTTTTTTCTTTATCTCTAAAAACCAATCAATTAACACACCATAATCTTAGTTCAACTACCCTCCTCGTTTTTCTTAAAGGTTTTGATGAGTTTAAGTTTGTCTCCTGTCACAAAAAAAGAAGAAGAAGGAAATTCATACAAGTCGTCAAGATTAAATTTTTATGAATCTAAGAATTATTGTGTACTTTGCAGATCAAGAACGACGATGATGACGATGAACAATGGCTGCAAGAGGCTTTGGCAAGTCTTGTGTATGTACCGCATATTGCTGGATGACTTGTAATACGGACAACTGATTAATGTAGGAATGCTTGAAGATGACTGGCATATGTTTTTTTTACTTGCAAAAGTACTTTCTAACCAAGCTAGTGTTCGATTTATTATAGCATAACATCACTTTCATGGTGGGTTGTTTTCGGTCGTGAAACTTCTTCAGTTGGATTTGAAAAGGAAGTTCATAGGACTACACCATCACCATGACAGTCTCTCTTAATATTCCATCAACAAGGACATGAAAGCATCGTGGTGATAAGACACTTTTGCAATTAATGTTGTAAATGAGGATATCAAAGGTGTCGTCTTGGTGTTTTTAGCTTTGCCTAGCCAAGTATCAAAGGGTTAATTAATTTGATTACATTAATTAGTACTCATTTTCTATATATAATGGCTGGATTAAATATATGATTGTGGACCTAGCTACTATCAAAGAAACTTGAAGCCATAATTGCAACTGGTTTAGTGGAAAACAAGGTTTTGATCGATTGGGAAGAGAAATGGGTGTTCTGGGCGATATAGTTTATCTTCCAAATTAACCTTCCAAAAGGAATAACACCTGAGGAACTATTATGACTTAAAGAATAAGTACTTTTTTCAGGTCCTAAAAGTGAGTTAGAACAACTTTTTTCAGATGAAGAAGCATACACAAAATGATAATGATCGATGAAGCAAGCATTGCACTCTGCGATGCATAAAAGGGCTTATTTGGCTGTTTTTTATCGATTGTACATCTGCTTTATCTATTCTCTGCTTGATCTTCTAGTAGTTTGCTTTAATAAAACACAAACACAGAGAGGGAGAGGGAGAGGGAGCTTGGAATATTTTACAGGTCTTGTCATTTTAAAGGCCAGTAAATGTAGGGCCATTCTTTTACCTATTCTCTTTGAAGTCAAATATTCTTTTAGCTTCTGGCTTTACATAAAAACTCATGACAAATGCAGTGCTGAACGCCGCAAGTAATTTCTTAATTCTCCAACAGTAAACTATTTGACTAGAAACCTGGACCAAGGCCTCAATTAACCAAATTATCGGTTAAAAAAACAAAAACCTAGCCGGTCGGCTCATTCCATATGGTCAGACATGAGTCTGAATAAACAAAAATACCCCTAAATTAACCTAGAATTGACTAGACCACAAGCAGTTTGTAATCACAGGCACACAAAATAATATTCAACGCCACACAAAAATATTTTTATTGGTGAGGAAAACATATGAATAATCACCAGACTCACTGATTGTTGGGAGAATCATTGCTCCGTGCCCTCTTGTTAGGTTAGCTACCATTACTCCTCTCATCGTCAAGTAAGTCATGTGATATTAGATGAACATGTGTTTAAATATCCTAAATCATCCCCACAATAATTAACTCATAATAACTTTTTCACTATCACACCAAATCATTTTTCTCACTCATCTCATATTTTTCTTTCTCCTTATTTTTCTCCTCTCTAATCCACTAACTTAATTATTAGAAGGTCCGTAATTACATATAAAAAACTTGTTTTTGTTGCAGGAAAGCACTTAAACCCAAAATTAGTTATGGAAAGCCCAATATCTCTATGAAGTTTCAACGATTTCATTATATGTGTGTGTGCTTGTGTTCAATTTCCATATCCCTTTTAATTCGATACCAAGCTAAAATTATACCATCCATTTCATCAATTTTTTTTTAGTTTCCTGAATAACCATCAACTTTTATCTATTGGTAAACTTTCACAAATTCTGGGAAACTCTCTCCATGTAATTTTGAATTTAAAATCAAAAAATTATCTCAGATTAAAAGTTTAAGTTGTTATGTAAGATTTCAAAATTATATTATACTTTTTAATACATTTTCATAAGTAAAATTCTTTTAAGCTTGAAACTTACATATACCCATAACTATACTATGTTATATTTAATCATTTAATTTTAACTAGAAAAGAGAATAAAGATAGTGAGTTTTAAACTTGTAATTATTTTATCTCAAGACTTTAATTCTATGTCAAAAAATCATTTCAACAACAAAAAATAAAAAAATTAAATTGTTAGGTAAGGTCTCAAAATAGCTTTATATTACTCTTTTACATTTGTTTAGAAGACAATATTTATCTTTTATTTATTCATTTCCCCCCAAATATTATGTTGCAATAAGGGACTGAGTTTTCTAGCCAGATGGTACCATTTAACTTGATATGAGAATCGATGATCAAAGATGAACTAGTTTAGTTATTGGAAAAGACCAATTGTCATAACCTATTTTTGGATTATTCTCTAAATTCACCTTTTCTCTTTCAAAAATCAAAAAAATATATTTGGACTAAAAACAAAAATTCCAAAAAATAATACCAGTGAGAAGAGGATGTCATAGCGCTTAGAAAATGGCTAGAAATTGGTTGAGGAGGCTAAAACATTCAAAGATTAAAATTTAACCGTATAATTTTTACAAATGAAGAACCCTGTCGACAAAGAAAAATATTCAATTTGAAGAAGAAATGTTCAAAAACAAATATCTATAGACTCATTTAAATTTTATTGGAGGTTGAATTGAATTTATGGAGTGTGTGATTGCAAGGAAAATTGATTTTTAACTAAATTTGGGCTTTAATTGGAAGAAATTAAAGTTCTTGGGTTAAATTAGAATTTTTTAGAGTTGATTTGGTCAAATCAGGGGCTTAATTGCATAAATATTAAAGTTTGATGGCCAATTAGAGACTTAATTGAATAAATTAAGAACCAGGGACCAAAGAGAAAAGGGTGCTGAAATCTGGGGCTTGAGTTAAAGTTCATCAGGGGTGTAATTAGAGATAAGTCATAAATTGAAGTACTAAAGCGTAATTGGCAGAAAAGTTACTATTCATCTTCTTCTCCAGCGAGGCTACCCGAGGGGCCTCCTTCCCAAGGTGTTTGACGCCTCATTTTTTCCCAAATTAAATGAAACTTGCATGGAAATGATCCCCCGACACCTGACTACACGCTAGTATAAACCGTTCGGGCTAATCGAGGCTGTAGAGGCGATGTCAAACACATTCAAAAACTATCACCCTCCATCTCAAATTACCAATATCAACTCTTCATCTCCCATCAAAAGACATGAGTCCCAAAACTTTAAAGCTAAAAGCTAAATTGAAAATTACCAAATGGTCTAAGAACAACTACCTCCATTACCGCTGCCCTTGAATGAGATGTACCAAAAGCTATTAAGCATCGGGCAGGTAGCTCCTGAACCTCTGGCACCTTTGCAGCCACCTTACCCTAACTGGTACAAGCCAGAGCTCACTCACGAATACCACACTAATGTTGTTGGGCATAGCATCCATACTCAATTAAATTTTATTGGAGGTTTAATTGAATTTATGAAGGGTTTGATTGTAAGGAAAATTGATTTTTAAGTAAATTTGGGCTTTAATTGAAAGAAATTGAAGTTCTTCGATTAAATTAGAATTTTTGAAGTTGATTTAGTCAAATCAGGGGCTTAATTGCATAAATATTGAAGTTTGATGGCTAATTATAGACTTAATTGAATAAATTAAGAACCGGGGACCAAAGAGAAGAGGGCGCTGAAATCTGGGGCTTGAGTTAAAGTTCATCAGGGGTGTAATTAGAGATAAGTCATAAATTGAAGGACTAAAGCGTAATTGGCGAAAAGTTACTATTCATCTTCTTCTCCATCGAGGCTGCCCGAGGGGCCTCCTTCCCAAGGTGTTTGACACCTCGTTTTTTCCTAAATTAAATGAAACTTGCATGGAAACGAACCCTTACACCTGACTACACGCTAGTATAAACTGTTCGGGCTGATCGAGGTTGTAGAGGTGGTGGCACCGCCTCAAAGTGGCCACCCCGACCAGCCATTTTTCCTACACAAAACTGACAGTTCATCATTGCTACTTTGAGCTAATTGTTGGGATGCTTTCGAGTCGAACCAAGGGCTGAGATTTTGCACCAGAAGAGACAAAGTGTCCCTCTTCCACCGCCTATAAATATATTTGATCTTCATGCTCTATGGGTGGACATAATTACGTCCAAAGACGGCCGAAAACCATCCTTCCTCTCTAGATTTTTCCCATTTCTGTCATCTGTCTCTTCACACTCTATCTCTCTTTGTCGTCCTAACCACCATCATCACCATCAGCTTTTCAGCCACCATCTCCACCACATGAAGCCAACACAGCCACCGATTAGCCACAACAGTTGCCAGTCCTATCCCCCTGCAGATTTTCTTCTTCTTCTTTCTTCCTGCTGCAGCCACCGTCAGCCGCCACCGCTTCAATACAACCAAAAAATATATATGTTTTAGAATGCATTTTGGCTTTAATAACCAGTTTATTCAAGTCACGAGAACTAAGCTAAAATTTCAAAAATTTCAAAAAAAGTATTTTGTTTTCTTTTAATATCTGAAATTATAAATTTATATGTAAAACATATTCTCAATATTAAAAAGGTTTTTCTTTTATAGATATTAGAACAATTAGGTTTTTACTCGATAAGATAAGGACCTCCTTGGTGAGGAGGACTTTTCTTAAACCTTAGATAGATCAACAATTTTAAAACACGACAAGATCTTAGTTTTTTATCAAACAATTAAACAATGCAGCTTACCTTAGGTAAGACGTATTTTGGGTGCTAATACATTTCCTTTATGCAATCAGTTCCCGTACCCGATCTCTGAGACCAGTTAGGATTCCTAGTGACCAAAATAATAGATGACGACTCCCTTTCTTCCTTTCCACTAATAAAAGACAAGAATTCTTTATCTCTCCATATTTGACAGATACATTGATGAAGAGGAATATTCGACGCGACGCCGGTTATTAAGCTAGTTATAGAACTATTTTACCAAAAAATTAGAAAAAAAAAAGTATATTTAACATAATAGATAATAAATCTTAGTTCAAGGATCTTTGTTTGTGGTGTCATTTTAAAATTTCTTTGATCAATTTACCCTTGTTGATCTTAGTTCAAGAATTCAAATTGATTAAATTCAAAATTTAAACCTATTTTCTAATCCTTAATTTCAATTATTTAAGGATAAGAAAGTAGTTTATGGAGTTAGCTTGAATTCTTGTTGAGTAAAATTAATCCTTGGAGACCTGGAGTACCTCTAATCAATCTAGAAATGTTTTAATTTCCTTCTAATTCATATCTTATAATATTTCAATTTAGTCTACTAAATAACAATTTCCCCTTCTATCTTTCAAACCATTGTTTGAATTATTATAATTTTTGGTATCAAAGCCTAGCAAATAATGATAGCTGGAACGAGAACGTCTCAATTATTGGAAACCATTTATAGTATGAAGTCATAATAGGAAGAGTAATAACAGAATCAATAGATGTAGTTGAGGGTGCTATATAGGCATTGATATTATGCATCCCACTCAAAATTTGGACATGCCTACCTATTTAGCAACAAGAGTCAAGTCCTTGTCAATGCAAAATGGCATTGGCTACATGAATATTAAGAAAGATGATGAATCCTATATGTGAGAATTTCGAGCTCAGCGTCCTTTCAAGGGAAGGGAGAGCTACGATATATGCTAAAGTGGGTTCAGGCCATATATAAAAATATAATTTATGACAATGATAACTTTCAGCTATCGAGTCCGAACCCAGATCAATCAGAGGATCATTTCGGCTAGATTTGTCGGTGATAATAGGCTTATCTTCCCACATTTATGCCCCACGCGCAAAGAGATTAGAAATAAGAAGCCATAATTGCCGTAGTTTTGTGCTCAGGTCCCATGGGATCACAGAGGAACTATGTACTGGTTGACCTTCTCTGCCAAGCTTTCATATTCAGAATTTGAGGCTAAGCGTTCTTGAGGTACTGTTGCAAACAAAATCGGGTCAGATCTCTATTTCAAGAACTTGGTATTTTTGAAACATCTCCTCCTTTTCTCTTTTCTGTAGTTCTGTGATAATTTATAAGTCATTTATATATCAATCAATCTATTTTTCCATGCTCATGTGAAGATTGATTCTCACTTTCTTCATAAAGAGGTTACTTAAAAGGAACTCCATCTTCAATTTATTGCATTTGATTTGATCATATTGCCTGTGTGCTCACTAAACTAACAATTAAAAATATAATAATACATTAGTTTTTTTTCAGACAATCAAACAATACAGCTTATCTTAGATAAAATATATTTAGAGTGTTAATATATTCTCCTTACTCAATCAGTGACTAGTTAGGGTTTCTAGTGATCAAAATACTAGGTGACAACTCTTATTTTCTTTTTCCACCGATAAAAAACAAGAATTTCTTGTCTCTCCATATTTGTCAAATAGATACATTTAGACTGAAGTGGAATATTCATCATAATATTGCACACGTGCGACACCTCTCATTATTTTGGTTTATGTTTCTACAAATAAAGTTGAATTATTACGGTGCCTTTCTCCATTTCATTTGCAGAGAAGTATTATTAAAACAATATGATTAAACATAATTCTAGCTAGGCTCAATCATTTCTTGTATTATTACTATTGTATTTATTATATTATGATTAGTTAGCTAAAATTAATTGTCTAATCAATATATATATACACACACACGCACGCACAAAACACATGAAATGAAATATATTGAAGAGAATACATGGCAACAACTACAAGATTATATTAAGCTTAAGCTATTCAATGCAGATAACGTTCTTTATCATGTTGTTATCTTTTCTTTATCCTCGTGGACCACTAGCAAATGCCGATCACATATCGTGCAAGAACCTGCTTTTTAAAGATGAGGTATTTTATAGTATGATATTAGTTATTTTTTTAAGTATTTTTTTTAAATATATTAAAATAATATTTATTTTATTTTTTAAAATTAAATTTTGATATCAATACATCAAAACGATCTAAAAATATTAAAAAATTTAATTCAAAGAAAAACAAATTCATAAAATGCAAGTTCAACCATGATCTCGAGCAAGCAAGAAGATTATAAACCCAAGCTGCTCGTTAATTATTTTGATAGCTTACCCTCCCTATATCCTAACATGCCTTTTCAAAGATTGAAAACAAAATCTTGATGGTGACCTATCTCTCTCGAAACTATATTTTTTAGCTTGGGGTCTATGTTTCGATGGTAAAAATAAGGCTCATGATAAGGCTCTGTGTATATATATATATATATATATGCTTTTGTAGTCATGTAGATTCTAATATCTGATCCCATATCGATGTCGCAATAATAGCATTGATGAATAACGAAGTCAATGATCAGAGAGCACTACACAAAGGTAAAAGAAGCAACTACAACGATATCATTGATGAGTGGGCAAAAATGTTCATACTAGCTAAAAGGAGTTCATGAGAGCATTTTTCTACCATTGACATGAATGTCTATTCATTATTAATTTCCACCGTCTTCATGGCTTGAGGTCTAGATGCATTCATTTGGGTTTTCCCTTCTCTATTTTATTATGATGGATATCGATCCTGATTGATAAAAAGTCATAAGTTTATGAGATCCTTGAGAAAATGTCTTGAAGAAATTTGACGATATGATGGAACATCACGATCATAGAGAGAGAGAGAGAGAGAGAGAGAGAGAGAGAGAGAGAGAGGGAGAGAGAGAGAGAGAGGGAGAAGTCCTGTTAAATTCCATTCTTAGATGACTTGTAAATTTCTATTTTTGTAAGCCATCACATATTGCATCTCTTCCTAAGAAAACCCTCCTACGGACACCCAACTATTAAAATAGCTTAATCATATTCCACACTGCTCTTGAAATCTAAAAGAAGAAGAAGAAAACTTAATTTCAGTTGATATATAAGTTGAGTTGATCCGAGTATACCTTAAAATATGTTGGAAGGATGCTCTCGTCGGAAATGTTTTTGTTTGCTTTTATAATTCATGGGCTGGAGGCTTTATTTCTGTTCAAGGTTCTGTTTCGGCGGAGACGCCTTATTGTATATGTCTTGGAGTTTGTACTACACCGGTGATGGAACCACCGACTGCTTATGGCTTTACCTCGTCAATGAAAACCAATTTTATCTTGTTCGTTAGAAAAGAAAAGAAAACCAACATATGGCTGCAAACTATTGAAACCAAGTTTGAGGGTGTTCAAGAGTGTGAAGGTATTAATTTTTAAGTATTTTTTATTTAGAAATAAATTAAAATAATATTTTTTTATTTTTTAAAAAATATTTTTAATATCGTTAAATTAAAATAATTTAAAAATATAAAAAATAACAATAATAAAATTTGGCTGCACCGCCAGCAAAACACCCCCTTGATTGTCTCCACATCTCTTAAAATCCCAACAATTGAATGGCAGGATTGGAGGCCAGCATGGAAATGGAGCCTCCTAATCTGAGGCAACAACTCTCTAAACTATTTAAATATGGCTCATTTCAATGATCCAGTTCTATACTGCGAAAGGCCCAAAGGTATAAATAGGCTTGAATACAAGGATGTTCTTACCTTTTTGGGTTTATTAATCAAAATTCTCATGATGACTCAAACACAAAGAATCAAAATGGTAGAGGGACCCAATCAAAATAAGGTTAATAATATAGGGAATTTATTATGGTAATTATTAGAATTATTCTTATATCGATTTTGATTTTAAAATCCTTTATAAAACGGTTGAAGGAGTGTTTTTGAAAACAAATTTGCAGAATTTTATTACTTTCTTTCACCTCAGTTTCAACTTAGTTTTTTTTATTTTATAAGTTTTGTTTTACTCTATTTTTTTCTCACATTCTAGAGTTTAAATTCAGTTTTTATATAAAAATATTGAGTATTATTTCTTTGAGTTAATGGACTTTCATGGACTTTATTTAGAAATACTTCTAAACAAGGTAATGTGGCTACAATCTTGGAATGCTAATTATATACATTCTGTTTACACCAAATAGGAAGCAATAAAACCTTTACTACAAAGAATTAAACTTTTATGACAACTTATATTCAACTTAATTAGACTTTAAGAGATTCAATAAGTAATTACTTTACATTATTTAATTTTAAGTTTAATGTTTTTTATGCTTATTGTGTGTTTGGTAGTAATAGTAGCGGTTTAAAGTGCTTTTTGTTTAAAAATATATCAAAAAAAATTTTAAAAAATTATTTTTGACATCAGCATATCAAAACGATCTGAAAACATAAAAAAATTAATTTTAAACAAAAAATCAAATTTTAAAGGAATACGATTTGAACCGCGTTCCCAAACAGGCTCTTAGTTTGCATATTAGGATCTTATCTATATATATTTGTAAGTTTGTATACATGTTTGGTATTGTTAGAGAATAATATAAATCATATCTTGGAACCTCACTTAACAGTTTAAGCTTTTGGGTTGAGATGGTTATTTGACATGGTATCAGAGTCTTGATAACCAAATGGTCACGAATTCGAATCTCACTATCCCTATTTATTTGAGCACAAGGTAGTGGACATGTGCAAATTTCAAGTTCAAAGGACTTTCAATTGAAAGAGTGTATTAGAAAATAATATAAATAATATCTTTGAATCTCACCTAACAGTTTAAACTTTTAAATTTAAAATGAGGTCGGTATAAACTAAACAATAATAATCACTAATCTATTTTTTATACAACAATAATTAATTCAATCGTATACCAACAAGGTTTTTTTTAAGTCTCAGATTTCAATCACAATGGATATATAACATTGCCCCACTTATAAAACTGTCAAACACCACCAAATCATGAATGAAAAAAGGATCAATAATTAATCTGGTAGTAGACATGAGGTAAAAAGACAAATGAGTGCTGTACAAGATTCAACTAGACTAGTGATAACTTATGATTATATGTTTCCAAGTATTTACAATATGGTTAATGATCATTAGCAGCAACATCCCGTGATCGGGTAGATATGTGTATAAAGATGCAAAGAGAAAAAGGACTACGATAGAGTTCTGAGAATAATGCAAGCTAGCCCATGATAGTCAATAGGTATATAGCAATAAAGGGAAGGCAGGCATGCCAGGTAAAAACTAGCATGACCACAGAGACTCTCCCAAGGTGGCCTGATCAACTGCCATGTCCATGGCTCCGGGATTGGAAGAAGAAGTGAATTGCCGCACTCTCATGTGCACTACCTCAGCTTGTGCAAGTGCCAACTGGGTTTGTAGTGAATCAATTTGTTTCTGCAAAGATGATATTGCACCAACACAACCATAAACTGGGTCACGAACCCTTGCATTTGCTTCATACACCATGGAACTTACTGCATCACTTCGTTGGTGCTCAGGTAATTCCTGCAAATATTTGCACAAATTATAAGCATAACCCATTAATTTGTAGCTAATTAATTTCCGGATAGGTCAAATTGCCAAGATTATGTTTCTACTCAAATTCTTGTGGCCATCACAGGACTGAAGGCCCTTTCCCTATCGCGTGGAGTATACACTCCCAAAGTTGAGGGTACACAACATTCCCACAAAAATTTGGGTCTCGATTGATTGATTCCTAAACAAAAAAATGTTTCTACTAATGCATCGATAGATAGACAACCCTTTTTCTTTTTGGTTAAAATGAGAATTCCAGGAACAAAAGCTTAGCCTTACTTATCCAAAAAGCTAATTACTAGCTAGTGGTCATAAAGAGGAGATTAAGCCCTTTACTTTATCCTCTAGATTTCACATATATATGCAATTAAAAAAAAAGGGTAAAAGCTAATTAATTTGTGATCCTTTATTCTCTTTTATGTACTAATTAAGGAATCAAATGGTAAACAGTTCCCTACTTTGAAATAGAATATGGAATTGGAATCCTACCTCTAGTGGGGTCTTTATCCAACTGAAACTAACCACTATAACCGAACTAAAGGAGAAAATTATGTAGGGGAGAAGACCTTTTCTACTTTTTGAATGCTTTATATTTCTCTGTGTGTGTGTGTGTGTGTGTAAACTATAGTATGGTAAATCTCTAAACACGAGGCAGATTTTGTAAAACGGGGACGGGACTTCATAAATTGCTAGGGCTTATTTTATAAATTTTGAGATTTTTGAAAATTTTCAAACTTTAGGGGGAGCAAAATCCTGAAATTTTATAACATTTGAAGTTTCATAATTAGTTTAATATAGTTTTTATATTTTATTTTCTCCCTATTTTCACTAAATTCTGGTATCATCATCCCCTTCTCGATCGTGCTTGGCCCTCCAATATTGTACCAAATAACAATATTGTTCTCCACAATTATGCTCCTTCAGCCTCTTCCAAAAGAATTAGAAGGGAAAAGAGAGAAGATTTCTAGAAAGAGTTCGAATAATATAGACATTACATAATATTTTGCTTATATATTAAAAAAGAAGGTGGAGAAAGAGATCGGGTGCATGGATTTAAACCTGTAACATTTTGTTGACATTGCTAGCACCAAAGACCTTGTGCACACTGGCAAACTTCTGAGGTTCGTCAGCTGGAAAGTAAGGAGCAAACACACAGTCTTGAGCACATCTCCTTCTAAGAAGCTTGCATGCTGCGCATGGCGAAAGTGCACCAAGTTTTCGACCACTCTCCTTCATTGTTCAAGGGGTACACAAAAGTTGTCTGACTTGTGACAACTTAATATTAATTCTTTTCTGTTATCACAAATCTACAATATTGTGGCTAAAAGCTAAAGAAAATCAAAATTAAATGGCAAGTTGGGAGATTAAGATTACTTCAAAATAGAAAATAAGTGGCAGAAGTTGGGAGGGAAAAAAAAAAACTGCAACGAGAACAAATATTTTACGAAGAATTGAAGAAGAGAGGGGAGGAGGGGGACTGGAAGGCAGAACTGGTAAGTAAATATAGAGATGAAAATGTGCAAGCAAATCTTAGAAGGGTCCCACCAAAGGAGTCACTAGATTTTGTTGGAAAAAATATCCTTATTGATGAGATCCTTAGGTCCCTTCAATATGATTTCTTGTCCTCCTCTTTATTTTTATTTTATTTCATCTATTTTTAAGTCTATAATAAGCTTGATCAAGCCCAATAATTTTCTGGTGTACGGAAAAGTTTCAGGTGATCGGACATTCATATATGCTAATCCTATTGTTTTCATTTTTCCCCTAATGTTGCCTAATTTAACAATAGAGGACAATCCTCTTCATCCTTGTTTTTTTAAGTGCGAAATTAAAGTTGTTGTTGTTGTTGTTGTTGTTGTTGTGTGTGTGTGTGTGTATTTTTTGGGCTAATGAAATTAGAGTTTGTTAAGACATCATCATGCATGTGAACTCAATTGGTTAGAACTCAATTGCTCTCTCTTTTAATTAATTATATCGAGGTTAAGATTCACAACAAAACCTATAATGATTTCATCTTTAAATTTTATTTTTTATTTAATTATATGATAAAAATATTAGCGCTTAAAAAATCAAGTATCAACCCAATGCTAGAATATTTGTTTGAAATTACATTAACCTTATAGAAAACAAACCGAAATAAATTGTGAAGTCTAATTCTTATTTTTTTATTTGAGAAATAGAAAGATGTTATTTATACTTTATAAAATAAATTAATAAATATATGAACTAAAAAAATTAAATATTAAATCATAAAGGTAATCTTCATAATAAAAATAAAAGATAAATGCACAGGTAAATGTTTTACACCGGCTGTCCTTTTTATTTTACTTTTTTATAGGAAAAATCAAAATAATCTCTTTGAAATTGCATTCAACTAAAAAAAATATCAATCACTACTTAAAAAAAGCTAATTCAATATAAACAATTAATGAAAAGAGATAAAAAGAAGAGGTCAAGTACTAATGCATGCGTCATGCCCAAGTTGCCAACCTTAATAAAAAAGCTCAAGCATGCTTCTTGTTATTTTCTCTTCTTCTTCTTTTTTTGCCTTAGGAGTGCATGACACATCATCCACTCCTTTTTAATTACGCGGGCAATAGGTTGTTTGCAGTGGTAGGTGACTTGTCGCCTACTAGGCTGCTACCTAGAATATGGGAATCACTGTGGTGATCAAGAATTCGATGGGGGGTTTTTGGCCTTAAAATCCATTTTCAACCAATTTTTATCTTAAAACACCTTGAAAACACCACAAATCACCTACAAATCCCAAAAACACCACCAAGAAAACAAAACAAAAACCAACCAAATTAAAAAAAACTAAATGGAATTTGATGTATGTTTTCATATATTTTATAGGAAAAAACACTTTAATTAAACTTTTCTTATTGAATGGAACTTATTGACACCAAGAACGGTGAGTTTTATCGCTGAAAAGTTATCGTACCATTCACCAACTTTATCTCTTATTTTTCATTTTTAGGCAACTTTCTTTCTCATATCTCAAACTCAGGGACTAAAATGTTAAGAAAATTAATTTTTAAACCTAAACTAAAATTGCAAAAATTAAAGGGACTACAAAGTAAAAAAAATGAAAGTAATAAACAGAACTTTTACTATAGAATTTGAGATTGGCCATGAGATTTCTCTTTATATTACACTTTGATCTTTTTTGTTTCAATTTTTTCTTTCTTGAAAACATTTTAAAAAATTAATCATAAAAATAGGTATAGAAAAAACTTGTAAAAAAAAACTTAAACTGATTGTGAATTTGTAAACCCTCGACCCAAATTAAATTTATAAATCGACATTAAATTGTGTAATTCTTAACAAAAAAAATTAAATTAAGAGCAAAAAATATTATGATTACAAATGAAAGTCCCTAGTAAATTAGCTTAGAAATCTTGGATGACATAAAATAATAAATCGGTACACAAAAAGTACTGATGGCGGGGTAATTGATAGAAAATAACACATAGGACAATTAAAAGTGAACTTGTTGTAATTAAGCAAAAATATCCTTCATTTATCAATGAAAGATCATCGGTCATGGAAGAGAAGAAAACTTGAAACTCTTCTGTCTTTTCTTTATTTTTCTCATGTTTCTCTCAAAATTTTAGTTTGGGGGAGTGATGCTAAGAAGTCCTACTAAGAGAACAAGACAAAATCGAAACTTTAGAGAGATAGAGAAAGGTTGGAAGTTTGTGATAAAGAGAGAGAAAGCTTAAAATTTGAAAGAGGAGGAGATTTTTGGGCCAAACTTACCTTTAATTAATTTCATTTCTTTCATGTTTTTGGTGGAGGGTAAGAAAATCCTCATTTTTAAAGATTCTAGCATTTGTGTATATTGGTAGGGAAAAAAATATTTAATTAATTCTTTGGTGTTTTGTTATGGGAAAGGTCATGATAAAAAGTAATTATGGATAAATTGAAATTAATTTTGAGAAATTAATCTCTATTGTGATTGACCATGTATAGGATATTGGGGGTTCTTGAAATTTAATAATCTTGTATAAGATTTAATGTTTTAACGATGCTAGGATTGTTTGAGATTGATTTTGGATGTTTTTATATGATTCATTAAATGTATACCTAAGATGACTTTATGTATTGAATGAAGGAAAGGTTGAAAAGTTTATAAACTTATTGTCAAGGTTGTTAAAATCGTGATTTTAACACAGCACGGAAAATGCAAAACAAACTCGGATCCTAAAATCATAAAATCGTAAGGAATTTTAAAATACATTAAAAAAAATTATACATAGTTTAACCACCTTAAAATACATGCTTCAAATAAAAATTCATACATAGTTCAAGCCTTCAAATAAAAATTCATATATAGTTCAAGCATCTTAAAATACATGGTTCAAATAAAAATTCATACATAATTTAAATAACTTTTCATTAGCTAATAATTAACAAACTTAAAACAAATAAACAAATAATCTACTGATGTGTCATGTAAACTAAAACCAACTTCATTACCTTCATCTTCCTCATTATTCCTCATGTATTCATCAATATCATTAGTATCAAGAGGATTATTAGTGTCACTACTAGTACCAACACCAATATTATGAACATTAGTGCTACTACTAGTACCAACACCAATATCATCAATTTCAATCTCCAAATCATCTTCAGTACCATGACTCTCCATTTCAGCATCATTAGGAATTTCTTCTTCATCACTTTCATCTTCATTACCATTTTATCTTCGTGTTGCACTGTCAATAGCACTAAGCAAATCAAAGTTTGAATGTTTTTCTCCCTCGGTTATCCAATCATCATTAGATGAAAGATCATCTTCTACACCAAAATCATCAGCTTGCTTTTTGACTTGGTTATCATTCAATTTCAGATTGCACATTACAAATACCAAGTCATTCATTTTTTTCTAGTGCAAACGATTTCTTCGTTTTTTATGAACCTAAATAAACAATTCAAATTTATAAGATTTTTATCAAATATTTCAACATTTAAAATAAAAAAAAAACTCACCATTTCAAATGCACTCCAATTACGCTCACATCAAGATGAAGTACAAGTCAAACTTAGAACTCGGATTGCAAACCTTTGTAACTCTGGACATTCATCCCCATAAGAATCCCACCATTGAGCTGGAGTTTTTTTATCTCTTGCTGTCTTGGCAGCATCAATGCCAAACAACCCTTTTGCATCCTTGAATGATTCAAGTTGCAAGTCAATTTTGCACCTTTCACTTGCATTAGACACCATCTTTTCTAAGCATTGATATAATCTATTTTATGTTGGCATTAACCTTAAAATTGGGATTATAATAATAATGAGGATTCAAATAATAAGCTGCTGCATGTAAGGGTCTATGGAGTTGAAGTTCTCATCTTGCATCAATAATATTCCATATAGGTATATTACTATATAAAAAAAATAATAAAAATATCATTACAATCTAGGAATATCACAATTGGAAAACATTCATATTAATAGATGATAATATTTGAAATAAAAATTAGCAAGATATATATCTTTTTTTCACAGAACCAAAATTCACTTGTATCTTTTCTTTTGCTTCGTCCATTGCTTTATTTATAAAACCCATAGGTGATTACTCATCTAAATCAACTAATTGAAGAACTTTAATTAGAGGATATGCTGCCTTAATACATATAGTGACATCATGCCAAAACCTGCTGTCTAAAACACAATTTTGAATTCGTTTCCCTTCTTCTATTCTTGCAAACCTATATGAACTCCACTGTTTGGAAGTAAACATAGTCATCAGCTGCATTTTATGATCATTCAAACATCCTAGAGTCAAATATGCAGTAGCAAACCGAGTGGCAGCAGGCCTAATCAAATCCCTTCCTTTCATAAAGTGTCTTAGCATGGAAATAAGAATGGTTCTTAAATAAATATATGAGGTGATTCTCCTCCCCTTAGCAATAGTTACTTGATGAACCTCTAACTTCTTATCAAAATCTTCTAATATCAAGTCAATATAATGGGCAGCACATGATGTCCAAAACAAACTCTTTCTTTTTTCCATCAATAATTGTCCCGCTGTCTTATAATTTGCAGCATTATCGATGACTACTTGGACAATATTTTCCTCCCCAATCCTCTCCACAATGGCATCTAACATCTTAAATACCTTATCAGCAGTCTTGAACATATTAGAAGTATCCACCGAGAACAAAAAAACTATCCCTTTAGGACTATTAACTAGAAATTTACAAATACAACGTCTTTTTTTATCTGTCCATCCATCAGACATTATTGAACAACTTGTTTTTTTTTCCATTCTAGCTTGTACTCCTCAAGTAATTTCATTGTTTGATCCACTTCTTGCTTCAAATACTTCTCTCTAATATCATGGTAGGATGAAGGCTTGAAACCTGGCCTATGCTTTGCAACCATTTCAAGTGCCTTAATAAACTCAGGGTTTTTTACACAATTAAATGGAATTGCACTAGTGTAGAAAAACCTAGCAATTTGTTAACATGCTTCTTCTCTAATATCTTTTTTTAGCAATTGATTTAGAGTTGTTTGTGTACTTCCACTCCCACTAGCTACTCTCTTTCCTTTATCCTTAGGGCTAATTTCTTTTATTTCATCATCATCATCATCATTTACACTATATTGAAGGGCCTTTCTTTTCTTTTCAGTTGCTTCTAGATTTTTCACTAAAACACCCAAAATCATCTGCTTAACATTTTCTGGTACTTGCTGACATAGCTCAACATCCTTACGAGTGCAAGCCAAATGCTGTTTGAAACGAAAAATACCTCCACTAATAATTTTTTGACAATACTTGCATAGAACTTTTCTAGAATTCTTATCAACATCTATACCATGATGCCATCCCACATTAAGCTTATTACCAAAAGCATTTTTTTATAGATGCCATAAGTTTAACAATTCAAGGATCAACTCAAATCAACTCTGTAATCAATCCAAACATTTTATGATTGTAATTAATTTTTATATTAAATATCCAATTATCAAAAAACTAATATTGAATTCAGAAACATTTTAGATATTAAACATCCAGCTATCAAAAAAGAATTACCATAATACTGAATTCAAAAACTAATTAAAATCAGTAACCAAAACACTGAATCCAAAACACAGAATGAAAGAATATAACATTATAACTCATTACTTATGTTTTTCTCCAAATGATTTATTTGTTGTTTGTAGTGTTTTCCTCTCTGTCCCGTAAGCTCTAAAAAATAAACAAGTAAACTATTTTCAAAATCAGAACCCAGTTTTCTGTCAAACCATTCTGTCAAAGTGTTTTCCTCTCTAGTTATCTACTGTGAACAAAAACACTACAAACAAATGCACAGACTTGTTTCTGCCATCTATATAACATTCAAAATCAAAACATTTTTTGTTATCGAAAGTTCGAAACACTGTTATCACTTATCAAAACAAATGCACAGACTTGTTTAACAGAGTTTGTTATCAAAACAAATTCATAGACAAATTTAACAAAACAAAACACTGCTAAACAACAGTCAAACGTACTCAACTCAAGCATTCACAAACAGTTAGCAAACACTATTGTCAAAAAATTCACAGACTTGTTTTCGAAACTTAAACCATCAAATTCACAGACTTGTTTATTGTTATCGAAACCTAGCCCATCAAAAAATAAAAATTCAAACAGTTGTGTAAATTGTAAAATTCATAATTCTTTGCAAATTCACCGTTATTGGGATTCGGTGAGAGACCCATGAAACAGGGGGCATAGACATGTCTGCAATTTTACAAATAAATTACTCTAGAATCTAAATCATGATGTTATTTGCAGAAGGTGAAAAAAGATAAATAGAATAACTTACGATGGCTGGTGGAGACTGGATCACTGGAGAGTCGCTGCTGTTGTTGTCTGAAATCTGAATCTCATGGTGGCTGGTGAGAAAGAGGGTTGTTGGTGGTGGACCGGTGGTTGATTGTTGGAACTTAGATGACTGAGAGAAGGAGAATAAGGATGAAGAAAGTTGTTGTTGACTTTGGGATTTTGATTTTTTTCTTTTGCTATGTTGTTCGATGAAGAAAGATGAAGATTGAAGAGTGTTAAATTGTTAATTATTTGCTTTTATTCTGTGACTGTGTGTAGTGTGTAAACGTGTAGTTGTGTATTGTGTAATAGCCAATAGGCCAATACACGCTTGACACCTGGAGCTAGAGGGAATAGTGGCGCCCAATTGTTATTTTCTGTTGAACACGTAAAATCAGGTGTGAAATCGCGTTTTTACGCGATTTCACCCGATTTTAACGATTTTACCCGATTTTACCTATTTCCAAGTTTTATGAACGATTTAGCGCGTTTAGCCTATATTGACTCGTAAAATCGTACAATTTTACAAGTTGAATCATGATTTTAACAACCTTGCACCCACACATCTATTCTTGTTTATTTATTTATTTTTATTTTTTCTAAGGTGTTGAAGACATTTCATTAACTTTTTTTTAAAAAAAAAATAATAAGTGCAGACGACAAGTTGTCTACTAATTTACATTACAACCATCTAGAGGTGGCTACAAAATGGTGTTATGGTGTTTTTTTAACTCAAAATTCTATTTTTTAAAATCTATTATGATATAAAAGCACATAAGAAACATCATAGAAACTTAGTAAACTAGTCTCTCAACTCAAAAGACCCAATCTATTTTTTCAGCAAGAAAAAGGCAAAAAAAAAAACCATTACCATCAAATTCCTCTCTATGAATGGAATCATTTGACACAAAGCTTAGCTATTTTGGTTGTTGGAATCATGAAAATTGACAACTTTCTCTACCACCTCAAAATTCATGGCCTGAAAAATAAACAAAATAAACTTTTAGGCCAAAATAAACTTTTCCATGTGTTTTATAATTCAGTCATCTGTCTTTTAATTTGGTATTTTTTTTACGATAATTTCAAATGTAATTTCATCTAATTCTGCTGGAAAAAGAATTTAATTAAAAGAAAAAAATAGTTTATTTTTTTAAAAACAAATTCAAGAGTTTCACTATTTATATAATATAATATGAATAGTGAAGCACCATTTGATTCAACCTACGTTAACTTGACTAACACGCAACTTGGGATATGAAATCGAGACAACCTGCTGAAATAAAAGTGAAAAAATAATCATAAAGCTTAATGCCTATTAACTTAATCTCAAATGATGAAACTAAAAAAAATCAATTTTATAAAAGTAATGTCAAAGAAAAACACCTAATTCAACCCGGGTTAACTTGACTACCCCGCCACTCGATATATGAGATCAAAATAAAAAAGTAGAATTAAAAAAAAGACCTGGCAAAAAAGGCTGAATTTAAATAAAAAAAACATTGAAAAAAAACTTTGAGTTAACTCAAGTTAATTGGACTAACCCTCACCCGAGATAACCCTACAAAAAAAAAAGAAAAAATAAAAAAGATTAAGGGCCAATAATTTAATGTCAAATGATAAAATTGAAAAAAAAATTTCATAAAAAAATTCTAGTCAACTAGGGTTAACTTGACTAAACCGTTACTAGTTATATAAATAAAAAAGAAAGTGAAATATATAACGAAGCTTAAGCCCCAATAAACTAATGTCGAATGATAAATTTTAAAATAAATAATTTTTAGTAAAAGATTGAATTTGAATCAGGTTTGGGTTATGAGATCAGAATTATACTATAGAAAGGTTGACTTGTAAAAAAATCACGAAGTATCATTAATACAGACAATTTCACCTCTAAATACAAGCTTTGATAGTTGAATTAATAAGGACAAAAGCATTATTACACTATTCCAATGAGCTTTTAGGATTTTTTTTTAATGTCTAATAGACCTTGCTAGTAGAGACAACCAAGTATTTATAGTAGACATTGCATTATTTTCTGCTTTTGTGAATGCATCATTTTTTCTTATGCTTAAAGACATCATGTAGAGACAACCAAGTATTTAAGGGAAGGTATATTATGTTGAGGGGGGACTAGCACAATTTATATAGATTATGGACTCTATTGTAGTTATCCCTAATTTTTTTTAAAAAAATAATGAGTATGTATCGTAAGACTTTTTAAAAAAACAAAACTCAATGATTTGGGTTATAGCCCCGACTAATCAAATAAGCTGAATTTATTTTATTTATATGACAAAAAAGGCAACGATAGTAAATGAAAAGAAATGACTAGGATAACATGGGAAAAAAAACCCTTTTTTCAAGAAAAAAAAATTATATTGTTCAATTTTTAGCCAATAAAATATGGAATGATAAAATTAGATAAAAAAGGGATAAAAACAAATCGGAGCAAGTCAACTCAAGTTAGCATGATAGATGTATCTGGGTGATAAAGGGCGAGTAAGCCTAGGTTAACCCGCCAAACTCGTGTCCTAAATCATGAGATCGGGATAATCCGATAGAAATAAAAATCACAGAAAACCACAAAAAATAAAATAAAGACTAATATTGAACGATGAAATTAAAAAAAAAGCCAAAAAAAGAATGTTAACACTTGTTAACTTTTCAAACTGTAAACCAGATCATTAAACCAAAAACACTATACATAAACAAACTTAATAAATCAAATGATGAATAATGAAATTGAAGAAAAAATCATATAAAAGGATTCTAAATAAAAAAAAATTAACAATTAAAAGAATGTGGATAAAATCAAAAGAAAAAATAAATTAGAGGACAACTATAATTTTTTTTTTTATTTGAATGTGAAATTGAAAAGGAAAATAACTTTAACAAAAGGATAAGAAAATAAAAAAGAATGAGGATCAAATTATAAAACTTAATATACCATAAATTTGAATTGAAAGATGAAATTTAAACCAATAAAACTATTACAAAAGGACCAAGGAAAAAAATGAAATAAAAAATAATGACCAAATTAACAAATATATAATATATGACAAATTGAAATTGAATGATAAATTGAAAAAAAAAATAAAACTTTTACAAAGGGTCAAGAACAAAAAATAAAAATCAAAAGAATAACATCTAAATTTAAAATACCAACAACAAAGAGTACCAAGCTGTTTTTTTCAAGGGAGGAGAGAGGGAAAAAAACAAGAAAGACCCACTGGCAATAAACAGTCATACCACCGCCGACATACATTATACCAACAGGAAGAGAACGTAGTTACGCTTCTAATGATATAATGGAAAGGCCTTTTAGTCATTGAGATATGCCACACTCATCGCTTAAAGTGTGCGGGCGCCTCCCATGCAAGTGCCAATAATTTTTTTTCAATAATAATAAGTCATTCTTAAAGATCAAATTGCTCTCAATTAACCTGATAATAACAAAAAACTAATTAGAGTTAAAAGATTAAAAGGCTCTTGGATGCATGATTTATTTATTTATTATTTAAAGGGTAAAGTTATCATTTTTGTATTTAAAAAATAAAAAGACAAGAATACTCTTGGGTTGAGGCTTTAAATTTTTTTACTGAGAGGGTAATTAAGTTATTTTATTGTGCTTGAAAAATTAGTAAAGGCATTTATACTATCCTCGATCAATCCTATAATGACTAATTAATCATGTGAAAAGACTTAAATGCCCCCAACACAAAAGCATTTAATGTTTTTGGAAGGTTAAAATGATAATTACACCTTTAGAGATGAATTGAAAGATTTGTTTATTGCCACAGTAAATTTTTTTCTGCGTTTTAAAAGTATTTTCAAAAAAATTTTAATTTTTTTTTATTGTTTTATTAACTTCAAATTAATATGTTTTTAGTGTTTTCAAATCATTTTGATGTACCGATGTTAAAAATAATTTTTTAAAAATAAAAAAAATTATTACTATATATTTTAACATAAAAAATTATTTAAAATGCAACCGCAATTATAGTTCCAAACGATAATAGCTTTTCTAATTCTAATTTTATTCTACTCCTCCCACATCTTCCCTTCTCCTCCAATAATTGGTTGTGAAAGCTGTATCATTAGGAATATTCTGTTGTTCTGTTGCAAAATATTTTAATATTTTTCGTAAGTGATGTATTAATACTAAATATATTAATACTAAATTGCAAATGATAAGATGTGCGTGACAAGAAAAGAATCAAATATAAAAAGGCTTTAACTAGCGTGTTAATGATAAAAATAGTTAGTCTACTATATTATTTATAAACATCGATAAAATTATGTTAAACGCTTGAGACTTGAGAGAATAATCTACTATATCATATAGTTTTGACACATGAAAAATAATTTAATTTAAAAGAAATGAATATATATATATATATATATATATATATATATATATATATATATATATATATGGAATGTTGATGGGGGGAAAATAAAATGAATGGAATGGAACAAAACATCAACGCAAGTCCAAATCGTGCTATTAGTTCTTTCTTCGACAACCCCATCGTGGGGCAAGCTTGTCAATGTCGATGTATTGTCATGGTTTGGTAGCTTGAAGGTAGCTTCATTAACGTAATTAATTAAGCTCTGCTAATTATCTTGATTATTCTGTGATGCAGGCAGAGTGCACGTGCATGCATGTCGACATATTATAAATGCTCAATTTTCAATTAAATTTTGTAAGAACTTAATAGCAAGTTGGAGATATATTTATTTCGGAGGTAATCATTGATATCTTATTACAAAAATTAAAATAAATCATTGGCATCTTAATAACTCACAATGATGATAAATAAGCTCGCTCTGGCTATTATCTTAGAGCTTCACAATTTCCTAAAGAACAAGTCATATGATATAAAAAAAATTATGCTAACAGGGAATGGTGAAATTCACAGTATAAATTTTTTTCACTATAGAATAATAAAATTATGATTTTTCCTTCCATGAGAAAAAACATTCGACTTGGTTGACGGGGATAATATGATTCTTTTATTTATTTTTAAACGGTTAAAATACAAAATTATCTTTAAAGTAAAAAAAGACCACACTTACCAACTAGAGGCATTTTCACCTTTTAAATTTTAAATTCACAATGAATTTATTAGACTGTCCTTCAAGTACAAAAAGTTTTAACTTTGATACAAACTTATTTTTTAAATTTCATTCTTTTTTTCATGTCATCGATTGGCATGTAGTTTGGCGCTAATAACTCTTTTTCTTTTTCATATTCTTTTCTCTCTTCTTGGTTTTTATGCTTAGAAATCTTCAAACTAGCCTCTTAATTTATTTATTTATTTAGATTTAGTTCTTATTCTTTTTATTTATAAAGTTTTGTTCTTAGTTTTTTTTGTAAAGTTTTGATTTTTTTTTTAATTTTATACTTGAATCCAAATTTGCAATGTTTTTTTTATCCTCATTCTTCTGATTTTTTATATTAACCTTTTTGTACAATTTATATTGGTTTTCAATTTCATACCTCAATTCAAATTTATGGTACATTATTTTTTTTTCAATTCAATCTTTATTCTTTTGATTTTTTCTTTATGATTTGGTTTTTTTTTTTGGTGTCACCCTCGATTTAAAATTTTTAGTTTCACTCTAATTTATTTTTATTTTTATTTATATCCTTATTCTTCTAATTTTTATTTTTAAATATTTTATATAATAGATTTTTTTTCAATTTCATCATTTAATGTTTGATTTGCTAAGGATTGAGTTTCTTGATTTTTCCATGTATTTTTTGTTCTAATAACTCGGGTCACGAATTTGAAGCGTTAATGCAGACCAATATTTTTTTATTTTGACTTATTTTCTTTTCAATTTCATTGTTCGATATTATTTTTTAAATGGTTTCATGGTTTTCTTTGGTTTCTTTTAAATCGGGTTATCTTATTCTCATGACTTGAGCTATGAGTTTTGTAAGTTAACTGGAGTTAGCTCGCCCCTTATTATTAGGTTACATGTCTATCATGATATCTCAGGATAACTCATGGTGGGGTTTTTTTGTCCCTTTTTATCCAATTTTGTTCTATGAGAGATTTTTTATTTAAACTTTGGTTTATTTAATATCATTCCCTATTTTTTTAATCATCTAATTAAAATAAAATCAACTTATTAGACCTGATCAATGCTATAACCTGAGTTGTTGATATTTCTTTCTTTTTTTTAAATATGTTTGCTACAGTAAACATTGTTTTTTATAAGAGAAAAATATGGACCTGCGGTATAACACAGGTGCACGTCTAGTATATAATATATATGATCCTCCAATTCTTAAGTTGAAAAGATTAAGGGAGGAAACAAGATATAAATGCTTGTGTGTGTGGTGTTGAAGAATAAAGGCGGGTAGTAAATGCAATAAGAGAGAATATACATATGTTTTCCATTTTTGAGTTGTTTCTTACCAAGCATCTTTATAATATATTTATATTAGAAAAATGCAGTTATGCATGTGCGCTCATTATATAGCACTTTCAACACATAAATTATCTTTAGATATAGAAAAATAATGGCGCTCAATATATATAGTCATTGACTCAAGTAATACTCATGAAACACCAAGGTTTCGTGTGTAGCTTACTTAGTCACAATTAGTAGCCATTGAGAAATTCATGGTATATACTTTGCGCATTGTAAGCCTTAATTTAGCTTATAAGAGGCATATTAAATGAGCAATGATGGACCTTTTAAGACCGGTTTAGATAGATAACCTGTCTTTATACATAATAGCTAGAACCTTTCTTTATGGTGTCTCCTTCTAATATTACAATGAGGGTCAATCAGAAAAGACTCGATATTCGTTTCTAAAAATAAAAGACTTGTTGACATAATTTTTATTTTTCTTTAAAAAATAAATATTTACATACTCATGCATATGCAAAAAGGCAACAACACAGTTTTATAAATGATACTAAAATTTTTTTTATGTCATTAAAAATAAAAGTAAAATAAAATAAATAGAAAATGCATGACTAACTATTATATGTTAAAACATAAAATAATAGTTTCATGAAATAGACCTAATGCTATTGTGAAGGTGGTAAAAATAAAATAAATACATTAGTAAAAAGTCATCGATTTCCAAAAATAAATTGTTTCATACACCTATACACGTAAAAACATGACAACATAGTTTTATAAAATGAATATAATGCTATTTAAAATCCAATAAAATTAA
This sequence comes from Populus nigra, assembly GCF_951802175.1. Lineage (NCBI taxonomy): Eukaryota > Viridiplantae > Streptophyta > Magnoliopsida > Malpighiales > Salicaceae > Populus > Populus nigra. The sequence continues at coordinate 7,061,174 of NC_084865.1, forward strand.
AACAAAATAAATAAATAAAATACATAAGTAAAAAATTGATAATTTCTAAAAATGAATTGTTTCACACACATGCATATGTAAAAATACGACTTAGTTTTAAGAAATGGCCATAACGCTATTTAAAAGTCATTAAAAAATCCAAATAAAATAAAAAAATGCATGGGTGGAAAGTGCTAATTTTGAAAATGGTTATTCAAATGCTCAATATCAACATAAATATTCTCAAAAATTTATATTTTCTAACCCGGTAGATAAAAAAAATTGATATGGATCAACATTTAAAATACATCATCTTGCTAAATTATTTTATCATTAGTATCTTTAATAATTTAACAAAACATTGCTTTGCTAATGAAATATAATGATGTCATATAACTAACAAAATATTTACTGATTTGTTTTTGGTTGTGTGAATTAATAAATTTAAGACGGTTCTATACACACACATTTTATATTTTGATAAAAGAGTGAATGTTAATCGGATAAATTAATAATTAATAAATTCACAAGAGGTGGTTAAGTCGTATTAATCAAGAAAAGACGGATTAATGGGGCTGATATTAGCAACACACCATACCCGTAATTGTCTTTTTCGTTTCTGGTTACCGCTGCCACGACCCACCTATCAATTCTGCTGTCATCATTGTCTCTTTCCCGCCACTCCTTCATTGTAGCTGACATTAAGTTTGAATTAGGTGACCAGCAGAATTCGTTTCTGTGTTCCAATTTCGGATTCGAAAATAAAAAGTGAGAGTTTCTTTTTCTTTTTTATATATAAGTATATCAAATTAAATGAAAATAACTTGTTTGAAATCGGATTTTTTTTATTTAAAAAAATGGATCCAAATATTGTCATAATTAAGTGCTGAGATATATAGGATGCCAGCATAAAGTTCATTGAAGCTAGAAAAAGAGGATGAAGGGTGATAAATTAATTGACAATGACCTGACAAATAATTCCAAATCCTATGAGAAGAAAGCACTGGTAAATCACCCACACAATATGGCGGGTATGTTGCAATCTCTCAAAAACCATTCCATTTTTTTTTCTTATGTGAAAAGTTACAATACAATCTCATAGTCTAAATTTTGATTTTTTTTTCAAATATTAAAAAAAAGAAAGAAAGAGAGAGAGCATGTTTTCAATGCATTGCCGTCATTTGCATGTTCTTTTGTAGTTTTCCATTATTTTTCTCCTGTAGACATCCTTTCAAAAAATCAAATAAGAAAATATATATTTTTGACGCATCCATGTTCATTTTTTATTTCTTAATAACTTTTTTTATTGAATCAATGTTAACGTTGTTTTTTTAAATGTAAAAAAATGACAAAATTAAAAAAATCAAAATAAAGAGTAAAATGCATAAGTGGACTAAAAGTGCGAAGCAAAAAAATTAGAGACCAAAAGAAAAACAAGTTGCTTGGGAACCAAGCAGTTGGATGAAAAATAACAAAACTTTTAGACTATAAGTAGTAGACGAATCTTACAATAAAAAAGGAGCCCGCCATTATATAACCCTAACCACTATTGTGCTAGAAAAAAAAAGAAGAAGAGAGAGCAGAAGGAAAATTAAAATAAAAATATAATTAAAAAGGAGAAGAAGAACCCATGAGTGACAAGCCTCTCAACTTTCTTTGATGCGATCAAAACTATATCATAGAATCCATTATAAGTTCTAGTTGAGTGTCAATTACAAGGTCAAGAGCAAAGAAACTCAAAGCTACATTCAATGAGCATATTTAGAGTATTTGGACTAAAGTGAATTTCATGTAGGCTACATGTTCAATAAGTGATGATCAAACATTAGTTATTTTAATCTATATATAAGAGGGGCCTAATCCATCTATTTACGAGCTAATTAATTTCGGTAACTAGAAGATTATTTTTTCCAATGCATGATTTTATGCTAGCTAACAAACATAATTTTTAGTCCAACTATTGGATCGGACTAAAATTTTATATGAAGGTTTCAGAGGCCTTGTTTTATATGCGCTTAAACTTTCATAGCAATTGGACATTAGAAAAGCCTTGTGATAAAGTCCTTAAGCTGCTATGCAAGATTTGTATTAGTTTCCTAGTTGATTTAAAATTATTTTTTTCTATTTTATTTAAAACTCTTTTATTACTTTTTATCCTTGTTTAGGAAGTTTTCGCCTAGAATAAATAGAGTTATTTAGCTTATAATTATTTTTTTACAGACTTTGATTTCAGAATAATCTATTATGTGTGTGAGAGAAAATTCTTTTATTTTGGTTCTTCATTGAACTTCTATGACTTATCAAAGAATTAATCAAGCTTCATGACGTCTTTCATAATTATCATTCACATCTTTTCATAGGCGTTAGGTAGGGGTTCGGTTTCTGTAATTTTTATGTCTCAATATAGATTATCATTATGTTAAGCTCAATGACAAGCCTTGATTTAGCTTTATTGGGAAAGGTCTATTTGACCTTGGGTTTCTGGATCTTTATATTCACAAGGTTTGCATTTCTTTTACTTATTATTATAAAAGACCCAAACCCACTAAAAAAACATCATCACCAATCTCTTTTTTGTTTCTCTCCCTTATATTAGCACCACCACTTAGTTAGTCGATTAACCAACACCAAGATAGTCCTTTCTCAACCCCTCTCAACCATTGGTCAGCTTCCTTACTAGCTACTAGTCACTAGCATTATCGATGACAGCATTACTAACACCAACAAACATAACCATTAACCCACTATGGAGAGGGAGAAACCGAAAGCCTTCTCCAAACATGGAGTCCCTTCTTTCCTCAACACTAACACCACTAATGTTGAGCTTTCCCGCACCAACCATACTGACTCAACCATTATCTAGACATATGACGAGCACCACAATAAAGGTAGGTGGTGTCAAGCACCTGTAGAGAGAGAGAATTGATAGAAAGGAGAGGAGGCCAAAACTTTAATGGAGTAGATCTCCTTCTACATACATTCATTTGTTGCACCATCAATAGGGAAGTGAGGAAAAGGTAGAGGCCCACTCGATCTACTTGGTGGTATGACTCAATAATGATGGGTGCATGAACCATACATGTGTTAGCACTATTCTTGTGATTCTAACAGCTTTTTCACCCAATTTCAACAACTTAGGTCGATTATCACAACGCTGAAAAGTTAGTTCCAAACCTTAAATGATTTTTCATATGATTTCTAACATGATTGTAAAGATTTATGATATTTGAAATATTTTTTCTTGGATATGTGTTTTTGTTGCAATATTGGAATTTTTATGGGTTTGATTGCAAATTTATGAAATATTTGAAGTGTTGTGGGTTTACACTTGTTGAATGACAACCTTGGGGGTATGATGTCACCAAGAAATTTATTTTTGAGGTGAAATACATATGGAAATCAATACACTGCGATGAGGTTGGGAGGATGGGGTTGTATAGGTTTTATTCGAGGTGTAATGTTTTGGTCTTGTTGTGAATTATTAATGTGTGTTGATGTTTCTTTGCGATTTGTGAAATTTGTATGTGACACTTTATTTTTATTATGAGTCTTATTTTCTGGAATGGCCTATTTTGCATATGAATGTGTTTTGTTCAAAAAAAAAATTAAGTTAAAAGTATTTTACATATGAATGAGTTTAATTTCTTAATAATTTTTATGCGTTGTGACATATTATTTCTTTTGTTGTGAGAGGACATGGACTAGGTCAACCTGACCCCATATAGGCCCAATGAGTATGAGCAATAATATTTTAAAAATGAAACACCGATGTGATTGTTAAATATAGCGACACATTCTCGGGCAAATGAATTCATAGAGGTCATTGTCCAAACCAAGTTTGAAACATTTTTACCACTAAATCCCACTACTCAGTAGATCAACCTATAATGATTACTACTTAGACACTTTAAGACTAGGATATAAGACTCTCATTCAACAAAAATTACAAGTGAACCCTGATATTATAGGATAAATAAATTTAAACAAAGCATTATCTATGAACCACCATCGTATAATCCAAATGTTTAACATCCTCTCTCTTCTTTCCTAGGTTTCTAAGGTTGATATTAGCCCTCTTAATTATTCACTGATGTGACTTGATCAACTATTAATAGTCACATGTTGTGATAAGACATAAAAATGTCAATTGACCAAAATTAGGATGAAAAACTGAACCATATCATACAATGGTTAGGTTTAACCTTTGACCCAGAGTTTAACTCACAATAGTAAATCTATTATCTCCCTATAAATAGACTACCAGTAGATTAAGTATAATAAACTGTTAGGAATATAAGACAAGATTAGCAATATAGCTTACCTTGGGTAATACATTTTCAGGTGATAATATCTTTTTTTTTTTGTATAACTAGTTCCTTACCTTAGATCTCTAAAAATTAGTTAAGGTTTCTAGCGAATATAATATTAGATGGTGACTCCCCTTTTTATTTTTACCCTATGTACACTTTTTTGTTTTTATGGGCTCGTCGCGACGTCGAGTGTGACACACAACATGATCAATATTTCAAGGTTTTGTTTCTGATTAATAATGTATCGATAAAGTATATTTTTTCTTATAAATCTAGAGATATTTATTATTGATGAAATTATTATCTTAGCTTATATATGACACATATATTTAACAAAATAAATATTCTTCACATATAATAATCTTAAATTAAATTACACCTTTTCAATACACACACATAATTCATTTACACTTAAAAAGCATGTTAATTAATTATTCTACAAATATTTGTAATAATCACTCAAAAAGAGAAAAGTATTAATATTCAAACAAATAAAATATATTGACATAAATGTTATGTAATGAGAAATTTGGATCAAAATGACTTATGTTACAGTTTGTAGTAATTTTAAAACATCGAGAGATTTTTCTAAGCAATAATAGTCGCACATTTCCTTCGTTACTACATGGAAAGAATCTTGGATTTTCTTGTCTTACTAATCCTTCTAATCATTCCTCATAATGTAAATATGCTCCACGGTATCTCCAATCAAAGTCTAGAGTTTTAATATTTTAGTTATTTAAAGTACCTACATTTTTAAAGCACAAACCAAGTCACAGAAATTAACATTATATTATATGAAAAACTAAAAATAATTCCATTTTTATTGTTTAAAATTCATTGTACACACACTCACAATTTCACTTTTTATTTACATTTTGATCCTTGTAATTTGACTTAAACAACATCCACTTTTACTGTTTAAAATTTATTGTGCACACACTTGCAAAAAAAATTTATTTCTTTTCAATTTCATCTCTTGAAGTTATGTTACCATGGTTTTATGCATTGGAATCTATCTTGATATGTTTTCTCTCACTTTCCTAGTATGTTGATAAATGTTCTAACGTTAAATTAGCGATCAATTTTATGATATAAAGTTTTAGTTTTTTATTAAAAAATAAATCAAGAGATGAAAGATCAAAATTAATATAAAAGAATTAACAAAGAACTTTTCTAATAAAGGTTATTATGTTTTGGTCCTAAATTATATTTTTTACATTTCAGTCCTTTAAGGTTGAGAAAAGAAAGAGAAAGTCACCGAAAAAGTTAAGGAGGGAAAATGCTCTCGGGTTGCTTGATTTTGATTTTGGTGTGTGTAAATTCAAATTTAAGATAGGAACTCAATGAATGTAGTTTTCACCTTTAATGATGTCATGAAAACTAGATTGAACCTAAAAAATTTAGAGTTGTTTTTATTTAGAGTTTTAAGGCAGAATAAAATGTCTTTTATTGTTGGAAATTGAATTTTAGATGTTCATATTATATTTTTTGCATTTTCTTAAGTGAAAATAGTTGAAAATTAGGTGTTTAGATTCAAGATCCTAGATCCAGTTTTTTGGTCATTGGAGATAACTCCAATCACTAAAACATATTTCATATAGACAAAGCACCATTCATTCTCTTTTAAAAATAATAATTAGTATGGGCTTCAAAGCCCAATCACATGGGTTTGAACTCTCAACCTAACTGTATTTGCATTGCAAGTCTAGGCACACATGAATAATCCTTTCAAGCATATGCAAGTCTTTGGTTAATTCTTTAGGTCCTTTTTCATATTTTATATCTTGCAATAAAATCATATTTAGATAATTTATTATAATTAAATAGAAAAATGTATTCAATTAGTCCATGTTTTTTAAATAAATATTTCATCATTGTGTTGTAATATTTGATATCTTGTTATGATTATATATGAAACTTAAAAGCACAATTTTTTATAAAACAATTATTTGTGTGGGTCTATATATATCATTTTTTATTGTTAGTTTTTATAATATTTTCTTTAATTAATTATATTTTTATATCTTTATATAGTTGTATAAAATTAATGAAAATATTGTTTTATGTTTTTTTCCTTATAATTACTTCGTACATCATGATAAAATTTTATTTGAATAATAGTGCTTTTGATAAAAATAAAAAAAACAATTGTGTTCCCTAAAAAATTTATAAGAAATGAATTGATAATAAAAATGAAGGTTTGGCTAAATAAATTTATTTGTTTCTTAATTAATTTAAATCATTTGAGCTTTGAGAAATATTTAATATAATTGCTTTAAGTTTTGTTTTTCAAATAACCAAGCTATTAGAAACAAATCATTGTTCCATCAAAATAAGAAAAAAACCATAAATAGAAAAATGAATTTTGAAAAGATAAATATATTTTTTCCTCAAAATTTAAATTATTAGACTTTCTAAAAATATTTATTTTAATTACCACAAGAAAAATTTTAAAAACTTATTGTTCTTAAAAATTAAATAGGTAAGGTATATTTGTATGATATATTTATAAGAACAAACAGACATATGTACTTAGTGACAAAAATTAACCTCCAAAATAAATAAGAGTAAGAGGATAAAATATAAAGAATAACCGAGATAAAATATGTGCATGTAAATCTATCTTTTGCTTCCTACAAGGAACGTCGACTTCTTGCTTTATTATTTAATTAATGTTAATAAATATTTTATGATTTATTAGTTTATATATTTTTCAATTCATTTTACATAGGAAATACATCTTCTTTCCATTTTCCAATTAAAAGATTTTATCATACCAAAATTGAATTTATAACATCTGTTGTTACCTACTTTTGACCCTATAAAAAAATAATCCAAAATACAATAAGATATACATGAAGAAAGCCTAGAAGATTGTCTAAGTTGGTGGTGAAGGACCAAAATGAGAAGTGGAAAAGCTGGATGACTAAAACGTATAAAATTGTCAAAATTAAAAACCCAATTCTGATTGATAAAGGCCTTATTGGTGAAAATATTTTTATTTTGAGTAAATAAATACAAATTTAGATAGGTAAGGACTCAATGAGAATTTTGGATGGATTTAATTGCAAGAAAGATTAATTTTTGAAGTCAATTTAGGTTTCAATTGGAAGAAATTAAAGTCTGGGGTCAAATTGCAATGTTAAAGAGTTAATTTGGTCAAATCAGAGGCTTAATTGTATAAATATTGAAGTTTGATGAGCAATTAGGAACTTGATTAAAGAAATAAAAAACCAAAAACCAAACTAAAAAAGACTTGTGATTGTAAGAGTTGAAATTGACCAAATCAGGGGTCAAATTGAAAAAAAATAAAAGTTTGATGGTCATAAAGGGTCCAAGTGCACAAATCAGAAACCAAGGACCAAGATGAATATGACTCTAAACTTTGGGGTTGATGATTGAGTTTGGCAGAGGTGAAATTGCATGAAATTAAAAGTTTGGGAGGTAATTACAGGTTTAATTAAAAAGAAATTGTAAGAATATGAATTAAAATGAAATCTGTCAGATCTCAAATTAAAAACTCTAATTTCTAGGGTTTAATTTAGACAACGCGTCATTCAACCATTGTTTAGCTTCTTATTTGACATTTTTGACTAATTAAGTAGGCATTTTCAGGCTAATAAATGTGGTGTTTTAGACCACCTTTGAGGTTGTAACCACAACCATTCAACTGAGAAACACACCCTCTACAAAGATTAGCTACTCCTATCAAATATTTATATCTCATTTTCTTCAATAAACTCAACAATATCTTGTCTCCAATCAGTCATCACTGCATTATATGATTATAGGCTGATCGGGTTGACATTTTCAAACGAATGAATGTAGAGCTACAGACCTCTAAAGTGAGCAAGTTTGGATTCAAATGAAAGGTGTGCACTCCCTCTATCAAGATTAGTGGTCTTCAACAACGATGATGTCAAAGTTGTTCTAACAAAGTCTCGGAAGTTGTTAACTCAGTCACCGATTGTTGTGATATTGGAAAAAAGTGTTAGTGGTCTGAAGTGGAAAATGATTGAAGAAGTGTTTGAAAGGAGGAAGAATGACTCTAGATATGTTGAATAAAAGGATAAAATACTTGCTTAAGGAATCTTTAGGTTGATGTTATTTTCAAACCTTACTAGATTAATCAGTTTAAATGCGGTTGCAGCTTTTGTTACATATAAAAACACTCAAACAAAAGCTTCAAATGGAGGTGGGCATTAATTAGTAAAGCCCTCAGCATATCTCTCGAGGAGCAACTCCTCACTAAAGAGAAATTGAGAAAGTTTGTAGATCAATAACTAGAGGAAAAAGGACAAGAAAATCATGTCCTTATAGAAACAACTAAAAAAAGTATAAAAACTAATTGCCAAGAAAAGGTTGATATGTCTTTAAGGACCCAAGCTGAGTTAGAAAGCTAGATTGAGCAGTATGAAAGGCTATATAAGAAACATGTGATGCTAAAAAATAAGCTAGCTAAAGAAAAAGTCAAAGGAAAAACTAAAGAAGTTTTCAGAACTAATTTAGATAATAAAAGAAATAAGATCAACCTGTTAGATAAGAAGCTCGACAAAAAAAAGGCAAAGAAAAAACATTTTAAAGAAAAGAACAGACTGCTCGAGTGCCATAGTCAGATGATTAACACCGACAACACTCAACTGAATAAGAACAACATATTACTCTTGAAGAAGATAAGAAACATGGATGAGTAGATTGATGGAGCCTTTGTCTATGCTTAATGAATTAGCCATAATGCCTAGCAGGTTGGAAAGGATGTTCATTGATATCAATAAAGTATGGCTATGACTGATGCTTTTTTTAGGGACATAGAAAATGAAGGTTCTGCCTTCCTCATTGTAAACGATGATGATGAGTATATTAGCTTTCAAATGCAAAAGTATTCATTAAGTATTAATGGAAAAAGTTGTAGACCCAACCTTTTGAGCAATATCTCTTTATGATAAGTGTTTTTTTTATTAAGCATTAACTCAGACTAAATTGTCTCGACAACTATGAAAGGATTGAAACCCTACTTGTTTTTATAGGAATGGTAGCTACATATCAGCCTGGGATGTAGCTAAATCCATATCCAACATACATCATCATGCATAATCATAATCCATATGCATTTATGAATTATGGAATGTGTATGGTAGTTATTTGAAATATAGGTCTCCCAGTTAGAGTCTACAATACTAGGCTTTATAAAAAGATGGAAAATAAAGAGAGGGCTCACCTTGAGGCCCATAACAAAAAAAAATAAAATACATTAAGAATAGTCTAGCTCAGATGGCTAGCTTACCCGAGCAACTCTTGTGAGCGCAGTCTGGGGAATAGACATCCAGTCAGCTACCAACCATGTTATCGCTCCCAACAACATCAATTATCCTCGATTCATAAAATTTAGGGACAAATCCTACTACTAAACCACATAGAACAACAAGCATTATGAAGACTTACCCGATTATGCCTGCTCAAGTGTTAACCACAATAGATCTAATAATAGAGGGATCCCAAGAGGTTGAATCCTCTAATCATCCAAAACAAGATAAGTGGGTTGTCTAAGAGGAAAAATTGAAGGCTATTGAGGAATTTGACATCTATGACCAGGTTAGAGTAGCTGAGATATGTTTAGTGCCAGATGTAGTGGTGTCCAAGAAGTTTAGGGAGCTAGAATTTATCAAGTATATAGGATTGGAATGCCCTAATACGCACTTAAGGTCATACTACAACAAAATGGAAGAAGTCATATGTGATGAGAAGTTGCACTTCCATTTCTTCCAAAACAGCTTGGTTGGTTCTATGTTAAGCTGATACATAACCTTGGATAACACAAAGGTCAAGAAATGGAGTGATCTTGTTGATGCTTTCTTGAAACAATATAAGTTCAATATTGACATCATTCTGGACCAAACGAGCTTGATTGTGATGGAGAAGAGCAACAAGGAAATCATATGAGAGTATGCTTATAGGTGGAAAAATAAGGCAATACATGTATAATTACCTTTGTTAGAGAAATAGATGGTGACTCTATTCGCCAATACTTTTAAATCCTTATATTATAAGCATCTCATAGATAGCTCTACCCAACATTTTTTATGATGTTGTTATTATTGTTGAGAGAATGGAATAAGGGATAAGAGCTAGTTGAATATCAAAACTTATAAAGAAAAAGGGGTTTAATGGAAGGAAAAAGAATGTTGAGGTGAGAAATGTGGAAGGAGGGTATAAAGGTAAAAAGAATTACCAAACCCAAAGTTATCAAAGCTTTGGCTAATTCTTTTTTGGCAAACTAGTCCACCAACTTACCAAAAAACCAAGCTGAAAACAATCCAAGGAGTGTCTACCAAAGAAAATAAGAACAACTTTTGCCTTTACCTATGCTCTTAGGAGAAAGATATGCAAAATTGCTAAGCATATGTCATATGACCCCTCATCTATTTCCACCACTAAAGCCTCCCTTTCCCAATTGGTACAAACCAGTCCTAACCTGTGAGTACCATGCCGGAAATCCTAGCCACAACATTGATACTTACTCAACATTCAAGAAGAAGTTTTTGCAATTATTCAAGGTAGGATGAATAACCTTTGAAGATACTCTCAACATCAATTTCAACCTCCTACCTAATCATACTTTCAATAGTGGAGGAGTAAATGTTGTGGAATTTGAAAGAAAGGAAGATAAGGTTTTAAGGGTAACCATGGATAGGTTGTAAGACATATTAGTGCAACCCGAGTATTTTCCAATAAAAAATGAATCAGGTTCAAGAAAGAGTGATAGTTTTTATAGGCTCTGTTGCTACCCAATTTTTGACTCATGTTTTAATAAATTTTTAAAAATAAAAAATAAGTGTTTACATGTGGCGATAACATAAAGCATCAGCGCTAATATTAAGGAAGCAATATGTCAGGAGATAATTATTGAATCATATATAATTATTGCAATATAAAATACCATATATATAGGATTTGTTGGTGCTGGTTATAGAAAACAATCTCTGCAATAATTATTGCAATATTTCTTTAAATAACACGTGTAGAGATTTTCTATATAAGTGAACCTTCAGCCATATGCATTAGGAGGAGAAAATTTACATGGGGGAATTTTGAAACAGAAAAAAGAGAGCAAAAGAAAAAAAAAACCTAAAAAACAACCCTCTCTTATTTAGCCAACAAAAAAGGGTCGCAACCTCCCTCCCTTGAAAAAAATCGAGAGAAAACCCTGCTTTGGGGTTTTGAATTTTTGGCTTCTTTCTCCAAGCCAGACAGCCACCGCCCTCCCCTAACAAACCAGAGCCTTATATTCCTTTTTCTATAGAGGTCGGCCACCTCGCACTCTCTTCTTCCTCGAACGCAGCAGCTCCCCTCTCTATTTTTTTTCCTATGTCCCAGAACCAACCCAGGCCGCCTCCCTCCCAGGAGGCCAAAAACAAGAGAGAGAACCTCCAGTCGCTTCTCTTACCCTGGCCATTTCAGATCCTCTCTCGGCCACCCACCTTCAACCGCACACTGCTCCCTTGCTCCTATCTCAGTCGTCCTTCTTTCGGCCCCAGCAGACCGAACTCCTCCACCCAATAGTACCACAATCGTTCTTTTTTTTCCCCCGACCGCAGCAACACCTCAGCACCACCGTCAGCTCCAGTATCGTCGAGGCCACCACCAGAAATCCAAGCATGGCAGAACCCACCGACCACAAGCTAGACGCCCTGACCTCATGGCCGACCGCCTGAAATAGAGAAGAAGGTGAAGCGAAAAGAAAAAATAGATCTGTATGGAGAAGCAATTCTAAAAAAACCAAGAAGGAAAGGGGACTAAAACTTGTTGTTGTGTCTTTTCTTTTGTTGCAGGTAATGGTGGTCGTCACCGCCAGCAAGGAAAGGAAGAAGAGAGGAAGTCGAGCCAGATCCCACTGTTTCCAAGTTATTCCTCGGGTTCACGCGCCGCCAGTGGTGGCGACACATGAAAGAGACGCGCCGCCACTGTTTTGTGGTCCAAAAGCCTTCCCAGCAGTTCCCTGGAGTTTTAGGGGCTATTATGTAATTTTATTTGTGTGATGTATTGTTTGTTTTATTTTGAATTTTGGTGGTTGGTAACATGTAAATGTGGGTGTAGGAGAAAAACATAATAAAAAGAATGTGTGTGTTTTTTTTTTTTTGTAAATGTTAAAAAAATTAAAAAAAAAAGCAAAAAGTGTTAATTTGTATATAATCAAATATCTTGAGGACAAATAAAATCATGTTGTATTTCCTATGAAAATGTAAGAATATGTTTCTACATATTTTTTGGGATTTAATAACTGATTTATTAAAGCCTTAAGAATTTGATTAATATGTGGTTTGTTGACTTTGATTATGATTAAATGTGATGTTTGTGTTTTTGACAAAGAAAATATAAAAAATATTTTTGTGTGTTGCATACGGTCAATACCCTAACATGTTTTGAATTTTTTTTTTATATATAAAAAAATATTTGAAGTTCTGAAAATGTGTTTTCACATGGATTTCTTAAACACAACAAAAATTATTTTCTTGCATTTCTGGATTTTACAACATGTTTGTAAAACTCCAAAGGGTATTGGCCAATTTTTCAAAAAATATAAAAAAAATTATTTTTTGGAGAATTCATCTATTATTCACCGTTAATGTTTGGATAAAGAAATTCTAAATGGATGAATATCCAAAATATTATTGGGAATAACTTGTTATTACTCGTTGTTAATGTTTGGATAAAGAAACCCCAAGTGGTTAATATCCAAAATATTTTTCTAGGAATAATAAGTCATCACATATCCTTGAAAGAAGCCTCCATTATAATTGAGGACATTTCAATTTTTGACTCTACGATTTACGAGCTATGAAAGTATGAAACACTAAGGCAAAACAAGGCTTTTAAAGCACTCTGAATTTCCTTAGATTTCTAAATTTTTGTCCTCTCTCCTTGCGATTTACAAGTTGCAAACTCTTGAAATACTAAGGGAAAAATGAGCTTTTAAAGCACATAGAATCTCCTTGGATTTTTATCTTAATAAATTTAGTTTGAATCAAACACAAATTTCAAGAGATCTGTATTGGTTCTCCTTGGCACTTTGTAGACATAACTAAAGGTATGATCCATATTGGCCAAGGGTTTTTGCTGTTAGACTTTGAACCCAAATCCATTCATCATAGCTAACCTATCCTATGAAAACTAATTAAGAGAACACCAACACCATAACAATTATAAGTCAAACCAAACACCAAACAACTTATCTAGGTAGGGCGTACTAGGGGTGCTAATACATTCCCTTTACGCAACCAGCCCCTTGCCTTAGAATCTCTAAAAGACGAGTTAGGGTTCTTAGTGACCATAATACTAGGTGGTGACTCCCTTATTTACAAAACAAAAACAACCCAAAATCATTCAAGGGTCGCCGCGACGTTGCGCTCCGCCGCGAGGGTACGACAGGATCCACAAAGCAATGAGACATAACATCGATGAATGTGAGAGTTTCACTAGAAGGTGATACAAATAATGACTTATGGTCTGTTATAAATAGAGAATGAGGAAAAACATGACGTCGTGGGTATGATAGGTTTCAAGAGAAGAAAATAGAAATGTGTAGGCTTCAACATATTAAGAGCGATCCACCGAAACTCATCCTAATAAGGCTTGTCATTACTTACAATAGGAACTATAATGCATTTCCTTATAATTACATAAATTCCCCCAATATTGAGTGTCTTGCTTTTATGTTTCAGACTGAGATTGATGGATTAACTCGAAATGGTAGGTGTTTTACACCTGAAGAATTAGAAAGCTAACGTAAAGCCAAAGACAAAGAGGTTGTAGATGTCAACAAAGAGATGGAAACAAATAAACCCAAGAGTGAGGAAGAAGCTGGTAAATTCCTAAAGTTAATGAGACATAGTGAGAATAATATGGTAGAGCAGTTAAAGAAAACCCCTGCCAGGATATCCCTGATGTCTCTTATCCTGAGTTTTGAGCCACACCGTAATGCATTATAAAAAGTGTTGACCGAGGCATATGTGCCCAAGATATAGCCCGAAAGACTATGGAGATATGGTCAGAAGAATCCATGCGATAAATTACCTATGCTTCAATAAAGACAAGTTCGATACTTGAGGAATGGGTCACAATAAACCTCTATGCATCACTGTGAGGTACAAGGATTACACCATTGACAAAGTATTGTTGTACAATAGTTCAACTTTGAATGTACTCCCAAGGTATGTGATGGATGAAATGGCAGTTGATTCAACGTATATGCCGCCAAGCACAATAACAGCTAAGGCTTATGACGGTTCCCCAAAGCAAGTGGTGGGAACCATTGAAATAGAGTTGTTCATTAACTTACAAGTGTTTTTAGTAACCTTACAAATGATGGATATCCATCCATCATACAACATGTTATTAGGATGGCCTTTGATGTACGTCGTTGGTGTCATGACATTCTTACATTATTTTTTGAAGTATATTGTGAACATTGGTGACAGTTAAAGCCAAAGAGACCTTCACAATGGTGTAGAATGTTGATACAAGGCAGGATGAAAGAGAATTGAAAATAGAAACTCTAACAAGTGTTAGTGAAAGGAAAAACTTCATCTCACTGTTATGCGAGTTTATCAATGTGTTTGCTTGGAACTACACAGATATACCTAGTTTAGATACCAACATTGTAGTACATAAGATGCCATTAAATGAAGGAAGTATACCTATGAAGCCAAAACTACAAAGAACTTATCCAAATATGGTGTTCAAGGTGAAACCTGAGATAGAAAGGCAATAAGCCTTTTTTAAGATGGTTTAGAACCTATAATAGATACTTAACATAATAGTAGTTCCCAAGAAAGGTGACAAAATCAAAGTATGTATAGACTACAGGGATTTAAATAAAGCAAGCCTGAAAGATAACTTCTCTTTTGCCACACATTAATATCCTACTTGATAATATGACACGAAACCTAACGTACTCTTTCATAGGTGGTTTCTCTCAATGCAATCAGATTAAAAAAGTAACAAAGATAAAGAGAAGACAACCTTCGTTACTCTATGGGGAACCTTTTGCTATAAGGTAATGTCATTCGGACTGAAAAATGCTAGAGTCACTTATCAAAAGGAAATGATGACTCTATTTCATGACATGATGCATAAAAAAAATTAAAGTGTATATGGAAAACATGATTGCTAAATCCAAAATGTGAGAAGACCATTGTTAGAATCAGAAAAAGCTATTTGAAAGGTTGAGAATGTATTAGTTGAAGTTGGAACCTATAAAATGCTTATTCAGGGTGAAATATAGAAAGCTGCTAAGATTTGTGTGGAGTAGCCAAGGTATTGAAGTCGACCCTGATAAAGTAAAAGCAATCCAGGCTATGTCAAGCCTAAAATAGAAAAAGAAGTAAGAGGGTTCTAGGGTTGTTTGAATTACATTGCTCAGTTTATATCTCAAATGACAGTAATTTGTGAGCCAATCTTTTGAATTTTTCAATAGAAAAATCTTTTGGTATTTGCAGAATCCACCTTTGCTAGCATCTTTCGTGTCTGGCAAACCTTTAATTTTACATCTGACAACAACTAAAAAAAAGCAATGGGATATGTACTCAAGCAACATGATAAGTCTGGTAAAGAAGAGAGAGCAATCTATTATCTGAGTAAGAAGTTCACAAATTACAAGTCCAGATATACAATGGTAAAGAAGCTTTATTGTGCACTTGTATGGGATACAAAACGACTTCGATAATATATGTTGTATTACACTATATGATTGATTTCAAAATTGAATCCTCTTAGATATATCTTTGAAAAGCTTTATTTATCAAACAAAATAGTAAGATGACAGATGTTGTTGGCTAAGTATGACATATTGTACATGACAAGAAAAGTCATGAAAGGAAGTGTTATTATTGATCATTTGGCAAACAATTCAATTAAAGATTATGAGCCTTTGAATTTTGATTTCCCATATGAATATATGCTGGTAGTGGAAAAAGAAAAGGAATCAGACTGGTGGATAATGAATTTTAACGGAGTAGTAAATGTATATGACAATGGGGCAAAAGCGGTGATGATATCTCATAATAGAAAGTAATACCCTATTTCAATTAAGCTGCAATTTAAGTGCACTAATAATATGACTGAGTATAAAGCTTGCATCCTCTAATTAGAAGCTACATTAGAATTGATGATAAAGAAACTTGATGTCTATGGAGACTTAATGCTGATAATTTGTCAAATGAAAGAAGAATGATAGACAAAAGATGAGAAGTTGAAGTCATATCAAGAATATCTGTCCAAACTAGAAAAAGAATTTGATGAGATAAATTTCACTCATATGGAAAGAAACAAAAACCAATTTGGTGATACTTTGGCCACTTTAACTTTCATATCCAAAATTGATTTGGAACATAGTGTAACCCATAAGTATTAAGATTAGAAATTCTTTGGCTCACTGTTGCTCAGTCAAAAAGAGAAGTGGATGAGAATTCATGGTATTATGATATCAAATAGTTTATCCAACACCGAAAGTATCCCTAGGGGCATCCAATACAAATATGAAAACCCTGTAAAGGTTAGCCATGAACTATTACCTCGATGCAGAAGTGTTATACAAGAGGTCGTTTGATGGAACATTGTTCAAATGCTCGGATGGGACAGAAGCAAAAAAAAGTGCTATGAAAAGTTCACAAAAAGATTTGTGCAACTTATGCTAGTGGACATATGATGGCTAGGTAAATATAAAGGTTGAGGTATTTTTGATGACCATAGAAAGAGATTGCATAGAATATGTTACAAAATGCCACAAATATCAGGTGTATAGTGATAAGATAAATGAACCTCTAACTCCTCTATTCAATTTGACATCTCCATGGCTATTTACAATATGGGGAATCGATGTAATTGAGCCTATCAATCCAAAAGCCAGCAACAAACATCAGTTTATCCTAGTGGCCATTGACTACTTCACAAAAAGGGGTGGAAGCCATTTCATATGTTCATGTAACCAAGGTTGTCAAAAATGGTTTTTTGACACGACACGGAACATACAATATAAACTCGAATTGTAAAATCGCAAATAAAATATTTTAACTAAAATCATGAAATCACAAGTAAAATATTTTAACTACATTGTAAAATCTAGTTAAGTAGTAAATAATAATATAACACAATTAAAATAACAGTGAAATAAACAATACAAATGTCCAAACACCTTAAAATACATAATTCAAATAAAAATTTATACATGTCTATAGAATTTCATTAACTAAAAGTTTACAAACCTAAAACAAAAATTCCAGAAACTCAAATAAACAACAAATTTATTTCCCTCAAATCTCAACTAACTTTATAGCGTTATTGGGATATTATATCACATTCCATTTCAACCAACAGATTGAGGAGAAAACAAATAAACATATACAGCCTAAAAATAAGAAAATTCTAGCCTAGTGGCAAAAACTAAGGAAACAAACCACCATGTATTATGTTTTAAAGTTTCAAACAGTGCTAGGTGAAGTAGAAACCCAAAAGAGAAGTGCCAAGATACACAAATCTGAGAGAGTATGTCAGACAACATTTAGATTCTATAATATAGATCCAAATTCAGAGAGTAAATTTTCTAAATAGGCCACTTCCTTTCCACAATCAAATGCAATTTTCAATTATATTAGTGCGAATTCCCTCTCATCGAGTTATATTCGTTGCAAAAGACTAAGATTTGGAGAACAAAGCAAACCGAAATTGCAATAAGAGGAGGTAATCAAACATACCTTTTCAGCTGATTTGATGTGAGAAGGCTAAAAGAGTGACTACTAGATCTCAACTGCGAGAGTAGATAGCTCCCTATCGCACTTTGAAGTTCATACTAAAGTAAATTGCAGGTGTTATGCTGGTAACCAAATTATATTTATGCTACATTTGTAACAGAAGATCAAGCTTGTACTTATATGAGCTCTAAATGCTGGTTAATATGCTGCAATTTCAAACATACAACATCCTGAAACATCAGATAGATGATATTGCCAGTGCAAAAGTAAACTTGATAAATTCAAAACCATGCTTCCAGATTTCTTACCAAGTGACCATATGTCTGATTTGTAGCCATAAGGTATTTCTGCTAGGAGCTTGGGACACATGTAATTAGGAGTGACAACTACCTAAATGACATGCAAAGCCAAAGAAAACAAAAAGATGAAAAGAACCATTTTAAGACAAGATTTGGGGAAAAGGGGAAAGGGGAAAGGAAAAAGCTGAAAAGGGGAAGGTTGAAGACATGGACTTGGAGTGTCAGGCGGGGGAGTTAGCAATTATTTTTCATTTCACGTGAAATCGTGAAATCGGACCCGGTTTCATGTTTTTACTAGTTGATCTGATTGTGACCTGGTTTGACTGGTTTTCGAGTTTTAAACCCAATTTTACATGTTTTACACCTTTTGACTCGTAAAATCGAATGATTTTACGAGTCAAAACTCATTTTTAATAACCTTGCATGTAACCCAAAAGGTAATGAAGAGATTCATCGAATGAGATTTAATCTATCATTATGAAGCACCTGCACATATAGTGACTAATACTACTCAGAACTTCAATGGAAAATGATAATAAAGCTTTGCGTAAAATGGAAAATCAAGCACTCAATTCATCCCCATATAGGCCAAAGATGAACAATGTTGTAGAAGCTTCCAATAAGAATATCAAAAGGATTATGTAAAAAATGGTAGTCATATACAAGGACTGGCACAAAACCTTTTACTCAGCATGCATATCACACTGCAATAAGGACGTCTAAAGAAACTATACCTTATTCCTTGGTTTACGGGATGGAAGAAGTAATGCAGCTAGAAGGAGAAATCATATCTTTAAGGGTACTAATGGAATCAAAACTTGAGGAAGCTGATTAGGTCAAGATGAGATACGAGAAGTTAAATCTAATCAATAAAAAAAGGTTGGTTGCAATTTGTCATCACTAGTTGTATCAACAAATAATGGCTAAAACACATGAAAAGAAACTAAGACCCAAGCTATTTCAGGAAGGAGATCTAGTGTTGAGAAAGATCTTGCCTCTATCTGGTGAAGATCAAAGTAAATGGACACCCATCTACAAAGGCCCATTTGTAGTGATGAAAACATTATCTAGGAAACTTTGTTATTGACAAGAATGGATGAAGATGATTTACCTAGGCTTGAGAACTCTGACTCTATAAAGAAATACTATGCATAATGTACTTATCTTCTTTAAATCAATAAATATTGGTTATTCATTTTTGTTACATCTTATGTATTTTGCAAATGATCTCAAAAGGTTCATCAGAAAATACTTTTTTAAAAACAATTTTCTCTTAAACAAAGGATTTCCAAATTTGACTTTGGCTAATGATTTTAAGAAAAATTAATGATTTTTCAAGAGCAATGATTCACCTAGCAACTCCCTAAAAGATGGCTAAATACCCAAAAACCCAAATGGATGACCTATCTAAGAAATTTTGTTATGCAAAAGCTACATGAAACAAAGTTGAAGAAGTTTTCATGAGTTATGAACTTGTAAAACAATTTCACACAAATCACTATGATAATGAGGTCAAAATTATCAGTCCTAATCAATCTTGCTTGAAATGAGGAAAGACCATTTTTTTTTATCTCTTATAGAAGAATATATCCCTTGCAATCCTAATTTGAGTTAAAGTGAAATGTTTTTCCTTTGTAAGATAATGTTGGCTAGGATCACACCCCACACTGGAGGCAAGTATTAGAAAATGATGAGAATGAATGTATTTGAGAATGTCCATTAATAATGAGAAAATGGTCGAAAAACCCAAAAAAGATAAAATACATGTGAACAAAATCCACAAGATCTTGTTTAAGGCCGCAAAATAAGATAGCTCAATAAGCCCAATTAAAAAAGAGGGGGCTTTGTTAAATGAAAAATCTTGAATAGACACATGAGTATCTAAAAAATAAGCAAAAGCTTTTCCTACAACTTCGACAAACAAAGAAAAGGAAAATCATTGAGGAACTTGCAAATGAAATAGAAAAGGGCATTGATATCTTGATATGAGCAGGTAAAGAGATTTCGGGAAAGAAAAGATAATTAGGCGTTCGATCAAAGGTTTAAAGTGAAAAAAAAAACAACTGGAAAAATCCCTTGTCTCAATTTCTAAAAGCGAAGGTCTTTGATACCATAAGCATATCCTGGAAGAATAACAAAAGAGGATGAAAGGACATAAAGAAGTGAAAGTGATCCTAGACCCATAAAAACCCTCAAACACCATTTGATCCTGTGAACTCTTTTTATTTGGTAGCCATAAAACTTAGCCTTCATTACATACTTTCAAAAGTCCATTCTAATCAATTGAGCGGGAAAGACTATTAAATACCGCTCTTAAAATGTAAGGAACCATTTATGAGAATCATAATGAAGTGAAAAAGTACTCATCTTTGTTCACTTTGAGAAAATCCAAACACAAGACTTCAAACAAGTATTTAATCTTTTTTTGAATCCAGTGCAAAATAAGCCATCTCCTAAACCAATCACCATTATGAAATATCTTTCTTCAAAGACTAATACAAATCATGAGAATTGCATGAACATTGTTATTTGACATGTCATTAAAAAATCTCAAGTTTTTGAAAAGACAGTAAATTTTGTGAAATCTTTGTTAGAAAAAACACCCTAAAATAAAAACCAAAACATGTGTCACAAGTATTTGAAAAAAACACATGAAAAACAATGTTGTCATAAGATAAAGAGTTTTAATTCATTTTTAATTAGGAAAAATATGATAGCATTCACCACGACCTAAATACTCACAAAAAGAGAAGGCTACAAAGGCAGCTCGAATGAACTTGCTTGAGTAAACTAGGAAGATGAGCAAGCAAGAAAGACCACTTCATAAATTACAACCCTCAACAATTAAAAAAAAAGAGATTATAAATAAAAGAGGGGCTATATTTTGAAAGGCATGCATTTTATATGATTTAATCTCAACTTTGAAATAGTGTTGGTGTAGAATTCACCAATTAAGAGGAAATGTGGTGAAATCTGCATGGGAGAACGAAAGCTGAGAAATGGTAAAGACATCTCATCTATAGGGTATGGATAACTAAGGTCATAAGACAAGGTACTCGTTTTAAGAGTTTACCTTTAGAAGGTATTTTGTTTTGAATTTTGGAAGAATTTGATGTAAATCCTAATATTTTAAATTTAAAAATGGTAGGTCACTCATAAAAACAGGCCAATTTTTAAAAATTTAAAATGAGCAGGTCGCCCATGAAAATAGACCAAAACCAGGGAAGTATGGAGGCTTGCTGAAATTCTTTTTGGAATTTGAAAAGGTAGGTTGCCTATGAAAGTAGGTCAATTTTTTTAATTTTAAAATGGGAAACTTGCCCGTAAAAATAAACCAATTTTAGGGAAACATGGAGGTTTATTGAAATTATTTTTGGAATTTGAAAACATGCAGGTCGCTCATAAAAATAAGCTAATTTTTTAATTTCAAAATGAGCACGTCACCCATGAAAATAAACCAAATTTAGGGAAATATAGAGGTTTGCTGAAATTCTTTTTGGAATTTAAAAAAGCAGGTGGCCCATGAAAATATGTCAATTTTTTAATTTTAAAATGAGTAAGTCTCCTGTGAAAATAGATCAATCTTTGAATGTCAAAAGGGGTAGGTCACCTATGAAAACAAATCAATTTTTGAATGTCAAAAGGGGCAAGTCGACCGTGAAAAAAGACTATCTTTTTAATTTTAAAATGCGCAGGTCACTCGTGATAATGAGATCATTTTTTTCAAAAAAAAAAGTCTTTTGAATTCCAAGATGGGTGGAGGATCACTCAATAAAACCGCAAGACACTTTTTTCTTCACAAGCTCACTATGCAAAACCTTGATTAAATTTTTTTCTATAAGCATTGTAACGAGAGCATCTATTGTTACTCACTTTTGACTCTACAAAAAAATCAATAAAAGAAAACAGAAAAAAATAGAAAAACAAATCCAAAATATAAGAGGATGTATATGAAGAAAGCTTAGAAGATTACCCAAGTTGGTGGTGAAGGATCAAAGTGACAAGTGGAAACGTTGGAGGACTAATACATATAAACTTGACAAAATTAGCAACCTAATTCTGATTGAAAAAAAGGCCATATTGGTGAAAGTATTTTTATTTTGGGTAAAAAAATACAAATTTGAATAGGTAAGGACTCAATGGGAATTTTGGGTGGATTTAATTGTAAGAAAAATTAATTTTTGAAGTCAATTAAGGCTTTAATTTAGTCAAATCAGGGAATTAATTGTATAAATATTGAAGTTTCATAGGTAATTAGGGACTTGATTGAAGAAATCCAAAACCAAGGACCAAACTGAAAAGACGCGTGATTGTACAGGCTGAAATTTACCAAATTAGGGGCCAAATTTAATAAAAATAAAAGTTTGAAAAAAATACTTAGAAAAAATTGCCTTATCTAATTTATATAATTATTTTTGGGACAATAACATGTATTTTTATTTGCAGCATAATTTATTGGAAAAAAAAACTAATGATAGATAAAAAAATATTTATCAAAATTCTAATAACTTCAATAAAAAAGAAATAAACTAATATTTTTAATAAAAAAACACTATTTTCTTGTTCATGTATTTATTTTTATGTTTTGAAAGTAACATTTTTTTAATAAAAAACATTGTTTTTTTAAATAAAAATGTAATATAATCATGAAAATATTTCTCGGCAAAAAAAATATATATCATGAAACGATCATTTTTTACACTCTTTTATATATATATATATATAAAAGAGTGTAAAAAACATGAGTAACAAAATAGGTATTGTATTCTTCTCGAATATAAATGAGAAAAGTTTCAAATAAACTATGTTTTAGTGTATACTTATTTATAAAGTAATTGTAAATATTACCATAAAAAGCTTTAATGTTCTTGAAAGTTATGGAATAATTGAATCATTGTTTAAATATAATTTTAATATATTAATTTGAAGACAGTTTTATTCTAAAAATATTCTAAAAAAAAGTAAATACATTAAAAAACAAGTTAGATGTGCATGAGCATACAATGAGGGGCTCGCATTTCTAACCCATACTAATAAGGCCCGCAAAACTAAGTCTATAAGCTTGGCTTTTTTTTTTCTTTCTAAAATTGAATAATAGATTGCACATTATTGTTTTTCCTAAAATAGGCGATGCATCGTCTGTTTAGGTAGATGACGCGTTGTCAACTAGTTCGAATTTTGGCCATCAAAAATTTATTTTTGATTTTTGAGATCCTAAAAACCTGTTTTTGAACTTGTTTTTTCTTGTAAACATCTAAAAGAACATCCTATGAACCTCATGAAACTTATTTTAACCCAAAAACACTCTATAATTTATCTAAACACAAGAAACTAAACCGAATAAAAAAACTTTCACGAGCTTCGATCTATTTTTCTAACTGCTAAACAATTCAAAAACTTCTTGAACTAGGTCATCTTGATTTACACTCCTTAATTATTATTCTTAATTGCAACACTTAATATATTAGTAGTATTTGATTATTGTTTCGGGATTAAAGAGATGAAGATAATGCTGACAAAAATATATTTGATTGAAGAGATAAAAACATAAAAATAAATATATTTGTATAAAAAAAATTTAAAATGAATCTCTATGCCTCCATAATAGAAGGTACCTATCCTAAACTTATTAAGATTTTTTTTTTTCCAATATAAGGATTAGTATGGAACCTAGAATAATTAGTAGTTTGCAAGATAAACCGATTAAATTTAATTATGATACATTAGCTGAAATTTTGGTTATTTCTAATGAAAGACCTGGAGTGTTTGAATTGAAGATTATATCTACTATATAAGGCTTTGTGTATGATGAAGTAGTTGTATTGCATACTGGTAGGCATGACTTTGCTCTAGGTGCTAAAATTAAGAGCCAAGATTTGCTTTTACGACCTAGGATTTCCATAAAATCATAGCACTTAACATTTTGTCAAAGAAAAAGCATGATGATGAGGTTCCATTTATGGATATGTTCTTGATAGATTCTATAATTAGAGGTCACCAAATAAATCTCTTATACATTATGATTAGAAATATGATCATGGCATATAATCAAAAGCAGAAATCCCTTCCTTATGGTTAGTGTCTAACTTCCATTTTCAAACACTTTGAGATATTGCTAACAGGTATGGATAGAACAATATATTCTCAATTAATGGAAATAGACAACATAACCCTCAGCAAGATGAAATATATGCTGAATGAAGATGGAGTTTGGGTATCTTAAGATTAGATTGGGCTCATGATAAGGAAAAAAATGATGAGGAAGAAGAATAGTGTATGGGTAGTGATGTTGAGTTTGAAAAAATATTTAAACCACCACCTGCTTCCTCGCCTGAAGAGGCTACAACGAGTACTTAGTCTACTAAGATATAAAGTTGTTTATCACAACTAGAGATATATGTGCATTACATTAGAGAAACACAATCACACATCATCAATGAATTATAACATGTGTGTGCCACTCAAGAGGATGTGGCTAGAGATTTAGAGATACTAAGAATGTATACTCAGCGTTATAAACCTAGGAATTTTACAGGAACTGGTTGACTGATTGGCTTGACCAATATGAACCAGTAGATCGTTTTAACTGTCATTGGGCTATAACAACTATAAAAGCTATTTTTTGTGAAAAATAAATAAATAAATAAATATATATATATATATATATATTGTCCAATTGTAAAATTAGCAAGAGAATCTGAACATATATTATATACAAGCTATTTTAAGAGCAAAACAACTTCAAAATCATTAATCCTTAATTATACTCATATTTGTCTAATAAAACCTTCACAATCTAACACGAGAGTATACATTCTCATTCTCACTGCACTTAAACATTTTCTAATCTTATAAATGTTATCTAGTGAGATATAGAGATACTTAGATTTTCAATTGTAATATCCACTCTATCAAGAGGGTAATTTCATGATAACATAAATCACATTTGTAAAACCTTGAGAGTTAGGGGAAAACTCTTGGCATTAGTGAGGTATATTCACCAAAGAAAATTCTTGAAGAGTGCATATCTTTAGATGGGAGAAAAATCATGGTATGGATTCATCTAGTTGTTAATATACTCTAGCTATAACTTAGACAAGTAAAAGGATACAATACTCAAGTAGAGTTTGGTACTTAAGGTGTGGATGGAAGCCTGCCGGACCACATTAAAAATTAAGTTCGCAAATTCTTTTCCTTACCTATTTATTTTAACCACTTTAATTATATTATTGGTTATTGTGTTTATTATGCTTATTTGAATTAATTTGCATTATTTATCAATATTAGTGATACACCTAATTCACCCCCCTCTTAAGTCTTATAGTTGTCTTAATCCTAGAATAATAAAATTGACTCAATCAGACCTAGTTAAAAACCTTGCTTGAGTTGTGCCTCAGGGTTAAACTTGTATCCAAAATATGTTGACATTTCTTTTGGAATTTGTTTTGGAAAATAATGATGTCATTTTGATAGTTTAAAAACAATTAGAGTTAACCTAGGTTGATCGACCCTCCTCGACCTTACTCTAGGTCAGGTTTCAAAACTATGATGATAATTTATTTTATCATTACATGCTTTAGTTGGATAATTTTTAAATTAAGAATTTTTTACATTGATATTTTATTTCATGTAAATAAAGTGCTCCAACCTATATGTTCAAAAATTGAATCAATACCAAAGGCACACAAATCATTTCCTTAACCTCTTTCTATAGCAATTGACCTATTTGAAAAAAAAGCTTAGGAATCTTTGAATGTTATCACCTTGGTAAGAAGTTGGATCATTGGCTCTCTTGCTCCTTGTTTTGACCTCTTTTAGACATTTTCTATATGCCATGTATCTTTAATCTTCGAGAAACAACCAAGAAAATATGATAGATTTTATGGATTTGATGACAATTTGAGAGAGAATCAGTTTAGGGTTTTAGGGTTTATATTTGGGGGCTTTCTGATTTTGGTCAAACCCCACCAAATCTGTCATATTTTCTAGGTTGTTTCTTGAAGATTAAAGATACATGGTCAACTAGTTACTTTGGGTTAAGTTCAACCGGTCGGTAGGTTGAAACCTAAACTGAGCATTTTAAAAAAACCTTTTTCAATCCTTTCTTTGCATTAAAAATGAAGCCTTTTATGTAAAATTTTTGTCCAAAATACAAAGAAATCAAGGGGTGAAATTTTTAAAATTTAGGCAGTAGCCTCAGTGTCATTCCTCTAGCTCAATCAGTCGGCTGATTGATCTAATTGTAAATTGGTTGACTGGTGCACATAAAAACCATGATTTTCTAAATTTTATCTTTAACAAGTATTTTATGAGTCAAATACACCTTTTTGTCCAATTTATAGACTCAAAAGGTGAGTTGAAGTCAATTCCAAAAAAGTTACTATTCATCCAATAGATGTCCGTTGTTTCTATAGCTTAATCGGTCGATTGGTTGAACTGACTTCAACAAACTAGTCGACTGGTTCGTTTTAGACCTAGATAGACAATGAATTTTACATCAGAACATATATTTTAAGATTTTCATCTAAAAAGGTATTCATTTTATTACTTAAACATGTCTAACTTATTTCCAGTAATGTATACTAAAAAACAAAACAGTAAACACTTTTAGCATGAATAAAGCTTAAATTTCTTCTTATTTTGCAAAAGTGATCTTCACTTAAAGGCTTTGTAAAAATATATTCTAATTGGTGTTCTATACCCACAAACTCAGTTACAATATCGTCTTTCATTATGTGATCCCTTTCTATGTATTTTGTACGTAAGTGTTGTTTAATATTCTTAGAAAGACATATCGCACTAGTGCTATCACACTTAATGAGTACATGATCAAACTTAATCTCATAAACTTAATTTCATTGTCTTCTAAGGTTTGTTCATCCATAATATTTGAGCACAACAACTACTCACTGCAATATATTTTGTTTCAGTTGTTGATAGGGCTATAAATTTTTGTTTCTTACTAGCCCAAGATACTAGTGAGGATTTTAAAAAGTGACATGTTCCACCATTACTTTTTCTATCAACCTTGCATCCGGTAAAATCAACGTTCAAATAGTTAATCAAACTCAACTAGCTTTATTTTGGATACCTCAACTCTAAATCAATTGTATCATGCAAATAACATAATATATGTTTAACAACACTAACATGAGATTCTTTAGGACAAGCTTGAAAACATGCGTATAGACATACACAAAACATAATATTTGATCTACTTGTAGTTAAATATAAGAGTGAGCCGATCATACCTCAATAAGTGGTGATGTCTACATTCTTACCATTTTCTTTCATATCAAGCTTTGTTGATGTCTCCATGGGTTTATTGGCTTCTTTGAGATGTTCCATTCCAAATCTTTTTAAAAGATCCATAATATACTTACTTTAATTGATAAAGATGTCATTCTTTATTTGTTTGATTTGCAATCCAAGAAAAAAGTTTAACTCTTCCATCATACTCATTTTCAAATTCATCTTGCATGCCAAAATCCTTACAAAGAGATTAATTAGTGAGACTAAATATAATATCCTCGACTTAAATTTACACAATCAAGATATCTTTACCTTTTATTTATGTAAAGAGGGTGGTGTTAGTTTTGCCATATTGAAACCATTTTTAATAAGAAATGTCTTAAGTCTATCATACCATGTCCTAGGTGCTTATTTTAAATCATACAAGGTTTTTTTTAGTTTAAAAACATGGTTGGGAAAATTAAAATTTCCAAAATCTTAAGGTTGCTTAACATACACTTCTTTCATGATAAAACCAATTAAAAATGCACTTTTAACATCCATTTGAAAAAGTATAAAGTTGACATGACAAGCATAGGCTAAAAACATCCTTATTAATTCTAATCTAGCTACTAATGTGAACGTTTCTTTATAATAAATACCTTCTTCTTGATTATATTCTTTAGCAACTTATCTAGTTTAGTTTCTTACTATTGTCACATGTTCATTAACTTTGTTCCTAAACACCCATTTAGTTCTAATAATTGATTGATTGCATAATGACCACTTATGTTTCTAAAAGATTACGACCCATTGTTACTACATCATCTGGCTTTATTTTGGCAGTCTCATCCTATTTAACAACACTATTGAAGGTTGATTTAGATGCTAAGATTTGTTTTTGTAAATTAATTGTGTGTTTATTATGAGTTTTTTCGATAAGGATTGTAAAAGTGGGTATGTGAGTAGATTAGTAAAAACAGGTGTTTGTGATGCATGATTTTATTTTTTAGCATGTGTTAGAATAATAACATAAAAATAAAAAAAAAGAATAAAAATATCATAAAGCATTTTTATTAATCATTTTTAAAATTTGCATCATAGCCAAGTCCTAAAAAAACATGAAAAATGAATCTACATTAACTTATGATTTCTTAGCATAAAAAAGACCTCAAAAATATTTTTGCAAGTTTTAGTATGTTTTATAAAATTGTTTTTTTATTATTTTTTGATAGAAGAAAGTATTTTGTTTGCATATGGACTTCATTACAAGTTTATAAATCCTATTAGAACTTGGCCCAAATAAAATGGCCCATGAAGCCTACATACAAAATACAAAAAACTCGTCTCTTTAAAAGGATTCAAAACCCACTTTTTATCATTCTTGTGGGTCTAATGACCATTTAAAAACTCAATTTATAAGTGTTTGAGGTAAATAGATTCACGATGAGTATCAATCCTGATATTTATTGACACTAGAGTAAAAAATATCAACTCTGGTATTTATTGTCGTTAGAGTAAAACATATCAACATCAATATTTATTGCCGTTAGAGTCATAAATATTATAGACAAATCATTGATAACATAGCACAACAACCTATAGTAATTTAAGACAAAAGTAGCAATGTAGCCTGCCTAATAGAGGATGCTTTAGGGGTGATAATATCATCCATTTAGCGTAACCAGTCCATTTCCATAGAATCTCTGAAAATTACAAAGTGACCATAAGAACAAAATGCCAGACATTTGTTTTTTTTTTTACAAGATTACAAAGTGTTTAAGTGTAGTGAAAATGAGAATGTATACTCTTGTGATATATTATGAAGGTTTGATTGCACAAATATGAGTATAATTAAGTATTGATGATTTTGAAGTTGTTTTGCTCTTGAAATAGCTTGTATATATATATATATATATATTTGGATTCTCTTATTGGTTTTACAATTACATAAGATATATAGTCATTACAGCCCTACTAGCAGTTAAAACGGTCAATCGGTTCATATTGATCAAGTTATTAGGCAACCGGTTCCTGGAAAATTCCCAAGTGTTTATCACTGATAAATAAGCAGTCGACTGGTTCATTTGATATCACCAAACGGTCGAATACAAAGTTCCAATTTAATTTATTAGTTTGAACATGGTGAATTTTTATAACCGTCTATCAAGTTTTTAATCAATCCTCTTAAATGCATGCATAGTGAAGTATTTGCATTTTATTAGTTCAATTTTTATTTTAATGTTATCATCAAAATATATTTAAAAACATAAATGTATGACTTAAAGGTCAATAAATCTTTCCTCCAATTTTTTAAACCCAAATCGATCCAAGACTGTGGTCAACCTAGGTCCTGGGTTGACCTGCTGAGTTGGTCAGAATTTTATAACTAGGGTTATTGTATAATTATTAATTTCAAAACTCAATATAAATTAAACTAAAAAAAATCAAATTATTTTTTAAAATAATTTGATTGTAATACATATTAATAGTAAAATATTTTTTTCATAGTTTACTCTTTCTTATCCACCATTAACTAAACAAGATACAAACACAATCACTATGTCGTGTACACCCCTACCAAACACAATCTTATCTTTGTCTTCTATTTTGTCTTGTCTCTTTTGTATCCGCTGTCTTAATCTTTTATTGTCCAGGGAAAGTAACCAAATGTTGTGTAGGTGTTCAAATTGATATTTAATTTAGTTGTTAAATATTGCATGTAAGTCATATATTTTTTCTTAAAAAATACTAAAAATCATAGACTATCTAGGTTTAGACCCCATTTGGAATTGAGGTCGAACTTATTTTCATCAAAATTTGAATTTTTTTTTCTTCAAATTAATATTTTTTTTTTGTTTTTGGATCGTTTTGATATGTTGATATCAAAAATAAAATTTTAAAATATATATATATATATATATATATATATATATATATATATATATATATATATATATTTGATGCATTTTTAAACGAAAGCACTTTGAAAAGCAACCTCTGTCACACTCTCAAACACCATTGGCTTTATTACAATAATTTTATCATATTGTATATATATATATATATATATATTTTTTAATAATTTTGAATGAATTTAAAATCTTAGTTTTTTAATTCATTTTGAAGACGTTTTGATATTTTATAAGGAATCATGTTCAACTCTCATTATATTTAATAAAAAAAAATGGAGAGATTGAATGTCAATCAAAACACCTAATAGTTCAAGTGTTGAAATAAATAAATAATAGTTCAAGGGTGTTAATTAAAATGACCTATATATTTTAGGGATACTCTTACATATTAGCTTTGAAAATTTATTTTGTTTTATTTTTTCCTTTTCGTAAAAAACTTGCCGAAACGACAAAGAACCATCGACGCCCTCTAAAAGAAAACTTGTGCCCAGAATCACTCCCTCGCCTGTCCAATAAGAACCAGAGGGGATACTGACAATCTATATTTGCAAAACACAATCTGCACATGAATTTGTTCATTTCCAAATAATGAGTTTATTTGGATTATTTATCTTTGTCAACAAAAAGAGTCGGTGATGGGTTGTCTACGGGCTATAGCTGCATAGGCCTCTATATATATAGTCATATCAGAATCAGATCAATAACAGCAGTAGCACGAACAGCAACCCAATTCATTTTTTGGGTCATTGCATCGGCATCTTGGCGTCATGAAATTCAATTCCTTTATTACAGAGTTCTTTTATTTAATATTTACAATCAAAGAGGTGCTAATTTTCTATGCCTGGAATTTTACTGTCCCAGATCACACCAGCTCTTGAATCATGCCGATTATTGATGATAGAGTTGATTTAGCCTAGAAGCTATATTATTGGACCCCTTGTGGATTTATGCTATCAAATCCTAGGGGATTGACCATTCTTATAGCCGAAAGATTATCGAATTAACTAAAAAATTAATTAATTTGATATGATTTAAACGGCTAGTACTCCATGGTGTCATCTTTTTAGAAAAACTAATCTATTTGGCTGGTTTCTTCTCTCACTTTTGGTAACTTTTGTCATTTGCCTTTAATTTCCCCCTTTTGTTTAATATATATATCAAATCATGCACATAAGAAAAATCTAACAAGTGTGGTAGATGGACTCATGGATCCTTCCTCAATCTATGACATCATTTGTGTGGGTAGAACTTAGTTTGTATATGTTCCAAGAGTGTGTTTAGCCTTAAAAAAATATTAATTCAATATTTTTTTTTTAGTATTTTTTAACAATATTGATATCCTGATATATAAAAAAATAATTTTAATATATTTTCAAGTTGTCAAAGAACCAATTTAACTCAATAACTTAAATTATTAGGTGATGTTTCAAAATATAATTTATATTATTCTCTAACAGATTCCTTTAAGTGAAAACTCTTTGAACTTGAAACTTGTACATATTCATTTTACATTGTGTTTAATTTTTATCAAGTAAATGGAGATGATGAGATTCAAATTTGTGACCGCTTGGTCATTAAGGCTCTGATATCATGTCAAAAATATCATGTCAAAAAACTAATTTAACTTAATAACTTAAGTTATTAAGTGAGATTCCAAGATATAATTTATATTATTCTCTAACACAAGTGAAAAATATTTTTTAAAAAAATTATGTACCATAATATTAATCAAATAATAAAAAATTAAATAATTGAATTTCTAGTTAAGAGCATAAATTTTTTGTATGTCGTCCATGTGGAGGAATATATTGCACTGTAGTATTAGGAGAGACATTGTACCCTTGAAGTGTGTAAATTGTTTTTCTTAATTACCATCATCCTGTAGCCAAATCCAATAGAAAGAAAGAAAAACAATCAATGTGTGAAACAATCATTAAAATTTTATATTAATTCATATTCACATTATTAGTCGTGCCACTAACCAATTCTTTAGATGCATTACTATTATTATATTTAAATAAAAATCTAATAGGCATAGTAAAATCATTATGTACAGACTCACAAATCACTATTTACTTTAATGGTAAAAAAAACAAATCTTTGATTTGAGGGTAATTTAATATTTTTTTGATGTTCTATTAATCATTAAATAATTATTTAGAGGTGCATCTATCATTTCAATTTTTTTGAAATAGTAAAATAACTTATTAATCATTAAAGACAAAAAAAAATATAAAGATGTTGATCAATGATATTTCTATTTTTTTTTATTATTAGCTAAAAGAAGTTTTTGACCTACGAATAAGAAAAAAATAAGGCATACGCATACAGGGGAATTTTCATCTTTTCTAAAACGTTTTGTTGTTAATTTCATATTCATGGAGGCTATTTTAATTTTTTTTTTAATTTTTTCTTTTTGTGTTGAATAACTAATTTTAAAATTCAAAACAATGCTGGCGCATGCTCTAGTGCCTGAAAGACGCCAACATTAGTTGAGGGATGCGTGCGACACCTCCCGGTAACTGAACCTAGTTTCCACCGTGTCGTTGAAAAAGTCAGTCGCATCCTCTTCTTGATGATGCAACATGTGTCGATAAGGATTGGTGATTCATCACATGCAACCATTTTTTCTGTTTCTTTTCTCTCTCTTCACTTATAAGTTCATGCTTGTGCACTTTTTTTTTGGTATTTTAATTTTAATTCCTATTATTTTCATTTCTAATCTTTTTTAGTCATTTTATAAAAAGTTTTATTTTTTTCTTCAATATATTACTTCAATTATAATTTGTAATATATTATTTTATCCAACTCACTCCTTATTCTTTTGATTTTTAATTTTTATCCTTGGTCCTTTTATTAAAGTTTTATTGATTTTCAATCTTATCTTGCAATCAAAGTTTATGCTGTATTTTTTTTAATTTGATCCTCATTCTTTTAGTTTTTTTTTTCATTTTGTTAAAGCTTTTTATCTTTTCAATTTAACCCTAAAAAAAAAAAGATTTTTTTTCCATCTCATTCTTTTAATTTTTTATATATATTTTTTTTATTTTAGATTCTTTTGTGTAATTGAGGTTTCATCTTTCACGTTTGATTTATTAGGAATTGAGATTCATAGTTTTTGATCTAATGACCTAGGTCATGATTTTAAAAAGTTAATGCAGGTTGACATACTTTTTTTTAGCTCATTTTATTTTTTGATTTCAGTGTTCATTATTAAAAAAAAAAAAGAGAATGACTTTATGGTTTTCCTCATTTTTTTTTAACAAGTTATCCTAATTTCATAACATAAGCCAAAAGTTTTGCAAGTTAATCTGGGTTGGCTTACCTTTTATTAACTAAATTGCTTGTCTATCATACTAACTCTGGTTGATTCAAACTTTTTTTTCTTTTTTTTAATCAAATTTTATAGTTTCAATTTTTTTTTCAAGTTATCATGAAGTTGTTTTTTATTTTAAAAAAAGTTATCAATTTACTATTGTTGCCTATCTTCTTATTGTCTAATTAAAATATAATTAACTTTTTAAACTTGGTCAAGCCTATAATCCATGTCGTTTGTTTTTCTTATTTCTTTTAAATGTGTTTGCAACACCAAGATTATCACTAACTTTTCTTATTTTCTATTCTAATTTTTTATTTATTTTAATTGATAATTTTTAATGTGTTTTATTTAAATATTTTTTAATTTATACCCCTTCTCTATGCTTTTTTTTATTTTTTTTATGCTATTTTATATAGGGTTTTTTTAATTGTTTATGTGTTTAAATTTGGAACATATTATTATGATTCATATATATGTGTATATATATTTTTTTATAAAGAAGAACTTTATTTTTAAAAATAAAAAATATATATATTTTTGAAAATATTTCTAATATGTACAGTTTTGCATGATATTTTTTGTTTTTGTTTTATTCAATTAGTTTCATGTGTTTGTCTATTTTTTCTATTATCGTTTGATTGAATATAAAATTGATTTTAATAAAAAAATTCATTAAACATAGCAGGATAAATATTTTATGTTGCATGATCAAATATTTTGATATCTATATCCATCTTTTATTTCTTTTTAATTTTTAACTTTAGTTATCATTAATGACATTTTCCATTTATTTATACAAATATTTGTTAATTTATTTAATTAGATGTTTACTTATATATATATATATATATATATATATATATATATATATATATATATATATATATATATATATATATATATATATATAAAAGAGCCGCTGGATCACGGATTAATTGGCTGGTGAAATCTATACGGGTAGTCAGAAGCAAAATCCATTCGTATTGCCCAAAAGTGAACTTGTTAATTTGCACACGTCAGGACAGGGAACCAAACGTTTTTTTTTTTTAAATATGTACGTGTCTAATTTACAGTACAATTTTAGCAAAACTTTAACCATTCAGTCAATTTAAAATGATTAAACAATGATTAAAATTATTCCCGTTTGTCAATTCTCCACCTAATATAAATGCTCCCTCTCTATTTTCCTTTGGAAACCATATCCAGGTGGGATACAACGCACTTAAGTCTTAATATGTTTCTTTCGAAGAGCAAGCTTTCGGCTGATTGAGACAAAGGAAGCTACCTTGGGCGCTCACGGAGACAAGCTTGTCTAAATCTGAGAGGGATCGACCATTTGTGTCAAATGTAACTTTCAATTTCAATTATCGTGCATCATTTTATTCATTCTATTCCAAATAATAATAATAATAATAATAATAATGTGGTTTTGCCTTTTGCAATCCAGTGACAGAGTTTCAAATTTTGGTATCCTAGTAACTTGTGGTTTTCTTGGTTAGATCGTCTTTTTTTCCACAATATAAGCCCCTAAACTCTTAATATTCTTATAGTTTTCTCATCCATAAATAACTCCATCAACATCGCAAAACGAAACTCTTATCATAAATGTATGCAAAAAATGGTGTGTTTTCATGTTGAGTAGATCTTTGTTAGAGCATTGAGATGTTTTCTTAGAGAATTTGATCTGAATGATCACACTCAATTACTGGGAATTACATGATTAGAACGTAATTCCAAAAAAATAAAAAATAAAAACAAATAGGGGACATATCACATTTATTAGCCACTTAAGTGAAAAAAAGAAAAAGAAAAAGAAAACTAATTGAAGAAATAACAAGTCAATGGAGTGAAAGAACTTTAAAAGTTAGTCAGTGGAGTGCAAATGAACCTACATCATATACATATTGCACTAGCTATAGGAGAGACTACTTTACTCCAATTCAATTACATATATAGATTTTAAATATAATAGACCTATCCAGCGCTGTTGGGCCTGATCTCTTAGCAGGACCCAAAGCGTTGGGTCCTCTTGCTGAGTATGACCCAAGTTGTTGGGTCCTAGTTGAAAAGGGTTCACAGATATTGGATCCTAGTGGAGGTAGAGCTCAATTGGGTGTTGGGTTATAGTAATTGATAGAACCCAAAAATATTGGGTTTTGGTGGCGCAGGGCCCAATTGAACGTAAGGTCATGATAGAAAGCATGACCCAAAGCTGTTGGGTCCTAGTTATAAGACCCAATGTTGTTGGGTCTTGGTGTGGTGGGAGGCCCCAACAAGACCATGAGTTTGGGTATGTATTTGTAACATATTTTTTTATGGAATATGTTAAAAATAATACAAAAATATCAAAAGAATATTAATATGAAGTAAAAAAAAAAATCAATTTTGGATCCTGCTAGGCAACAAGGACCAACACTATTGAAATGCTTATTAGAGTGTCACTTTCAAGCATTCCTGCTTCCCTGTAAGCCAATTAGTTCCATGAGCAAGAAAGCATTGGGTTTTGTTAGGAGCAGGACCCAACGCTGATGGATACTACTATGGACAGGATCCATGTTGATGGGTCATGCTTTCAGCAGAAGCCAAGGCTGAAGGGTCCAGCCACAGTAGGACCAAAGCTATGTGAGATCTTTCTAGGGCAAGAACCAACTCAAGCAGGACCCAATTTAATATATTCTTCTTGGGTCTAGCAACCTAATTAGACCCAATCTCAATATTTTTTTAAAAAAATATAAAAACATCAAAAATATTAATTTGAAGTAAAGAAAACAATAAAAAAAATTTAATTTTTTCAAAGTATTTTTGAAACGCAAAAAACAAACATGTTTTAATAAGAAAATTCAAAAAGAGAAATATCAAAAATATATATATAAAAGAATTCAAATGAAAAATAAGAAAAAAGAAAAAAATTAATATTATTATTTCCTGTTTATAGTATGAAAAGAAATCAATAAGAGAAAAGAAAAAAATTTCAAGAGTTATTTGTGTTATAAATATTATTCCTTTTCTTATAATTTATAGTATTCATATCAAAAATATTATAATTTGTGTTAGAAATATTATTATTTTTATTATAATTGAAAGTATTAATATAAAAAGTATTATTATTTATGTTATAAATATTATTATTTTTATTATAATTCTAAATATTCATTTAGAAAATATTATTATTTGTGTTATAAATATTCTTGGGTTTCTAAATATAATTATTTGTGTTATAAATATTATTATTTGTGGTATAAATATTATTATTTTTATTATAATTCTCTTGGGTGCTTCAGACGCATAACCAATTAGCCTTGAATCCTGTGTCATGACCTAATTCTATTGGGACCGGCTTCATGACCCATTTTGTTTGGGTCGTGCGTCAAGAGCGAAGTGTCTTGAATCCTAGTTCTAGAGCCAATTGGCTTGAGTCCTGTTTTAGAATCCAATGCTCTTGAATCCTGCGTTAGGATCCATCATTCATTTTAAAAATAGTATTATTTATCTTTTAAATATTATTATTTTTATTCTAATTGAAACTATTAATATTAAAAATAGTATTATTGGTGTTATAAATATTATTTTTTATTATAATTAATACTATTAATATTAAAAATATTATCTTTTGTCTTATAAATATTATTATTTTTATTATAATTAATATTATTAATAAAATAATTAATAAATTTGGAAAAATTATTATTATTATTATTAAAATTTAAAAAATACTATTATTACTATCGAAGAAAAACCATCATTGTTTTTAAGATTTTAAAATATAATTAAAAGTATTCATATAAAAAATATAATTATTTATGTTATATATATTATTATTTTTCTTACAATTCAAAGTATTCATATAAAAAAATTATTATTTGTGTTATAAATATATTATTTCAATTATAATTCTAAGTATTAATATAAAAATATTATAATTTGTTTTGTGTTATAAATATTCTTGGGTTTGTTAATATAATTATTTGTGTTATAAATATAATTATTTTTATAATAATTCTAAGTAATAAAATAATAATATTTATAAAAAAATAATTATATTTAGAAACATAAGACCCAATTCTCTTAGGTCCTAACACAAGATCCATTAGTCTTAGATCTCGTTGTGGACCCAGAGCATTAGGTCATGACGTAGCCTAAGAAAATTGAATCTTGACGTAGGACTTAAGCAGGACCCATTAGCCTTGGGTCTTACCGAAGGATCCAAGAGAATAATAATAATAATAATAATAATAATAATATTTTTAATACAAATAATAATATTTAATTTCCATAACATTAATCATAGTAAAAAAAACAGTAGTTATAATACAAATAAGAATATCTTGAATTTCAATAACATTAATTATAATACAAATAATATTAATATTAATTTATTAATTATTATATGAATAATATTAATTGTAATAAAAATAAAAATCTTTATAATATAAATAAAAATATTTATAATACAAATAAAAATATTTATAATTTTAGTAACATTAATTATAAGACAAATAATAATATTTAATATAAATAATAATATTTTTAATTTCAATAGCATTAATTATAATAAAAATATCAATATTTATAATACCACTGGGGCTTTGCAGACCCCTAGGCGAGGGTCAGCAGGCTTAGGTATATCTACACGTGCAAGTCTCACATGGGAATCAGTTCTGCAGATCCTAAACCAGATCTAATAGCTTTTGGTAGATGAGATAATACCCCATCCTCAATTCCTTTCAAAAAACACAGCAGAGGAATGCTCTCTTCTCTACAGGATTTATAACACAAATAATACTACTTTTAATATTAATTCTATTAATTATAGTAAAAATAATAATATTTATAACACGAATAATACTATTTTTTCTATTAATAATTTTAATAGTAAAAATAATAATATTTATAATACAAATAATACTATTTTTAATATTAATATTTTTAATTATAATAAAATAATAATATTTTTAATATTCATTTTATTAATTATAATAAAATCATAATATTTATAAAAGCGAAACCTAATAGTTAGGTTTTGAGGGGGTCATTTTAGGGTTTACATTTCTCTTTTCCTTCAGCTGGAGATTGTAATGAAGATGTCCAATCTATATTCTCAGCATTCCATCTCCATTTACAGGGCTTCTGTATAAGGGGTGCGGTAATATATACGATGTGCAAGCATTACCGCCGAGCCAGTAGGCCTCTCACGTACTAGCGTTGTATAAAAATATACATCCAATGCCAATGATTAATATCATATCCAGGAGAATCGGCGACCTCTGCTCCTGTTAGATCAAAATCCAATTTTGTTCCTGTAATATTTCCTGAAAGTTAAATTTTAATCTTTGTGTTGTTCACACCTCTCTCTCTCTCTCTATTTTTTTTTTTAACCATGCAAAATTGACATCTACCTTGATAAACTTTAACCTCATTAACCCTCGGGAAAACATATCCATGATAGGCAGTGTGGTGAAGGCGTCAAGAGCACCGGAGGAATGATTGGAGCCCTACGACAAAATACAGGCTTGTCAACCAGATCTATCAGTGTTGGGTTCAGCTACTAAAACCAAATCCAATGGCTTTTATGTCGTCTTTGTTGTTGTATTACTCTCATCTTAATAGCAAAATTCAAATGAACCATACTTCCAGCTGCAATTCTTGACTAAAAACACAGGCAACGAATGCCTCCAAGATGTTACAATGCCGTCTACAGTTAATTATATCTTGGTCCACAGTGCATGTATAGTAGAAAATCCCCATAAGTTTTAACATATAACAAAGCAATTATGCAAGTCCACAGTTAATTGTCTCTCGATCCACAGTGCATACATATACAGTAAGTCCACAATGAAATGTCTCTCAGTCCACAGTGCATTCATATTTAATAAAAATCCCATGTGTTTTAGAGTTCTATTAATTTTTCTAAAAACATGCTAAATCTTTACTTTCAACCAAATAATAATTCAATAAACTTGTATTACAATTGAGACTGAGAAAACTTTAAGATAGGAAGTGAAAGCTTGATTGTTCATTCTATAGCATTGCCTAGGTTGCACAATATTAAATACAACGAATATTCTATTGTGATTCTAGGAGCTAAATAAGATGCATACATTTAGAAAAGGAAACCATCAATCCTATTAGGAATTAGAGTGTCATGGAGTGTATCCCTCAATGCTCCCCTTTAAGTTGAAGAATGAGACTTGAAATGCCCAACTTATAGAGAAGACATAGGAAATGGTCATGACCCAATGGTTTGATAAAAATATCAGCTATTTGATTCATAGAAGAAACATGAGAAATAATGATGATCCTGGAGTTAACGTGTTCCTGAATGAAATGACAATCAATATCAATGTATTTTGTTCGTTCGTGAAAAACAAGATTAGTAGCAATGTAAAGAGTTACTTGGTTGATGCAATGTAGATAGGTTGGAGAAGAACAGTCAATCTGTAAGTCTCGAAGGAGACTACAAAGCCAAATTAGTTCACTAATGGCAGAGGCCATAGCTCTATATTCAGCTTCAGTTGAAGAACAAGAAACAATCACTTGTTTCTTGGATTTCCAGAAGATGGGAGAGTCACCAAGAAACACGATGTAGCCAGAGATGGAACGACAAGTGGTAGGATAACTAGCCCAATCAGAATCACAATACGATGTCAGTTGCAATGTGCTGGAACTAGGAATGAACAAACCTTGCCCAGGAGATGACTTGATATAATGTAGAAGGACATGCATGGCAGCAACAAGGTGAGGTTGGCGGGAATCCTACATGAAATGATGAATTAGGACTTGGACAAAATAGCTTAAATATGGTTAAGTGATTATCAAATAAAGTAATCTACCAATGATCAACGATATTGACATACATATCATCTACTAGTTCACCAATATTAAGTCTGCGTTTTAGCTTATGCTCCATTAGAAAGGGAGCTGGTTTACTAGCTAGAAGACCAAATTTTTAAAGAATGTCCAAAGCATATTTCTGTTGTGTAAGAACAAGGCTTTTAGAGGATCGAGAAACTTCAAAGCCTAATAAATATTTCTGGGTGCTAAGATCTTTGTTGTGAAATTGGTCATAGAAACATTGCTTAAGCTCCATAATTTGTTGGGAATCATGACCATCCACAATAACATCATAAATATAGACAAGAAGAGCAATAAAGGCATTATCTCTGCCACTTGTAAACAAGGAAGGTTTAACTTTGTACTATTAAAAACCAAGATTAAGTAAGAAGGTCCGAAACTTATGGAACCATTATTGTGATGCTTGTTTCAGGCCATACAACAATTTGCGCAAACGACAGACACAAGTTTCTCCAAGTTTGCGGAAGCCCATAGGAATTTTCATATAAATTTCCTCCTATAAGTCACCATGTAGCATTGTCAACATCAAGTTGATGCAATGTGATGCGGATCAGCCCAACACCAAGCGTAATCATGCTAACAACCAATTGAAGGTGCCAATTGGGCCAATCATAAGAGCTGGGACAAAGAAGCTTAAAGAAGCATTGAATGGGTTTGTTCAGAACTTATGAAGCAAAATGGACCTAGAGGGGCTTAGGACATTTAAGGAGCATGAAGGACAACCTTTAATTCATCTAGTTCAGGTATAAGAAGAGCCCAATTCGTGTGGAACAAGGGGTTGATATGTCCAGCCCAATACCAACCTTGTTAGGCTTTTTTTTTCCTAATGCTACAAGGATAAAAAGTCAACAATTTATTCTCCTAATTATGTAAGGAAGTTGGTTATATCTTATTCCTAAACAGGGGAGGATTATTTAATGCTTTTCCTAATGGAGGAAGGAAAGTAATTAAATCAGTAACAAAGGAGGAAATTTGTTTTCTTATTTATCCAAGGTAAACAAGAAAATCCAAGCTAATTAAGGACATCAAAAGAAAGGGAGCAGCAACACAAATTTTCCAAATTAGATTTTTCCTAGTTTATGTAGGACTTCTTAAGGGTGACAAATCTGATTCTAGCATATTTAGGATGGTAAGTTTTGAATTTTTATTATTTTTATTATTTTCTTCTTAGTTTTTGGGTTTTATTACTTATTTGGGTCAATTGTTAGTGGGCTACATATAAGTCCACCTAAGGGGGGTCCATTAAGATTTCTTTAAGTCTAGAGTTAGTATAAATAAAGGCATAACCAAACATGTAAGGTTACACAATTTTTAGATTAATAAACTTCTTTACTGCATTTGTTGTGTGTTAGTAGGATAATCTCCCTTCCTTGGATCTGTAAAGAACTGAAAATGACTTATCGAAGAACAACTGGCTTCGTGGCGTCATCCTTATACTTCTCGTTTGCGAATCAATATTCGTTGGGTGGGGGTTTCCGTTTTTAATAGTGTTGGTGCCTAGGTACAAGTTATCTTTGTGTCACACTCCTATCAAACCTGATTTTACTTGGCTTTCCAGAAATTGGTGTCTTTGTGTGTGGTTTATGTGACCATGTGATCATAAGGTTTGCATCATTTGGTATCAGAGCTTGGCTCCATTAATCAGGTTATATCCTTCTAAAATTTTCGTTTCTTGTTGTTTCCGCAAAAATTCCTTAGTGTCCAATTTCTTCTTCTCTTGATTTTGCAGCATATAAAAAAAAATAATAGTTATTTCATTTTGTTCCTGACCAAAATATATCAGTGGCATAAAAAAAAAGAGAAAAAAAAAGTTGTTCAAAAAGGCATTTTTTTGTTTCTGCCGCAGAAAACTAAACAAAGGAAAATTTGACCAAATCAACTCAAAATGACCTCAAATTTGATTATGTTATTACTGGGACCCTAATCACACCACATATTAATATTTGGGTCAATTGAATATCGTTTGCTTTGGGTTTCAAATTCAGGTTTAATCAGGTCTAATTCATAATATTTTTGCGTCAATATATCAAACCTTGTCATAAAGTGATCAAATTTTATATTCTGTCTATTTGGGTTGATATTGCATTATATCTGAAATTTTAACTCAAAATTGGGCATCATTTACTTTAGGTTCCAGATTCTGACTTAACTTGTTGTAAACGAGTCTATTTTGCGTCAACTTTTAAAATTCAGATTCTTTCTGTTGTTTTCATATCTTGCAGTTTATTTTCATCATATCCAACATATCTGGGTGTTGTTTCATCATTTTTCATATTTTTTTTCTATTTTTTATTCGAGTCTTCAGTTTCGTTCATATTTCGGATAGACTCGCTTGCTACTCGCGAGACTATCATCGCAGTT
Organism: Populus nigra; assembly: GCF_951802175.1. NCBI lineage: Eukaryota > Viridiplantae > Streptophyta > Magnoliopsida > Malpighiales > Salicaceae > Populus > Populus nigra. Next base: position 7,104,188 of record NC_084865.1, read on the forward strand.
TTGTTTTGCTTGTTTTCTAGTTTTTATTGCTTATTGAGTCATATATATTTGGATTGCGCTGCCAAGTTGGTTTTATTTGGTGTTGGTTTCAATTTCGCAAGAACCGCAAGAAGGTGAGATCAGAGGTGTGAGCGTGTGAGGACATTAAGAGTGTTTGAGCAAAACACCAGCAACGTGAGGATAATTTTTTTTACCACTAACTAATTTTTACAGGTAATATTATGTTAGATCAAAACAACACACCACCCCATCCCGAGGGAGAACTTACGTTCCAAATGCAAGCCATGACGCAGATGATAAAGAGGATGAATTTTGTGATGGGAAACATGTGTGACAGACTTGATAGGGTGGAGAAACATGGTAACGAGGCTGGTACAAGCACTCAAAATATGAGGAAGCTTGGGGCTGAATCGAAAACAAATAGTGGCAGTAGGGCCGAAAGGCTAATGTGGGCTAATTATGAGGATTTTGAGGAGGCTGTTGATGATATTGGTGATGGTGGTTTTAAGGATGAGGTCATAAGCCATCAAGAAGGTTTTCGACAACCTAGAAACCGAAGGGATTATAGGAATAGAACTAGGGGCCAATTCGGCCAAAGGGAAAATTTCTGTAGTGTTGGGGGACATGCTTATTTAGATAGTGATTTAGATGTTATCAAACTAAAAATACCTTCTTTTCAAGGTAAAAACGATCCCGAGGCATATTTGGAGTAGGAGAAAAAGGTGGATTGGATTTTTGATTGCCATAACTATTTGGAGGCAAAGAAAGTGAAATTGGTAGTCATCAAATTCACAGATTATGCACTTTTTTGGTGGGATCAGAATGTTATTAGTAGAAGGAGGAGTGGTGAGAGGCCGGTAGCGTCGTGGGAGAAGATGAAAGTGTTGATGAGAAGGCGATTTATGCCTAACCATTATTATAGAGATTTGTATCTGAAATTGCAGGGTTTGAATCAGGGTTCTAAGACCGTGGATGAGTATTTCAAGGAGATGGAGATCGCCATGATTCGGGCCAATGTGATTGAGGATCGGGAAGCTATTATGGCTAGAATTCTAAATGGGCTGAATAGGGACATTACGAATGTTGTAGAATTACAACATTGTGTGGAATTGGAGGATATGGTCCATATGGCAACGAAGGTGGAGAGACAAATAAAAAGAAGGGGCAGTACACGTTTTTAGACCAATTTGGCTTTATCTTCCTCAATATGGAGGTCGAATTTGAAGAGAGAGGGGGCTGTCCAACCAAAGCCTTATGCAAAGGCCGAACCACCTAAAGCCAAAAAGGATACTCATACGAATGAGAAAGGTAAATCTGAATCTCAACCTACTCATGATAGAGATATTAAATGCTTTAAGTGTTTAGGGAAGGGGCACATTGCATTATAGTGTCCAAACCAAAGAGTTATGCTTACAAGAGACAATAGGGAGGTTGAATCTGAAAGTGACAAATTTGAAATTGAAAAGATGCCACCTTTTGTGGATTATAGTGATAAGGAGATTGCATATCTTGTTAAAAGAGAGGCCTTGGTTATAAGATGTGTGCTGAACATGCAAATCAAAAAAGATGATGTAGATCAGCAATGGGAAAATATATTTCACACTCCATGTCACATCCAAAAAAAGGTATGTAGTATGATAATCGATGGAGGTAGTTGTGCTAATGTTGCTAGTGATACCCTTGTGAAGAAATTGAATCTGAGTTGTATTAAGCATCCTAGGCCTTATAGATTGCAATGGTTGAATGAATGTGGTGAAGGAAGGGTTACTAAGCAGGTTTTGATTGTGTTTGTTATTGGGAAGTATTCTGATGATATTTTGTGTGATGTAGTCCCAATACATGCTATTCACTTACTTTTGGGGAGTCCATGACAGTCTGATCGGAAAGCAATTCATGATGGGTTTAGAAATATGTTTACTATTGTAAAGGATGGTAAAGCCATCACTTTTGTACCTCTTTCTTCAAAACAAGTGTATGATGATCAAATGAAATTAAAAAAAGAATGTGAGGATGGGAAGAGTGAAAATTCATGTGAGGACAATGGTGAGAGAAAACGATCAGATTCAGCTAAACCTAAATCATTAATTAAACCGGTTGAGAGTGCAGGTAAAAACCGAGGAGTGAAGAAAGTAAGCTTGTGTGATGATAGTAGTGTGGAAAAATTAAAGAAACAATCTAATTTTTATGCAAAAGGATCTCAAATCAGATCTGTATTTTTCACTAATAAGCCAATTATCGTACTTGTGTACAAGGAGGCTTATTTTAACACTAACGATCTTGATTCTGTTATTCCTAGTGTGGCTGTTTCTTTGATGCAGGAGTTTGATGATGTTTTCCCTAAAGACATCCCTAATGGATTACCACCATTAAGGGGGATTGAACATCAAATTGACCTTGTGCCTGGAACTTCGATTCCTAATCGTCCAACCTATAGAAGCATCCCTGAGAAGATAAAGGAGCTTCAAAGGCAAGTAGATGAGTTAATGATGAAGGGGTATATTCGTGAGAGTATGAGTCCTTGTGCTGTGCGAGTGCTACTTGTGCCTAAAAGGATGGAACATGGAGGATGTGTGTTGATTGTCGTGTCGTCAATAACATAACGGTAGAGTATCGACATCCTATTCCTAGGCTTGATGACATGTTAGATGAGTTACATGGATCATGTATTTTCTCTAAGATTGACCTAAAAAGTGGGTACCATCAGATTAGGATGAAAGAGGGTGATGAGTGAAAAACTACATTTAAGACTAAGCATGGTTTGTATGAATGGTTAGTCATGCTGTTTGGACTTATAAATACGCCTAGCACGTTTATGCGTTTAATGAATCATGTATTGCGTGAGTTTATAGGTAAGTTTGTTGTTATGTATTTTGATGACATTTTGATCTATAACAAGAACTTAAATGAGCATCTTGATTATTTGCATAATGTACTTAGTGTGTTGCGTAGTGAGCAATTATATGCTAATGTTAAGAAATGTACCTTTTGTATGGAAAAAATTATGTTTCTTGGCTATGTCGTAACTGCGCAGGGAATCAAGATGGACAAAGAGAAAGTTAAGGCCATCTGGGATTGGCCTACACCAAAATCGGTAAGTGAGGTAAGGAGTTTTCATGGACTTCTAGTTTTTATAGAAGGTTTGTAAAGGATTTTAGTACTATTGTTGCACCTTTAACTGAAATTATAAAAAAGTCTGTTGGATTCAAATGGAATGATGAACAGGATAAGGCTTTTAATTTGTTGAAAGATAAACTTTGTTCGGCACCTGTTTTAGTTTTACCAGACTTTACAAGAGCTTTTAAAGTTGAATGTGATGCATCAGGTATTGGTATAAGACCTGTGTTAATGCAGGATAAGAGGCCCATTGCATATTTCAGCGAAAAACTTAATGAGGCAGCTTTGAATTACCTTACCTATGACAAGGAGCTCTATGCCTTGGTAAGAACTCTAGAGACGTGGCAGCATTACCTATGGCCCAAGGAGTTTGTGATACATTCTGATCATGAATCATTGAAGCACTTGAAAGGGCAAGGTAAGTTGAGTATGAGACATGCTAAATGGATGGAATTTATTAAAACTTTTCTATATGTGATCAAATATAAGCAAGGAAAAGAAAACACTGTGGCTGATGTACTTTCGCGCAGGTATGTTCTTTTATCTACTTTGGATGCTAGATTTCTAGGATTTGAACACATAAAAGAATTGCACAAGGATGATAGTGATTTTGCTAATGTTTACAATGTTTGTTAAACTTCGGCTTTTGGAAAGTTTTATAAACTTGATGGATATTTGTTTAAAGAGAGTTGATTGTGTGTTCCATTAAGTTCTATGCGTGAATTGCTTGTACGTGAAGCACATAGGGGCGGGTTGATGGGGCATTTTGGTGTTGTCAAGACTTTGGATGTGTTGCATGAGCATTTTTATTGGCCTAAAATGAAAAAAGATATGCAATGTATATGTGATAAATGCATAACTTGTAGGAAAACAAAGTCTAGGACTCAACCACATGGCTTGTATACCCCTTTGCATGTACCTAAGGAACCATGGGTAGACATTTTGATGGATTTCGTCTTAGGTTTACCTAGGTCAAAACGGGGTAGGTGACACGACCAAAAAATTGATGTCTTCTCCCAAGTGCAGCAATGTCGAAGTAATAAATAACCCGGCAAGACCGGGATCGAACCACAAGGAGGTTACTTGTATAAATTATAAGCAACAATAATACTACAACAATAGTAACAATAATAATAATAATAATAATAATAATAATAATAATAATAATAATAATAATAATAGTGATAATAATAATAGTGAAGAAGAAGAGGAAGAAGTTGATGAGAACTTTGAGATGAAAGATTAACGTAAGAATTAAACAATGATAACAACAAATGTCAAGGTTAGAGGATCCACTAATGGTATTTCAAACAAGTATAGTATAAACACTTATTATTCAATTGGAAACCACACACAAGGAGGTTCCAATCAGATTATAAATTGTTAACATGATTACATTAGCTATCTTATTCGAATAATGCTAATACTTGTAAATGTTTTCAGGCATTCATGATTATAACTTATGTTAACAACAAATCAAGTTCCTTTCATAGCTCAGGTGTCGGTTATACCATACAGTATGGGCTATGAAAGTGCCAAGTATTTGTTGTACCAAGTGTTATACAACATAAATCTAGATTAACCATTTAACAAGCAAAGTATTAAAAGTGAATAAGATAAGAAATATAAAGCATGTTAGTATCCAACATTAAGGTCCATGTTAAGTTTATATTATACTTATTCTTACACCATTAGTGCACCCTTTTCACCTTGACATAATTAACTAAGCTAGACATAATGAAAGAAAGAAACATAAATAAACAAGATAAGAACACAAGTAAGATAAAAGTTAACTAAGTAAAGGAAATGAAATGAAAGGCATAAACTTGATATTAATGAAAGCAAAGCATAAGCAATACAAAGAGAGAAAGCAAGAGCATGATCTTGATCTCTACACCAAGATGCCTAAATACATGGCAAATGCCTCCTTTTATAGGCCAAAATTCGGAACTATTGATTTGTTGACTAATTGATGAGTGGGTGGTCACATCTTGACTTGGTGACAATTCTTATCTTCTTGTCTGCCAAAAACATCATTGATGACGTCATAATTTGAACAAACTTAAATTATAAAAGTTCTAGGACATTGTCTCATCTTTCCAGGGTAAACATTTGAGATCATTTGGACTTCTAGAACTTGAGATATGGGCTGAACACTGAACAGTGTCTGGGCTGCAGGACAGATTCAGACTTCTTTGTTGTTGCTACAATTTGGACTTGAAAACAGCCTTTTTAAATCTTGGGCTCCACATAAAAGTTGTAGGCCTATGTCTTATCTTTCTATCCATAGAAAATGGACCTAAATCCAAGATCTACAGCTCTAGATATGACCAAATTACCGAACTGTGTTCCAGTTTGGACTGCACCAGCATCTCTTTGGCCATCTTTTTGTCCTTTCAATTTCAGTACTTCAACTCCTCAATCAATTCTTTCATTTATATGATAGGCCTGCATTTAAGATGAACATTTACCATAAATTAAAGGTATCTTATATAATTAGATATGTTATTATAAAACATGCTTTAGTTAAGGAGTTATTGATACTTTAAGTGCAAAATGATGATATAAAACCTTGATAAAAATGCACTTTTAAGTACTAATCACACCCCCCAACCAGCTTATTACTAGTCCCTAGTAATTAAGGCGTTAAAATAGAAAAACAATTTGCAAATTCCACAAAGCAAGGCATTCATCATTCAACTTCCATTAATCTATCCAGATAAACAAACTCTCATTAAATTTTGTATATCTGCTCAATATCTCTTAAACAAAATATTAATAAACCTTCCTTGTTATGTGCTCAATGTATGAAACATAGATGATAGGGCTTTTATTGGAAGAAAACAATATTTTATTCTAATGTTTAAGGTTAATTTCCTTGGGTTGGGATTATTTTATTTTATTTTACCTTTTTTTCTTTTTTCTTTTTTTTTCTTTTTTTTTAATATCTATACATATAACTTAAAACACAATGCATCTTTAACCCATGTAACGAGCTTTCGACTAATGACTCCCAGACCAGTTGGTCTTAGGGCATTAGGTGTTGAGACACCCCTACGAGCTTAGTAACTCGGATTGCAGATACTGATATATAGATAGTGCAATGTTTGATTCCCTTAAGCTTTTCTCCTTAACCCATGTAACAAGCTTTGGGTCAATAGCTCCCAAGTCAGTTGACTTTAGGGTATTAGGTGTTAAAACACCCCTTCGGGCTTAATTGCTTAGGTTAGGGAGGCTACGAAATCAAACTTATCTACGTTTTTATTATCATCATTTTCTTCTCTTTTTTTTGTTTTTTTTTTTTTGCAAATTATAAACTATCCCTATCCCTTAGTTGTTACCTTTAACAAAAGAACATAAATAATATAATAATCCAATGTGCAACCCACAATCATATGTTAAAATGTGTGTGTGAAAATGAAGGTTTAAGAATATTTGTTAAATGAGTATATGAGCAGAACCAAGTGATAACAATGCGAGAGTTTGTAAACCTGAATATTTCAAGAAGTATTCTAATAGGCCTTGTTATGAAGATTGCAAATAACCATTAGAAAATGTTTACTAAGATGTGTCTCAAGAGTCATTCCCCCTTACTCTGCCATCCTAGTAATAATAGTTTTGCCGAATGGTTTTTAAAACAAAAACAGTTAGTTGGTTAGTTTTTTTTTTTTAAAATACTACTACCCTCTCCCCCAACCAAAATGAGACATTGTCCTCAATGTCCTAAGGTAGAAAGATAGAGCATAGAAGACATCACCTGAAACAACGAACACTGACAATCCTGAAACACACTTAAACAAATATAAGAGATAACAAAACAGAAAAAAATTTTTATGCTATTAATAGAACTAAAAGACATAAATTTTTACAAACTCAAACTCAAATCGTAGTTGTGATTGTGGCTCACATCTTCCCTTGGTTTTACGTCCAAGAACGGCTTAAACGCCCTCTATGGGTCGGGGATAGGCTTCCCATCCAGTTTTCTTAAAAACTGGCAAACATGGTCTTTTACAGTCAGATTCCCAAGACTAAGTCGATCACGTTTTTTTATGGAAATGGGGTCATAAGTCTTGAAATGCACAATGCACATCTCCACCAGGATATATCTTCAAAGTCAATAGAAGATTATCTAAAGATTCCTTATGTTTTGAAATAAATCCTGACTTTTGACAATTTTCACAAGCTTTGCAGAATGCATGTGTGTCCTTGAACATGGTGGGCCAATAAAATCCATTTTGAAAGATTTTCGCAATGGTCTTTTTTGATGAGAAATGACTCCCACATGCTTCAGAATGACAAAATTTAATGACATTACTTACCTCATTGTCAGGAATGCATCTTTGAAATATTTGATCAGGACAATGTTTGAATAAGTTAGGGTCATCCCAATAAAAGTTTCTCACTTCGTTCAAAAACCTTCCTTTATCTTCGGTACTCCAATGAGTTGGCAAATCTCCTGAGGCAAGGAAATTGATATTTTTAGCAAACCAAGGCATTGAACTAAGAGAAAGTAAGGATTTGTCAGGAAAGTAATCATCGGTTGGTGTGATGTCAGATATCGAATCTGTTGTCACTCTTGACAAAAGATTCGCATCAACATTTTCAATGCCTTTTTCATCCGTGATTTCTTCCTGAGAATAAGTCATTTGCAAATCTTCAAATTTATCAAACTCAGTATTACTCAAAGTAGATTCAAATTGATCATAAACCAATTCTTCAATAAAATCTACTTCTTGTAAATCATTATCATCTCTAGGTTGCTTGCAAATGTTGAAAATATTCATCTCCAATGTCGTGTTTCCAAAAGATAGCTTCATCAGTCCATTCCTACAATTAATCAATGCATTAGAAGTTGCAAGAAATGGACGCCCTAAAATAACAGGAAATGAATTACATGCTTCAACAAGTTGTGTGTCCAAGACAATAAAATCCACAGGATAAATGAATTTATCAACTTGTACTAACACATCTTCAACTATTCCTCTAGGCACTTTTATAGATCTATCGGCAAGTAAAAGAGTTACAGAAGTTGGTTTTAACTCACCTAGATTGAGACTTTGAAAAACTGAATATGGAAGTAAATTCACACTAGCTCCAAGATCAAGTAAGGCTCTTTCAATTTTATGTTCTCCAATAAAGCAAGAAATTGTAGGACAACCAGGATCTTTATATTTCAATGCATTATTGTTCTGAAGAATGGCACTTACTTGTTCGGCTAAAAAGGCTTTCTTTTCCACATTCAGTTTTCTCTTCACAGTGCACAGATCTTTCAAAAATTTAGCATAAGAAGGAACCTGTTTAATAGCATCTAACAAAGGTATATTGATCCTTACCTGTTTGAAGGTTTCAAAGATTTCAGAGTTGTGATTGACTTTCCTTTGTTTGGTCATGACATGAGGAAATGAAAGTGCTGGCGGAGAATCAGTCTTTTATTTGCAATGATCAGATTCAACCCCTTCCTTACCCTCAGAGATTGACTCATCATCATTCTCACAAGGTTCAAGAATGGGTTTTTTAATAACCTTACCACTACAAAGAGTGATGACTGATTTTACGTGATCCATGTGTTGGCTTCCCGAACTACTTGCATTCGTATTGTATTGCCCCTTGGGATTTTGTTGTGGTTGAGATGGAAACTTACCTTTCTCTTGGAAACTGAGAGCAGATGTCAATTTTGCAATAGTATCTTTAAAATCTGTCATGCTTTGAGCAAGTTGAGTGTTAATTGCCTCTTGCTTTTCCATAAATACATGCAATGTTTCCTCAAGATTTCTTCTATGAGGTGGAGCATAAGGAGGTGCATATCCATGAGAATTTTGGAAATTATAATGTGCTTGAAACGGTGGCTGTGAAGTTTGAGCATTATTGTTCTCACTCTTCCAACTGAAATTTGGATGATTTCTCCAACCAGGGTTATATGTTTGCGAATATGGGTTATGGTTGGGCCTTTAAAAACTGTTTAATGCATGGGCTTGTTCATGGAGACATTCTTTAAAAGAAGGCAAGGTTGGACAGTCATTGGTTGAATGCTCGTTGGTTTCACAGATTTGACATGCAATGTCTTGAACATATTTTAATTGACCACTCTTTTTCAATTCTAGTGCTTCGACTTTTTTAGCTAAAGATGCAAACTTGGCTTGGAGGTCATGATCATCCCTAAGGTTGTACATACCCCCACTAGATGTATGAGGTTGGGTTTTACTTGGTGCCTCATAAGTACCTGTGGTGTCCCAATTTTGCGCATTTTCAGCTAGCAAATCTAAGTACTCCATTGCTTCATTAGGGTTTTTATCCTCAAAAGTTCCATTGCACATCAATTCAACCATTTGCTTATCTCTAGGAGTTAACCCTTCATAAAAATGTGAAACTAATCTCCATGTTTCAAAACCATGATGGGAGCAAGTATTAAGTAATTCTCGATACCTATCCCAACATTGATAAAATGTTTCTCCTGGTTTTTGAGAGAAAGTAATGATTTGTCTTTTGAAAGAGTTTGTTCTGTGGGATGGAAAAAACTTCTTTAAAAATTGTTGTTGCATTTCATCCCAAGCACGAATGGATCCAGGTCTCAAATTTTGTAGCCATGTTTTAGCTTTATCTTTTAATGAAAAAGAAAAAAGCTTCAATCTAATGGTGTTCATGCTACAATTTGAGTCATTATACGTGTTGCAAACCTCCTCAAATTCCCTTAAATGCAAGTATGGATTTTCTAAATCTAAGCCATGAAAAGATGGTAAAAGTTGAATAATGCCTGTCTTAAAATTAAAATGAGATGCATCAGGTGGAAAAACTATGCATGAGGGTGCACTTGTTCTTGTGGGATTCATGTGGTCTCTAAGAGTTCTAACCCGAATATTCTCATTATTCTCATTATGAAGCGATTGGTTATCTTCTTCAGCCATATTTTCTGAAAATGATGAGGATACCCTACAAAGTCTACCACTTAATGTACGTGACTACACTCTCATGCACGTGTAAGAAGAGAATAAAAGAAAGAGAAACAAAACAAAAGAAACAAAGTTAGATACAAGAAAAGAGAAAAGAGAAAAGAGAAAAGAGAAAATAAAATAAATACTATAATTTGTACAAGAATTTACCTCCCCGGCAATGGCGCCAAAAACTTGACACGACCAAAAAATTGATGTCTTCTCCCAAGTGCAGGAGTGTCGAAGTAATAAATAACCCGGCAAGACCGGGGTCAAACCACAGGGAGGTTACTTGTATAAATTATAAGCAACAATAATACTACAACAATAATAACAATAATAATAATAATAATAATAGTGATAATAATAATAGTGAAGAAGAAGAGGAAGAAGTTGATGAGAACTTTGAGATGAAAGATTAACGTAAGAATTAAACAATGATAACAACAAATGTCAAGGTTAGAGGATCCACTAATGGTATTTCAAACAAGTATAGTATAAAACCTTATTATTCAATTGGAAACCACACACAAGGAGGTTCCAATCAGATTATAAATTGTTAACATGATTACATTAGCTATCTTATTCGAATAATGCTAATACTTGTAAATGTTTTCAGGCATTCATGATTATAACTTTTGTTAACAACAAATCAAGTTCCTTTCATAGCTCAGGTATCGGTTATACCATACAGTATGGGCTATGAAAGTGCCAAGTATTTGTTGTACCAAGTGTTATACAACATAAATCTAGATTAACCATTTAACAAGCAAAGTATTAAAAGTGAATAAGATAACAAATATAAAGCATGTTAGTATCCAACATTAAGGTCCATGTTAAGTTTATATTATACTTATTCTTACACCATTAGTGCACCCTTTTCACCTTGACATAATTAACTAAGCTAGACATAATGAAAGAAAGAAACATAAATAAACAAGATAAGAACACAAGTAAGATAAAAGTTAACTAAGTAAAGGAAATGAAATGAAAGGCATAAACTTGATATTAATGAAAGCAAAGCATAAGCAATACAAAGAGAGAAAGCAAGAGCATGATCTTGATCTCCACACCAAGATGCCTAAATACATGGCAAATGCCTCCTTTTATAGGCCAAAATTCAGAACTATTGATTTGTTGACTAATTGATGAGTGGGTGGCCACATCTTGACTTGGTGACAATTCTTATCTTCTTGTCTGCCAAAAACGTCATTGATGACGTCATAATTTGAACAAACTTAAATCATGAAAGTTCTAGGACATTGTCTCATCTTTCCAGGGTAAACATTTGAGATCATTTGGACTTCTAGAACTTGAGATATGGGCTGAACACTGAACAGTGTCTGGGCTGCAGGACAGATTCAGACTTCTTTGTTGTTGCTACAATTTAGACTTGAAAACAGCCTTTTTAAATCTTGGGCTCCACATAAAAGTTGTAGGCCTATGTCTTATCTTTCTATCCATAGAAAATGGACCTAAATCCAAGATCTACAGCTCTAGATATGACCCAATTACCGAACTGTGTTCCAGTTTGGACTGCACCAGCATCTCTTTGGCCATCTTTTTATCCTTTCAATTTCAGTACTTCAACTCCTCAATCAATTCTTTCATTTATATGATAGGCCTGCATTTAAGATGAACATTTACCATAAATTAAAGGTATCTTATATAATTAGATATGTTATTATAAAACATGCTTTAGTTAAGGAGTTATTGATACTTTAAGTGTAAAATGATGATATAAAACCTTGATAAAAATGCACTTTTAAGTACTAATCAGTAGGGATTCAATCTTTGTAGTTGTTGATAGGTTTTCAAAGATGACACACTTTATTCAATGTCATAAAACCAATAATGCCATTAACATTGCTGATTTGTTCTTTAGGGAGATAGTACGACTTCACGGGGTCCCTAAGAGCATTGTTTCTAATAGAGATGTTAAGTTCCTTCGCTATTTTTGGAAGGTGTTATGAGAAAAATTGGGTATTAAACTGTTGTTTTCAACTATTTGTCACCCCAAAGAGATGGACAAACCGAAGTAGGTAATAGGACCTTAACACAACTTCTATGTGTTGTCATTCAAAAGAACTTAAAGAATTGGAAAGATTATTTGCCATTTATAAAGTTTGCATATAATCGTAGTGTGCACTCTACTACTGAATTTTCATAATTTGAAATTGTGTATGGATTTAACCCTTTAACTCCAATGGATTTGATTCCTTTGCCTATTGATGAAAGGGTTAGTTTGGATGGTAATCGTAAAGCACAGGTGGTGAAGAAACTCCATAAAAGTGTGCGGCAACAGATTGAAAAGAGGAATCGTGTGTATGCGACCAAAGCCAATAGGGGGCACAAACATGTTGTCTTTCAACCCGGCGATTGGGTTTAGGTGCATATGCGCAGGGAGAGATTTCCAGCCTATAGGAAATCAAAGCTACAACCATGAGGAGATGGGCCATTTCAGATCCTTGAGAGGATTAATGACAATGCTTATAAAGTTGATTTGCCAGGTGAGTATGGTGTTAGTGCTACCTTTAATGTTTCTGATCTTACTCTGTTTGATGTAGGCGATGATTCGAGGTCGAATTCTTTTGAAGAGAGAGAGGATGATGCGGATCAGCCTAACACCAAGCGTAATCATGCCAACAACCCATTAGAGGTGCCAATTAGACCAATCATAAGAACTAGGACAAAGAAGCTTAAAGAAGCATTGAATGGGCTTGTTCAGAACTTATGGAGCAAGATGGACTTAGAGGGGCTTAGGACATTTAAGGAGCATAAAGGATAGCCTTTAATTCATCTAGTTCAGGTCCAAGAAGAGCCCAATTCATGTGGAACAAGGGGTTGATATGTCCAGCCCAATACCAGCCTTATTAGGCTTTATTTTTTTTCTAATGCTACAAGGATAAAAAGTCAGCAATTCATTCTCCCATTTAAGTAAGGAAGTTGGCCATATCTTATTCCTAAAGAGGGGAGGACTATTTAATGCTTTTCCTAATAGAGGAAGGAAAGTAATTAAAAGCAACAACAAAGGAGAAAATTTGTTTTCTTATTTGTTCAAGGTAAACAAGGAAATCCAAGCTAATCAAGGACATCAAAGGAAAGGGGGCAGCAACACAAATTTTTCAAATCAGATTTTTCTTAGTTTATGTAGGACTTCTTAAGGGTGACAAATCTGATTCTAACATATTTAGGATGGTAATTTTTGGATTTTTATTATTTTCTTCTTAGTTTTTGGGTTATTATTACTTATTTGGGTCAATTGTAAGTGGGCTTCATATAAGTCCACCTAAGGGGGGTCCATTAGGGTTCCTTTAAGTCTAGAGTTAATATAAATAAAGGCATAACCAAACATGTAAGGTTACGTAATTTTTAGATCAATAAATTTCTTTGTTGCACTTGTTATGTGTTGGTAGGATAATCTCCCTTCCTTGGTTCTTTAAAGAACTGAAAACGATTTATCAAAAAACAACTGGCTTCGTGTTGTCATCCTTATACTTTTTGTTTGCGAATCAATATTTGTTGGGTGAGAGTTTCCCTTTCCAATAGTACTGGTGCCTAGATATAAGTTAATTATCTTTATGTCACACTCCTATCAAACCTGATTTACTTAACTTTTCAGAAATTAATGTATTTACGTGTGGGTTGCATAACCATGTAATCATGAGGTTCTTATCACAATGCCCATCCTTGGATGGAAGCCATGACATGGAGACAATAAATATTAGTGATCTTAGCAACCAGCAAACGTCTCGGTGTAGTCAATATCTTTGACTTATGTAAAGCCCCTAGCTACAAGTCATGCTTTGAATTTCTTAACGGATCCATCAACTTTGTATTTAATCTTGTAAACCCACTTGGAATTGATGGCATGTTTTCCGAGAGGAAGGGGCTTCAAGTCCCAAGTGCCATTAGTCTTAAGACCTGCAATTTCAGATTCAATAGCTCATTGCCAGCGAGGGTCTTTAATGGCTGCTGAAAATATGGAAGGCTCATCGAGTGATAGACTGCCAGGAAAGATTGATGAGATGGCTAAAATTATGTGTAGGAAAGAATAGAGGAGAGAGGGTAGGCAATACTTGAGTTAGCTATCAGAGGAGCAGACGCAATGGGGTTTTCTCCAGGTTGGAAATCCTAGTAAAACTTCAGATGGTGTTTTGCCATGCAGGAGTTGGGGAGGGAGTGAGAATGATCAAGTATACGGCTATAACTACACACTCTCTCTAAAATTTGAAAGGAAGATTTTCTTGAAATTTGAGAGGACGAGCCACTTCAAGAATGTGGCGATGCTTGAGTTCCACGATCTAATTTTCTTGTGGAGTATGGGCGCAAAAGGTTTAAAGCTCGATGTCCTTGGAAGCACAAAAAGCTTTGAAGCCATGAGAGGTAAACACTAGAAGATTAGAAGATGGGGTTTGATAATAGCCCCAGATATCGCAACAAATGAAAGAGAAACATCTCAAACTTTTATTAGAACTAGTAAGAAAAGGTAGACGAGTCTGTTTAGATTTGCAGCACACATCGTAGATAGCACTGCTAGAAGATTAGAAGATGGGGTTTGATAATAGGCCCAGACATTAAAACGAATTAAAGAGAAACATCTCGAACTTTTATTAGAACTAGTAAGAAAAGGTAGACGAGTCTGTTTAGATTTGCGGCACACATCGTAGATAGAATTTTGAAAAGTAACATTATTTTGGAATTTGTTTGAGATGAGAAAAGGAAACATGGCATAAACGCTGATGGCATAAGGTGGGCGTCCTTAGTGCTTGAAGCTGAATGAGCAACACTAGAACCGACAATGAAAGAGCATTGATAAACCACATCTTGCAATCTACCCACTCCAATCAGCCTCCTCGTTTGAAGGTCCTGAAAGATACAAAAGCTTGATTCTTCATCTCATAGCCTTGCCTTATAAAGGCTGTACAGCATCAGATACAATGAATATATCCTGGAGTGATTCTAGGAGCTAAATAAGATGGAGTGTATCCCTCAATGCAGACTATATATATATGGACATATTTGTTATGCCTCAAAATAGTGATGGAAAAAATTAGAAACAAAACTGTGTGTAAGCAAAAATGTCTAAGCTCTGCTAAATTGAGACATGATATTGATGCTTAGGAGACTTGAGGAAGCAATAAGGGCATGAATTGCCAAGGCCATCGTCTGGCTAATCCCAAGAAAATTGCGTTTATTGTACATAACATGCAACCATCATGGATACATAACATTGCTAGCAGTTGAAGGAAATATACACAGCCTGATAGCCAGCAAATGTTAAACTCGATCCTTTACCAGCGTTGTAATTTTACTTTTTGTAAGAAAAAACTACTGGAATCTAGCTGTGGTAACACAAAAAAAGAAAAAAGGGTAAGAAGAGAAATAGCTAGATAAATTTAGTCTACCATGTCACCAATATATATATATATAATACTTGCTACATTATCAAATGAGAATCACTAAGTTATTTCTTTATAAATGACGTGATAAATTAAGTATACCTAATTCTACATTATGCAAAAAAGCTAGAACAACCTTGCATTTTGAAATAGTGTTTTTCACTATTCATTCATTGTTCAATCAAGCATAATTCACTGTGAATTTACTGTTTTCTTTTAATATCATTCCCAAACCTTTATTTTTCAACTGCATCCTTATATAATCGAATCTAATGATGCATAATTTGAAATTGTGGTGAAAAGACAAATTTAAAAGAAAAGGAACGACAAACACGAGATACTTCATGGTCAATCTTAATTTAATGGAAAAAGTTCTTTTTGATTCCCTTTTTTTTTTCTTCTTGTTCAATCTCTTGCATTTTTTATATTTAATTTCAGTTTAAAATTTTATTTTTGTTTATTTGTAGTGTTTGTTTTGAGAGAGAAGAGAAAAGCTAACTTGAAAACGACAATAGAAAAAAAATATAATTGATTGACCACATTCTAACAATATAAAAATTAATTTTCATGTCAACATGTTATATTTAATGACAAAAGTTTTATTAAAGTGTTTTTACATCTTAATCTTACTTAAAAAAAAAAGATTGAGGTTAAGATTTTTTTTCCTTTTTAATTTTGTGTTTTTGAACCAATTTAGAGATGTTTTAAGTTGAAAGAATAATTTATTAATATTGCAAATATCTTTATTAGGTGCTTTTAGATGAAAAATAATAGAAAAATTAATTTTTGGATAAAAATCCCAACTATATTTTTCAACTACATTTCTAGTGGTAAGAAACTAAACAACCAAATAACACATTAAGAATGTGTCGTTCCCAAAAAATTCAAAAAAAATTTTTTTTTACTAAGATTTAATATAATTTGTACATTTTGGATTGTTTTGATGTGCTGATATCAAAAATGATTTAAAAAAAAAATTATTGGCATGTATTTTATCATAAAAAATTATTTAAAAAGCAACTGTTATCACACTACCAAACACATTCTAACTACTTAATTCTCTTTTTAAAAAATAGATCACAAAAAAAAAAGTAAAGTGCGTTGGCCTAACTTGACAAGTTTGCATATGACTTGTTCTAGTAGGTTAGCCCTCGATGCCCAACCTTTATTTATTGACCCAATATGTATTTTTCTTCTCCTTTCTTTTTAGTTTCATTAAAATAAATAATTTTAAAATATATGAGAAATATCATTTTTAAGATTAAGAATATATTTTATTTTAATGAGTTTATCAAGCACTTATTTTATGCATCCCTTCATGATTTGCCTTTTTTTTTAAGGATTTAATTTAGTTTTTTTTTTAACAAAATTTAATTATTCATGCATCATTACATAAAAATCACTCTAAAAAAGTTTCCATATATTGCTTTAATTGTTTTAATATATGAATGACATAATAATGAAAACGTTATTTTATTATTACATTGAGATCATTAAAACTCTTTAAAATATAAATTCATATTATCATAAATTGTTCCATACCAAAGCGCTAATTTCTAAGAATAATATGAGATTGTGATTCTGATCGAAAATGGGCCTAGCCCTAGATAATTACAAAGGCCTGAACAGAGATTGGAAACGGAAAAATGGGTAAATTTATTTCTTTAGTTACTGAGTTTTTGATCCTTTTTTGTTTCTTGAGAAAATATTTGAATATCTTAAGTAGAGGTGGAAAAAAATTGATTAAACCGAGAAAACTGAAAAAAAATAACTGAAAAAACCAAACTGTGAAAAAAACCGATTAAACCGATTAAAATTAAAAAAAAAACAAACCGATTCAGTTCGATTTTGGTTTTATAAAACTGAAACAAAAAAAAACCTTAAGTCTTGATGTTCACAACACTACGATGTGTGTGTGTGTGTAAAAGAATATTAGGTACCTATATTTCATATAAATTACACAATAAATAAAACAATAAATTTATGATTGTTTTATATCACTCGCATATTTTGATATTGCTTAAAAAAAATCTCAGATTGCCTAAGATAACTGGAATTCCTTCAAATAGCAATAATGCTATGTGTGGATACAAATAATTATTTAATAGTTTTAATTATTGCTTTCCATATTTGATATTTTTTAACATTTTTGAAACTAGGTTGGAGGAACTCCTGAAAATTAACTTTTATTCTTAGTTTAATAAGCTTTTCTATAATAATTGTTATAATTAAAGGTTAAAAAAGTTCAAATATTCTAAAAAATTAATTCATTTCTAAAATACTAGTACTAAATACACCCAACATAATCCTTGAAAATTAACACAAAATAGAGTTGCTGAAAAGAAATGATTTTAAATTAAATTTGACAAATTAAATTCACACAAACTAGTTTTCATGAAGTTAAAATATTTAAAGTTCAGTTTTATAAGCCTGAAACTGAAAAAACCTTAAATCTTGATGTTCATAGCGCTACGATCTGAATATATATATATAAACAAGCAGATATAACAAGTAAAGAGTTCAGTACGTGGTGTTGTTATACCCAAGAATGATCTAAAAGATTGGGTCACAAGTTTTCAGCCTACTGATTTTATAAAAGAACAAGAACAAAGAAAAGAAGAATATAAACATATTTCTGATGCGAATGAACAAGGCAAGACCAACAATGTCAAGATCCTTGATCAAACACAGAGCATACTTAAATATGACAAGAATAAAAGAATAAGAATAGAGATAACAAAAATGTAGATAAAAATAAGATTGGCTTACTTAAATTTGTAATGAAAATTAATACAGGAGATATTGGTTACAGAGGAGAATGGAGATGAGTTACAGATATGGGTTACAGGGGAGAGTAAAATTTTCTAGGAAAAAATTAGTCTGCGTTCTCAGGATTTTAAAGTGACCTTTTATAGACGAATTGGCATGGAATGGGCCAAACTCTCCTGTTAAAAGAGCTCTTCAGCACCCATGTGAACCTATGTGGTATTGTCTGCCTTGATTAGATGACGACAAAATGGAAATTGTCCATTGTCGCACGTCAAAATCCGCGCGGCGTCCGCTGGCGATTTTTTTATTTTTGTTATTACTTGTGTTTTGCTTGGTTCTTTGGAGTCGCCACCTAGTATTATGGTCACTAGGAACCTATGGTCTGCGAGAGTCTGAGTAAGGGACTGGTTGTGCAAGGGGAAGATGCATCACCCCCAGTGCACCCTACCTAAGGTAAGCTGCATTGTTGTTTGATTATTTTTCTAGGTCAAGTTTCTATTCGTTGGTCTTTTCTAAGGTTCAAGGCAGATCTCCCTTCATGAGGGAGTCTCTACCTTATTGGGTTAAATCCTAACCGTTCTAAAGTCTAAATGACATTTATTTACACCTTGTATCTTTAATACTTAAGGGTGTACTTTATCGTGTAATTTTACACCCCACAAATATTAAAGTCTACATCTGGATCCTAAAAAAAAAATAAAAAAAAGATTGGAAAAATATTTTTGATATTTTGGCCAAACCCTAATGGATGATCATAAACTAGTTATGATATCCATTTTTTGGATTTTTAAAACATGAGAAAGATGCAATTTTTTGATTTTTATTTTTTAAAAACAAACATGCTTGGAAAATTATTTAGGACTTGGTCGTATGCAATAAAATATTTTTCTCAAAATTTTTTTTTTTTTTTTTTTTGGAGCAACCGGGTATTTTAATACCGGACTTGTATCTTAACGTGTAAGTATACAACCCAATATCAAGCAACCTTGGTAAAAACAAATTTAAGAAAAACACATTTTTTTTGAAGTGATTTTTTTAATTTTTTTTTTTAATTTTTTTTTGAATTTTTTTTATTTTTTAATATATAATAATTATTAATTAGATTTATTTATTAAAAAAAAATTAAAAAAGAAAAGTGGGCTGGACCGGGCCAAGCCCTTGGTCCGGTCCAGGACCCTTGGGTTGGGCCGGTCTCGGCCCAACAGGTCCTATTCTTTTTTTCTTTTTCTTTTTTTTGGGCTGGGCCAGACCCGGCCCGTCTGGCCCAGCCCGTTCAAGTGGCTAATTAATTAGCCACTGCATGCAGAAATGAATTCTACATGCAGTGGCTATGCAGAAACGAGAGAGGGGAATAAGGAAGTTACCTGGCGTGGAGAGGAGAGAATCGGCGACCTGGCTGGTGGTGCGCGGTGCGACTGGAGGCGGCGAGGACGGTGGCGTGCACTGGTCCCGGCTGGAGTTACGGTTGAGAGAGGGAGAGAGGACACCGTTTTGCTGGAGAGAGAGAGAGAGAGGGACTGTGACTGTGGCGCGGTCGCCGGGTGATGGATGGGATGTGGTGTCGCGTGGGAAGGACGGTGGCGAGATCAGTGGTGGCGGCTGGAGACCACGGTGGAGAGAGAAAAGAAAGAGGGAGGCTGTTTTTTCAGTAACCGGACAGAAAATATGGTTTTTTGTCAACTTTGAGCTCTGTTTTTTCCGTCCCCTGAGCGTGGAATTGGCTCCTATTTATAGGGCTGGAAAGAGGGTAATCTTGTCTTCAACGGGGAAAAATTCTCAGCCCTTGATTCGACTCGAGGAATCCAAACCGTTGGTCGAAAGTGTGCACCTCGAACTGCCAAATTTTGGCAATCCAAGGCTGCAGACTGAACGAGGTGGCCACTTTGGGCCAATAAACGAAGCCGTTTCAAAGTTTTTCGACCCGACCGGACCATTCTCGAGGATAACGAGGATCAGCTTTCTCCACATTGTCAGCCTTTATTTTATTTTTTCATTTTGATTTTTTTTATTTTGAGAGAAAAGTGAATTTTAGGGAAACATCCAAAATTGGGTGATGACAGTTGCCCCCCTCTTTACAATGCTTACGATAGAAAGTCTTGTAAGAGACTTTAGGTAGTAAGCGTTGTAAAGAAGAAGAAAGAAGAAGAAGAAGAAAAAAAAAAGGATGAGAGATGATTGACTCATCTTGTTGAGGAATGATGAATCCTCTTGAGGGTTAGAGAGCGCAGTCGAAAGGAGGTAGGGTTAGAAAGACACACTACCTAAAAGGTTAGGACTCGAAGGAGCTCTTTTAAAAAAAGAGAGGCAGGGTTGGACAACACACTACCTAAGGTGGTTGATGGCTCTAAGGCGCACTAAAGGAGGTATGGTTGGAAAACACGCTACCTAAGGTGTGGTGGCTCGAAGGCACACTAAAGAAGGAGGCATGGTTGGAAAACACACTACCCAAGGTAAGGGCTCTAAGGCGCACTAAAAAGGAGGTATGGTTAGAAAACACACTACCTAAGGTGTGAAGGCTCGAAGGCACATTAAAAAGGAAGGTAGACAGGGCTAGAAAGCATACTATCTAAAATGTGAGGGCTCGAAGGCCCACTAAAAAGGAGGTATGGTTGGAAAACACACTACCTAAGGTGTGATGGCTCGAAGGCACATAAAAAAAGGAGGTACGGTTGGAAGACACGCTACCTAAGGTGTGATGGCTCGAAGGCACATTAAAAAAGAAGAAAGTAGGGCCAAAAAGCATACTATCTGAATGATGAGGGCTCAATGCCCGCTCAAAAAGGAGGTGATGGTAAGACACCGATATGTCGAGGATGCATCGTGATCAATATGCATGTATACTTACCTGAGAAATATAGGTCCCCTCTTCTTCATGGTGTCCTCCTTTCTTTATGGAGTTCTGATTTTCTCAAAAGTTTGAGTCTCTGATAGTAAGCTTTGATGGCTGCTCTCGCTCTTGCTTACTCGAGTCATATCTTGTGATCTTGACCCCTAGAAAAGACTCGATGTCATTATACTTCTTTGTCCACCGCTCCTTTATCTTGAGGGTTGCCAATTTTGCCCAATAGTTTCTTAGAAAAGAAATCGTGGAGCCAACCCTATGTGTTTTGGTAAATTGCTCTCCAGCTTGATCATCCCCCCAAGTATTCAAATCAGGTTTGAGGATGAGGCTAGGTGGAGAAAGGTTTGGTTTTTAACAAGGAGTTGTTTTCTTGCAGAGTTTTTGAGATTTCAAAGCTATTCCACGCACAGAAATCATTTTGACATCGATTCAAAGCAGAACTCATTCTGACAAAATTCAAGTGATTCCTATGGAGAGGTTTTCAGAAATGATGGAAACTTTTTGTTTTTATTTTGATGAAAAATATGAAGTGACATCGGGTTGGTCACTGTTTTTCAAAGCATTCATTTTGTTTGCATGAATAATGTTTCAGTTCGCATGAGAAAACATTGCCTACCGATCCAGATTGCTCGCCTTTGATCAGAAAGGGCTTGATTAGGCACGTAATGTAGGCTTGGGCTATTGGCTATGAAGAAGAGGATACTCGTAGGCTCAAAAGGTGTTTAAGGGACTTTAAGACTAAGGATCACTAGTGTTTATATCCCAAACTCTTTTGTTCATATATTTATGGACCCTGGAATTGATTAGTAAAATGGTCCATGGTGCCCTCCAGTGTTGGGCTTGGGCTCTTTCTCTTTGTTTTTCATCATTTGATTTTGAGCATCATTGCATTGGCTTCTTTTTTTTTTTTTTTTTTTTGCCCAAAATTTTTGGATCCTTTGGATTTTTCTTTATGCCCCCCAACTTTGTACGGGCACCTTCGATGATTAAGAATTTTCTTTTATGCCCCCCAATATTGTTTGGGCACTTTCATTGTTGAAGACTTTTTGCACTTGCCCCCCAGTGTGGGGTGTGATCCTAGCCAAGGTTATTTCCCAAAAAACACTACCAGGCTCAAAAGAGGATTGCAAAGGATATATTTCAGCCTTGTGAAAGGATTATAAAAAATGGTCTTTCTTCATCTCAAATGCATGCATTTAGGATCGGTAAGCCTTGCTTTCATGCGAGTATGCAGAATAATTTCTCATTATTCATGCAAATAAAACCCAGCTTTTGGAGTCACTTCATGGTTTTGTTTTGTTTTGTTTTGTTTTTTTTTTGTTTTTTTTTTTGTGAGTGTCAAAATATCACTTGAATTTTCAGAACCTGTTTGTTAGAACAAACATCTCTTTGATTTTAGTCTTGTACTAAGACTTTGAATTCCCAAAAAATCTTTATCAAAACATGGGATCATGCATAATTTTAGGGGGGGGAACACACTAAAGAAATCTTGGCCAAACTTCAATTTCATTGATTGATATAGGTAAGTACATCAAGCATAGTACTTCTTTACAACATCTGAGTTTACAGGCCTTGGTAGATCCCTTCCATCCATATTAGTCAGAATTAAAGCCCCTCCAGAAAAAGCCTTTTTCACCACATATGGCCCTTCGTAGTTTGGTGCCCACTTGCTTTGATCTTCTCCTGATGCTAGTGGGATCTTTCTTAACACCAAATCCCCTTCCTTGAACACCCTTGGTTTGACTTTCTTGTTGTAAGCTTTGGCCATCCTGCTTTGATATAACTGGTGATGGCAAATAGCTGCTAGTCTTCTCTCAGTGATCAAGTTTAGTTGCTCAAATCTTGACCTTGCCCATTCTGATTCGTCCAGTTCTGCGTCCTTCAGAATCCGCAGTGATGGGATTTCTACTTCCAAGGGTACAACCGCTTCCATTCCATATACTAAAGAGTATGGGGTGGCATTTGTAGAAGTTCTGACAGTGGTACGATACGCATGAAGTGCATAGGGGAGCATCTCATGCCAATCCTTGTAGGTGACCACCATTTTCTGGATAATCTTCTTGAGGTTCTTGTTAGCTGCTTCGACTTCCCCATTCATCTTTGGTCTATAAGGGGAAGAGTTGAGATGCTTAATCTTCCATTTGGTGCACAATTCGTCAATTAGCTTCCCATTGAAATTCTGGGCGTTGTCAGTTACCAACATTGCTGGCAGACCATAACGACAGACCAAATCCTTTTCAATAAATCTCTTGACTACTTTCTGTGTTACATGGGTATAAGAGCTGGCTTCTACCCATTTGGTGAAGTAGTCGATGGCCACCAAAATGAATCTATGCCCATTGCTTGCTTTGGGGTTGATTGGCCCTATAACATCCAAACCCCACATATCAAAAGGCCAAGGCGAGATCATATTGAACAGAGGTGCCGGAGGTGCATTTATTTTGTCGCCATATATTTGACACTTATGGCATTTCCTCACATAGTCTACACAATCTCTCTCCATGGTCAACCAGAAGTATCCAGCCCTTTGAATTTGTTTCGCCATTGTATGCCCATTAGCATGTGTAGCACAGATCCCCTCATGGACTTCTTTTAATGCTTGTTCAATCTCATTTTCATTCAAACATCTGAGCAGAGTCCCATCAAATGACCTTTTATATAAGATTTCCCCATCCAAGTAAAAACCCATAGTCATTCTTCTCAAAGTCTTTTCATCTGTTTTGGAAATCCCTTCAGGATATTCTCGATGCTGGAGAAACTCTTTGATATCATTGTACCATGGTTTCCCATCTGGAGATTCTTCAATGAAGTAACAATGGGCTTGAAAGCTTCGGGCCTCGATATTTATTGGTTGTATCATGCTTTTAGCATCAATTTGTGTCATCGAAGCTAAGGTTGCTAAGGCATCAGCAAACTGATTCTTATCTCTGCTTACATGGGTGAATTTGATTTCTTCAAATTCATCGGCTAACTTCAAGAGATAACTTTGATACAACTTCAACATCTCATCCTTGGTTTGCCATTCACCTTTGACCTGGCAGATGATTAGTAAGGAATCCCCAAAGACCTCGAGCTTATTGGCTTTAAGTTCCAGAGCAGCCTCCAGGCCAATGATGCAGGCTTCGTACTCGGCAGTGTTATTGGTACATTCAAATAGTAACCTTGTTGACGCGGGATACTGCTTATTTTCTGGGGAAATCACTATAGCTCCAGCTCCATTCCCCGATACATTTACTGCCCCATCAAAGTAGAGGGTCCACTTATTGTTTTCCCCACTTTCATTCTCGACTACTATCACATCTTCATTTGGGAGGTCAAAGTTTAGTGGCTCATAGTCCTCCATGGCATGATCTGCAAGATGATCGGCAATTATGCTTCCTTTTACCGCTTTTCTTGTCATAAAGACAATGTCATATTCCGCCAACAACACTTGCCACCTTGCTATTCTACTTGACAGGTAAGGCTTTTCACAAATATACTTGAGCGGGTCTAACTTTGAAATCAACCAGGTTGTGTAGTATAGCATATATTGCCGGAGTCTTTTGGCACTCCAAACCAAGGCACAACACAACCTCTCAATTGTTGTATATCTCGACTCACAGTCATTGAATTTTTTACTCAAGTAGTAGATGGCTTTCTCTTTCCTTCCTGACTCATCATGTTGCCCCAACACGCAGCCCATAGCTGTTTCTGTTACTGTCAAATACAGGATCAAAGGCCTCCCCGGTGTTGGCGGTACTAGTAATGGTGGGTTCTGCAAGTACCTCTTTATTTTATCGAAGGCTTCTTGACAATCATCATCCCATACTCCAGGATTTTTCTTTCTGAGCAAACGAAAGATTGGTTCACAAGTCACCGTCAACTGGGATATAAATCGAGCTATGTAATTCAGGCGCCGAGAAAACTTCGTACTTCCTTTTCTGTTCTAGGAGCAGGCATCTCCTGGATAGCTTTAGCTTTATCAGGATCAACTTCTATTCCTCGACCACTCACAATGAAGCCCAATAATTTTCCTGTTTTCACCCCGAATGAGCATTTTGCAGGGTTCAACTTTAGCTGGAATTTTCGAAGCCTTTCAAAAAGTCTTCTTAACACATGCACATGATCTTCCTCCTTCTTTGATTTTGCAAATATGTCATCCACATAAACTTCCACTTCTTGGTGCATCAAATCGTGGAATAGGGTAACCATTGCTCTTTGATATGTGGCTCCAGCATTCTTCAATCCGAATGGCATTACTTTATAGCAAAACGTTCCCCACGGTGTGACAAAAGTGGTCTTCTCTTTATCTTCTTCAGCCATTCTAATTTGATTATAACCAGAGAATCCATCCATAAAAGAATATGTAGCATTTCTTGCAGCATTATCAACGAGAATGTCTATATGGGGCAAAGGAAAATCATCTTTTGGGCTCGCCTTGTTCAAATCTCTATAGTCCACACACACCCGAATCTTCCCATCCTTTTTCGGGACTACGACCATATTAGCTACCCATTGTGGATATTGGATTACCTCTAGAAACCCTGCATCCTATTGTTTTCGTATCTCGGACTTTACCTTGAGTAACATGTCCGGGCGCATTCGTCTGGTTTTCTGCTTAATTGGCTTGCTCCCTTCGATTAAGGGAATCTTGTGTACAACTATGTCAGTGTCTAGACCAGGCATGTCGGCATAAGTCCAGGCAAAAACATCTACATACTCGTGTAATAGAGAGACTAGTCTATTTCTTTCTTCAGTTGTGACAAGAGTGCCAATCTTTAATTCCTTACTATCTTGTTCATCTCCGACATTAATGACTTCTAGTTTCTCACTGGCCGGTTCCCAGGCTTTTTCTGAATTTTCTACCAGCTTAGTAAACTCCTTTAAATCTTCCTCTTCCCATTCTTCATCATCCATTGCAATCATATTATCAAAGTTTGGCCAATTATTCTTAGTGCAATGATTTTGTGGATTGATGGAACTTTCAGAATTCCTGAAAGTGTAAGGCGTGCTCGTGTAAGAGTGATTCGTGAAAAGATAGAAAAAATGCAAGCACGCGATTGGACACAAGAAAATGCATGATCTCATTAAAACAAAAGTGCTTGGTTAACATTGAAAATTCTTGTGGTATCATGAGCTAAAAATACCGACAAGATCAGCACAAGTCAAAACAAGGCAAACAAGTTCGAGCATTATCAAACAAGAACAATTACTTTTTAAACACAATAGGAGCAGGCTCCATCTTCCAGTTCTGGTACACCTCCCCTTCAGCCAATCTTCGCACGAAAATTCTGGCAGGAGGTTCATCAATGGTGTGAATGGAGAGCTGTGGCAAAACCTCATCCTTTATCTCCAGATCCGCTTCCTCTATTCGTTTTTCTTCTTGGCTCTCTAAGGTATTGATGTGAAGATCCACTATGCCAGATCTAATCACTTCTGCAGCCCTTGGGAAAGACACTCGGAGTGGTGGGATGACAAATTCTTCTTCTTCTGGCTCTCTTCCTTCAATTCTCGCCATTCTTGCTTCTCTTTTAACCTGAGTGACCCGCTTGTAATCGTCTTTCTTGGGCTTATATCCAAGCCCAAATCTTTGATTTGCATAGTTTGGCTTGATCAGGCTAGGCATTCTAGTTTCAGGATTACATTGAAAAGGAACCCCATTCTTTAAAAAGCATTTGGCAACCATCTTTGCCGCTTCTGGGATTTGAGGCTTTCTCAGCACTGTTCCTTCAGGAACCCATTCTGCATTCACAATTTCAAAAGCATGAATATTCCCATCTCTACAATCTTCTGCTTCAATAAAAGGTACGGCCACATTTCTTATCATGGAAACCGTCTCTTCGGCTTTGACAGTTATAAGCATTCCGTTCATGATATACTTCAAGCATTGGTGCAATGAAGAAGCCACTGCTCCAGCTGTATGAATCCATGGCCTTCCTAATAATATACTGTAAGATGGATGAATGTCCATTACTTGTAATGTTATCAAGAACATCTGTGGTCCCACATATAGCTCTACTTCTAGGGTCCCAATGATCGGCCTTGGCGAACCATCATATGCTCTCGCCATCAAGGTGCTAGGCTTCATGTGTGACTCATCGACAGGCATTTCTTTCAACATATGCATTGGTAGCACGTTCAATACAGAACCATTATCAATGAGCACCTTTCCGATCAGAATATCCTTGCAACGCACCGTAATGTATAACGACTTGTTGTGCCCAGTACCATCAGGACTCAATTCATCTTCTGTTAAGTATATATAATTTGAGGCTTGGATTCTTCCCACTAAATGTTCCATGGTTTCTTGATTGATGTCTTGAGGAACATATGCTTCATTCAGTACTTTTTGTAAAGCCTTTCTATGTGGCTCAGAGCTTAGAATCAGAGAAAATAACGATATTCTGGCTGGTGTTTTCTTGAGCTGTTCAACAACACTATATTCACTGTGTTTCATCAGCTTTAGAAATTCGTTGGTTTCCTCTTCCGTGACAGGTTTGTTTATTTCTTCAGTTACATCAGCCCCTTCTTTTCCTTTAGCCTTTCTTTGTTTTTCCAACTCTTCTGGGGTGAAACATCTGCCGCTACGGGTCAAACCCCCAATTTCTGCTTGAAAGATAGGCGGTTGTGGAGTGCTTTTGAAAGAGTACCCATAGTCGTGAGTTAAAGCACTATAGTTCCCTTTATGTTCCACTACTGGTTTGGACAAGACCAATCTGGGTGGCTTTCCGGTAGTGAATTGCACTCGACACACCTCTTTCTTTGGTGCCTCCATCATGAACACCTCTTCATTCGTTGCTTTCTCAATTCGCAACATCCCTCGACTCATCATTTGCATCTCTTTTTTATGAAAGCCCTCGCAATGGCTGATCACGTGGCCTTTTTCATTATGAAGTTCACAACATTTCTCGCTACCCTCTTTATACCTTGCATCTACCATCATTTGGTAGATCCTATCCATTGACACCTTTAAGATTTTTGAGTGTCCCTCTTCTAACATGTTTACAGACCCACTGCCCGAAGCATGATTGGGTAGAGGGTTTGCATTGACACTAGGGGTATCTTCAAATGCTATCCATCCTGCTTTGATTAGTTGCAGAAGTTTCCTCCTAAAGGCATTGCAAGTATGGATGCTGTGTCCAGCTATACCGGCATGGTATTCGCAAGTGAGATCCGGTTTATACCAGCTGGGGTAAGGTGGTTGGAGGGGTACCAAAGGCACAGGGACTACCTGCCCAATGCTTAGCAGCTTTTGGTACATCTCATTTAGGGGTAACGGTAATGGAGGCAATTGTTCTGAGGTTCTTCGGTAGTTTCTGTTGGGGAAACTTTCAGCTTGGTTTTTTACTTGGTGGCTTTGGGGTTCAAGTCTTCTGGATGGGCTTGGAAAGTTGAAGTTGGTGTTGGCAACTTGGGGTGAAGAGGATTGAGGGCTATATGTTTGGAAATGCCCTTTCTTACTTCTGTAACTACTTTCGACATGGTCGATCTCTCTCTTCTTCGCTCCGAAACCTTTTTTCTCCACAGGTGCAGAGATTCTTCCACTCTTTACTCCTTGTTCTATTCGTTCAGCCACGGCCACAGAATCCGTGAATTGTTGGGCCGAACTACCCATCACGTGTTCATAGTATGGCGCTTTTAGCGTGTTAGCAAACAGAGCAACCATTTCCTTTTCCAGGAGAGGGGGGTGGACTTGTGCTGCCAAATCTCTCCATCTTTGAGCATACTCTCTTATGCTTTCTTTATCTCCTTTCTCCAAGTTAGACAAACTGGTTCTGTCAGGAGCAATATCCATGTTGTATTTATATTGCTTGATGAAAGCATCCACGAGGTCCTTCCATGTATGGATCCTGGTATTATCTAACCTCATATACCAACTCAATGTCGCTCCACTCAAGCTGTCTTGGAAGAAATGCATTAGTAGTTTTTCATCGTGAACTACTTCTGCCATTTTGTTGCAATAAGATTTGAGATGGGTAATAGGGCATTGAGTGCCGGTGTATTTGATAAATTCCAGAACTCGAAATTTCTTTGGTACCACCACATTAGGGACTAAACACATTTCCACCGCTCGCACAGGGTCATATAAGTCTATTCCCTCAATGGCCCTAATCCTGGCCTCTAGTGCTGCCATCTTGTCTTGATCAAGATCCTCAGAGGGCTTAGTTTTGTGGGACTCATTAATGAATGCATCCATGACAATTGGTACTGGTGTTGGTACAGGTGGTACGGGTGTTGGCGACTGCATGAAAACTGGATTGTGTTGGGGCTCCAGGGCATTTCCTCCCATTACGTCTTCAGGATGGTTTGTTGGGAGAGGAGCGGGCCTAGCTGAAGGACCTTCACCCGAGGTATTCCTTAGTACTTGCTCGAGTAAGCTGGTAAGGCGAGCCACACTGTCCTTTAAAGAGTCCAACTCTTCTTGGAAATGAGCCTCACGGTAAGCACGTGCTTCATCTTCCATGTTCCTGGCTCGAAGTCGGGTGTGGTAAGTTCTTTGGGGACCTATATTTTTTGACCTGGTGTATGCATGTGTGTTATAATGAATGAATTTATAAACATGAATGCAAATGCATGCGTATGGATTAAAGAGCTAATCCATGACTTCCTTTGCCAAATACAGGTAACATCCGAAATCTGATACCCACAAAGAGGTTTTACCCAATTCCATTGATTGATTAAATTCCATACACCTTATGAAAGTTCCAAAAATAGACATAGTGCAAAGTGGTTCATACAAAGTGTCTTCATTCAAATGATACCCCTCTATTGGCCACAATCCTGATGAAAGAGGAAACTTCATTCAAATATTCCTCGTATCTATGGCGGTTGTTGGCAATCCTGGCAGCCTTTGCTCGTAGCTCATTTGCCTTTCTAGCCACCATGTCGATTAACCTATCAGTTTGTTCAATCTTGTAATGGAACACGGTGTTATCTTGAAGCAATGTTCCATTGCTGGCGGCTAATGTTTCATTGTTTGTCTCCAAAATTCGAACCATCTTTTCCAACTGTTGAATCTGATTTCTGGCCCTTTGCATTTCTTCCTTTTCTATATCCAGCTCGGCTACCTTAGTGTTTAGTTGTGCATCGAAACTGTTGATATGGCCTTGCCATTCTTCAAACTGTTCTTGCATTTCATTTGCTTCTTCCTCTCGGGACTCAAGCTCGGCTTTCATTGCAGACATCCGGTTTCTCATACCATTTATCTTGTCCAGGTATCCCTTCATCTCTGACTCAGCTACCCTTCTTGCCGCTCCCTCATCTTCAGCTTGCAACTAATATCGAGCCCTTAACCTTTTTTCTTCTTTGAGGGCGAGATCAGCCAATTTGCTCTTCTCTTTTTCAGCCTCCCATTTTGATTTATACTGGTCCCTTTCTTTCTTCAAGGAAGCTATTGTTTCTTTGCTGGCAGTCTTTTTACTTTTCGAGGCCTTTTTTAGACTTGTCAATTCTTGCTCCACTATTACGTGTTTTTTTACCAACTCGTCATTCTTGGCCTTCCCTTCATTCAGTTGCTGATTTGCTTCATGATGGTTCTTCTTTAACTTAACAATCTGCTCATCTCTTTCCTTCAACTGCCGATCCAGAGAGGCCTTCATCTTTTCTTCTTTCAAAAGTTGGTCTTCCAAGAATCTTTGATGTTTTTTACTATTACCGAGCTCAATCCTCAACTTATCCAGCTCTTCTCGAAGATCCTCCTCATTGTTGACCCTTTTTCTTTTCAGCTCCAACGTCGCAGACGACTTGTCTTGGGCTTTTCTTTGCTCTTTTGCCTCTTGAAGTATCTTAGATGAACTGCCACCCCTCCATATCAAATATGCAGGGCTAACAGAGCACTCTTTTTGATGCTCTTCCTTAAAGACCAAAACAGGCTGCTTCCAGTCATTTCTGATGGTGTTTAACATATCCAAAAAGCTAGCTTCTTTAAACAGACCAGTATATTCGGCTACTGCCCAAGTTCTTGGCACGTGTTGTACACCTCCAAACTGTCTAGCTACTAATGAGGGTGAGTAGCTGATATATCCAGTTAAGCCAATCAAAGGAACCCATGCCTTGTCGCCACAACTCATGAGGTAAGATGACCCACTTACCCAAGGAGCTTTCCATCTGAAATTAGTTTGGGGAAGTTCTCGGTATTTTTCTACCCATGCCTTTTCATCCAAATCATTCCATTCTTCAGCTATCACCAACTCAAGAGGCCTCATGTTAAACCACCAGAAATTATTGAAGACTTCTTTTGATGCTTCCAAGTGGCTTACTATCCACATGAATAAGAGAGGGATACAGCATCGCATTGCCCCTTTCCCATGTAATCTGCAATGGTTCAACGATAGGAAAGTTTCAGCTAAGATAGCTGAAGTAGGGTTATTCTTTACCTCTTCAAATTCAAGGAAGGCGTTAGCAGCTTCAATGCTGATAATTCCAGCGGCTTCTGAAGGAAACAGAACCAACCCAAAGATGGCAAAAGCAATTATCTGATATCTTTCTTCTCCCAACTTCCCTTCTTCCTTATCTGTCTTCATCTTATTCTCGATCATCTTCCATTTGAACCCTCCATTTGATATCCTGTATCGGTCAACTGGATCTAAATGTAGAAGTTTGGCAACTGCTGTAATTGTATTCTCAATTCTTTGTCTGAAGTATACTTTGCAGGGATCATTGGGAAAACCTAGAATCTGAGCATACTCCTCAAGAGTAGGAGTCATATCAATATCCCCAAAGGTGAAACATCTGTAGTTTGGATCCCAGAAATGCATCAAGGCTTTGACCGCTGAAATCTGAATAGGCATTTTTATTAGATGAGCAATTCTTCCATACTTCTTCTCAAACAGGTTCTCATCAATATATCCCAGAAGAGGAGCCAACTTCTTTATGGTGTCTACGGAATAATGCACTTTGGTTATGTGTGGTAATTCCTCAACCTTGGTTCTTGGGCAATCCCCTTCAACTACTTGCATCATCTCAGATTTTTCCCCATATTCCGAAAAGGTAAGGGAAGTCATGGTCTTAGCTCAAAAAATCCTGTAAAGTTTAGAAAAAAAATCTAAGTTATTATATGAGGGATAAGTTTTCTAGCTGGTCTCAAAAAGGTCTATGAACTGCCCAGTGACCACCTTACGTGAAGGCAGTATAGGGGTTTACAAGGGAAGGTTCGGGCACTATGTGTCCGCTATCACCAAGTAAACACTCAGCTCATAGTTGGACGTTTCACGAATCTGAACCCCGACTGAAAGTCATGGGGCAGACCGCTACTCCCCTCCTATCTTAGAATTGGGTTTTCTTGCAAAAATGCATGAACATATTATTCTTGATGTATTTATGTATGAGCAAGAAATAAAAGTGTTGAAACAGTAAATTTAAACAGACCAAAACAGATAATCAACAATCAAACAAACAAAGCTTAATCCGACCAAACAAGGCTTTCCCCAGTGGAGTCGCCATTCTGTCGCACGTCAAAATCCGCGCGGCGTCCGCTGGCGATTTTTTTATTTTTGTTATTACTTGTGTTTTGCTTGGTTCTTTGGAGTCGCCACCTAGTATTATGGTCACTAGGAACCTATGGTCTGCGAGAGTCTGAGTAAGGGACTGGTTGTGCAAGGGGAAGACGCATCACCCCCAGTGCACCCTACCTAAGGTAAGCTGCATTGTTGTTTGATTATTTTTCTAGGTCAAGTTTCTATTCGTTGGTCTTTTCTAAGGTTCAAGGCAGATCTCCCTTCATGAGGGAGTCTCTACCTTATTGGGTTAAATCCTAACCGTTCTAAAGTCTAAATGACATTTATTTACACCTTGTATCTTTAATACTTAAGGGTGTACTTTATCGTGTAATTTTACACCCCACAAATATTAAAGTCTACATCTGGATCCTAAAAAAAAAATAAAAAAAAGATTGGAAAAATGTTTTTGATATTTTGGCCAAACCCTAATGGATGATCATAAACTAGTTATGATATCCATTTTTTGGATTTTTAAAACATGAGAAAGATGCAATTTTTTGATTTTTGTTTTTTAAAAACAAACATGCTTGGAAAATTATTTAGGACTTGGTCGTATGCAATAAAATATTTTTCTCAAAATTTTTTTTTTTTTTTTTTTGGAGCAACCGGGTATTTTAATACCGGACTTGTATCTTAACGTGTAAGTATACAACCCAATATCAAGCAACCTTGGTAAAAACAAATTTAAGAAAAACACATTTTTTTTGAAGTGATTTTTTTAATTTTTTTTTTTAATTTTTTTTTGAATTTTTTTTATTTTTTAATATATAATAATTATTAATTAGATTTATTTATTAAAAAAAAATTAAAAAAGAAAAGTGGGCTGGACCGGGCCAAGCCCTTGGTCCGGTCCAGGACCCTTGGGTTGGGCCGGTCTCGGCCCAACAGGTCCTATTCTTTTTTTCTTTTTCTTTTTTTTGGGCTGGGCCAGACCCGGCCCGTCTGGCCCAGCCCGTTCAAGTGGCTAATTAATTAGCCACTGCATGCAGAAATGAATTCTGCATGCAGTGGCTATGCAGAAACGAGAGAGGGGAATAAGGAAGTTACCTGGCGTGGAGAGGAAAGAATCGGCGACCTGGCTGGTGGTGCGCGGTGCGACTGGAGGCGGCGAGGACGGTGGCGTGCACTGGTCCCGGCTGGAGTTACGGTTGAGAGAGGGAGAGAGGACACCGTTTTGCTGGAGAGAGAGAGAGAGAGGGACTGTGACTGTGGCGCGGTCGCCGGGTGATGGATGGGATGTGGTGTCGCGTGGGAAGGACGGTGGCGAGATCAGTGGTGGCGGCTGGAGACCACG
This sequence comes from Populus nigra, assembly GCF_951802175.1. Classification (NCBI taxonomy): domain Eukaryota; kingdom Viridiplantae; phylum Streptophyta; class Magnoliopsida; order Malpighiales; family Salicaceae; genus Populus; species Populus nigra. The sequence goes on from NC_084865.1 coordinate 7,138,012, forward strand.
GTGGAGAGAGAAAAGAAAGAGGGAGGCTGTTTTTTCAGTAACCGGACAGAAAATATGGTTTTTTGTCAACTTTGAGCTCTGTTTTTTCCGTCCCCTGAGCGTGGAATTGGCTCCTATTTATAGGGCTGGAAAGAGGGTAATCTTGTCTTCAACGGGGAAAAATTCTCAGCCCTTGATTCGACTCGAGGAATCCAAACCGTTGGTCCAAAGTGTGCACCTCGAACTGCCAAATTTTGGCAATCCAAGGCTGCAGACTGAACGAGGTGGCCACTTTGGGCCAATAAACGAAGCCGTTTCAAAGTTTTTCGACCCGACCGGACCATTCTCGAGGATAAAGGGGTTTCAGGTGGACATGTTGGTGCATGCGTTGTCGGATTTGGAGGAAGAAACGAGGCCGAAAACAAGGCTTGAAGTCGGCCACTCGGGCAGCTTAGTGGAGAAGAAGATGAACAGTACCAGGCGACGCGTCGCCTGGTCCTGCCCCTTTTTTTTTTTTTTTTAACGCATGAAACGGCGTTGTTTTTCCCAAAACGCGCCGTTTCATTTAAATAAAAAACAAGCGCCAAAGCGCCAGATTTCACATCAATCCTTCCTCTTGCGCGCGTTTTGCGTTTTGGTCCTTGGTCTCGGATTGCTTCAATTAAGTCCCTAATTGGCTGTTAAACTTTCAATGTCTTCAATTTGGCCCCCCAGATTTTGTCAATTTGGCCCTTGCAGTTTGGCGCCTCTTGCAGTGTGGTCCTTGGCTTTGGATTTTGTCAATTTAACCCCCAATTGGCCCCAAAACTTCAATTTTCTTGCAATTTGACCCCTGATTCCAATCAATTAACTTGGTAAAAATTAAATTTGGTCTCTTAAAATTCCAATCTTCTCCATTAAGCCCAAATTAGGCTCCCAAACTTAATTTTTCACCAATTAAGCCCCAAATAAAATTAATTTGACCCATTTAAAGTATAATTAAGTCCTTGCACTTAATTAATTCCTTCATCTGGACCTAAATTAATTCTTAAACATAATTAAAATTTAATTTGGCCCATGATTAAATCAAATTGGCCCATTAAAAATTTAATTATGTCATTAGACTTAATTTTTATGCAAATTCGTCCAACACTCATTTAATTTGACCTTTAAATTTGCACTTTTCTATTTTTGGGCATAATGGGGCGCCAATAGGTCTTGAATCTCCTTCAAAAATTGCGACTTGGTTTCCCGGCCTATTTTGGCAGTCTTTCTTGATCAGCTTTCTCCACATTGTCAGCCTTTATTTTATTTTTTCATTTTGATTTTTTTTTATTTTGAGAGAAAAGTGAATTTTGGGGAAACATCCAAAATTGGGTGATGACATCCATGTTTTTGGTGAAGCTTCCTTTGTTGTCGTCTTGCCACCGACACTTGATTTGTTGGTTTGTAATAGCAGTTAACATTTATAGAAAAAGACCTAAAACAGATGGGCCTAAAGACAAAAAAGACTCAAAACATATGAGTCTAAAAGAAATGGGCTCTAAACAGATGAGCCTAAAAAGGCCTAAAATACTCTTTTTGTTTTTTAACATCGCGTGATAGATGGCAAGATACCAAAATAGTCATCTTCATTATCATTGCCAAAGGAAATGGCAGGAGATGTCGAGTCAGATGAGCTGGATTGGGACAAGAACATTTCCGGGTCTTGGCTTTGTATGATTCCTTGTACTATTTGTAGGTATTCTTCCTCCGTTCTAGCAGAGGCAAGGAGAGCTGTCGTTTGAGCCTTTCGGGTTAAAAACTTTGATTGAGGATGAGGATCAATGATGGGAGTTGTTTGATGTTTTTGTAACCATTCCGTAACAGCTAATTTTAAACTTTTGGACTTAGCTGCAAAGGAATCCCATCACTTGATTTTGAATTTGTGAACAAGTACTGGGTGTTTGTTTTGTAGATTATAATCATAGAACCATGAACATACCCACGGAACAAAAAATTTTGTACAGAAGACAAGGAGGGAAGAAAACTTTCTTTCAGAAGGAGCTGGTTGGAAATTATTTTTGAAATGTAGATAACTATTTTCAACTAAAGGATGTTCTTTAAGGTAGTCAATATGACAACCATAAAAGTCCCACTATTGAAGGAACCAGAGGGGGAGATTTGTAGTATTCATGGTACTGTGGAAGTAGAAAAGCCAAGAATGGCTATGATTTTGATTTTGTATGAGGAAGGCATTAAACCATGCCTGTTGGTAATCCCAATATGTGTAGGTAGTATTGAAGTCTTAGGGGCTTGTTCGGTAGTGTATGGGGAAGGAGAGAGGTTGGTGCAAGGGTTGCCCCCAATCTTTAGGGTGGATGACTTTGTGAATAATGCATGTAGAGTATGCTAGTTTAGTGTGATTAGAATGTAGTGTATGGGGAAGTGTTTGAATTTGACAGAATCGATAATTTCAAGGATGGTTGCATAATAAGATTGTGGTTAAGCTAGATTCTAAGGTTTGTAGTACCATTTTGGAGGGAAAATTTTTGAAGCAGCAATGGAAGGGTTTTCATGGTAAAAGCCTTCTTCCATAGTTAAAATATTTTGGAAAGAAGTTTTGGAAATATATTTGGATTTAATTTTTGAAAAACTAGTTTGTTGTAAGGAAAGGAGGGGTTTTGAAGATGAAATGCCTCCTTGAGGTTTTGAAAGTGATTTGGAAATACTACCTGTTTGAGATACGGAGTCACTAGAGGCTTGTTGGGACACTTTTTGCAATGCTAGGAGTCATTCTAGTGATTTGGAGATAGTGTCAACCCAATGTTGAACTGCGTCTGTTTGTACCTGTGGTGGTTTTGTAGTTTCTTCATCTTCAATAACTGCCTCATACCAAGATTTGATAAGCTTGACAGCTAGGATGGCTAAAGACATGAGTTTTGTAGAAGGCTTGGGGCTTTTTGGTTTTGTAGGTTGTGTTTTAGGGGTTTTTCCCTTGTCTCTGGCTTTTGTTTTATGAGGCATCAGGATCTATTTTGAAGGAATTCGCGGGTTAGGAAATTAGGGATGAAATTTGATTCTCCTTTAATGTAAACAATATCGAAATAAAAAATACTTAAAATGGCTTGCCATTGGGCAAAAATCTGTTTGGAAGCAAGATTTTGGACATCTTTTTAGAGAACTTTTTTTGCAAATTTGCAGTCAACACGTAAGAGAAATTTTTGATTTAATAAATCACTTTGAAATTTTGTAATACAAAGAACAATTAAAAGGATCTCCTTTTTTATAGTAGAGTAATTTTTCTAGCAATCATTCTAGTGGGCAGATGTGTACTAGAGTATTTGTTCTTTGTTATCTTGTAGCTGTTTAAGAATCCCACATACCCTAGGTCAAAGGCATCAGTCTCTACAATCTTAGGAGCTAAAGGGTTAGATAAATGGAGGAGAGGAATAGTTTGGACCTACTTCTTAATCTGTTTGACCAGGTTGGTATGGAGGTCAGATCAGGGAATGGGGTTAGTTTTTAACTTGTCATGTAAGGGTTTGGATAGATGATTAATATTGGGATAATAGTCTAAAACATAATTAAGACTGCCTAAAAATCTTTGCAATTGGGTTTTATCAGTGATTTTGTCAGGAAACTTATTTGTAAATTTTAAAGATCTTTCTATAGGTGTTACGGTACCTTGACAGATGTAATGACCTAGGGAACGGACACGGGTTTGAAAAAGAGAAAATTTTGTTTTAGAAACAACTAAACCATTTTGTTTTGCAGTATGGAAAAAGGTATGTAGATGCTTGAAATGTTGTTCTATGGAATGTGAAAAAATGAGCACGTCATCAATGTAAACAATGTAGAATTTTGAATGTGCATTGAATATGTCATTCATGATGCGTTGAAATTCGGAGGGTGTATTTTTTAAGCCAAAGGGCATTACATTCCATTCGTATTGGCCAAAGGGAACTGTGAAAGCAGTTTTGTATCTATCTTTGGGATCAATATGGATTTGCCAAAATCCAGATTTCATGTCAAACTTAGAAAATATGAATGCGAAGTGCAATTTTTGTAATAAATCTTTTTTGTTGGGGATTGGATACCTAATTTATTTTAAAAGTAGAATTTAGAGGTTTGTAGTTGATCACAAATCTTGGTCTACCCCTTTTGATTTCAGAATTTTTATTGACATAAAAGGCCGCACACGACCAGTGTGATTGAGACTTTTGGATAAGACCTTTAAACTCGAGATCACGGATTTCAAGTTTGCAATGCTATTCTAAATCAGCATTCATTTGTATAGGCCTTGCTTTTGTAGGTATGAGTTTTTCTGAAAATGTATCTTCATGAGGAAGATCAATGAGGTGTTGTTTTCGCTTCCAGAAAGGATTAGGTAAGTCTAAACATATCTGTTATTCAATCTTATTTTGGAAATCAATGATTTTCTTTTGTAAATCAGAACTTTGTAATTGTTTGTTGATACGACAAAAAGAAACATGGTTTTGTAAATCATGGAGATGGAATTGTTTCGCATGAATCAATGCATTGATATGATAGGTATGTATGGAACATGCTTTAATCAAATTTAAATTTCTAGTCTTAGATTTTTCTAAGAATGGAAAAACAAGTTTGGTGTTATTGATTTTGAAAGTAATATAATTATGATGTGCTTGATATGGAGTAATCATGTCAATAAATAGAGTGCCAAGAATGATGGTATGATTGATGTCTTTTGTAACAACAAAAAATGTTTTAAGAGAAATGCCTTTGTTGAAAATGGAGGCTTGGGTTTTTCCTGCAATATGTAATTTGGAATTATTAGCAGCAGAGAGTTTTTCAGAGGTATTTTGTAAAAATCTTTTTGGAACCACGCCTTCTTTGATGCAGTTTAAATCTGAACCTGTGTCAAATAAGGCAATAGTGTCAAGCTGGAAATTTTCAGAGAAAACAAGAGTAATTCTAATTAAATACTTCTTGGAAGATATTTGGGTTAGTACGTTTAAGAAATCATCTGGAATATGCTCAATATTTATAAGTGTATGTGGTAATGCATGAGATTAAATGGTTTGATCTTCTGTATCAGACTTAGTATTAGAGTGGCTTTCAATTTTGGACAAAAGATGTTGCAGTATGGCAAGGTCTTTCTGTTGGGCCTGTTTGAGGGCTTGCAATTCGAATTTGAGGGTTTTTATCTCATAATGTAATTTTGGAATGGTGACTGTGGTTTTGGATTTCTTTTTGCCAAGTATCTTTGTAAGGTCATAGGTATTGGTGCTGGTAAAAGGTAATATAGAGGGGTTAGACAGAGGGTGTTGCGGTGGGCTGAATTCTTTCAATAATTTATCCAAATAGGTTTTTTGGAGTTAAGGATCATCAAGTCATTTGATAGCCTCAAGAATGAATTCCTAATCTTGAGTCAAGATGTTGATTTGTTTAGAATTTGTAGAGGCATCTGAAGTAGCACTGATGATTACAATTTCATCGATTTAAAATTCTTCTTCAGAAGTGTCTGAAGGAGAGTGGTCAGTGTATGTAGCCTTAATGTAGAGATTTTGTATTTGGTTGATGATATCTTCATCTATTTGGAGTTCATGAAGTTTAGTATTGACCTTGCAGAAACGGGATGTATGTCCTTTCTGGTTACATTTATAACATGTAATGTTTTTGGGGTCAAATTTTGTTTTGGGTTTCGACTGGAAAGGTTTGTGGGGCTTGGTAAATTTGTAGGGCTTTTTGTTGTAAGGTTGATCTGGTTCATAATAGAATTGTTGTCGGTTTTTATGTACTAATCGTCTATAAAGAGGTCTCTGGCTTGAATATTTTTTGGGTTGTGAGCAGTTTCCACTGCAGAAGGGTTTTTGGGTAAAAAGGTCAAACTGGTGATAGAAACTACCAAGTTCTTATCTGGTATGTTTCATTTCCCACTTTAGGTGCTTCTAGAGTTTAAGATCCTGACAAATCTTCAGTCCTTCTTTTTTAGTAAAGCTTACAAGTTCACCATATGTGAGCTGGTCATATGGTATGGTTTTTGTTGTAAAGGTATCTTTGATTTTGTTTCGAACCTTTTCTCCTAAGAGAATAGGTAGGCCTGCAAGGAATTTTTCTTTCCAAAAGGGTTGGTTTAAATCTTCCCTAAGCATGACACGGTTAAGGAAGGTGTTTTTGTACCATTGAAAGTCACTGAGCTTCTTGCATCTAAGGTTAGAAAGGAGTTCAACATTTTTATCTTTCAAATGGGAAGGGTCTCCAACAAAATGTAAGGAAATTGTAAGAATAAGGGTTGACACAACGTCTTGGATAGTGTTTCCGGATGGGTCAAGGATGGGTGTTTGGTCCTCATATGTTTAGAAGGAGTTTAGGATATGTAGCTGATCAGTTTCAGTGAGATAGTAATCCCACTATCCTTTTAACTGGCCAGAAAAACCAGCAATAAGGAGCTCAGCAATAGCTTTATCTGGGGTTCCTGTCTGGGTTTTGTAGGCATTGGCTACCATAGTCATTTGTTGGAGGGTGTTGAGGATATTATATTCAGACATTACATCTATATTCCATTCATAGAGGGAAGAGGCATTATATTTGTGTTGAGTAAGGATAATTGATTCAGCAGTTATGGAAATATCTGGGGCAATGGTTGTCTTGGGAGTTTGCCAGGTAAGTCTATTTAGGGTAAGAGGTTGGTTTGGAGAAGTACCTTCATCAGAAGACTCTCCGGGGCCATTTTGTAAAGTGTTGACTTGATTTGTGGAGGTAGAAATGTTGGTTATTTGTGGTGTGTTTGGGACAATTAAAGACGAACTGTCAAGGTGTTGTAGATTTGTTTTAATAGCTTTAAGAAAATCTGTGTGTTTTTCTTGGATTTGTGTTTGGCTGGTTTTTGTAATTTGGTAAGGTTTGAAGACTGAGTTTTTTAGTTTTGAGTCAGTTGAGGTTTTAGTGCCAACTGAACTTGTAGTAGTTATTTGTATTTGTTTCTCTAGTCGTGTATGTTGCTTTCCCAAGATATTAAGGTTGGTGTTTGTAAAGTTGTTTTGGTTAATAATGTGTTTTATATTGGAAAGGGTGTCATTAATGGATAATTTGTAAGGAGCTGCCTCGACAGTCTGGTTATCATGGGTTATTTGAATAATTTTCAAAGGTGGATGTTTAGACTCAACTATAGGTCCACTGGTGAGGTTCCATATAGGGGTTTTTGACCTTGACGTGATCGGACATGCATGTTTAATGGATGCAAAAGGATATGGAATGTGATGTTCAGATGCATAATATAATTCGAACCAATTAAAAAATATAATCTGTATTTTGTGTAACTCAATGAAATTATAAAATTGTTTTTGTATTTCACTTATGTGTTCGAGAAAGTTTTGAAAAAACCAAATTCGTTTTGTAGAGTTACATACCGAATAAAAATCCTTTTTGAAGAGAGTTTTGTCAAGAACAAAATGTTTTTCTGAAGTGAAAACATTCAGCTCGTTTTGGATATTTTCAGTAATAGCTGAAAAGGTTGGTGAGGTTGGAGGAGATGGTTGCTCAAGGTTTGTATAGACAGGTTTTGGTATATTGGTAGTATAGTCTGCATTTTGGAAACTAGGAGAAGGGATATCGGATGTAGATTTTCTTGGAAGGTTTTCGTGATAAGGGATATTGATAACAGAAGGGATTTTAGAAATTCTTCCTAGATCTATTGTACTGGAAGAGGAAGAGGCTTCTAAAAATCTGGAACTTGTAGAGCGGCGGTGGAAGGACAGTTTGACTTTTCCATCTGTGTATTGGGTAATATTTTTAATTTGGACATTGGGTTGAGGTGGTGGTGGTATTTCTGGTGGTGCTGCACCTTCAAGAATCCAATCTTCTGGTAGGGATATGTCTTTTCATTTGATTGCTTTTGGGACAACAGTGTTTGAGCGGGATAAATCTATTTGTAATAGGAGTGTTTCGCCTTTTTGAGATTGGAATTTGTGTTTGCTGGCAAAGGCTGAGAACATGGCTTTGTAATGGATTTTGAATATGAGAGCAACAAGGATAGATTCTTCGAGCATGTCGTAATTATAGGTCTTTATTTGTAGTAGCATACTTTGCAAGATATTTTTGTCTTTGAGGGATATGGTTATGTTTGGATTACAGTCAAATGATACCGGACCACTGCAAAGGCTAGACTCAATAGAACTGAGGAGGGAGTCTTGGAAGTTTTGAAATCTAGCATCACGGAGGACAGCTAGAATGGAGGTGTTTAAGCCTTCTTTTGTAAGGGGTTTTATTCCGACCTGGACAAGGCCAACATTGATATATTTATAGTTTCGGGCTAGATGTTTTTGTAGGGATTTTTGAGAGAGGAGTTGAATGGTTTCAAAAGGTTTGGTAAGCTGAATATCTCGTTCTTCAGTTTTGATAGTAAAATTTGTTTTGAAAATATCATATTTAGATTTTTGATAAATCTGAGTTTGAGAAATTTTTAGAATTTTCCAGTCATCAATGTTTTTTATAAAGTCTTCAATAATGATTTCTTCACTTTGTATTATCCTTTTGCTTTCAGAAGATTCAAAGGTAGATGAAGCTGAAATAAAAGCAGTCATATGAAAGACGGAATCCATAGAAAGGAAAGATAAACTAGGAAACAAGCTGCAACTTATATGGATTTATTACCCTAAAACTTAGACGGGACTTACACCATTCAATTGCATACCTATAGTCTAATGGTCTCTTGTTCTTCCTAAAAATACTGACTTTTATGTTACTATTCCTACCCAGATCCCAGTAGGTTCTGATAAATAAATAAATAAAACAATATATTTCATATCACTCGCATATTTTGATATTGCTTAAAAACAAAATCTCAGATATAACTGGAATTCCTTCAAATAGCAATAATGCTATGTGTAGATGCAAATAATTATTTAGCCAGTAAAATAGGTTGTTATGACTAGAAAACAATAAAACTTTGTAATGAAAAGGGAAAAACTAAAGAAGGAAAATACATGATATTTAATAGTTTTAATTATTGCTTTCCATAGTTGATATTTTTTAACATTTTTGAAACTAGGTTGGAGGAACTCATGAAAATTAACTTTTATTCTTAGTTTAATAAGCTTTTCTATAATAATTGTTATAATTAAAGGTCAAAAAAGTTAAAATCTTCTAAAAAATTAACTCATTTCTAAAATACTAGTACTAAATACACCCAACATAATCCTTGAAAATTAACACAAAATAGAGTTGCTAAAAAGAAATGATTTTAAATTAAATTTGACAAATTAAATTCACACAAACTAATTTTTTATGGTACATTTTCTTATAATGTATACACTTTTGTGCCCAAAAAAAACAATTCAATCTGTCATATGAAGAATACATTTAAAATACAATAATTACAAAAGTTCTTTAGTTACAAAAGGTGTTCCTTAAATTTAAAACAATAATTTTAATTATTTATGCAAGATTAATTAAGCATATAAATAACATTTGAAGAAAGAATTTTAGAGATTGAGATTAAGAAAGACAAAAGTTGAGAAAAGTGAAGGGAGAATGTGAAAATTCAGGATTTTAATGTAACTCTTCTTCCTAAACGGTGATGAAAATGTAAATAAGACAATTTATAAAGCTATAAGTAAAAATATTGGATATGGCATGGCATGCATCAATAATATCTTTTCACATACCATAAGGAAGAAAATCTAAAAAAAAAAGCAAATGATTAAAAAAATATATTTTAAAAGAACTCTATAATAACTCTTTTATAAAAAAAATTGACCTTTAAATATTTCACTAATATAATTTTGGTTATCTCATTTTAAATCCTTCTCGAACAATAAAATTTAATTTTTTTTTTGTGAAATCAGCTAAAAAAATGACAAAATGATTTTTGTATTCAATATAATTATTTAAAAAATAAATTAAAATAAATTTTAAATTTTAAATTTTAACCGTTACAACATTAAAGAATCTAACTGGAAAAAGAAATAAATGAGTAAAGGGTGGAAAAAAAAGGAGCTAGAATTGACATTTTTTTCACAAAAAATATTAAAGGCATGCAAGTTTTCCTTTCCTTTAATTCCGGTACACTCACTTTTAATTCCTTACGAACTAAATCAAATTTTTATTCTAAAATCTCAATAACCATATAAAAAAATAAAAATAAATTTTTTTATCAAACTTAGATTTCAATAGACAAAACATTAAAGAATGAAATTAAAATAAAAAAAATCAAGAACTAAAAAAAATTAAAACAAAATAAAATATAAAATGCTATTGTAATCGATAATAGATTAATATCACAATCCACAATGGATTACTGAGTTTTTTGTTTTTTTTTTAATTTTAACTTTAAAGTATAGTTCTCAAGTGCACTAATTTCGATTCTACTCTTAAGCATGCTGCTAACAATTTCTTCGGCCAACCTCCTGAAAAGAAGGCTGTCTACCGTAAAGGTGTGAGAGCCCGTCTATGGTACAAGTTCTGTGCCAGAGAAAGAAAGAGAAGGGATTAGAGTGGAAGGATTACATTAGCATGCTCTATATTACTATTGCTGAAGCTCTTGAATATTGGCCTAAAGAATGCAAGTGAGTCAGTTCTCTTTTGGTTAATTACTTTTCTTTTTCCTGCTTGTTAAGGTACTAAGGTTGATTAGAATCCGAGAGCTACTCTGTACACCGACTAAACACTTATTTGCTAACTTTATTTTTACAAGTACAGGGAAAGGTGGGGGTGATTAAGAAGGGTTTTTTTTATTTTTTCATTTTGAACTTTAGAGTAGTATTAAGAAAAAAGTATTATCTTGAGACATCATGTCAATATAAGAGGTGGTATTAAGGTTATTTAGGAAGGAGATTTAATCTTGCTAATTAAATGCATAAGTTGATCTAAAAGGGGAAAAAATCGTTTTTTAAGATTACCTTTGAGTGTTTTCTTATAATCCCGTGGATTCCAGCTCAATCATGCATGTAATAAAAATGTATTTATTGCGCTTCCGTTCTGTGTCAAACTGACAAATATGTGTAACTTTTGTTAGGGATGTGGCGCTGGAATACCTGAGTACATCAATCGAGATGGTGAGAGAACTACTAAAAATCTTAACTTTGAAGCTTGGAGTGACAATGGATGGGCTCAGTGGTTCGAAGATGGTCACATGAAGTCATGAACTCCTATCCAGAGCTTACTGTTGGTGCGGGGCGCCACTCCGACATGGGCAGACTTACTGCAAGATGGCATTAGTGGTCTATAAAGAGATGGACGGCGAGAGGAAGGGCGATTGGGTGGAGATCCCTCCTGTCTCTGGTGCTTAATTTGGTCATCAATGGTGGTGAGGGTGACTCCTTACGGGTTAGAAATCCGAAATTAGAATCACATTTGTAAGAAAAATCCGATTTCAAGATCCTCTCATGATATTCATTTCTCTTATGTTCAGTTATATTTATTATATCCAAATCTTGAATCTCAAAATAAATGGGATATAATCAAATTATAATCACTTGTAATTTTTCTCAAACTACAATCACTTGCATTGTCTGTCATTTTTCTCAAACTATAATAGATTAATCTTTATAGTAGAATTTTCCATGAGCATGATGGAAATCAAACCTTACATTAGGAGCTAATACCATCAAATTAATTACATGTTTCTTATTACAGACTAGGCAATGGAAGGTACAAAAGTGCAGAACATAGACTGCATGCGCACTCCTAGCTCAAAATCGAGAGTATCCATCCCAAAATCTTCACTGTCCCAAAACCAGCAGAGAAGATTGGATCATTGCCTCAGTAGTGGGGAGAGAGATGGAGTTGCTCGTTACCGGGAGTTTGTCTTGGAAGAATACATGAACAACTTCTTTAGCAATGCTCATGATGGAAAGTGTCGCACGTCAGAAAATCCGCGCGGCATCGGCTGGCGATTTTTCTTTTGTCGTTTTGATTGGTTCGTTGGAGTCGCTACCTAGTAATTTATTGAGGGCTACTAGGAAACCTGATGTACTGGTCTTGTCAGAGATTCACGGGAAAGGGACTGGTTGTGGTTAGGGAAGGTATTAGCACCCCTAACACACCCTACCTGAGGTAAGCTGCTTCGTGGACTTGATGTGTTTTTAAAAATAAAATTTTAGCCCAATTCTAAGGCTTTGATAAATCAGTTATTTGTTCCCAAAATATATATAGATACATGTTCTACATTTTTATGGAAAATACATCATGATTTTTATCTGTCCTTTAGATATTTGTGCATATAAATTAAAATATTAAATTCATTTTTTTCCTTGATTCAATAACATACATAAAAAAAATACACAAACACACACACATCTCTTTTTCTATCATTGTTTTATCTTTCTTTTCTTTTCTTTTCTTTTCTTTCTTTTCTTTTTACATCCACATTTTCAACATACAAATAAAAATTCAAACTAAACAAATATTACATTAAACAATTTAAAAATTACAATATAACCCCTCAAAAATCCATAACAATGCTGGGAAGCCCTTCTGGAACAGCATAAACAGCGGTGGCGCGTCTTCCCACGCGCCTCCATCACTGGCGGCGCGTGGGTTCACGCGCCGCCGTAAGAAACTCCAGAAACAGGGGGGATCTGGATCGGCTTCTCCTTCCCAGTCTCCCTACGCCGGCGGTGACCTGCAAAGCAACCGAACACAACACAGGCAGTTGATTTTAATTTTTCTTTCTTTTTCGGATCTATTTCGGTCTTCTCCTTTTTCAAATCTGTTTCACTTCTATTTTCTCTCTTCCTTAGGTGGCAGATCAGGCGACTGTGTCTCGATGGCTGTGGGCGTGGCGGTTCTATGTGGTCAGCCCGGTGAAGCTGCGGTGGAGATGGGGGTGGCTGTTCGGTCAGTGGGGAGGAGCTGGAGACGAGGAAAGGGACGGCGTCTGTGGGTGCTGCTGCTGTCGGTTGCCGCTGGGTTCTTCAGTGCGAGGAGGCTGTGAAGGGGACTGCTGCTGCTGCTGCTGTGTGGTGAGTGAGACCGTGGGTCTGAGAAGACGGGGAACGACTCTGTTGGAGGTGGAAGGAGAGCGTGAGGGTCCTTGGTTCTGCAGGGAAAATGGAGATGGAAGGGGTCACTGGGTCTGCCTTGGCTGGCAGGGAGAGCAACGCCCGGAGGAGAAGGGAAGGTCAGGCGGTGGGGAGTCTCCGGGTGGCTGTTTTGAGGGAGAAAGAGCAGCCAAAGGGGAAAGGCTGGGGGGGAGGTGGCGGTCGACTTCAGAGATGGAGTGGGAGGAGACCGTGGAACCGGCTGGGAGAGGAGAGGCTGAGAGGGAAGATCTGTTGAAATGGGGCAGCGGCTGGAGATGGCGTTCACAGTGGCTGATGGAAAACCGGCTGTGAAGGAACAGCCCTGGTGAGATCAGGGGAGAGTCTGGGGCCGAAGGTTTAGCTCCTCTCAGGGGAAGAAGTGGCCAGCGGGAGGGCCAAGAGGGACTGGGGACCGTAGGTCCCTGCCCACTGCTGTGGGGAACAGAAAATGGAAAATCCTCTATAAATTCATTTAAAAATCCAATTAAATCCATAAACATCCAAATTTGGGCTTTTCTCCTCAAATTTCAAATTTTCCTTCTCAACAGGGCTCCCTCCTTCAAGAATATACTGTCAAAAATCCAATCTTTGTATTTTCCGACCATTTTCTGAGCGCTTTTGCCTCCTGTTATTTTTTCTTAACCTGCTTTGGCTATATATATATATATATATATATATATATTGTGGGGGACCCAAAAATGGGTTACAACAGATGCCCCCTCTTTATAATGCTTACGGAGCAGGGGTTTTGCGCAGTAAGTTTTATAAAGATGAACCCAAAATAGAACTCCCAGAACTGATCTGGTTGAAGCTTGATTGATCTGATACTTGTCTTTTATAGCAATCTCAACTTGGAATCCCATCTGGCGATTCCATTTAACCAACATGAAATTTGAGGTCCCGTCTGGCGACCTCCTCTAACCAATATCGAAATATGAGATCCCTTCTGGCAATCTCCTTTAACAAAAGATCTTAGAATCCCATCTGGCAATTCCTTGTAACCAATGTTGAAAAATGAGGTCCCTTCTGGCGACCTCCTTGGATGAATATCAAAATACGAGATCCCCTCTAGCGATCTCCTTTAATTAACTTGGAATCCCATCTGGCGATTCCTTTATTTATCTTCTCTTTTTTTTTTCTTTTTTACCAACATGAAAATACGAGGTCCCATCTGGCGACCTCCAAATAGCGAAACACGAGATCCCTTCTGGCGATCTCCTTCAACTTGGAATCCCATCTGGCGATTCCTTTTATTCAAACGAAAAATGGGGTCTCATCTGGCGACCTCCAAATAGCGAAATGCGAGATCCCTTCTGGTGATCTCCTTTATTCAACTTGGAATCCCATCTGGCGATTTCTTTTAACCAACATGTAATACGAGGTCCCATCTGGCGACCTCAAATAGCGAAACACGAGATTCCTTCTGGCGATCTCCTTTAATCAACTTGGAATCCCATCTGGTGATTCCTTTTATTCAACATGTAATACGGGGTCCCATCTGGCGACCTCCGAATAACGAAACACGAGATCCTTTCTGGCGATCTCTTTTAATCAACTTGGAATCCCATCTGGCGATTCCTTTTATAACCAACATGAAAAAATGAGGTCCCATCTGGCGACCTCCAAACAGCGAAACACGAGATCCCTTCTGGCGATCTCCTTTAACTTGGAATCCCATCTGGCGATTCCTTTTATTAACCAACATGAAAAAAACGAGGTCCCATCTGGCAACCTCCAAACAGCGAAACACGAGATCCCTTCTGGCGATCTCCTTTAACTTGGAATCCCATCTGGCGATTCCTTTTATTAACCATCATGAAAAAATGAGGTCCCATCTGGCGACCCCCAAATAGCGAAACACGAGATCCCTTCTGGCGATCTCCTTTAACTTGGAATCCCATCTGGCGATTCCTTTTATTCAACATGAAAACATGAGGTCCCATCTGGCGACCCCCAAATAGCGAGACACGAGATCCCTTCTGGCGATCTCCTTTAACTTGGAATCCCATCTGGTGATTCCTTTTATTCAAACGAAATATGAGGTTCCATCTGGCGACCTTCAAATAGTGAAATACGAGATCCCTTCTGGCGATCTCCTTCAATCTTGGAATCCCATCTGGCGATTCCTTTTTATTCAAAGCTGAAATACGAAATATGAGGTCCCATCTGGCGACCTCCAAATAGCGAAATACGAGATCCCTTCTGGCGATCTCCTTCAATCTTGGAATCCCATCTGGCGATTCCTTTTATTCAAAGCTAAAATACGAGGTCCCTTCTGGCGACCTCCTTTGACCAATATCGAAATATGAGATCCCTTCTGGCGATCTCAAACAACTTGGAATCACATCTGGCGATTCCTTATTACCAAAGCTGATATCGATGTCGTTCTTCCTGATGGCAGGGTTCAAAACTTTTCATTTTCTCTTTTTTTCTTGTTCTTCTTGTTGTTCCAGAATCCTCTACGGTTCGAAACAGTGATTCTTTGCTATCACCCACTATGATTCTTTCTTCGTCTCCAATCTTGCCGGAATGCATAATGATCCAGAAAGCATATATGTAATGATTTATGATTAGATGCATGCATTCGTACCTGGTTTTGAAACATAGGCCCCATCCTCTTCTTCTAGTTCATGAGACTCCCTCTTAACATGAGCTTGCTTTTGAAGTCGTATGCTGGATTCATCTCTCGTGTTGCCTCCTATCATATTCTTGGAGAAAAAATCTCTGACTTTCTTCAAGTAGTCCTTTTCCCAAAATGTATGACTTGTCATTGCCTCTTTGTCATGCTTTTGTCAAATGCTTTAACTTGGTTTTTAAATCTATAAGCTTTTATACATTTTAAACCCGTAAAACTTTTCATGAAAACATCTCTTATTGCCCCCAGTGTAGGGGTGTGATTCTAGTCTAGGCTTTTGTATAGAGAAGAAATTCGTTCAGCCGATGCTAAACTTTTTAGGTGCAATAACAACAAGACATGCACTGTTGGTATTAATGCAAAACATTGTTGTGAGATCAATGCAAAAGAGAAAGAAGTCAATGGCCAAACTTTGTTTTATTGATTTACGAGGCTACATCAAGCATAATATCTTTTTACAGAGTTAGAATTCACAGGTCGAGCTAGGTCTTCTCCATCCATTCTAGCCAACTTCAGCGCTCCTCCTGAGAATGCCTTTTTTACTACGTAAGGACCCTCGTAATTCGGTGCCCATTTGCTTTGATCGTCTCCAGGTAACGACAATATTTTCTTCAATACTAGATCCCCTTCTTGAAACAACCGCGGTCTAACCTTTTTATCATACGCCTTAGCCATTCGTTTCTAGTAAAGTTGGTGATGACATATTGCAGCTATCCTCTTTTCGCTGATCAAGTTCAATTGCTCATATCTCACTTTGGCCCACTCGGCCTCCTCTAATTCGGAATCTATCAACACTCTTAACGACGAGATTTCCACTTCCAAAGGCATCACTGCCTCCATACCGTACACCAGAGAATATGGGGTAGTCCCTGTCGAGGTCCTGACTGTAGTGCGATATGCATGAAGAGCAAATGATAACATCTCATGCCAATCTCTATATGTGACTACCATTTTTTGAATAATCTTCTTAATGTTCTTGTTGGCGGCTTCTACTGCGCCATTCATCTTTGGTCGGTATGGTGAAGAATTCGAATGCTTGATTTTCCATTTAGTGCACAGCTCTGCTATCATTTTGCCATTGAAATTCTGTGCATTATCTGTCACTATCTTTTCCGGAGGACCATATCGACAAATCAAGTCCTTCTCTATAAACCTCTTCACTACGTTCTGTGTTACGTGGGCATATGAACTGGCTTCCACCCACTTTGTGAAGTAGTCAATAGCTACGAGGATGAATCTATGACCATTGCTAGCTTTTGGGTTAACAGGACCGATCACGTCAACTCCCCACATTGCAAATGGCCAAGGGGATATTAGATTAAATAGAGGAGCTGGCGGCATATTGACCTTGTCACTGTAAACTTGACATTTATGACATTTCCTAACATAGTCAATACAGTCTTTCTCTAGTGTCATCCAAAAATACCCAGCCCTTTGGATTTTCCTCGCTATCATATGTCCGCTAGCATGGGTTGAGCAAATCCCCTCATGGACCTCCAGTAATGCCTTTCTAGCATCTGTCTCATTCAAACACCTTAGCAGGGTTCCATCAAATGATCTTTTGTACAAAATCTCTCCATCTAAATAGAAGTCTATAGCCAACCTTCTCAAGGTTTTCTTATCCGTTTTGGAAGCTCCCACCGGATATTCATGATTTTGCACAAGGTTCTTGATATCATAATACCAAGGTTGTCCGTCTATCTCTCCTTCAACTAAGCAACAGTGAGCTGGGTTATTTCTAATGTCAATGTGTACCGGTTGTACCTTGCACTTGAGATCAATGGTAGTCATAGCAGCTAACGTGGCCAAAGCATCCGCAAAATGGTTCCCTTCCCTTCCCAGTTGGGTGAATCTAATTTCTTCAAATTCCTTTGCTAGCGTGGATAGGTATTCCTGGTACGGCCTCAACCTTTCCTCCTTGGTCTGTCATTCCCCTTTAACCTGACAAATAATCAACATTGAATCTCCATATACATCTAACTTCTTTATCTTCAACTCTAATGCCGCTTCTAAACCAAGGATACAAGCTTCATACTCAGCTGTATTGTTGGTGCACTCGAAATGCAGTTTAACCGAAACTGGATACTGTTTTTTATCAGGAGAGATTATTACCGCACCGGCCTCGTTACCATATACATTCACTGCACCGTCAAAAAACATCGTCCACCAATCTGTCTTCTCTTCTTCTTTCTCTATTGACAATATATCTTCATCAGGGAAATCAAAATCCAAAGGTTCGTAATCTTCAACAGCATTATCGGCCAGATGGTCTGCGATTGCACTTCCTTTCACGGCTTTCCTTGTCATATATACTATGTCATATTCTGCTAATAGAACTTGCCACCTTGCAATTCGACTTGAGAGAAAGGGCTTGTTACAAATATACCTCAGAGGATCTACTTTTGAAATCAACCAAGTGGTATAGTATAACATATAATGTCGCAACCTCTTTGCCGCCCACACCAACGCACAACAAAGCCTTTCTATCTCTGTGTATCTAGACTCACATTCAGTGAATTTCTTACTTAAGTAATAGATAGCTCTTTCCTTCCTTCTGATTTCGTCATGTTGTCCCAATACACATCCCATGGCTGCTTCAGTTACTGTGAGATATAATACTAGAGGCTTTCCTGATACCGGAGGAACCAGTAAAGGTGGATTTTGTAAATAATGCTTGATTTTATTGAATGCCTCCTCACACTCCTCATTCCAGGTTCCGGGATTCTTTTTCCTTAGTAGTCGGAATATAGGTTCACACGTCGTTGTTAGCTGAGCTATGAACCGAGCAATGTAGTTTAACCTTCCCAAGAATCCTCTTACTTCTTTCTCCGTCTTAGAGGGTGACATAGCTTGGATGACCCTTACTTTATCTGGATCCACCTCTATACCTCTATCACTTACTACAAATCCTAACAGCTTGCCCGATTTAACTCCGAATGAACATTTTGCAGGATTAAGCCTTAGTTCATATTTCCTCAACCTCTCAAACAACTTCCTCAAAACCTTAATATGATCTTCTCCCCTTTTAGACTTGGCAATCATGTCGTCTACATACACCTCAATTTCCTTGTGCATCATGTCGTGGAACAAAGTCACCATTGCTCTTTGATAGGTTGCTCCAGCATTCTTCAATCCAAATGGCATGACCTTGTAGCAGAATGTTCCCCAAGGTGTAACAAAAGTTGTTTTCGCCTTATCCTCCGAAGCCATTTTTATCTGGTTGTATCCTGAAAAACCATCCATAAAGGAATATGTGGAACTCCGGGCAGCGTTGTCCACTAAAACATCTATGTGCGGTAGAGGAAAATCATCCTTGGGACTAGCTTTATTCAAATTCCGAAAATCCATGCACACTCTAATCTTCCCCTCTTTCTTAGGCACCACAACAATGTTAGATACTCATTGTGGATACCTAACTACTTCTAGAAAGCCAGCATCCCATTGCTTCTCGAGTTCTGTCTTGACCTTCATCCAAACATCCGGGTGGGCCCTCCTCAGCTTCTGCTTGACTGGCTTACAACCTTCTTCCAACGGTATCTTGTGTACTACAATATTTGTATCCAAACCAGGCATATCTTCGCAGGACCAAGCAAAGACATCTGAATATTCTTGTAATAGGGCGATCATTTTTATCCTTTGCTCAAAAGTAATTAGGGTACCTATTTTTAACTCCTTCTTAAACTGATCACTGCCTACATTGATGGTTTCGAGTTCCTCTGCAGCAGGTTTCCAAGTATGTTCCTGTTGTTCTACTAGCCTGGTGAATTCATTGATATTGCTTTCATCCCACTCTTCTTCTTCCATAGCTATCACATGTTCGTTCAAGTTTGGCCATTTATTCTTGATGTTAAATGTATGTGATGTTGTAGAAGATCCGCTTTCAGGATTCCTGAAAGCGGGAAGTGTTTGGTGTAAATGCATAAGAAAAGAAGGCAATTTGTGAAAAGTGCATGATCTCATAATTTATTTGAAGAAAAGGTGGGCTCCATGACAAACATAAAATCTAGCTGACATCATGAGCCTTGATTGTCAACTAGAGGAAATAAAAGCAAACATAAGCAATGACAAAAGCATGTTAAGGCAAACAAAGTTGGTTTACATTTTGAAAACTACTGGAGCTTCTTGGGTCACCCAGTTCTGAAACTTCTCGTCCTGAGCCAACTTGCGCATAAAGGTCTTGGCGGGGACGTCTTCTATGGTGTAGACCGTCAGTTGTGGGAGTGCTTCATCTCCCTTTCTTGCTACTGTCTTCGTGTCATCTTCTTCTATCTTGTTTTCTCCCAAGGTATTTATACCCATGTTTGACAGTTCTTGACTAAGGCTTTCAGCTTCTTTGTCATGTTGCATTATGTATGCAGCTTTTGGGAATGACACGCTAAGGGGAGGGATTTCTAGCTTTTCTTCTTCAGGCTCTCTTCCTTTAATTCTAGCCATCCTTCTTGCCCTTCTCTGCCCAGCAGCCCATCGATAATCCTCTTGGCTAGGTTGATACCCTAACCCAAATCTTTGAGCAGCACTTTTCATCCTTGCTGAACTAACCCCTTCTGGTATCCTGATAATAAGGTTATACTGAAATGGGATCCCGCGATTCAAGAAGCATAGACTTGCCATCCTTGCTGCTTCTGAGATCCTTGGCCTTCTTAGCACTGTGTTCTCCGGCACCCAGTCAGTGTTCACAATCTCAAAGGCATGGATATTATTATCCTTGCAATCATATGCTTCGATAAAAGGCACAACCACATTCTTTATCATGGATACTGTCTCCTCGGCTTTGACAGTTACCAACATCCCGTTCATGATATATTTCAGGCATTGGTGCAATGACGAAGCTACTGCCCCCGCTACATGAATCCAAGGTCTTCCTAACAACATACTATAGGAAGGATGGATATCCATAACCTGAAGGGTTACTAAGAACATTTATGGTCCCACATACAACTCCACTTCTAAAGTCCCACTTATTGGCCTAGGTGAGCTATCATACGCTCTGGCCATCATAGTACTCGGCTTTATATGGGATTCATCGATCGGCATTTCTTCCAGAATATGCTTTGGCAACACGTTAAGGGCCGAGCCATTATCAATGAGTACTTTTCCTATGAGGCAGTCCTTGCACCTAACCGTAATGTATAAGGGCTTGTTATGTCAGGTACCTTCAGCATCAAGTTCATCAACCGTGAAGTATAGGTAATTAGTTGCATGGATCCTCCCCACTAGATGCTCCATGGTTTTATGTTCAATGTCTTGGGGTACATATGCCTCATTCAGTACCTTCTGCAAGGCGTTTCGATGCGGCTCAAAGCTGAGTATCAAGGACATCAGGGAGATCCTAGATGGAGTCTTCTTTAGTTGATCTACTATGCAATATTCACTATGCTTAATCAACTTCAAGAATTCATTCGACTCTTCTTCCGTTACCGGCTTATTAACTTCTAGTGCTTTGTCTAGATCTACCACTTCTTTGCCCTTCGTCTTCCTCAACTCCTCGGGCGTAAAGCAACGACCACTCCTGGTTAAGCCACTTATCTCAGTCTGGAACAAAGGAAAAGGAGCTCAAACGTTGGAGGTATAACCATAATTATAAGGCATGGTATTGTGATTCCCTTTTGTGTAGGATGGTTTAACCAAGATTAGCCTTGGGGGCCCATTAGCCGTTTGTTGGATCCTGCATACTCCTGTCATCTCATCTTGACCTTCCATCATGCTCACCTCACCCTTGCTCTCCATGGGTTCAATTCTCAATTGCCCTATTTTTAATATTTTTGCAATCATTTCATAAAACTCGATGCAATCTTCAATATGGTGTCCATCTCTTCCATGGAACTCACAATAATCACCTCCCGCCGGATGGCTTCCCATATTCGCCTCTAGAAATCCTGATCGTACTAACATGTCGTACATCTTTTCCATAGACACCCTCAACATCTTGCATTGATTTCCAACTTCTATCATGCCTATTCCACTACTGCTTGAGGCATGTTTAGGCAACGAGTTTGAATTAATGTTGGGCTTGTCTTCAAAGGATACCCATCCTATCTTAATAATCTCCAACAATCTTTTCTTGAAAGCGTAACAGGTTTCAATCCCATGCCCGGGATTACCCGCATGGTACTCACAAGTCAACTCGGGCTTGTACCAAATTGGGAATGGTGGTTGTAATGGTAGTGTAGGGATAGGAGCGATGTGCCCAATGCTCAATAGTTTGGCGTACATGTCCTTCAAAGGAATGGGTAGTGGCGGTAGTTGTTCTGAAGGGTATCTTATATAGGGTCTTTGGTAGTGATTTTGGTGGTTTGATTGGTTATTTGTTCGATTAGGGGAAAAAGGTTGGTTAAAGTTCATGTGTGAGAATTGAGAGGTAGGTACTTGTGGATTGTGGGAATCTACTTTCTTGCCCTTATGCCCGCCTTCCAAGTGGTTAATATCACCTTCTCTCTTTCTTCCAATAAAACCCTTCTTTCCCACTGGCATCGCTATTCGCCCAGCTTTAATCCCTTGTTCTATTCTTTCAGCTATGCGTACCGCATCATAGAAATGTTGAGAGGAACTACCCATTAGGTGCTCATAATAAGGTGCCTTGAAGGTATTGGCAAACAAGCTCACCATTTATGTTTCTATCAAAGGGGGTTGGACATGCATTGCCTCATCCCTCCATCTTTGTGCATAAGCCCTTATCGACTCCTGGCTTTTTTTCTCCATTGCCATTAGAGTTGTTCGATCAGGAGCGATTTCCATGTTAAACTTGTACTGTTTGAGGAAAGCCTCCACCAAGTCTCTCCAGCTTCTGATCTTGACACTATCTAACCTCATGTACCAACTCAAAGCGGACCCTGAGAGGTTATCCTGAAAGAAATAGATTAGCAGCTTATCATCGCGGATCACTTCTGCCATTTTATTGCAGTAGGAACGAAGGTGAGTGTTTGGGCATTCCAAACCAATGTACTTAATGAACTCGGGTATCCTGAAATCTTTTGGTACCACGATGTTTGGTACCAGACATACTTCAGCTGCTCGCATAGGGTCAAACCAGTCATTACCCTCAACTGCCCTTAATCTTTCTTCCAAAGCAAACAACTTGTCCTGGTCCATCAGACTGGGAGACCTATTATCCGGGGTTCCTTCCGCTATTAAGTCAATAGTGACTGGAGCATGAGTTGGTAGAATAGGAGTAATAGGCACAAACTGCTGCCCATTGGCCGAGTTTGCCCCCTGGTTTTGAGATGTTTGAGGAATGTGAACTGCTGGTGCTCCCTCAAGCTGTTGTGCTGATGTTCCCTCCCCATTCTTAGCTCTTAGAAGCTGCTCCAGTAAGTCGGTTAGTCGAGAAACTTCATTCTTTACGGACTCCAACTCGGTCTGATAATGTGACTCTAAGTGAGCTCTCTCTTCGTTCTCCATTCTTGCTCGAGACCGGGTATTGTGGATTTTGGATGTGAGACCTATGTTTCACGGTCTGGGATGCATGGAGAAATGTAAATGAATGTATGATAAAGAAACAATGTATGAATGCATATGTAAATATGAGTTTTTTTATAAAAAAAAACGATCGATGGCCAACATTCCTCTTGTGTAATGGGCATGGACTCTTTTTGTCGCGTTCCTTATCAGGAGTAGTTTCTGCTCAAGCTGCTGCTTTGGTAGGCTTATATATTTTTTACAAAAGATGGGTCAAAGCCCCTTTCATTAATATTGGCTAATACATCTCTTGAAAAGATGGTACAAAATAATAAAAAGAAAAATACATCAATCTTCCTCTTCATTCATATCTCTAGCCACTGGTAGGAAAGCGAGGCCTCGATTCTCAATTTTCTCTAAGAAGGCATCCGTCTCAGCCAAGCTTTGTCGATAACGAAAGATGTCCCTTTCCACCCTTCGAGCATTGGCTCTAATAATCCGTGCGTGAATGGCAGCTTCATCCATTTGCTCATCTACTTTGGCCATCTTCTCTATAAGCAACATGTTGTTACGATTCAAAGTATGGTTGTTGGTGTCGATCTATTCTTTATGTCTTTCTGAAACTTCCAACTTTTTGGTCAACTGTTTCACCTTTTCTTGTTCTTTGTCAAACTTCACCTTTAGCGTTCTAATTTCATTTTTCTTAGCTGCCAAATCTGCCTTCAAAACCTCCTCTTCATTCCCCTTTCTTTCGAACTCTTGTAATTCAGCTAGGCGACTTTCTCTCATCATGTATTTCTTGTTTAACTCATCATACTTCTCAATTCAGTCCAACAACTCTACTTGAACATGCAAGAATTTGTCCTCGACATTCTCTTGATAGCCGTTGAAGTCGGCTTTCAATGCTTCCAATTCAGAGCTGCTTTGCATCTAATCCAAAATCAGTCTTCCTCTTTCTTTCTCAGATTCTTCTATTACGGCCTTTCCTTTGCTCAATTGCAGCTCCAACACCCCTATTTTCGCATCTCTGGATTCGAGCTGTTCGTTTAGAAACACTCTGCTTTTATCTCCTTCCATCATCATCCTTTCTAATGCTGCTTTATCTCCCTTACTCTTTCCCAATTCTATTTGGAGCCTTTCTAATTGCTCCATAAGGTCTTCCTCATTACCGACCTTTTTTCTTTTCAATGACCCTTCTTCAATTCGTGAAGGCCCATCTTCTGGACATGGCTTTTTCGGAGCGGCAATCGGGGTCAAATTCCTCCACCTTTCATATCCTTCACTTGAGCTCGAGTCTCTCAAACTTTCTGACTCCTTTTGAATCATAGTCAAATGGCACCAATCTTGTTTGATGGTTTCAAGAACTTCTCTCGCGGATTGATCCTTGAAAAACCCGAAAAATTCAGCAAGTCCCACAGTTCTTGGGATGTGTTGTATGCCACCTAATTGTCTTATCACCAGAGCTGGAGCATAGCTGACATAACCTGTGATCCCAATTAAAGGTACCCAACATTTTTGTCCACAACTTACTATGACATCAACTGATTTAACCCAAGGGGCCTTCCAACTAAAGCTGCTACTAGGTAACTCTTGCAGTTTTTCCATCCAACCTTGATCACCCAGGATTCCCCATTCTTCTTCCTCCACTATCTTTAAGGGTTTTTGGTTAAACCACCAAAAATTATTAAAGATCGGCTTCTTGGTTTCAACATGGCTCACCATCCAGATGTATAATAACTGAGTACAACATCTTACTGCGCCTTTCCCCGTCTTTTTAAAATGGTTGAGGGTTAGCAAAGTCTCAGCTAATATAGCATTTGTAGGGTTGACATGAGTATTTTCATATTCCACGAATGCAGCAGCAGCTTCTAGACTTATAACCCCTTTTAAGCTTGGAAATAACACAAGACCATAGATCCCCAGAGCGATTATCCTGTCTCTTTCCAGCACTGAGACGTATTGCTCTTTTTTCCTTTCTAATTCAACTTCCAGAAATTTCCACCTTAAACCGCTGTCATTCTTCTCTAAAAATCTGCTCAGATGTGGAATCTTCAATAATTTCGACAACTCAGGAATCACCTTGTCATTTCTCAAAGGAAAATAAACCCGGTGTAGGTGTTTGGGAAACTCCATCAACATTCCATACTCCTCTATAGTGGGACACAAATCCACATTTCCAAAGGAAAAGCATCTGTAATCGGGATCCCAAAAATTAATCAAGGCTTTGATTGCTGGGTTCAATACTTCTATCCTTGCAATTTCTAACAATCGCCCATACTTCCCAAAAAATGCTGCCTCATCAATGTTCTGACTATGGCCCAATATTTTCTTCATCTCATATGCTACGCAATTCAGGTCTTTGACTATTGGAAGCTTCCTTGCATCATATCTAGAGCAGTCTCCCTCTGATAGTTGCGACAATTCAGAATTCTGCCCATATTCCACAGTAGAAAATTTGGTAATGATGGCCATCTTATCGTTTCAAAAGACCTGAAAACCAAATGTTCTATGGTTTAGATTGTTTTATGCAAAATGCATTTTGTGGAGCATACACCCTATAGCCAGTTCTAAGTCTTTTATGCTTGACGAGGGTAGGTTAGCTATTCAGTCTCTAAAAAAGGTCTCTTGTTGTCCCAGTGATTGCCCTCGTGGAGGCAATATGGGGGCTTGTAGGCAATGAGATGGCACATGTATCAACTATTGCCAGTCTAAGCACTCAGCGAGGAGTTGGGGTTTACACAAACTTAAACCTTGACTAAAAGTCGTAAGGTAAGCTGCTAGTCCCCCTACTTAACTTAAAGTTTGTGTGCTCTCAAAAAACAAAGTATGTGATGCATGTGACAGTTCTATAAGATGCATGAGACAGTTCTATACAAATGCATGAACAATATTGCGTAAAAAAAAATTTAAAGCATATAAGCAGATAACCAAAGGAAAGGCAAATTAACAATAACACATGAAAACACAAATAAATCAGACAAAAAAAAATAAAGCTTAGTTCACAAGGTCCCCAGTGGAGTCGTCATTCTGTCGTACATCAGAAAATCCGCGCGGCATCGGCTGACGATTTTTCTTTTGTCGTTTTGATTGGTTCGTTGGAGTCGCCACCTAGTAATTTATTGAGGGCTACTAGGAAACCTGATGTACTGGTCTTGTCAGAGATTCACGGGAAAGGGACTGGTTGTGGTTAGGGAAGGTATTAGCACCCCTAACACACCCTACCTGAGGTAAGCTGCTTCGTGGACTTGATGTGTTTTTAAAAATAAAATTTTAGCCCAATTCTAAGGCTTTGATAAATCAGTTATTTGTTCCCAAAATATATATAGATACATGTTCTACATTTTTATGGAAAATACAACATGATTTTTATCTGTCCTTTAGATATTTGTGCATATAAATTAAAATATTAAATTCATTTTTTTCCTTGATTCAATAACATACATAAAAAAAATACACAAACACACACACATCTCTTTTTCTATCATTGTTTTATCTTTCTTTTCTTTTTTTTCTTTTCTTTTTACATCCACATTTTCAACATACAAATAAAAATTCAAACTAAACAAATATTACATTAAACAATTTAAAAATTACAATATAACCCCTCAAAAATCCATAACAATGCTGGGAAGCCCTTCTGGAACAGCATAAACAGCGGTGGCGCGTCTTCCCACGTGCCTCCATCACTGGCGGCGCGTGGGTTCACGCGCCGCCGTAAGAAACTCCAGAAACAGGGGGGATCCGGATCGGCTTCTCCTTCCCAGTCTCCCTACGCCGGCGGTGACCTGTAAAGCAACCGAACACAACACAGGCAGTTGATTTTAATTTTTCTTTCTTTTTCGGATCTGTTTCGGTCTTCTCCTTTTTCAAATCTGTTTCACTTCTGTTTTCTCTCTTCCTCAGGTGGCAGATCAGGCGACTGTGTCTCGGTGGCTGTGGGCGTGGCGGTTCTATGTGGTCAGCCGGGTGAAGCTGCGGTGGAGATGGGGGTGGCTGTCCGGTCAGTGGGGAGGAGCTGGAGACGAGGAAAGGGACGACGTCTGTGGGTGCTGCTGTTGTCAACTGCCGCTGGGTTCTTCGGTGCGAGGAGGCTGTGAAGGGGACTGCTGCTGCTGCTGTGTGGTGAGTGAGACCGTGGGTCTGAGAAGACGGGGAACGACTCTGTTGGAGGTGGAAGGAGAGCGTGAGGGTCCTTGGTTCTGCAGGGAAAATGGAGATGGAAGGGGTCGTTGGGTCTGCCTTGGCTGGCAGGGAGAGCAACACCCGGAGGAGAAGGGAAGGTCAGGCGGTGGGGAGTCTCCGGGTGGCTGTTTTGAGGGAGAAAGAGCAGCCAAAGGGGAAAGGCTGGGGGGGGAGGTGGCGGTCGACTTCAGAGATGGAGTGGGAGGAGACCGTGGAACCGGCTGGGAGAGGAGAGGCTGAGAGGGAAGATCTGTTGAAATGGGGCAGCGGCTGGAGATGGCATTCACAGTGGCTGATGGAAAACCGGCTGTGAAGGAACAGCCCTGGTGAGATCAGGGGAGAGTCTGGGGCCGAAGGTTTAGCTCCTCTCAGGGGAAGAAGTGGCCAGCGGGAGGGCCAAGAGGGACTGGGGACCGTAGGTCCCTGCCCACTGCTGTGGGGAACAGAAAATGGAAAATCCTCTATAAATTCATTTAAAAATCTAATTAAATCCATAAACATTTAAATTTGGGCTTTTCTCCTCAAATTTCAAATTTTCTTTCTCAACAGGGCTCTCCTCCTTCAAGAATATACTGTCAAAAATCCAATCTTTGTATTTTCCGACCATTTTCTGAGCGCTTTTGCCTCCTGTTATTTTTTCTTAACCTCCTTTATACTGTGGGGGACCCAAAAATGGGTTACAACAAAAAGAAGTCTCTTGATGCAATTATATCTTTGATTCAAGCCTATGTGTGAAAGTATTTTCTTTGTTCTTGTCAATTGTATTACTTTCTGTTCGAGTCTAGCTTGCTAAACTTTCTTTCCTTTATTAATAAACACTTTCTATCCTCTAGTATGTCTAAAAAATAATCTTGATTTCAGTAATTACATATGCACTTTGCATTCCGTATTTTCAAAACTTTGATTCGTATATTTTATATTTTAATTCTGGTTAAATTTTCCATTTTTTTATTGAGATTTTAGTTAAACTTTAATTTGTATATTTCAAATTATTTACACATATAAATTTAATTTCTAATATCTTAGAACACGAGTAATTTTATAATATTAAAGAAGTAATTAGTGATATCCTATTAATTACTCTCTTTAATTCATTTTTTAAAAAATAGAGAGATACAACTAAGGATAGATAAATCCTAAACAGAGATATTTTTATTATTTTTTATAAGTTATGAATTATATATATATATATATATATATATATATATATATATATATATATTGTGTTTATCTCTTTCTTTAAAGTTATTAGTTATTCTCTTAAAATTATAAAATTTTTCTTTGAATCACATAGCTTATTATGAAATAGAATGAAAAGGAGTGATGAATATTAAAAAAACTCCAAATTATTCCAACCAATTTGAGTAACAAGTTTTTTAAAATTTTGAAGAATAGATAATTCAGGTAATTATATGAATTTCTTTCTTTCAATAATTTGAGTAATATGAGAAAACATTTCAAACTAGTTAAATTACTCTGATTATTTGTCGAGTTTTATTAAATAATCTTTCTTTTTAAATAGCCGTGTAATTTTCCTTTAATGTAATTTTTGGCTAGTGAAAACTTTCCTTGAGCCTAATTTTGGCAAGCTAATTGTAATCTTTTTAGTATTCTAGGTGAAAAAAGGAGTAAATAATTCTAATTACCTGAATTATTCACACTATTAGAAAATTATAAAACACAAACAAAAATACCAACGAAAAAAATATCATCAGTAAATTACAATGACATTACTACAAAACATAACGACATTGTTTTTTTGTTAGTAAATACCAAGAGAATTACAAGTGGAAATCAAGGAGTGAAAATAAATTGGGAAGGTATTTCCATCGGAAAATATGACATGTCAATATTACAAACAAAATTACCGATGAAAACTAATTGTCGATGAATCCATCAGTAATATTTAAGTTATAACCTGCTAGATAAGCCCCCCTCTCCTCCTCCCCTATTTTTTCTTCTTCTTTTTATTTCTTTTTTTTTCTGTAGAAAACAACACCCTTCCCCCCTTATTTTATCACAAATCAAGCTCTCGTCATCATAAATTGAAGCATGAAAAATGATAACAATAAGCCTCCCATGATTCTAACAATATCACCTTGTTTAGTTGCACTCCTAAATAAACTCCACGAACTTAAAGAAATAAAGCTCAAATTTTATATACAAAAGACAAAAACAATCTTTTGTCTTAGACTCTGAAAGACTAGTTATGATTTTTAGTAATCATAATATTAGGTGAAGACTCATTTATATCTCATAAATATTTCAAATATTTTTTGCTCTTTATAAAACATTTAGAAAGAGAACATTTGCCATGATGTCGGGTGCAACATTAACAATTACTTTTTAAATTATTATATATGAACATAATGTGTGATTGTTTTTTAAAGAAATTGCTCATGTATGTAATTTGAATAAAATATATATTTTATTATTTTTTTAAAGTACACATCTTATATTTGTTTTTTTCAAAATTACTACTCTTATATTTTTTAATATATTTGCATGTTTTTTAATAAAAAATTATGATAATTTTTATTTTTAAAAAATATTCTAATAAAAAAGAAATATTTTTGTAAAAAAAAGAAACTCATGAATAAGGTAAGAGAGTTTTGATTAATGATATACATTGTTTTCATCCTTATTTTAAATCATCATAATTTTTCCAAATACTTATTTTAATTGACATTAGTTTTTATTCAAAAATCATACTACTAATAAAAAATATATATTTATTTTGTAAAAAAAAAATAAAATTTTATGACTAAAAAAAGGAAGTTCAGAATAAAAATGCACTTTTTAATAGCATTTAAATAATTATTTTTCTTACAAACATCCATTTTAATTGTTATATAATTAAATAAAAAAATTCAAAAATATTATACCAATCAAATATTTTCATGTGAATCTATCTTTTGTTTTTTAATTAACAAAATCAACTTCCCATTTCAGTTTTTAATTAAAAATTAATGTTTACCATTTTTTATTAATTAATATATTTTTCAATCCATTTAATGACATCATCTTTTTAATTATTGATTAAAAAAATTCATTAACAGAACTGTAAAACGTGTGAGATTTCTACTGTACATGAATGCACCGTGGATTGAGAGACAATTAACTGTGGGCTTGCATAGTTGCTACACTATATATTGGAGAAAACATTGTAAAAACCGTTTCAATGTTTTTAGTCAAGAATTGCGACTAGGGGCGTGGCCTTCTGTGCCACAAGCCACCAGGTCTAGCTTTGGTAGCCGGACCCAGCATTGTTGGGTTTAGCTGACAATCCAGACTCAAAACACTTCTAAAAGGTGCAAATAGTGTTGGGCCCTGCCTCCAAGCCAGACCCAACAAACACTGTAGCCCTATGGGGGACGTTGTCTGTGTTGTTTGTAAGTCAGACCTGTAGAAACCATTCATGTGTTTTTAGTCAAGAATTACGGCTGGGGAGCGTTACCTTCTCTGCCAGAAGTCGCTGGGTCTGGCTTTGGTAGCCAGACCTAGAGTTGTTAGGTCTGGTTGACAATCTAGACCAAAAACACTATAAAAAAGTGTCAATAGCGTTGGGCTTTGCCTCTCAGCTAAACTCAACAAACATTGTAGTGCCTGTGGGGGGCGTTGTCTATACTGTTTGTAAGTCAGACAAGGTTGTTGGGTTGTTGCCACACGACTCAATAGCTTTGGGTCCTGCTTCCACTAGGATCTAATGACGTTGGGTCTCGCTGGCACCATTAGAGTTAGGTCCTGCCCCAATAGGACCCACCGTTGGGTCGTTGCAGTAGGATCCAATAGCTTTGGGTCCTGCCCCACCAGGACCCAAGACTGTAATTTTGTTTTTACTTTTTCATATGGGTATGACTGTGTGGCTAAACCCAACAACCATACCCAATTAAATGTCTTGGTTGTTGCCTTCTCAAAATAACTTGATTGCATTGTGGACACGCACAGAGAGTTGGGTTTTGTCCTAGTAAGATCGAAGACTGTAATTTTTTTCTATTTCATACGGGTATGACCACGTGGCCAGACCCAACAACCATACCCAATTAAATTTCTTGATCGTTGCCTTCTCAAAATAAATTGATTACACCGTGGACATGCACACACACTCTTTCCCTACAAGGAATTAAAGTTAATCAATGCAAGAAAGGAGTAAGATCACTGACATCGACATAGGAAAATTGTAAAAAAAAAAAAAAGCAAAACAATTGATTTTCTTTAGTGGATGGATTGTGAATCCATGTTATCACGTACGTGAGAATTCAACCCCCCATGCCTCTACACATCGTGTGTGTGTGTGTGTGTCTTCTTCACTACAATATAACACCATCATTGAATATTAATAGAAGACCATTAATCAATAAGGACGACTGACTACCTTCCTTGATTTAAATTTATTTTTCAAAATAAATTAATGAGATTTTTTTTATATTGTATAAAAATTAGGTGATGATAATTGTTCTCTTGTTTCAGGTTGGGTTGAATTTCCTAAAAAACTTTTAAATTTAAAAATAAATATTACTACTATGAAAACTAAACATAGATTTTGATTTTATGGGTAAAATCAATTATTATTATTATTGACCTGAGTCTGACATCCCCTTCTAGACCCCAGAAACTGAGGTTCGAAAGGTGCACCTAACCTATAATTTTAAAAATACTTTGAAAGAAATTTGAAAATTTTTAATTTTTTTCTCTAATATGGTTATATTAAAGTTGATGGAGCTCTCAATAAATTTTTAATTCATATCATATACTTTATAAATTTTAAGTATTATATAAAAGATCCAATTAGAAATTAGGTCGTGCAGAATCTATAATAACTTTGGATCCTGTTGGGTGCAAGACCCAAATTAGTTTTGGGTTATTCATAATACATGATCTAATTAGGTGTTGGTCCTGCCGGGTGCAGGACCCCATATACCTCAGGATCCCGCCTGGTGAAGGATTCATGTGGGTGTTGGGTTTGATGGTGCAGGACCCAATTACGTGTTGGTCTTGTCACCATAACCCAATAGTTTTGAATCCTGTTTAATACCATGATCGAACATCAAATTAGACCTTTTTATTAGCAGGATCTAATATCTTTAGATTTTTTTATAACTTGGACAAAACATTATTTAACCCGTGACGTATGTCAATAGTCTAGTAATACTGTAAATTACGTTTATAGCGCTGGAATATTCTTCTTTTGTGTTATAAATTAACTTAAAGTTCTATCCTGTTATTGCTAGTAGTTCAAGGCGTTTTATTTACCACGTGGCTGGCCAAGTGACTGAAAAAGGTAAAAGAAGAGCCAAAAAGAACATCATGGATGCAGACAAGGCTGAGTTCTTGAAGGAATTCGGTTCCGACTATGGTTATCCAAACGGTCCAAAATCTATCGACGAAATTCGAGCCACTGAATTTAATCGATTAGACCAGAAGGGTCCCTTTCTTTAACCTCTAATACTTCTTTTCTTGTTTCTTTATAGTTTCAATTTGTTATAATTTTCCTTTCCTCTTTGCAGGTATTGTATATTTAGATCATGCTGGTGCTACTTTATACTCTGAGTTACAAATGGAAGAAATCTTTAAAGATTTCAACTCAAATATCTATGCAAACCCACGTATCCTATTTTTTCCCCTTAATTTGTCTTGTTTATTATTTTGAGCTGTCAATGTGAAAATTCTTTAATTTTTGGGGAAAAAAAATAGATAGCCAAAGTGATTCAAGTTCCGCAACATCTGATATTATAAGAGAAGTTCGACAACAGGTAAAGTTCATTTGATTTTGATTGTTATAAGAATTTTTTTTGTGGTTTTTTTTTTTTGTTGAACCATGAAGTGTTTTGTGTTTTTTTTTAATGGGAAGGTGCTTGATTATTGCAATGCATCTGCTAAAGAGTATAAATGCATATTTACTTCTGGGGCCACCGCGGCTTTGAAGTTGGTTGGGGAGGCGTTTCCCTGGAGTAGGGAGAGTTGTTTTATGTATACTATGGAGAATCATAATAGTGTGCTTGGTATTAGAGAGTATCCTTCAATTTGTGGAATCACCTAGCTGTGGGGTTTTTTTTACTGCTAATTAATTATTATGAGGTACTTTCGGTCAGTGCTTCCCACTCGGATTCATGTGGGGCCAAAGGTAGTTACAAGTGGGTCCCACATGAATTCAGGAGAAGGTACATGTACACTGGGAGAGCTCTATAATTTCTTATGTTTCATGCTTTTGTTTTTTTATCCTCATTTTGCTCTCAAGATATGTTCATCCTTGATAATTTTTAGATATGCTCTCAGTAAAGGGGCTGCTGCATTTGCGGTAGATGTTGAAGACAGTGTTAATGGAGGTGGAGCATCTGGAGGCCAGGAGACACGGGTGAAGTTATCACCACATGCAACGCAAAGGAGGAATGAAGCTAAAATTCTAGAAGAGGAGCCAACTGGTAATCCTTGGAAATTATACCCTTAAAATAGCACACTAGAACTTCTATTTAGAAAGTGACAAGACTTGGTGTTTAGTTTAAATCATCACATCATATTTCTCCTTGGTGATTTTTTATAGCATTCAAAGGAAAAATTGAGTTTGGTATATATTTCCTGTTGGCCTGTCTGTAGGATATTACATGATGCTTTAATGAGGGAAAAAGATGGAAGATTATTGATAACATCACAGCAAATGATAGTTTCCCTCCAGCCTATGATTGTGTTGGAGTTTGCTAAGGTAGAGGTCACTTTATCTTCATCTTGTATTTTGCTTTTTGCAGGAAATGCTTATAACCTATTTGCATTCCCTTCTGAATGCAATTTCTCTGGTTTGAGATTCAGTCTCGACTTGGCTAATCTTATTAAGGAAAATTCAGAAAGAATTTTGGAAGGCTCTCCTTTTTGCAAGTATGTAAGGTGCTATCTTATTTTGTTATTTTCTATTTTCTTCCGATGATGAGCTTCTTTCTTATGGTTCGCTCCTTCGAGGCAACTTAGTAGTTGCTAATTTGGTTGTATCAATTACCTAGGACTGTCCATACACTCACTCGAAGTAAATAAGTTGCATGTCACCATAAACTGTTTGGGTTGATTTTAGGCTGAAAATACATTTTGTGTTATGAGTTAAAAAAATGTAAACAACTCGAAGAAAAGAAAACTGTTAATTGCCTTCTTTTTGTGACCTTACCCGTTGACCCTGCTTTGCTGGAGGCCATCAGGAAAGTCTCAGATAAACCCGAACTGAAGTTCTTTTTTCTATTTATGCTGCATAGACTTTACTGGTTTTTCAGTTAGCATTGATCAATGGTCTTCTGGTTTGGTACATAGGGGTCACTGGATTGTTTTGATTGATGCTGCAAAAGGATGTACTACATGCCCTCCAGATTTATCCAAGTACGCTGTGGATTTTGTTGTAATCTCTTTCTATAAGGTATATACATTTTGCTCTCGATTCATTATTCTTTTAAACTATCATTCCATATTCATGTTTTGCCTTGTTGTCCTGTCAAAGCTATTTGGCTATCCAACTGGACTTGGTGCTCTTGTTGTTCAAAATGGTAAGTGATTGGTTTTGAAGATTTAGTGCTAGATGTGGTTACTGTTTTTTGGAGCTCCTCTAGACACGGGTACCAAGGATCACTCTATTGGATTCTGATATTTGATGTGAGATGTCACAGTTCTCTAACTTTCATCTACATTATTGTGATGCTACAGATGCTGCCAGGTTGATGAAGAAGACTTACTTCAGCGGAGGTTTGTGCTTAGATGTGTTAATAATTAAATTCCATACATAATGTCTACTACTTTGGTTGATTTTAAAAACATTTCAGGCACAGTTGCTGCATCGTTTGCTGACATGGACTTTGTTAGAAGAAGAGAAGGTATTGAAGAGCTTTTTGAGGATGGCACCATTTCATTTCTGAGTATAGCATCAATACGCCATGGGTTCAAAATCCTCAATTCCCTAACTCCATCTATGATGAGTCGGTATGTAAAATTTGTCAGGATATTGTGGATTTATTGTACTTTGTTGAATGGAAAAACTTGTGATTTGACTATAGCATATGTTGGATATTGTTTGTTGGAGGAATTTATTGAAAAAACATTTTAAAGATTAAGGCTCGTAAAGTTTAATCTGTATGAATTGCATAATCTTCTATAGTAAGTCAGCCTGTTCTTAGCCATTGTTGTACGAGCAATGTAATGGGGAATCAATGATTTATTTAATTTTTGTATAAGAGCTATTGAAATTAGTGCATACAAGGTTCTCTTTGGTGCTGGTCAGTTGTCAAGAAGCCACAGAAAGTACAGATATTGATTGGGCCCTATTCTTTATGCCCTTTCTGTTCTTTTAGAGATGGAAATAGTGGACTTTTGAAGGAGTCGAACTACTACTCATGCCTTGTCCATCCTCAGTTTTAGAGTTCAGTTCTGGTGTTTCAATATTCATATCCCACATTGTAGAATGACAATTTTTATATCTGCTGTGTTGCTTGTCATTTCTTTTTAAAAAACTTCTTAATTGATCTGGTAAATTATAAGGTCATTAGTTTTGAGTTTCTGACATGATTTATATACCTTGTATAATGGTGCAATACCTAATCTACTTATTTCAGGCATATTGCAACACTTACCATGTATGTCAAGAAGATGCTTTTGGGCCTAAGGCATGAAAATGAAGCTAATGTTTGCATCATTTATGAAGGTCATACTTCAAAGGTTGGTTCTTTTTTATGATAAATATTAAAGGTCAGTTCATGTGAGTAATTCCATATGTTTTCACATTATTCTAGCTCTTGTCTGTAGAAATGACATTCAACTAAAGTAAAAGCACTAGCAAAATTTTCTTTTATTATTTAAAGGCACATATAGATCATTGTCCATGTTTTTGTTCTCTTTGGAAAATCGATATTTATCTTGAATTCAACTTTAGCTCCTTTAAAATAGCTAACCTACCATATACATGCTTTCCTAACAACTAGCCTATATCTAGTATCCTAACAAAGGAAAGAATAAGATATTTACAAATATAGAAGGTTATTGTCAAATTTGTCTTTAAATAAACAACCAACTCCTTTGACATCCCTCATCAATTATCAAATTGATGGTGATCTAGAGAGTAGTAGTGATATGTAGGAGGGTAATAACTTGATGGTCAAAGTTCTCCTGAATGGAGTGACAGTCAACATCCATGTGCTTCATGTGTTTGTCGTAGACAGGATTGAAAACAATTTGGATGGCACTAGTGTTGTCAGGATGCCCGAGCGTAGGTTGAACTTTGGAAAAGCCAAATGATCTCGGAGCAAGCAACAAACATGATGTGGTAGTCAGCCTCATTAGATGACTTGGAGACAAAGTCCATTTTCTTGCATTTCCAAGAGATAAACGCATCACCAAGAAACATATACCAGCTGGTAGTGGATTTCCTAGTATCTGGGTAACTGGTCCAATCAGCATCACTGTAGTTGTGGAGGATCGAAGATTCAAGATGATGTTGGATTCGCAAGTCCTAAAATCCATGCCATGACTTGTGCATCCATGACCGCCCACTTGGCGTGCTGTTCCTTGTCTTTGATTTTGTCAGGAGCAGGGCTGCTGCCATCTACATGGCCCCATAGATCCTTCCCTTTGACAAATATCATGAAGTGGAATGCCCATGCTGAGTAATTCTTGCCATTAGAATGAATCGGGAAAGTTTCGACATTTCTGAAGACATGATGCCAAGATTGTTTGATCTAGAATAAGGAATTGCACTAGGACTAAGATGGACTTGAGGACAAGAGACATGAAAAACAAACAAAGACAGAACTAGGTTAGGCTGAGAAAGGCTTTTATACAAACTTAGAAGACTTTGAACAGGAAAAGTTGTGTTCCCTCTATGGAGAATCTTGAATAAAATTACATGCTAAATTCTAGCTCCTATAAAATAGCTGACCTACCATATACTTACTTTCCTAACAACTAGCATATAGCTAGTATCCTAACAAAGGAAAGAATAAGATATTTACAAATATAGAAGGTAATTGTCAAATCTATCTTTAAATAGACAACTAATTCCTTTGAGAATTATAATAGAGATTCATTGTTAAAACTTCATTTTCTTAAGCATAGAAGTTATGCTGTGTTGATTTGCGAGGTTCATTTCTTGTCTCATTGTGGCCCTAATTGCATAGTAGTCGGTGGTTGTTTGGCCCTGCTAATTCATCACCTTGCAGCTATTGTGTGGTGACTGCACTGTATGGTAGATGCTTACCAAACACTGCTATCACTCTACTACAACTTCTTTATCCTACAAAAATAGTTGGAAGTTGATTTTAGAAAAACTAGAGTTGTTGCTTTTGTTCGACATTAATCATTGACAAGGCCAAACTGACCTCTGAATATTACATGTAATGCTCATTAGGTATGTCAAATTTCCATCCATTAATTCCAGTCTTCATCTCCAGAGTTATGCATCCTAGAATGTACTGAGTATCAATAATGGATGATGCATTCCTTATCACTGTGTGATGAATAACTACAATCTATAATCCAGACACTGTTCAGAAATATACTTCACTTTTCTGTCTATATGACTAAGACTGATATACCCTACTTCTTGGGAGTGCCTTTTTCTTTTGTGCATCAATACATGCAATTATATTTGTCGATGCATGCATCTTTTTTTTTATATATTTTAGTTACTTTTACTGGGTTCAATCCTAATACAGGTTGCAACTTTCCTCTTTCAGTTAGTTTGTCATGAATCAGGTTCCATAGTGTCATTCAACTTGAAAAGGCCTGATGGCTCGTGGTTTGGATACAGTGAAGTGGAAAAACTCGCTTCCTTATCTGGAATTCAGTTACGGGTAAAATTTGAGAAATTCTGAACCATTGGTGCATGTGTGTGTGGTTTTGTTTGCCATCTTCTGTGGAATGCTTGCCTCACATCTCTTTTTATTCAATTGCCAATTATCCAAAATGAAACTTTATTCCTATCCCACCATGAGTGGGAAGATCCAGATGATTTGACCATGTCACTAAACAACTGATATTATCTCTAACTAAAAAAAAAAAAAAGAAATGAAGAGGTGGTCTTATCATTTTTATCAATTAATTATCCCACTTTCTTGTCACCTCTCTTTTCAATTTTTTATTTTATTTTATATTCTTTGCAAATAAACACTTATTTTTTTCTTCAAAAAAAAATAAAAAATAAAAAACAGTGCTTGTATATGCTTCTGGCAACATGACCCTGTTCTCACACCTTCAAGCATGATAAATACCAATGAGGTGAAATGGGACAGATGATTAAAAATGACTCTTCAATCAAAGGGGATTTGCCTATTTTGATTAAAGATTGAGGTGAATTCACAATTGTTCAAATTGTATAATCGTAAATTACTGACATTGCTAAATGACCTAAAACAATTTGATTATAATTCAATTTGTGATGATTATAGGTAGAAAGTTCATATTCTTCAATTATTGATAAGCAATTAGTTGGATCTTCTGATGGACACGGTGTACTGTGTTATGTCATCTTTTTTATTAAAATTTTGTACATGATGTTCACTCTGATGTTGATGATCTTGGAGAAATTTAAAGCTGTCAGCATCTAATCAATCTTCATTATGTGATGCTGATAATATTTGCTTTGTTACTTGTCTGCTTTTTTTCTGTAGACAGGATGCTTTTGTAATCCAGGAGCATGTGCAAAATATCTTGGCTTGTCTCACCTGGATCTTCTTTCAAACTTAGAGGTACTTGTTCGCAATATCGTACTTAAAGAGACAAAGAAGAAAGAGTTGATTGAACTGTTATTGTTGGTGTATTAATTTCATTACATTGGTTTAATGCAAATTGATGCATTTTAATGCCTTTTTACTTCTTCTTTTAAATTCAGGCTGGTCATGTTTGCTGGGATGATAATGATATTATACAAGGAAAACTAACTGGGGCTGTTAGAGTGTCATTCGGTTACATGTCTACATATGAAGATGCCAAGGTAGGTGCTTTACAGTCCAATTTCAAGGAGAAGGGATTATCCGGGTGTTTCTTATTCTTTATATCCATGCAGATTCTATTCTACTTAATTACATTTATAAAGAAATGGCATTTATCTAAATCTTTAGTAGCACTCATGGTTGTTTTAAATGTGTTGGTTGTAAGAAAGTGAAGTTCCCAAAGAATTTATCAGATGCTGTTAGGTCTTTAATGTAATATGGGTTCTTGTTAGCTGATTTCTCTTGCTTTCTTTTCAATTTTGGATGTGCAGAAATTTATTGATTTTATCACAAGTTCATTTGTATCAAAGCGAAATAAGTCAGAAAACTGGAATATGTTGAGAACAAAATCCATCGTCTTGTCAAATGAAGGTTAGTTTTCACTTTGCTTTGCACTCCTGTGAATGTAATCAAAATTTCACATCTTTATACCTTAAAACTCCCAGTGGTCAATAGTAGAGTGTACACATTGATGTCGCTTAATATCCCTTCAAAATTTATTAGACTAAAGACTACTGATTTTTTTGTGAAACATGGTCTCCTTCAACTGTCATCTGATTCTTTGCTGACACTGCAGGCCATGAAAGAAAAGCTGGTTATTACCTCAAGTCTATAACAGTTTACCCAATAAAATCATGTACAGGATTCAGTGTGGAAAGTTGGCCTCTGAGCAGCACTGGTAGCTATTTGTTTTTCTTTTTAACACTACATGAGCCTTTCAATTGGAATGTTGGATCATAGATTTGTGAACCATCTGTATATTTTATTTTTTCAATTTCTTTGTTTTTGTACTAGGTTAACAAGCATCATTAAAAAAATGAGTATCTTTAACAAATTGAAGATGCAGGCAAACTAGACAGTATTGGCACTAGGCAAATGCAAAAAGTTCAATGTTTTTGATTTCTCTTTTATCATATTTTTGTTTCCTAATGTTAAGAGAATTTTGTTGCAGTCACTTCCCCATGCCACTAGTTTTCAATTTGTATTAACGGACAGACAACTTCTTATTGGATCTAATTCTGCATATTTTTTATTTTCTTTCTGGAAATGGTATCTACTAATCTTTTCCTGTAAATTGTGTGGCTATATCCTGTTTATAGTTATAGTCACAATCCCATAAATTAGCTATTAAGTGGACGTGCCATACACTAAATAAATATGCTAATCCTTGTTACTGTCAGGAAGAGTGCATATACTATATAAAGCTTGAACCTTAGCTATACAGTTAGTGAGATTCCTTAATAATCCCCTCTGACATTATTTGACACAATTAAATGAAGAAACCTAGCCCACAGCTGAAACTAAACTGGCAGCCTTTGAGTGAGTAATGTGCATGACACACATACATACGCATTTATAACGAGTATGATATATATAGCATATGACCATTCAAATATAATGAGACATGAGACTGTTAGAGCATTCAAAACTGAAAAACTTGAGCTTTCATTTAGCAGCTTTTAAAGTATATTATCCAGCCAAAAATCAATCACAGCTAAGGTGGGATGTAATAGCATGTCTTTTTGACTTATTGAAACCTTTTATTGAGGTGTAGTCTCAACATTTACTGGAATTGTAGATAGAAATCAAAGATTATGGTATACATGAATTATGTTTTGACTTCTACTGCTGGCTTGAGTAGGTTTGCAACATGATCGAGAATGGCTTCTTAAAAGTCTAACCGGTGAAATCCTTACACAGAAAAAGGTGAACAAAATTATGCTTGTGGAATGGCTGTCATTTTCTTGTTTTCCTTCCTAGATAAAAGGTTAATAAATCTGAATTTCTTTTGTAGGTTCCTGACATGTGCTCTATTAGTGCTTATATTGACCTCAATAAGGGAATAATGTTTGTAGAATCCCCTCGATGTAGAGAAAAATTGGAGATCAACCTGAAGACAGATTCATATCAAGGTGGGATAGAGGAGATTGAGTTGCATGCCCAGAGGTATGGTAATACTGATTTTGAAGTTTTAAGTGCTAGTAGTTACATGCTGTATTCTGGAATTTTATCAATGTGGCCTTTTTGTTGGACTATCTGAAGATGAGTAATATTGACTTCATTTGTTTTCATAATATTGTGTGAAATGTGAATATTCAGTTGTGAAGTTGCTTTATAAATACTTTTGGAATATTATTCATATCATCTTACTTCTGAATGTTCTCTTAGTTTTATCCATGATAGGAAGCATGGTTCATACTCAGTGTGAGGGTTATGATGGTTGCTTGTTCATGAAGCAGATATGAAGTCCAATATTATGAGAATGATGTTGACTTGTGGTTTAGCCGTGCTGTTGGCCATCCTTGCTCTTTATTAAGATGTTATAGTTCCCAGAATTACTCCAGCTTGAAGAAGGATAAAAGCAGGAACTTGTGCAGAGATGTGGAGAGCAGATTGAATTTTGCCAATGAAGCTCAGTTCTTATTGATATCAGAGGAGAGTGTGTCCGACCTCAACAACAGATTGAGCTTAAGTATGTTCCAGTGCGCACTATTTTGCCCCACAACTTCACATTCACAGAACAAGCTCATACTCACACTCTTTTGGACTGAATAGTTTATTTTCCACAAGAAAATGAACTTTGCTAGTTCTGGTTGTTGCATGGAAAGAAATGTGATTTTATTGATGATCATATAAATATGCATAAAATTGATGAGAAACCATTATTGTTGCTAGTAGATGCGCAAAAAGGAACTCGTGGAACATCAGTTCAAATCAATCCAATGAGATTCCGGCCCAACCTGGTTGTATATGGAGGTGAGCCTTATGCCGAAGATGGATGGCTAAATATCAAAATCGGAAATAAGAATTTTATGGTAAGTGACTGTAATTTCTGTAATACTTGAATATTAAAAAACCTGAGCTTGTTGACACAGTACACTTATATGAACTTGCTATACTTTTAAATGTCCTGTTTAATTTTCCCTGCATTACTTGTTATGAGTCCTTTACAAGTTCATTAGCAACTAGTAGATTCCTTGAGTTTTCACCCTTCTTCCAACACAAGTCCAGAAAACATTTGCAAGTGATAGTCAATTTGATTTGTACTTTTAAGAATGGGAAGTTATAATTTGACTCAGGAACGTAATTACTCATATTTAAGGGCTACCAGTGAACCTCTGGAACTTAACATAGTCAGTGGATTGATATACATTTTTCAGATTGAGCATTGAATCTCAATGTCACTTATTTCATTTGCTTTTGTTAACAGTCGCTGGGTGGATGCAACCGCTGCCAGATGATCAATTTAGTTCATCAAGCTGGACTAGTGCAGAGGTCAAATGAGCCTTTAGCAACTTTGGCTTCATACAGGAGAGTGAAGGTTAACCATCACAGCCCTAGTCAAATATGTTATCTTTGTTGATCTCAATTCATAGCATTGAGTAAATTAAATTATGCTCCTTGCAGGGGA
Source organism: Populus nigra (assembly GCF_951802175.1). Classification (NCBI taxonomy): domain Eukaryota; kingdom Viridiplantae; phylum Streptophyta; class Magnoliopsida; order Malpighiales; family Salicaceae; genus Populus; species Populus nigra. The sequence continues at coordinate 7,180,528 of NC_084865.1, forward strand.
AGATTTTATTTGGAATATTGTTGAGATATGAGATTCAGGATAAGGTGGGGATGCAAACAGGGTCATGGCTTCGAGTGGGAGAAGAAATACATCCAAATTCAGAATAGGCAATATTGCAAAACAAGAAATTGCCAACCTATAAAGCAGATACATAAGATCCAATCCCTTGAGCAGTCAATATACATGCAAACCATTGCAGCAGCTTGGATATATAGTATACAACTAGCTCAAGTTTCGAATTAAACCGCGTGAGAGCTTATTCAAATGAATTATTATATTTAATGTGTTCAAATAGAACTTGGATGACAAGTAAAAATATGACGTAGCTTTAAAAAAAAACTTGAAGATAATTTTTTTTTTAATATTGAAACAATACTAGATTGGATTGACCTCGGTTATTCTGTGATCTGGGTCATGAATTTTAATATGTTCAATAATTTTGTTGTTTTTATAAATTATTTTTATTTAATTTTATGATATCATTAGATGCTTGTAAAACCTAAAAAGATGTTTATTTGAGATTATAATAATCATATAGAAATTAAAAAAAACTATGAATTTCATTTCTCAACCAATCTAATAACGAAGAAGAGTGAATATAAAAAAATAATAGAAAAATTAAAGGATTAAAATTTATAAAAAATTCATCAAGTTTGATGAACTTGATGGGTTAATTTACTAAATCTGTGAATCAAATAACTCGAGTCATTATATCAAACCCGTAAATTTGGTAATGAATTTCATTAAATTAATAACTTATTTTTTAAAATTATTATTTATTTAACTATATGATAACTAAAATGAACGATTGTAAATTTTGAGATTTTTTTTAAGATTATGATAATCTTATAGAAATTAAAATAAAATAAATTATGAAATTTAATTACAATCAACTCAATATTAAAGGATGAAATAAAAAAAAGAGAGTTAAACTCACTATACTTGTCAACAGGTCCATGAACTTTCTAAAATTTAATAACATGTTTGTTTTTCTAAAACTATCATTTTTAACTATATGATAAAAAGAAAAATTTTGCCGGTATTTTGGTCACTAGGAACCTTAACTTGTCTTAGAGTTTGGGAAATGGATTGAGTAAAGGGAAGGAATTAGCACCCTTAGTGTAACTTAACTAAGGTAAGTTGCATTGTTTATTTGTCAGATATCAACTAAGAAAAAATTTTGTTTTCTAATCGTTGGTCTAACTAAAATGAACTATCATAAAATCAAGCGTCAAACCAATCCTGAGATTTTTTTTAAGATTATGATAATCTTATAGAAATCAAAAAGAAATAAATTATGAAACTTAATTTCAACCAACCCAATAGTCAAGGAAGAAATAAAAAAAAAAATTCACCAAAGCCATCAACAGGCCCATGGACTTTCTAAAATTTGATAACATATATTTTTTTAAAAACAATCTTTTTTTAACTATATGATAAAAAAATAGATAACTACACAATTTTCATTGATGATTTTCAATGTTATAACAACTTAGTTTTCGTTGACAATTTGCAATAAAGTTGGAATGAATGTTTTATTTATAACATTATTACCATGCAAAGATGTAAATAAAATACACAAATATAAAAAGATATTTATATATGTGTGTATCCATATATGTGTGTGGAAATAATCTTTGATGATGCATATGGATAAAATATACTAATTAATGGTCTCTTTATGGACTAGGAGGTATAACAGGAATCTGATCTTCGATTGGGTGAGGACATACTACTGGGGGAGTAGGTAGGTGATTTCAACCTTCATCTATTTTTGTTAAATTCTTGAAGTACTTTTTATAAGGTATTGTTGTCTAAATTATATTATTTGGTTAACCATGAATTATAAAGAATATTGAGATTAAATGTGACTAATGGCATCCATGCTAGATAGTCGAGAATGAATGATAAGATTAGTGTTGGCAAATGACATCCATGTCAGACAACCAAGAATAGATGTTAAAGATTAGCTTTAGCTAATGGTATCCATATTGTACAGTCATGAACAAATGATAAGATTAGTTTTGGCTAATGGCATCCATGTCAGATAGTTGAGAATATATGTATAAGATTAGCTTTGGCTAATGACATTCATGTTGGATAGCTGAGAATATATGTTAAAGAGTAGCTTTGGCTAATGGCATCCATGCCGGATAGCTAGGAAAAATGTCAAAGATTAGCTTGCCTAATGGTATCCATGTTGGATAGCTGGGAGTAAAGGATGAGATTAACTCTAGCTAATGGTGTCCACACTAGGACAACCGAAAATGAATTTTAAGAATAGCCTCGGTTGAAAGCATTCATTGATATGAAGAAAGAAAGATTATAATGTATTATTTCCGACCATAAATCATGTTTAAAAAACTATATAAATTGGTTATAGCTAGGGATGAATCATTTTGCACTGAAGAATTCTATATGTATAGAATTCCTAGACCATAATATATGTCATCAGTTGTTTGTCGAACATAGCTTAAAATAAAGTAACGTGGACTATGTTGCATAAAGATGTGAAGTAATGTATTCAAGATAGACCCGGTAAAAAGTTATTAATATGAACCTGCTTTTAGATATTACTCTTAACCACAACTATATTATTTGCTCAATTGTACCATAATTAATGTTTATGCATGTACATCAAGTTTGATTTGTAATAGGACTATCTTATGACCATGGTATCTATAAATCTTATAATATGCTCATTGTGAAACTGTACGATCATGTAATAATATATGTAGTAGTAAGAATAGGTGACTTGTATTTTGTAAAACTGTATGATATCAATATTTGAATATAGGATACGTACATCATGGTATGTTCGTAAATTTTATATTTGCATATGGTGTTTATATACCTTTCATTTCTATAATATTATTGTATCTTACATGTATGTAGTCTATATGAATGCTTAAAGATGATCAGCTATTAACATTATAAATGGTATCATTAAATATATAGTTTAAGAAGAATAGAAATCAAGAATTGTTGCATTAGACATTGTAATGAAAGACTATGACACAAAAGACAAAGAAAAAGAGCCCTCATTTTCTACTTATTACGAATAAGTAATATATCGAAATCAATTGAATTTTATGAGCTATTATATTTTTCCAACTAAAGGATATATTGAAGGCAAGAAAACCTATCCATGAAATGGTTGATATAGGATTCTCTGCAGTTGTCACCATCATACCTAATGACGAGAGTTTCGAGCTAATGAATTTACTAGGGTTTTGTAGAGGTGATCAAAGTGTGGTGGTGAAATGAACTTTGATTACTTAAATGCTACTTTAATTGATGTTGCAAATTTAATGTAGATTATTTTTACCATAACTACTTTATGATACTTTTTATTTAACAATGATTACTTATAGTACATCGATTTTAAAAACAAAAATAGTTTGTTTAGGCCATAATCCAAATAGAGAAATAAAAATAGAACTAAGACTGCTTCTCCCATATTCAAACCATGAAAAAATGCACTTATATATATATATATATATATATATATATATATATATATTTCTTCATCTTTAATTTTAATTCACTTCATGCATTTTTACATTCATTCTGAATGTTTTTTTTTTAATTTACAATACTGACATGGCATGAGAGAGGAGAGAGGAGAAAAAAAAAGAATGAAAGAATGAATCATTGGGGATTTGATATCCGATCTTTACATACCTAATACCTTTAAGAAGATTTCAATGAGATAATTCTAACCATAAAGAAAGATCAAAGTAGGTTGCACACACCATTTAAAGGTAGCAAAGTGACCTACTCTTTAACGAGTACATTGCACACATTAGAGGAAAAAAAAAATAGATGTAGCCCATTTGGGCCAACACCTTAAAAATGATGCTTCTAGCCCGTTAGGTGAGATATCCAAACTGACTACTTCTAGTTCTTTTAGGCCATAATACAAATAGACTGTTATTCAATCCACTTGGACTAGGCTAACTTCTCTCTCTCTCTCTCTCTCTCTCTCTCTCTCTCTCTCTCTCTCTCTCTCTCTCTCTCTCTCTCATTTTGAGCCAAAACAATTATTTAGATTTCATCATAGTACTAAAATAATTCTCAACTTCTATATATATTTCAATGTATTTTTCAAGTTTTGAAGAGTTAAAACACGACACGTGCAATGCTCAAACATATAATTTTTTCATCTTTTCATGACAAATTATCTACAAGTAAAAGCTTTTTATGCAACACTATATTTTTGCCAATGATCATAGTGCGAACACGCACCATGATCTATGTAGAAATGAATTCCTCTTATCATCATGATTGATTATTTTTTATCAATATGTCACTAACAATTCACTAACGACTTCAGCTAATGGTAGGTACTAGAAAATCCCATTTCTATGTGAAGTTTTTTTTTTCATGACATCATAAATTACATTGTTTATAGGGAACTAAACAAAATACTTGTTGATTCCCTTTCACTACTTGTTAAAACTCTTTCTATAGCTAATAAAAATTTAGACCAAGAGTAACTTATCTCTTTACCTCAGGGACTCTAGCTCCCTAAGGTCTTAAAAAACTATCCTATTAGGTTCAAATGCTCAGTGATGTTATCTTCACACCTTTTTTCCTACACAACAATAAGCTCTCATGCAGGCACCACTAATTATGCCATGACAACTCTAGTTCCTAAAAGACAAGGAAAAATGACATACAAATAAGTAACTCTTGCTCTTCTACAATCAACAAAAGTTACACCTATTGTTATCATATAAGACACTTTAAATAAGGATTGAGTTGTCGTGGATCCCTATATGAGTCTCACTCATGCACCTTCATATAAAAAACTAGGTATGGGATGAAATTCATGACTCAACAAATTAAAATCAAGCTCTACCAAATGGGAGAATCTTTGTTTCGTCATAAAATACTAGACAGTTAGTAAAAAAAATCTCAAGACTATGTCATTGAAAGAGTCAATTTAGACAACTTGAGAGACTCACAGACCCCTCAGGTCACATTTAAAATGTGAGATATAAGCTTAAGATTGTCACTTAAGATAATGATGTTATATGTAAAGGTTTTACAACAATACTTTATGGGTTTGCATGTGCATGGTACCATAGTATATATCCTGGCTTTATCCTCTATTTTTGTGATCTCAACTCTAAACTCACTCTTGCTTTAGCATAAGTATTCCAACCAAAAAAAGTACCACCAAGCTTCTCACCATCATAAAGCAAGAAGATAAGAGCATTAAAGCCTATCTTCAATGGTTCAATATGGAAAGACTCATTGAACCCATTGCCATGTAAGCTTTAATTAGTGTAATATATATTTTCTATAGGAAAGGTTATACATTTTTTCTAACAGAAATCTCATTTGTGTTAAATAGGCCATGAAAAATTATATTAAGGTTGAAGAAGACAATGTGATTAAACAAGGTTACCCTTGTTTCCATAAAGAAGAGTTTGACATCATCAGTCTCTAACTAGAGCATATAAAAAAGAGCACCAAGAGATATGTTTGTGATTTCCTTATATTTCTCGAGCTTCTGATCACCCCTTTCACCACAATATGTGTTAAGGGCCACCATCAAGGAAAAAGACTTTATGCAATACTCACCTCTATAGAAAAGTGGCGAGAACACTAGAAATCCTAACAAGTTATGCATTTCTCACTGTGACCATAGACACACCATGAAAAGAAAAAATAAATATTGATTGCTAGAGGTTACCTTCACTAGTTTATAGAAAAAGAAATAAAACTTGAGCATGAAATGAAAAAAGTTTACAAACTTGATGATCTAATTGAGATCAAATAATCTCTAAATTATCTCTGAGAAATGTATCTCTATCTTTTAAACTTTTCATAATAATAGTGATTTTTCTCTAAGTCTCCAACAAAAATTTTGAAATGTGCCACCATGAAAATCTACACGATGAGATCTTCATGTCTCCATGAAATTCTCAACGATGAGATTTCCATATTTCTAAATGTGTCTCCATTAAATCTCAATAATATCTTCAATATCCCTAAAAGAATTAGCGATCCCTCTTTAGTTCTCATGGCAATTTATCTCTCAAAGTATCAAAGATCCTTCTCCAGGTTTCTATGACCACTTTTCTCCAAGAGTATTAGGGATCCATATATATAAACATTGATAAAATTATAAGAAGTCTCTCATTAGGTAAATGTTTATACTATAAGTATTTTCTAACCTATTTTTACAAGTTAAAATCTTCCAAACATGTCTAATTAAATGATTTAGGAAGAGAAAATGAGAGAAAAAAAGGATGATCAAGGACACCATATCTTGATTTTGACATGGTTCGTACTGTTAGAAAGATCTTGATAAGAAAATTCTAATTGCATCTTTGAAGACCTCTAAAAGAGATTAGAGTGGGCTACATGCCCCACACAAAGGCACTAGAGCAACCTACTCTATACTACATGTATTGCACGTGTTAGAGGGAAAATAATAATAATAATAAAGGCAACCCTTTTGGCCTACAACTTAAATATGATACCCTTAGTCCATATAGGTTGTTACCTAAATGGATTGCTTTTAGTTGTTTTGGGTCACTACCTAAATGGATTGCTTTTAGTCCTTTTGGGTCACTACCTAAATGGACTATTTTTCAATCCACCTGGACTAATATGACCTGTTTATTTTCTCTCGTCTTGACCTAAAAATCATTTGAGCTTTGACCTAGTAACAAAAAAAAATTATGGCTCTTGTATTTGCACATATCTCAAAGTACTTTTTTGAGTTATGAGATATCACATGTACCACCCACACTCCTAAAAAATCCTTAACAATTATGAACTTTTTATGCAGCAACACATTTTCACCAATTATCATAGTGTAAACACAACCATGTTTTATGAAAACATGAAGTTTCCTTTCATGCCATTAGTTATTTCTTGCCAATATGTCACTGGCTATTCACCAACCACTTCAACTAATAGCGAGCTAGATACTACAACCAATGGTGGGCACCAACATCTCAACCAATCAATTGTTATACAACTCTCCACGTTCGAGATAAGCTGACATGATCAAAGTATATAAATACTTTAGATCACTAGGTAAACACAATAAGTCACAACTTCTCATACTAAATATTTAAAACACAATATATTTTCTCTCCATTATTTCATACATTATTTTTTCCTTATACACCTACCGACTTAATCATTTGAGAGTTCCTTTTTTCATGAGATATTTGTTATTTTGGGAATACTCTAGCCTAGGTAGAAGTCACAAGCCCATATTCAAAAGCCCACACATCTTGGCCCATGATTGAAGCCTATAGAAAGCTTCATTTATATGTGAAGTTTTTTCACGAGTTCTTCGATTACAATGTCACATATGCATTTCACTACCGGAAAAATATAAAATAGGAACAAAAATGTTGACAAAAAATTTTCTTCAGTAATAACCGATGGAAATTGCAATGAAATAGAAAAAAAAACAATGAAAACTCTATTGATAATTCCATTGATGATTTGATATATGTCAATAATGCTGATGGAATTATTGATGAAAATTCCATAGGCAAGTTTAAATGAATTAAAACCTGACAGTTCTTTCTTCCCTCTTATATCTTCTTCTCCCTTATGCAAAAAAAAAAAAAAAGAAGAAAAGAAACAATATACCCAACCTGCAAATTCGTCACCTCCTTAACTTCTCTCTTTTGGTTCTATTTCACTCCACCAAATAAGTACAATGACCAATTTTTTTAGTAACCCATTTATGTTTAAGTTAATTTATTGATTTATTTTTGTAGTATTTGTAGTTTGATTGTATATTTAAGTTTTTTACAACTTTTTCCAAGATAACTTTTTTGTATTAATGTTGATTTGTATTTTAGAGTTTGTTTGGATTTAGGGAAAATAGATTTTATTTATCACATGATAAAATTAAAGTTGATTTTGTAACTTAGATGTGTTATAATTGAAGAAATGATGATTAATTTAATTGGTACCAAATACATGCCATTTTTTTTTCTTAAGTTGAAAATTTGGGAAAATATGAATTTTATGGAATTGGTAATAATTGAAATGTATTAATTTATGTTGAATAAGTTTGAATTGAATAAATGATTGATAATTAATTGGGTACCAATTATTTTTTGTTTGTTTTATTGTTTAGTTCAAATTTTAATGGAAAAATGAACTTTTATGGAATTGATACTAATTAGGGTTTACCATGTTTCAACATATGAATTGTTTGATAGTTACTGAATTATGAATTCATTTTTAATAGAAACTTGAATTTGGAATTGATAGTTATATTATTAATTAATATTGTCATCAATATTCTATATAGGTTTCATAAGTATTGAATGATCATTCTTGGATGTATTAGGATTTAAAAGAAGGGTTGTATAAGCAAGATTATCTTAAAGAGGTTAAGGGTTATATTAATTTTATACTACTAATATGAAGAATATTAGTGAAGGTAAAATTAGATATCCATTCTCAAAGCGCAAAAATAAAAAGTTCCACTATAAAGATATTGTGATGATGTTTACTGAGAAATACTTAAATTTGTTTATGCGTGGAGAACCTTATAAAACCATGTTAGAAAAGATTATTGGTTCAACTTTTAGTTCTAACAACATATATGCTCAAATTAGTTGTGAAGGACCAAAATGACAAGTGGAAAAGTTGGAGGACCAAAACCTATAAAAAAAGCAAAATTGGTAACCCAATTCTGATTAACAAATGGCCTATTTGGTGAAAATATTTTTATTTGAAAAAAAGAAATACAAATTTGGATAGGTAAGGACTCAATGAGAATTTTAGAAAGGCTTAATTGCAAGAAAAATTAAATTTTGAAGTCAATTTAGGCTTTAATTGGAAGAAATTAAAGTTTAGGGGTCAAATTGTAATTTTAAAGAGTTACTTTGGTCAAATTAGGGATTAAATTGCATAAATATTGAAGTTTGATGGGAAAGTAGAGACTTGATTGAAAAAATTCAAAACCATGGATCAAACTGAAAAAGGTGTGTGATTATAGGGGCTGGAAACAAAAGAAAATAGAAAACTATCAAGCGAAATTAAATAAAATCAGAAAATTATCAAGAGAACAAACTTTGGTCGCAAGTAAACATCCACCAACGGAAATCAAAACTGGTAATGGAAACAAAACATCAATTTATATTCTGAATATTTATCTCTTCTTAACATGGGTTAGTTAATGGATCCGCCGTATAACTAACCCTAATTATCAAAAAACCACAATGTCCGCACTAGTAATTTAATTCAATGGTAGCCTTAAGAACTAGATAAATTGATTAATAAAGAAAACATAACTGTCCGCAGTCTATGTTTGATTTGATTGAATGTTCTTTCTAAGATTAATAATATAGATCCGTCACAATTATTAAACAATAAATTGTCTACAATAATAACTTATAGTCCGCTCTAGCAATTAAAATAAACAATCATAGGAAAAAGAAGCATAGGAGAACAAACATATTCATCATATAAACTAAAAACAAAAGGTAAAATAAATCTCACAGTTCTTTAAATCCGAAGGTTTTCGTGTCCTTACAACCAAGAAAAAGAGTTTAGACTTGCATGTTTGTTGAACAACTAATCAAAAAGAAAGAGGAATGTATGATTTCAAGTTTCTTAGAGGAAGGGGGTGTTTTTCTCTTCTTGGCTGGCTGCCTCTCTTCTCTTCTCTCATTCTTTTTATATCCTAGGAAACCCTAGTCTATATTTTACAAAATAGTCCTCTCTTAAGTAGATAGTTTACATTTAAGTACTTTAATAGCTATTTTTCTAAAAAAAAAAGAAATAGCCTTGCATGAAATCTTCAAGCTTTGACTTAGAGGAGCTAAATTGATGAAATAAAAACTTGGATGTCGGTTTAGATGCTTCGGAATGTAATTTGGACTCGTTTATTCATGAAACATGTTTACTGACAGAATTCAGTTGTCATAATTGAAAAACCATATCTCCCTCATAGGTATTTGAGTTAGGAATCCAATAAAATTAAGTTTGCATCAATTGGATTTCTGTAGCTCTAGATATTCAAGTTGGAATGACTGAAGGTCAACATTGGCAAATTGCGAGATTTGACTTTGAAGATAGATTTCCATGCTCTTCCTTATTTTATTTTCTTGCCTTAGATTTCTAGAAAGGTATGGATGTTAGCTTTTTAATGCCACTAGAATCACTTCATTTCGACCTCTAGAGCTCACGCTCTGCACAAAACATCGACTGAAGGTCAAATATGCCAATTACCTCCAATTTACTCATTTTTGCATCTTTCATCCAAAAGTGCCTTCAAAACATAAAATAAAGAATATTAAAGCATTTTATATATAAAACCTAGGCAAAACACTAGTTAAATGTGGATGAAACTATTGAATAATATGGTTGTATTAGGATGCAATTAAAAGCAACTAGAAAAATAAGGACTAAAATGAAATACGTCAAATCCCAAATTAAAAACCCTAATTTCTAGGTTTTAACCTAGATAACATGTTGTTCAACCACTGTTGAGCTTTTTCTTCGACAGTTTCGACTTATCAAGTAGGCACTTTTAGGTGATTAAATGTGGCGTTTCTAACAATTTTTAGGGTTGTAAAAACCATCATTCAACTAAGAAACACCCCCTCTACAAAGATCAACTACTTATATCAAACGTTTACAGTTCATTTTCTTCAACGAACTCAACATCTTATCCCCGATTAAACATCACTACATTCTAGATTGATCGGGTTGACAATTCAAACTAATGAATGTGGAGCTACAAACCTTCAAATTGATCAAGGTTGGATTCAAAGGAAAGGGGTGCACCCCTTTACCAAGATTAGGTGGTCTTCAACAATGATGATGTTAGAGTTGCTCCGACAAACCCTAAAAAATGGTTAACTTAGTCATCATTGAGTGTGATATCCATTTTACAAAACCATTAATATTGTTTGTGTGTTCACACTTCAAGCCTTCTCAGTAGTGAGTTTTTATTAAAAGTTGACCACATTTCTCTCAAGATCAAAACGTAAAAAACAAGCTCCTTGGTCTCCATGTTTAGGAAAACAACCATAACCTTCAAAAACCAAGTTTGTTGCATAACCACCATTGAAAAACCAACATAGGTACATAGCTCACAGTTGTAAAACGTGCTCCAAAAACCTCTCATTTTGTGAAGGCGATAAAATTTGATCAATGTATGTTTGAACCCATCAAAAACCCTAGTAAGACACTATAAATACTCCCTAAAAATCAGAGCATAAAGGAGAAAAGGGATAAAAAGTTGATAAAGAAACTCTAAGTGTGAAGGTTTAAAACCCTAACATAAGGATTTCTTAAGCTTTTAAAAGACAATAAGTTTGTTGAATAAATACTTTAAAAGGAAAGCACAGAGGGTAGTAGCTACTCTAGGAGTTTGAAGGTATACTTTCTAACCTAAAAGTGGAGTCCATATAGCCTGCTTGAGTGGTTTTTCTATTTTTATTTGGTCTCTATTATGTTTACAAGCATGGAGATGAGATTTAGAATGGTTGGCAAGTAGTGTTGTGGATGTCCCTTTTGTTACCATGATAGTTTGATTATATTTAAGTCTTTTTTATAAAACAATATTGTTTTATTTTAACTTATGCAATGCATGTTGAAGCAATGATGTTTATACTGGATTTGCTAGCTCTGTTAATGACAAAAATGAGTCTTGAAAAACCAATTTTGAATCCATATGGCATGAACATCTAGGTTGTTTTAAGTTGATAGTTTTTGGATATGGAACTTTTTGCATAATCTGGATGATTTGATGTTATTTATTGGTTATTTTGATTCAAATATGCTTGATTATCGTAATGTGGTTTGTTAGAACTAACAAAGCATGCTTTAGAGGCCTAAAATGTTAGTTCTAGGTTTGATATAAGGTTTTATATCTGGGTATTTTTTGGGTTTTAAGGCAATGTTCTTTGTATTGTTGGGAAGAACATTACCTTACACTATGATTTGGACCAATTCTTTGCATAGAAATATAGAGTTTATTTGTATCAATAACATATTTTCAGTAGGTTTTAATCCTAGGGTTTTAGTTTTGAATTGAAATCTATTGTGACAAGATCATGGTTTTTGATTGATAATTGAAGTGCATGAATGCTAGATTATTGATCATTGCATGATTTCCACCATATCTATGTCTTTGGTTTGTCCATATTTAGTATGATTTGAAATCTACATTGCTGGGTTCATGTTGAATGTTCTTTAGTGTTCTTCATGTTTCTTTTTTTTTTGGGTTTTGATAAAAAGTTTTCGAGTTTTGTTAAGTTTGATTTCATTTTGGATTCTAGTTTAGGTTTTGGTTTGTTTTTTGGGTCAAACTAGTTGACTTTTGTTTGGTTTATAGATGAACTAAAAGTCTTGAATCAACTTGGTTGGGTCAAAATCGGGTCAAAGGTTAAGACCCTGTTTTGGCTAAAGGTTTTCTTTGGCTTAAAGGTGTGTTTGACACATACCCTCTAAGCCTATTTTTATAGTTTTGGTTTTAGGAAAAATATGTTTTTGTCAAACATGGCCTTACAACTTGGTTGGATCAAAATCGGGTCAAAATATTGCATTTTATTTATAAACAAAAAGAGAAGGAAAATGTTTTTTTAGCATTGTTTTAGAAAAAAAATTGTGTTTTTTGTTTTTGTATTTCTTTAGGAATTTACAATAAGTTTGTAAAATTCCTTAAAAATTTGGCTAGTATTTCAACAACCCTAATTTTTTTTCTCTAAAAATTATTGGTCAACATTCTAATATAAATATTGGACAAACAAGTGGGCTAGTATTTAAATATTAGGAGTTGATTAGAAAATTATGATAATTATTTTTAATATTCACTAATTTTAATTCGGAGTATTTTTCACCACAATATATAAGTTGTGAAAAATGCTTTCATCTTTCAGGATAGGTGAACCTTGTCAAGGTATCTATATGGATTCTTTTTATAAGAATTTATCTGGGCATATGAGTTCATAATTAATTTGAAATACCAGATTTATTCATGAGCATAAATCTTTGTTCTAAGCCACAGACGGACAACCGGTTAGAAATCCATCAACACCTTTAAACCACTTCTAAACCACACAATGCAGCTTACCTCAAATAAGGTGTGCTAGGGGTGCCGGTACCTTCCCTAGTCACAACTAGTCCATTACCCTATAATTTCAAATAAAACAAGTTCACCTGGGTCTCTCAGTGACCCTAAACCAAACAATTATGTGGCGACTCCTTAACCCCGACGTCCCGCCACACCACGTCACACGTGCCACAATATTAACCCTTAAAACAATATGGTGATGGTTGCAATGAGAATGAGTCAAGATTATAATATTTCACACAACATCCCTTTAGATGAAGAACCTAAAATAGATGCAATTATGTTTTTAAAAATCTTGAAAGATTATAATGAATTATTATGGAATGGGTGCACAACTCATATTAATTTATTGATCATTTTATAAGTGCTTATCATTAAGTCAGATTATGGGATAAGTAAGGCTAGTTATGATCAAATCCTTGAATGGGTGAAAAACATGTTACCTAAGAGAAATGAGCTAAAATTCATGATAAAACCTTTTGGCCTAGGATACCAAAAAATTGATATTTGTCTAAACTTTTACATGTTGTACTTCGATGAATATACAAATTTTACCAAGTGCAAAACCTATTAGCATGCTCGGTATAAACCCAGTAGTGGTAAATTAAAGACACTTATCACATAAAAAAAAAACTTCACAATCACACCTATGCTATAAAGGTTATTTATGTCTTCAAAGACTCTAACCACATGACATGAAACCATTCAAATGATGAGGTGAATGGAGTCATGGTGTGCCCTTTTAATGGTAAAGATTGAAAGCAATTTAATATGGTGCATCCTGAGTTTTCAATGGAATTAAAAAATGTATGGCTTGCCTTGTGTATTAATGGATGGGTCTTTTACACTCTATTCTTGTTAGCTAGTCATAGTAACAGTTTACAACTTACCCCCGAGGATTTGTATGAAATTGAAATTTATGCTCTTATATATGGTCATACCTAGCTCTTACAATCCAAGTAGGAATATAATTGTTTGTCTTTAACTTTTAATTGATGAGTTGAATCAATTATGGTAAGGCGAGGCATTGACATATGACATCTCAAGAAAATAGAATTTTCAAATAAAAATAACAATGATGTGGATTGTAAATGATTTCCCTACATATAAGATGGTTTTAGGTCAATTAGCTTGTTCATATTGTATGCATAATAATACGGTTTTTATCTTAATCAATTATGGTAAAGCTTTTTTTTTTCCACAAGAGGTTTTTTCCAAGTCATCATCGATTCAAGAATAACATAAAGGAATTTTTGAAAGATAAAGATGGAAGGGATATTGTAGCGTTAGTACTATCAGGTGAAGAACTGTATAATGAAGTTTCTAAGTATGAGGGCATTTTATTTGATTTTTATTATGAGAAGAAAAAGTTATTTGGCTTTGGTGTGACTCACAGTTAGGCAAAACATAGTATTTTTTTAAAGCTTCATTATTGAAAAACTAATGTGATTTGCCATAATTTGAATGTCATGCCTATCAAGAAGAATGTGTTTGACAACATTTTTAACACAATCATGGACATGAAAGAGATAACAAAAGACAATATAAAAGTTATAATAGATCTAGCTTTGGATTGTGACCATAGAAATATAAAGTTAAAAATGATGGGTTCTATGTTACAAAGTCCAATGTCACCTTCTCTTTAGACAATAATGCATAGCTTCTAGTCTATTAGTAGCTTAATATTTTGTGATTTCTTGATGGATATGCTTCGAACATAACTAGATTGATGAATTTAGAGGAATATGGATTTTTCATAATGAAGAGTCATGAATATCATATATTTATGCAAACACTCATTCCAATAACTTATAGGGATTTATTGCTAAAAAAGATATGAGATGCACTCACTAAGATTAGTCACTTTTTTAGAGATATTTGTCCAAACAAGTTGCATACCTAACACATGGAGCAATTTGAAAAGAACATCATTGAGACAATTTACAAACTCGAAATGATCTTTCCTTCCTCATTCTTTGACATAATGGAGAATTTGCCCATACATTTAGTGAATGAGGCAAAAGTTGGAGGACTTGTTCAATACATATAGATGTATCCATTCGAAAGGTTAAGGATTACATCCTAAGTAATTATGAAATCTACCTTTTTCAACATTCAATTTTTCATCTCTAACTACTTGTATGCAAATACTTGTTCAACATTGAGAAAAATATTGAAAACAAAGTGCATGTTGAAACTTCTATATGCGAGACTTTTTTTGTTGAAGAGATTTCAACATTTACCTTGTATTATTTTGAGCTTCACTTAAGAACAAGAATCAAATATATTACTAGAAATGATGATGTTGGTGAACTACCTTCGAGAGCGAATTTGTCAATATTATTGAAAAAAATTCAACATTTACCTCGTATTATTTCGAGCTTCACTTACAAACAAGAATCAACCGTATTACTATAAATGATGGTTCTGGTGAACTACTTTCGAATGTGAATTTGTCAATATTATTGAAGAGATTTCAACATTTACCTTATATTATTTTGAGCTTCACTTAAGAGCAAGAATTAACTAGATTACTAGAAATAATGGTGCTGGTGAGCTACCTTCGAGTATGAATTTGTCAATATTTTGTCATCTCATACGACCATTATCGAAGAAACCAGCAAGGAGAAGATATTTGACCAACATTGAGTTCAAACAAACATATATTTATATGATATTTAATTATGATGAATTTAGACCTTTTGTTTAGTAAGTCAATTTTACTATTATATAGTTGTAAACCATTTTCTCGTATATTTTCTTATAAACTAAATTTAGTAACTTTCTTGTAGGTAACATTATCAATTATTATATCAAAATTTAAATGTTAGTGAAGCTTAAAATTTTAAATTACAAGATGAAAATTTACCACATGGTTTAAAACATATGTAAGTGTTTAATAATTTGTAACTCCTGAATTTAGAATTATATATATATATTTGATCAATAATAATTATTAACTTTAACTAAGTGTTTAACATAGAAGCCAATGCTGGTAGATTAAAATTGCTATCTTGGAATCCTAAAAAAAAGCTCTAGTGTTTGAATAAGTATTTCATCAATGTATATTTGTTTCCATACTAAACAGTATGGTGATGGTAGAAAGACCTATAATAGTGAGGTTTGTGTAAAGGGTTTTAAACTTCCAATGAGTTTGAAGTTCATTATCATAGTGAATTAGAAAAAGATGATTGAATTGCAATATCATAGGTCGCAAGATACAATGATTTTATACAAATGTGATTGGTATGATATCTATAGAGAAATTAGAGTAAATCATCACCATGGTTTGGTCAAAATCAATAAAAGAGGTAGATT
The DNA here is from genome assembly GCF_951802175.1 of Populus nigra. NCBI lineage: Eukaryota > Viridiplantae > Streptophyta > Magnoliopsida > Malpighiales > Salicaceae > Populus > Populus nigra. The sequence goes on from NC_084865.1 coordinate 7,196,927, forward strand.
TCGCAACATCAATGATGTTTTAGTTTTTTTTTAAAACAATGCCAATCAAGGTATTATACATACACTTTTTCCTTTATAAAGGATCATAATAGAGTTTATTAGTTATCCATTATGAGAACCAAACTTAGGAGTTGTGTCCAAGTTTTTGAAAATGATAACAAAAAAGTAACTGGGGGAAACAATCTCTTTCAAATAGATTAGTTAATTGATCCGAGTTAGAAAACCAAGTTTTCATGTCACTAAGGGTATTTATATTGATGTTGATAAATTAAATGTAATATTGATTACTAGGAGATATAGAGAAGTAGATGAAGATGATGAGATTGACCTTGAATTCAATAAAGAAGATGATGTTGGACATGATAATCATGAAAATGAAGAGGAAGATTCTGATTAAAAAATATTGAATTAATTTAGATGTGATCTTTTATTGTTTTAAAAAAATAAAATTGCGTATAACATTTATTGGTGCTTTATAATGCATTATATTTCTATTTTTTGGAGAGTTTTGTTTTATGATTTTTTGAGATATATTCCTTGTTTTAGTCATTCATTGTTTTAGTCATTGGACACGTGCTTTTTTTATTGTGGTTGTAAGTTTAATGTGAGCAATAGTTAGTTTTAAAATACTTGGTTTTGTTGTTGTTGTTGTTGTTGTTGTTGTTTAGGTGATATTTATTAGCTTAGGGATTGTAACAACTAACCAACCAAAACAAATGTTGATGGAATCATTAATAAACTGACAATTCATTCAGAATTTCTATTGGCAATTTCATTAGAATCTTCCCACCTATTCTGGAACTTTTAGCAAAATTTATAGAAGATTTAGGACTTTCCAACAACATTAGAGACAAACAATTTTGTTAGCAATTAAGGTGCAAATGGAGTTGCCGATAAAACATAAATAATAAAATCTTATTTTTTGATAGAATATTTTGTTAGTATTAGAAGTTGTTGATTGAAATGCCAATATAAATAAAATTCCTGATGAGAAACTTTTTGACAATAGGTTTCCATTGACAATTCAAATATCGATATGATTTTTTCTTAAATACCAACAAAGTATTTCATTTGTGTTTTTCAATTTTCTAGTAGTGTTTGCTAGTATATTTTCCCTTTTGTATGGTCATTTTTTTTCTTGAAAGAATTCCAAAGTTATCAATTATGAATTAACATGGTATATGGAGGATCTATCTAGTATTGTATTTTGTAAATTAGTTGCTTATATGAGTTTTCTAGTCTCTAGGTGGCGTTTGGTTACTATCTCGAGACAAAAGAGATGTAGACAGTAGAGACACATGAGACAAGATAAAAAAGAGACAAATATAAAATATGTTTGGTAGTGGTGTATAAGACAAAGTGATTATGATTATGGTGGACAAGACAAAATAAAACATGAAAGAGTCTATTTTACCCTTAATATATATTACTATCAAACTTACATATTTTAAAAAATAATTGGATATTATTTTCTTTACTTTAGTTTATATTAAGTATTGAAATTAATAATATTATAATAACTCTAGTTATAAAACCATGACTGACTTAATGAGTTTACCCGGAATCAGGTTGACTCGGAATTGAGTTGACCTAGGATTTGCACTGGTTTGATTTAAAAAAATAGATGAAAAATTGACTCGACCTTACCTAGTTAAAAACCCGGGTTGACTTGGGATAAACCCTGAGTTCAAAAACCCGTTGATGTTTTTTGAGAAAAAAATGGTCAAAAAAAATTGCTTTGATTATTCTTAAATAAATTTGGGTTAACTAAGTTGACCCTCTCGACTCGTGATCTGAACCTTGCCTTGGGTCAACTCTCAAATTGAGTTTTAAACATATGATAATAACCACTTTTATTCTTATGTTGACTCGGGTCAGCCTTAGGGTGACCTTATTGATATGTGACCCAAGCCTTCCCTCGGTCGACCTCTAAGTTGAGTTTTTAAACTATGATAATAACCAATTTTCAACCCCATCCCACTATGACCCAGGCCTTGCCCCGATTCAAACCCCAAATTGGATTTTAAAAATATGATAATAATCACTTTTATTCTTATGTGACCTAGACCTCGACTCGTGACCCGATCCTTGAATCGTGACCCGAGCTTTGCCTCGAATCACCCCTGAGTTGGAATTTAAAACTATGATAATAATGTATTTTACCATTACATTTTTTAGACAATTTTGGAATGAGAGTTTTTTATAAGGATATTTTAAAAATAATAAATATTGTCACTGAAGATATGTTCTCTATGTACCTTCTATTTTGAAAGTATATAAATCCACTCAAAAATTATATCAGAGACATTTATTTTTATATCTCTATCCATGTCTCTTTAACAAAATATATTTTTTTTTCATTATCTGTCTTTTCTATCCCAGAACAATAATCAAATGTCACCTATATATTTTATTTGATTTGAAGTAACAAAACAAATATCATGTTCAAATTCTTATCTACGTAGCTTTTGTATCTAGCAGTAGTTTGCTTTAGAAGTCCAGTTTTATCCCGTGAGCTTGAAGGTCGGGTATGAGCTCGAAATAAAGTCATTAATCTCCCATTTTTGACAATCTAACCTATCTTTTCATGGTGAAAACACAGGTAGATCATCATTACCTGAAACCTACAAAAATTCTTCTTTTATCTATTTAAGTCTCTCTAATAAGTAAATTAATGTTGATTTAGAAGGAGATCAATTATTATTTAAAAAAAAAAACTTTTAAGATAGACCAATCTTTATAACCAACTTCGATACCTGCTACGGTATCGAAGTTGGTTACTACTGCTATTTATTTTAGTTGCAAACAAAGTCTTCACGGTACAAACAAAACGATGAAAAATTCATGCAAATGAACAAGTGATTTGACTTTGTCTCTTCCATTTGCTTGGCCTTTTTTTAGTCCCCTTCTTATATAATGGATGCTTGACTAGAAGCCTTCTTGGAACATGTTGGTTTCAAATAAAAAAAAGTCTTTGATTGAGAAAGAAAGAGAGGGAGGAGAGATCCTTTCGTTGGCAAACTATAGCAACTTGTGAATTAGTTAACTAATCCCTAATATTTTAACTTTGGCCATAGATCAACCCTCAAAGTTTAAATTTGTGCTCGCTTTTGGCCTTTTCATCCATTTGCATTCGTATAATGGGCCGGCAACACATGACATATGATCATATTGAACATATGTTATACAGAAGGATCACATGTGACTAAGAATTGAAACCGTGAGATGCTAGAAATTAAAGCATGGAGGTTGATCTGACCAATTTCAAAGAGTTGAGGGACCTCATAAAATGAATTTACACAGAAATTAAACAAAGCTCCCTTTTACTTGCATGTACCAGCTGTTTGAATTTTCGAACCTTTGATTTTCTACAAACTGATTGCGTATAAGCCTAAACTAAAGAAAACTATTTCTCGGCTTTGAAATTATATTTTCAAAGAGAAGTTCTTCAATCGGAAATTGAAGTCAAGAGTATCAAGGTTAGTTAATATTAGATTAATGAATTTAAATGTTTCATCCGAAATTACACTAGTCAAGACTTTTGACAAGATAACCTACCAACAAAGAGAAAGATTATTATATTTCTGTTACACGCTCCAGCTTTACCAAAGATTTAGTCTCCTTTACATTTATTTCATAAAGAAAAATCTTATTAGGATATTAGATGTTGCTACCCAATTTTTGACCCATGTTTTGATAAATTTTCAGAAAAATCCAAAAATAGCGAAAAACATTGAAAATTCAAAAAATACATTTTTAATATATTTGCATCGTTTTTAGCATTTTTAGCATCGTCTCAAAAGAATTTAAATTTTTGAAAGACATTTGGAACGCGTTCAAATTTTAACGCGTTATTTTTAAAATCATTGATTTTCTTCATTGAGTCGACGTTGATATTGCTCGTTTTCAAAAAATACAAAAAAATTAAGAAAAATCAAATTTACAAAAAAAAAGAAAGTTGAGGGACCAATTTTGAGATCCATACAACATTTTACCTATAAATACTGGTCCACAACTCAAACAAAGGGAGGGCAATTTTGCAATTAAAGAAAGCAACCAAAAAAAAAAAACCCTAAGGGCTGAACTTTTTTTCTCTCCTGCACCCTAGGCAGCAGCCGCCAGCCCCCTCCCTCTTCTTCATTTCTGGCCGCCAGCCTTGGAGAGACCCCCCATCCTGCTCAGATTTTTATCATCTTCTCCTTCACAAGGCTGCCCCCTCCCTTGGCCAGAAAGAAGGAGAACCAAAGCCACGGCAAAACCCCCTGCCTCTCCTCATTTTCCTTCTCCCGAAACCAGCCAGAGTTTGGCCTTTTCCCTTGCCTAAAAGAGCACCAAGGAGCACAAAAATAGCCCCCAAAAGACTTTCCCATCTCCTTCTTTGCCTGAGCCACCACCACTGGACCTTCCACCTCTGCCTCTTCCCCTCACAGCTCTCCCAAAACCGACACAGCCTTCCTTCTCCCTCTTGACAGCAATCAACGTCCAGAGCACATCCAACATTTCCCCATTTCCTTCTCACGGTCTCCAGCTCCACCCGACAAAGGCCAGCAGCAACAGCCGATCTCCATGCCCGAAGAAACAGATCCACCAGCTCCTTCCCCACCAGCAACGTCTGCTTCCCCTTTTGTTTCCTAAACAGCAACAGCCATTGACACAGGAGACCAGCCCCGCAGCAGCTCCTTGCTTCCTCAGGCCGAACACAGCGGCAGCCCCGCTGTCTTCTTCCCAGCCTTCTCTCAGTCCCACGACGACAACAGCTCCACAGCAACCCAGCAGCGCCCACAGACCTGAAGCAGAAGCAGAAGAAGAGGAAACAAAAGAAAACTTGCAGAGAGAGCAGCAGATCTGAACAAGGAGAAGGAAGAGGAGCCGATCTGAAAACAAGGCCAAAACAGACTTGTTTGTTGCGTTTTTTGGTGTTTTTGCAGGTCACCGCCGGTTTAGGAAGACAGAGGGGAAGAAGGCATTCCAGATCCCCTGATTTTTGGAGTTTCCGGCGGCGGCGCGTGAACCCACGCGCCGCCACTGTTCCTGCGACACTGTTCCGGCTTGCAGAAGTCCTTCCCTGCAATTTCTGGAGTTTAGGGATTATTTTGTAATTTTAAATTATGTAATGTAATTTTTGTTTAGTGTTTAATTTTTTATAATTTTGTAATGTGATGTATAAAAAGAACCAAAAAAGAAAAGGAAAAGAAAGAAAAGAAAAGTATAGTGAAAAGGAAATGTGTGATTTGTACTTTGTTTATGAATGTTTTTTTTTTTGTATGATAAAATTGTAAGAATAAAGAAGAATTTAATATTTTGATTTGATCACGGATAAAGAATTATGAACTTACATGTAAGTCGTATTTCTAAAATTCGATGAAAGAACAGAATTTTTAAAACTTCTTTAACACATCAAGTCCACGAAGCAGCTTACCTCAGGTAGGGTGCGTTAGGGGTGCTAATACCTTCCCTAACCACAACCAGTCCCTTACCCGCAAATCTCTGATAAGACCAGTACCCGGGTTTCCTAGTAGCCTTCAGTTAAATACTAGGTGGCGACTCCAACGAACCAATCAAATCAAACGACAAAAGAAAAATCGCCAGCAGACGCCGCGTGGATTTTTTACCGTGCGACATTAGAAATGATTATTTTCAGTTCGGTTTGGTTTTTATAAAAAAAAATAATTAAATAAATTTTTTTTAAAAAAAACTGAAACCAATTCAAACCGACCGGTTTCGGTTCGGTTTGGTTCAGTTTTTGAACAAAAACCAGTTCAAACCCGTTTGGCTAGGTTTTACTTCATTTTCCGGCTTCACTTTCTCCCACTGTTTATGCTTTCCGAATTAAAGTCTTCTAAATTGGGTTTAGACATATATCATAGTAAAAAAATTGAAAAACCCACGTTATATAGCCTTGGGATTATCAAGGCACTAAGTGGTAAACTAGAAAAACTAATCCACATTTACATCATTTGTGCACATCCATATACTCTCTCTGTGTGTATCCATTGGCGTATAGGTATTAGTAAATTTGAAGTAAATAAAATAGATAGTAAAATTAATTTATTAATTATTTTTAGGTATTGTTTGGCTATGTGACAATTGAGAAATAATTAGGAGACTTAACCTAATAGTTAGCCAACCCTTTCTATATATATGAGTAGGGCAATATACAATAGTAAAGGTGGAGATTACCACATAAGAATATGATTACAATATTTCCTATATAGTTACATTCTATAATACGCCCCCTCAAGCTGAGGGTGGAGGATCAACCCGAAGCTTGAATCTAAAAGTAGTAAACGAAGAAGCAGGAAGTGGCTTAGTGAATACATCAGCAAGTTGATCCCGAGAGGAAATAAAACGAATCTGAATCTCCTTCTTCGCAACTCTATCTCGGACAAAATGATAATCAATCTCAATATGTTTTGCGCGAGCATGAAATACAGGGTTTGCGGACAAATACGTGGCACCAAGGTTGTCACACCAGATAATAGGAGCAGAAGCAGTCGGAATCTGAAGATCTGTTAACAAGTACTGAAGCCAGATAACTTCAGCCGTGCCATCGGCTAAGGCTTTGTACTCAGCTTCCGTCGAAGAACGAGCAACAGTGCGTTGCTTACTCGATTTCCACGAAATCGGCGTCTAACCAAAGAACACAAGGTAACCACATGTAGACTTTCTATCCTCAATACTACCAGCCCAATCTGCATCTGTAAAACCATGTAAAGCAAAGGAAGAGCTGCGAGTAATATGTTAACCATGTGATGCCGTACCACGAAGATAACGCAAAATGCGTTTCACGGCGGCCCAATGAGATTTTGTAGGAGCATGCATAAACTGACAGACCCGGTTAACAGCAAAGAAAATATCCAGGCGTGTGAAAGTGAGATATTGGAGAGCACCAACAAGTTGCCGAAAACGAGTAGCATCAGAAAACAATGGATCCGGCATAATGGTGTCTTTGGATGCCGAAATAGGAGTATCAACTGGTTTACAGGATAACATACCAGCTCGTGTGAGGATGTCAAGTGTATACTTATGTTGGCAAAGCATAAGTCCCAGACCAGTACACTGTACTTCAATACCCAAAAAATAATGAACATCACCCAAATCCCGAAGTTTAAATTCTGAGCTCAGTAGCTGAATGAGGCGTTGTAGCAGAACAACATTATTACCCGTAAGCAGAATATCATCAACATAAACCAAAAGATAACAAATATCGCTACCAACCGAGAAGATAAACAATGAGGTATCCACTTTAGAAGCATGAAAACCAATGGATAATAGGAAGTCATTTAGACGAGTGTACCAAGCCCGCGGAGCCTGTTTTAACCCATATAGAGATTTATGCAATCGACATACATGACATGGGAGAGCAGAATCAACAAAACCTGGAGGTTGTTTCATGTAAACCTCTTCATCAAGAACTCCATTTAGAAATGCATTATGAATGTCAAGCTGATGAATTTTCCAACCACTCGAAACTGCAATGGAGAACATTAAGCGTACCGTTGCCTGTTTGATAACAGGACTAAAAGTTTCTGAGTAATCAATACCTTCTTGTTGAGTGAAGCCCCTAGCAACCAGGCGCGCCTTATACCTCTCAATGCTACCATCAGATCGACGTTTAATTTTGTAGACCCATCGACTACCAATAACATTCATGAGCGGATGAAATGGCACTAAAGTCCATGTTCTGTTTGCGCGTAAGGCCTGAATTTCCTCACGCATAGCATTATGCCACGCCTCATATCTGTTAGCATCAGGAAAAATAAGAGGCTCATGTGAGGGAGGAGAAGCTACCCGACTGAAGGAGGCAGCAGATGTGGCTGCCGTGGTGGTGGTCAGCGCTGTCTTGGGCTGTCTCGGACGAAGAACCATGGGGTGTTTAGGAGCAGCCGAACATGGAGTAGCAGGACTTGTACCTGGAATGTGCTGAAGAGGATAAGAGGAGAGATCAACATAAAATTATAGACCAGGAGGTGAAGCCGGGGAGGTGCTGGGTTGTGCCGCTACTAAATCCTGCAATTCAGAACCTGTTCCTGCACAATAATCATTGGAAAGACAAGCACATGGTGACAGTATGGCTGTGTGGGGTGGTGAGGCAGGGTCAGCTGAATCAATGGGTAAGGGGGCAAGCTGGGGAGGTGCGGCAAGGGGCAAAGGTGAGTTGTGTGTTCTGCCAATTTGGGAAGGAGTAGGCTGAAAACAGGAAAGGGGATGCAAGGATGGAAGATAGGTAGGTGGAGTGGGGGGAACCGAGGGTGGTGTTACCTGTTCAGACTTTTTAAAAGGAAAGACACATTCATGAAAACGGACATGACAGGAGACATAGACACGACCAGACTCTAAATCAAGACACCGATAACCAAGATGAGACGAGCTATAGCCTAAAAACACACAAGGAGAAGACCGAAAATCTAATTTATGAGCATGATATGGACGTAAAAATGGAAAACAAAGACACCCAAATGTACGTAGGAAGTTATAATCAGGAGTGCGATGAAACAGACACGTAAAAGGAGATTTATTTTGAAGAACATGAGTAGGCATGCGATTAATAAGATATACCGATAATTCCATAGCATAGTTCCAAAAACGCAATGGGGCATTACACTGGCCTAAAAGGGTTAGGCCAGTTTCGACAATATGTCTATGACGACGTTCAACTGTGCCATTTTGTTCATGAGTCTGAGGACAAATTAATCGATGATGAATACCAATCGTTTGAAAAAATTTATTTAATTTTCGATATTCACCACCCCAATCAGTTTGAACAGATTTAATTTTAAGAGAAAACTGACGCTCAACAAGTGTCTGAAAACGTTGAAATGTGGAAAATACATCAGATTTTGCAACAAGCGGATAATACCAGATATATTTAGTGTGCGCATCAACAAAGATAACAAAATAACGAAAACCATCAGAAGAAAACATTGGAGCAGGACCCCAAACATCACTAAAAATTAATTCAAGTGGGGCAGAAGTTTTGTGACCCGTCGGTCGTAATGACAAACGGGATGACTTGCTTAAAGGACACGCTTGACATTGAGTAAAAGATCGTCTAGACGTACAAATAATTTTATTATCGGAAACTAACAAATTTAGAATGCGAGGAGTTGGATGACCTAAACGACGATGCCACAGGTCGGCAGTCGCGGACATGCAAGGAGATCAAAAAGCTTGAGGAACTGACGTAGCTGAAGACTCGGAGAGAACATAAAGGCCATCATGACTCCGACCGGAAAGAAGAACTTCCTTGGTGATGAGATCCTTCACATAAAACACAGAATCGTGAAATTAAAAATAAACATGATTATCACGACAGAATTTCTGAATAGATAACAACGGTTTGGTAATGTGAGGCACACGAAGAACATTAGTTAACGTAAACAAGCGTTTTGGGGAATATAAAGTAGTATGTCCAACATGGGATATGTCAAGGGCCTTACCATCACCAACATGCAAGAAATCATTACCAAGATAAGGAGCAGAATCAGTTAGAGTTGCAAGGTCAGGCGTCACATGTTGATTCGCGTCGGTGTCGGGAAACCAAGTCGTTGCAGCAGAATCATTCGCAACAGCAAGGTGAGCAGAGGGCTGCTGTGTGCTGCTGCGAAACTGAGAGCATTGAAGAGCTGAATGGCCAAGATTGGAACATATTTGGCAGCGTACCTGTCCAGACCACTGCCCCTGATTCGGCCTGAAATCTGCAGCAGAGGTGCGCCTGTTCTGCCACTGATTCTGCCTCCAGTCTACAGCAGAGTGGCCTCTGTTTTGGGCCTGAAATCGGTTGTTGCTGTGACGCCAATTACCCCTATAGCGTCCCCTGTTTCGGCTGTGATTAGTCATGGCAAGATGAGCAGAAATCTGAGGTGTTGGCAGCAATGGTGGCTGTTGCGGCAGAGAAGAAGAAGACAGCAGAGGCGAAGAGGATGAACCGACAACCATGGAGTGAAAAGAATTCTTGTACAGAAACTCATGGGTAAGAAGATGGCTATGAAGATCAGCATACGATAGCGGTTCAGCCTTGGTTATGAGGCTAGTTACCAAGTCTTTAAACTTACCGCGAAGACCACGAAACACATAGAGATTGAAATCTTCAAGAGACATTGAGCGACCAGCAGCAGCCAATTCGTCAAATAACGATTTGGCTTGCTGCATATACATACTAACGGATGCATCACCTTGCCGAAGGTCTTGAAAGGAGCCATGTAGTTGCATGATCCGAGAATTAGATGGAGAGGCAAGTGCCTTCTCAAGTGTGCGCCAAACACAATGTGAAGTAGAACAATCTACTACAAGATGCAACACATCCATGGAGAGAGAGGAGAGTAGAGCACTCAAAATAAGTTGATTTTGTTGCTTCCAACGAAGAAAAGAAGGGCTGATGACAGAGGAAGAACCAGCCGAAGCATCAATCATATGAGATGGAGGACACGGCAAGGAGCCGTCAACAAAGTGAAAAGCACCTTGACCAAGGAGATATGGCTTCATCTGCATTCTCCAATAGAGATAGTTTGTGTTCGTAAGTTTCAACGACACAAAATTGGTGGGTGTTGGATAGAGGAAACATTGTTGAAGTATGTGTTCCTATAAGAGGCAAAGGAACGGCAGAATTATGAGAAGAAGAATCAGACACATGAGGAAGTTGTTCTCGGCTAGCAGCAGGAGGATGACTGGCCGGTGATGTTGCAACACCGGTGGAAGGAGGAGAATCCATGGGAAAGAGAAAAAAGAAGTTAGGGCCGGCTGCAAAGTTGCAAAGGAAGGAAAGAGTTTTGACGGTCGAAGACTCTGATACCTAGTTGAGAAATAATTAGGAGGCTTAACCTAATATTTAGCCAACCCTTTCTATATATATGAGTAGGGCAATATACAATAGTAAAGGTGGAGATTACCACATAAGAATATGATGACAATATTTCCTATATAGTTACATTCTATAATAGTGACTGGTTGCATTTTTCCTAAAAATATTGATATTTTTTTGCTTAATTTTTTTTAATTCCTGGATCATTTTAATGTGCTAATATTAAAAATAAATTATTAACTAATTCTATATGATCTATTATAGATGGTTATTTCATTGATAATTTATCGATAATATGTACCGAGAAAAATAGTCAGCAATTTTTTTTTAGTGAATATTTTATTAGTGTTTTAATCAGTATTTAAATCACCAATTGAATTATCAACAAATCTAAAATATCTAATGAGACACTCTTTGACGACACCTTTTTATCGGTAATTTTTAAATTGATGGAAATACAACTTACACATTAACAAAATATTACATGGATATAAATCAATTTCCTAGTTGTTAGAGTTGTGTTATTTTTTAAAACATAGACTTGTTTTGTTAAAGTAAAAAAAAAAATTATTTATAAATAAAAGAATGACAGATTAACTGTCACAATTGTCCATTTGGTTTTCAAATCTAGAACAACTCTTGTCTATTAAATTTTCAACTCTTTTACTTTTTCTCCTATCAAAATCTTTTGCCAATGATAAGGGATTGAGTAGAATTAAAAAAACAATATTGCAATCAATTGCAAGAACTTAAAGGTAAGAAATGCATTATTTTAAGATAAGAAAATTGATTCTTGCCTCAATCCAAATTTTAAAAATTCATATTCTGTAAATAAATTTATAGCTTTATTTTCTTTAATATGTTGATTCATATGCCTTTATATGTTTATGTAGAAACCAAATCAATACTATAGGGAAATAATAATCCTAAAACAATTTACAAGTATTTTTTTTGTTTGTTAATAAATATGACTTGGATATATATTTATTATACAATAATGTAATGAATTTGAAAATAAATTATTTGTACAAAATAAATTTTTTAAAAGCCAATTTCTCAATCATATATAATATATTTCATTCTGCTAACCTGGCATGTATATATATTTTCTTTTTGTTAATCCTGCGTGCGTGCGTTTGATACATTTGTTTCATACTATTTGCCCCATACACACACCTCTTCTGCATAATTGTCTTGCTATACAACTTATGATATATATATAAACTTAGAAAAATAACATCTATGCATATGCAATTTGGTATGTAAAGTAAATACATATACAGTAAATTAAATTTCATAAATGAAACTAAAGAAAAGAGTTGTCATAATATTAAAAGAAACAAATTAAAAAAACAAAAAAACAAGCAATTATGCTCAACCCTAGTCCCTAGTGGAGTTGCTATGTTGTCACACTTGATGAATTTTGGGCTCTTCAAAATGAAAGACAAAAATTAAAAATAATGAAGATGCCACTTATATTTTTTATGGTGTTCATTTTTAAAAGAGAAGCTGAAAAACTCATTGAGAAATCTGATGTTAATTTCTAAAAAATAAGATTTTATCAAGTTTTGATGGAAATGAAAAATTTTGACATTAATCTTTAGAAATAAAAGACTATTAATTTGGAAATTTTAATAAACATTTTGACATTAATTCCTAAAAGTAGGAGATTTTGTCATTTTGGGAATTTCGATGTTAATTCTTAAAAATAGAAGATTTCATTAAATTAGAATTTTTCAACTTTTAAAAATAATAATAAAAAATCATTGATTGAGGAATTTTAACAAAAAATTTTAAGTTAATCCCTAAAAATAAAAGATTTTGTTAACTTGAGAAAACTTTGACAAAAATTTAATTTCAATAACAACTAATATTAACCTAAAGCACAAAAACTTAATTAAGGTAATTTTTAATCAACAAACCCTAGATAAACAATTTAAACCCTAAAATATTTCAAACCTCTTATTATTCATTCATGCATTATTTAAGAAATCAAGAACATATCTATAGCCCATAATGTTTACATTATAATCAAGAATTTATAGCATAAGTTCTTACAAACCAAGCAAGGAAAACATATAACATTAAAATTAATGCTCCAAAAAACTCCAAAGTATTGAACATTAAGTTTCCTAAAAATTTAATGGAAAGTTAAACATGATATCTCATGAATAAAAACCTTAGATAAGCATATTATATATATGGTATATCTCATCAACCAAATATGACTTCAAGAATTAAAACCCTAAAGGCTAGTATTATTAGGGTTCAAACCTTTATTCAAAGAGAAAGAAAACTTTTTTAACATGCTTTTCGATATAAACACTAATAACTTATGCTTGACATGTGTCAACCAATTATGAAACTAAGTTATTTCCTATCTTGTTAATGTTTGGTGGCAAGGACATAGATTGCCTTTAAAATTGACTCCTAATTACCCAACTTAGTTCTAATCAAAGTGTAAAAACCCTAATCACCTTCTTATGATTTTTATTACAAGGATAGCTTAGAATATCTTCAGTTTTTTATGATTATTAGCTCTTATTATTAGGTGTCCAGATTTCTTTCACCTATGTTAACATGAACATTAACTTATTATGATTTGCATTGAAAAACAAAACCATGAGCATTCTTCCAATAAATATTCATTTTGATGGATTTTTACCCTAGATAAGTCATGATTTGTATTCCATAACATCAAAATTTGCTAACTAAGATTACAATATATAGTATGTAACAACAGCAAAAATGACAAAGTGAAGACATTTAACCAAAAAAAGGGTTTAAAACCTAGTGTAATAGATGTGCACATTGCTGCTATTTCTTCACTGTTTCTCTTGGTTTTCCTTCAAAAAACCAACTTCTACAATCGCTTAAAAGTGTTGTTGACACCATTAATGAAGTCTATCACTCCATGGATACGCTACAACTGTCCCAGAATGGCCCCAAACTCAATGCATAACATTGATGATCAATTAACCCAAATGTGGCTCCTGCTCGTATTTTGCTTCTACAGTTTCTGTCAAATGCTGAGATCTTCACCAACTCTTGGAGCTGCTGCTATCGGGTTGACCTACTGCTGAGGATCCTCGATAGTATATTCGTGGCTTCAAGAATGATTAAAGGCGTGTTGTCATGACTGGATAAGTGCTAGTTACCATAGTATGCCCAAACACTATTTCTCTCTTTCTTCTTTCATCTTTATTTCTCTTTCTTTTCTTTTCTTCTCTCCTTTTCTTTCTTTCTCTCTATTTTTTTTTATTCCCTTCTTTTTTTCTCTCTCTTTCCTTTTCTTCTCCCGATTATTTCAACCCTTCTACCTTTTGTTCTCCCTGGTAAGGGTTTTGGGGAGCTTTTTATAGGATTCAACCCTTCTACCTTTACTTCTCCCTGGTAAGGGTTTTGGGGGGCTTTTTATAGGAAACAATGGGAGTCTTGGGGTTCTTGATCTTGCAAGATCAAGACCCTTGATCCTGGAGAAGCTATCGCCATCGTTGGTTGAGGTTCACGCTCGTCCTTGCATGAGTTGCAGGATGGAAATTAAGGTTCTCGCCAGTTTTTGCACTTAGAAAGTTTTGGCACGGTTAGGGTAGAGGTTTGTAGCGTGAAGTTGCAGCGATTTAAGGACTCAAAAGGTGCAGGTTTTGGCTCTAGATTGCAAGTCGCGTGTCAACGGTGAGGATGTGCGTGTTCTTTATCTTCTATAAGCAAGAGACCAACGAGAATGAAGGCTTAAAACTGGGCCCCCCGCCTACTTTTTCTTGTTGTATAGTTTTGGGAAAGAAAAAGACATTGTAAGTGTCTTCAAAAGTTATCGTTTCTATTTAAAGCGGACGACTTTCTTTAGGTACTAGCCAAATTAGGGCTTGGGGTTTGGAGCAAATCGAAGCCGTTTTGGATAGTCTATTTTAATTAGACCTGGAACCTTGGTGCGTTTTGATTAATTCAGTCTCTTATATATGAAAATTTCCAATTCAACCCAAAATTGGTATATTATTTTCTAAAAGTTTTCAATCTCACTCCTTATTTATCCCCTACTTGGTCCTTATATTTCAACGTGTCTTATGCTATAGTTCTTGGATCTCTAATTTATACAATTTTAACTAATTGGGTCTTTTATTTTTTTTTAATTACATCCCTAATTGAAACAAATAGCGCTCTTCTAATTCCAACACCTTTCAATTTTAGTGCTCGACTTTAAATTCTTTTATTTTTGATGCAATTGACTCTAATTTGTTTTTTCAATTAAGCCCCTAATTAAATTGAAAAGACCTTCAAACATTTCCACCTATTTTATTTTGATATCTGGCCTTTTAATTTAAGTAAATTTAGTCAATTTCAACCTTTTCCCTTCAGTTTTATTTACAATTATATAAACACCTAATTGTCTCTAAAAATTATCCCTAACCTAATTGTATCTATTTTGACCCATTTTTTTTAAATCATTCTTTGCTAATCGTATCCTAAATCATATTATTTTTATTTTTTTTGTGATTTTTTTATTTGATTATCATTCCTTAAAAAAAAATTCAAACTTTATATAAAGTTTTTATGCAAATTATTTTATTTTTAATGGGGATAAAAATTGAGTTATTACATTCTTATTATCAATCAAATAAGTATTCATGACCAAGGATTTAATATGGATCAATCCAAAATATAAATTCAATCCAATATAGGATAATATATATAGGACCTATGCGTACATATGAAATGTATGGAATCAATTTTTTTTTAATGAACAAACCACTCTTGTATTTCATTGAATAAAAATGATGATACTGTTCCTCCATTTGTCAAAACTTTTGATTTTTTGGAGGTACATGATTGTTCAAAAAAAGGATATGGTTTTTTTTATTATTATTATAAATGACCTACTTCACTCAGCTTAAAGATCAATTAGAAAGATTTTTATTTTTTCTGATATAATAAGAACTATATATTTAATGTGAAAATATAAGACAAAAGCTAGGAATCCACTTATATAATGAAGTTTACAAATTGTTACCTCTCTATGATAAAATGTATCGCTACTTACTATCTATATGGTGCATGAGATAAATATATACATTTTGATTAGAATTGTAATATCATATATGTATTTTTTATTTCATCAAAAATTAATTTAATGTCTATGCCTTACTTGAGATAATTTTCTTCGAGAACAAAATTATACATATAAATAGACAAAAAAAAGAGAGTCTATAAGATCTAGAAGAATAGAAAAGGAGATTATGATAATAAGGAATTGTAAAAAAAGAAATATGTTTTAGATCTTTTTCTGCTCAAATTTGTTTTGCTCATTTCTATCTCATTGAAATAAATACTCTTTTTATATTATCTTCAATGTTTTTTAATTTAGTTTCAATCTTAGAATTCATAATTTAAATTTAATCATAAATTAAAATCATACTATCTATATAATATTATTATTTGTTATATTTACATATGGTATATTTTATATATAAGATAGTCAAGGCATTAAAGATGCAATGGGAAAATGCTACGAACATTGAGCCCATTGGTGGAGAAGAAAATCAATATATTCCTTATTTTTGTAAATTAAATGTATTATATAAATATAAATATATCATATATAACCTATTCATTAAATATAATTAAATATATTAAATATATAATAAGAATATATTAGGAACAGTCCTGAAAACAAGAACAAATTAATCCCTTTTTTTTTCATAAGAAAATATGAGAACAAAAAAAAAGAATAAAATTAAAACAGAAAAAAAAATCTTTTTTTTATTCTTTCTTTCCAATATCGATATCTTGACGATCTTCTTTATCAAATTAATTAAGAGTCTCCTTTGAAATCGTGGAGAAATGGACTTGGACAATGAGTTACCCGATTTCAATATAACAGACAATGAATGAAATGAAGAGGAGATGATGATGATGGAAGGGAAAACAAGAGTGATGCATAGGTTGAGAAGTGGAGGGCAGAAGAACAGAGAGAAGAGTGAGAGGGAGAACCTCCAAAAGTATTGGAATGCACGTGTTATATCATTAATTCCTCATGCATTCTGTTGAAATAGAATGCAGTATATATCAAGATATCAAGTTTTCAATTCTATTTTTATTTTGATAGGTGTTTTGTTTTTTCAACTATAATAGAATGTTTTAATTTTAAAGTATTTTAATGTACCGTTTTAAGGTTGTACTGTTTATATATATATATATATATTTATATATATATATATATATATATTCAACAAACATAATTTAAATTTAAGATAAATTAATTATAAATTATGCAATACAAACACAATGCCAAACAAATATAATTTTAAATTTTAAAATATTTCTTAACAGTCAAGATTAAATAGATCTTTAACTTAAAGTAATTCAACTTAAACAAAATATCAAAATATTATGAAAATAAAATGTTTTAACACAAATATTTTAAATAACAAGTTAGGTCAATGTTATCAAGGCTAATGAAATCTAAAGTATCCCTTGTTTTGCTCAAATTCCTACAAAGTATAAACATGAAAAAAACAGCATTAATATAAACCATAAATATTAGTGATAAATCTAATTTTAAAAAATTAATATCATTGTTAATGAAAATAGTAATAATAATTTTTAATAATATTATTAATATCATTGTTATTGAAAATAGTAATGAAAATGAGCTTTTTATATTTGGATGGCTTGATTAATTAAATTGAATAAAGTTCAATTTGATTCACTGGTTTTTCAAGAGCGAAACGGAACATGTGGAATGAAACCGGAATGTTCCAGCTGAAATTTAGCTGAAAAATCTGGAACGGACCGAGATTTAAATGTTTTGTTCCGTTTTTTGAATTGTTATGGAATATTTCGACCATGTCAATCGAAATGAAACGAAATTAACAACCTTGATATATATAACAACATTTTCATTCTTAATGTTTTAGAGTTTTTTCTCCTAACACACGTGGCTTTTATCAACAAATTAACATTGAAATTGAAACAAGTAACATCGGTTGTAACTACAATGCACAAAACCCACCATTTTGACTTATTGGTTTCTCTAACTTGAATTTCCCCCCTAATTAAAACCCACTTGTTAGTTCCCTCCTTGCAATAAATCGTCCATGTTGAAACAACCCGTGAGTACATGTCTTCAATAAGAATTATATAAGGGCATTCTAGTATAATACAAACCTATGAAAAATACCCAATAACCTAACAAATAAATTACAATGCATAGTTTCTTTTAGGGATTGGTGACTTGAAAAAAAAGGAGGTTAACTATAGATTGATTTCCATTTCCGTCAGTTTTATTCAAAGATTCACAAAGAGAAATATTAGTGGGGATCAACAATGTATTACACCTAAATATGCAGACATAGAAACCACTATTATTAAACCCAGCCCGGCCTGGCGGGTCGACCCGGTAGCTGGACCGGTCCAGGTTTAATAAAAGACCGGCTGTGGCAACAGCCCGGCCAAACTCGAGCAACCCGGCGGGTCAACCCGGGACCCAGGCAACCCGGGTGAACCCGAACGAGACCCGGTTTTTTTTTTTTCAAATGTGGGATTTGAAACCTATTGGTATATATACTCTATGTTCACAAGAAAAAAATCATGTTTTTTCAATGTGAAATAAAAAACCTTTTGGTTTAAATACTTCAACTTAAAAGGATAACATGATATCTTTTCAATATGAGATTTGAAACCCTTTCATATATATACTCCATGTTCCCACGAAAAAAGTTATGTTTTTCCAATGTGAGATTTGAAACCCATTAGTATATATACTTTATGTTCCCAAGAAAAAAATCATGTTTTTTCAATGTGGGATAAAAAACCTTTTGGTTTAAATACTTCAACTTAAAAGGATAACATAGTATCTTTTCAATGTGGGATTTGAAACCCTTTTCATATATATACTCTATGTTCCCATGAAAAAAGTTATGTTTTTTGGATGTAGGATTTGAAACCTATTAGTATATATACTCTATGTTCCCAAGAAAAAAATCATGTTTTTTCAATGTAGGATAAAAAACCTTTTGGTTTACATACTTCAACTTAAAAGGATAACATAGTATCTTTTCAATGTGGGATATTTTTTCAATGTGAGATTTGAAACCTATTAGTATATATACTCTATGTTTTCAAGGAAAAAGTTATGTTTTTTCAATATGAGATAAAATACTTTTTTAGTTTAAATACTTTAACTTAAAAGCTTAACCATCTTTTTAATATGGGATAAAAAACTTTTTAAAATATTCTTTTGAACTTCATAATATGTATAATCTATATTTACATGGATTTTTTCATATGAAATATTAAAATATATATTTTTTAATTTTTCCGGGTTAATCCGGGTTGACCTATGAAACCCGGGACTCGGCCCCTTGGCCGGGTCAACCCCCGGATCGGGTTTAATAACTATGATAGAAACACATTAGACTTAAATATGCAGGTCATTTTGGAGTTATTCAAGCTCTAGTGGATGGAACAAAACTAATTTTCATAGAAAATCTTTTTCTATCTAAATACTTGTTTCTAATTCTTCTTTCAAGTATAATATAACCCTAATGGGTTATGATTTTTTTTTACCATCCCCATTTTATTTATTTGTGCATTTTTTTTTGTTGTTTTTTACATTATATATTAATTATTTTTTTATTCTCAAATCAATCAGTGATAATAAGGATCGATATTGGATCTTGTTATTTGCATGTTGTCTTGAAAATAATAGAATCGGTTAATACAAAACTGTATTTTCTTTTATATCTGTAATTTTATACTTGTTTTTTTTACTTTACATTATGTATTAATTGTTTCCTTCATCTACAAACCAATAAAGGATGGTAAGGTAAAATATCAAAACCTATCCTTTAGATGTTACCTAATAAATAATTGAATCGGTTAATACATGACCATGTTTTTTATGTTCAATTTTATATTTATTTTATGTATTATTTTTTTTCTTTTATTTGCAAATCAATCCAAGATGATACGATATGATATTGACCCTTGTACTTTGGATGTTGTCAAGCATATAATAAAATTAGTTAATACATGACCTTTTTTATGTGCAATTTTTAACTTCTTATCATTTGGTTATGTTATGTATTAATTGTTTTGTTTATCCGCAAATCAACTTAAGATGGTAAGGTCTGATATTAAGCCATGACCTATGGGTTTAACGGTGCCTCCAATAATACCTTTTTGATCTATTTCTTTAGCTATTTACTCAACTACCATCCTACCGGCAAGGTCACTTTCATAGTGACAATATTTTATTTATTTATTTAAAATTGTCATATGTAATAAACATTTAAAAAAATATTATTCTAAACCTTTACTTGTAATATAACTTTGATGTTTAATATATGGTTTATTAAATTTGAATTTTGAATATGTGTGGATGTTAGCTTAGTTGTATTTTAGACCAAGTTATAATATCCTCCTTCTGGAGTGAGTGAATTTAAGCTACACTGACTTGACTCTATATAGGCTCATCAAGAAATATTGGTAGCCTTTAGGCTCGTTTTAATTATAATTGAATTAAACTAGCTTGAAGTCGAGTTTATCATTCACTATCCTCTCGGATCCAATACTAATATTTTAAAAGTGAGGATTAAGCTTTATTGGTGGGCTTAGGTCTCAAATCACTTTCATAGGTTATAATAGTCTTTTATCTTTAATAATAAACATATATATGCTAGTTTTGATAGATTTTTTTTGCATGTAAACACAATAGGTACATGTTATATATATATAAAAAATGTGAAGCATCTTATATTTGGTAGAATGTATATTGTGATTGTTTATCTTCTTAATTATATAAACAATCCCTTAACTAGAACATCTAAAAGACTAGTTAGGATTTCTTAGTTACTATAAAATTAGGTGGTGATTTATGTTTTTTTTACCCCTTTTACCTAATATTTTGTCAGGATATCCACTATAACAATATATACCAAATGAATGTTAAAATTACTTTTCTAAATAAGGAATTAGATGAAGAAATATGTGTGGAACAACTATAAGGATTCAAAGTACCAAGACATGAAAGGAAAATATGCAAGCTTGTTAAATATTTGTATGGTTTAAAACAAACACCAAAACTATGGCATGAGAAATTTGACAATGTAATGTTGTCAAATGGTTTTAATATTAATAAATGTGACAAATGTGTTTATGTGAAAAACAAATACAACATATGTCATTGTTTCTCTACATATGGATGATTTATTGATAACATCAATGAATATAACAAAAGTGTTTATTTAAAAAATATAAATACAACATATGTTATTGTTTGTCTACATATGGATGATATATTGATATTAAATAGTAATACCAATATCATTAAGACGACTAAGCAAATATTAACCAATAGGTTTAATATAAAACATATTGGTGTAGTACATTTGATTTTAGGATTGAGAATTTATAAAATACATGATAGCTTAATATTATCTCAATTTCATTGTATTGAGAAGATTATTGACAAATTTGACAAGAATGAGAATAATATAACTAAGACACTGATTTATGTAAATCTATGTCTATATAAAAAAAAACTAGTTATGTAATTCTCAAGTAGAATATTCACATATTATTTGACGTGATATGTATCTCATGAACTGCACTACACTAGACATAACATATGTAGTTAATAAATTAAGTAGATACACAAGTAATCCCTAAAAAAGGGATCATTTGAATGCTATTATAAGTGTTCTTAGATATCTAAGATATACTATAAAATATGGACTAAATTACACAAAATATCTAGTTATATTTGAAGGGTATACTGATACTAATTTAATATTCAATACTAAAGACTCAAAGTCTATATGTGGATTTATTTTTACTATTAAAGGAGATGTTTTCTAAAAATCTTCTAAACAAACATGCATAATCAAATAAATTATAGAGTCTGAGCTTGTAGCTTTTAGACATAGCTAAAGAAAAAGCAAAATGGGTTTGAAAGTTTTTAGATGATATTCCTAGTTGCTCAAATCTTGTGCAAGCTATATGTATAAATTGAATAGCCCATTTTCCATTTGTTGGGTGTAAAATAGCATGTATAATGGTAAGTCTCGACATATTCGTTAGAGACACAATATTGTAAGAGATTATCTTTATTGACTATATAAAGTCAAAAACTAACATAATAAAATGATGTATAAAAGGTTTAATAAGAGAGAAAATCAATAAATTATTATGGAAACCTATCTTATTTCATTGAAGATCCTAAGATATAAGATTAAAGAAATAATTGAATGTGTGTCAATTCAATAGTAGCATTTTTATCTATTCTTATAATGAATAATGTTGCTTGTAGAAAAAACTAGGATAAATTAAGCTTAAAATGATTCTTATAGCTTGAGAAATTCAAGTGGGTATTACAAGATATTTTTAATATAAAAAAAATTTGCTTTATATAAGAATTGAAAATGCTAAATTTTTTATTGCACTCATAAAAACTAGAACGTGTTCGATGCCAAAATAAACATAACTATGGGAACTTAAATAGTATAAAGAGGAATTATGTGATCTCTATTACTTGAGTACGCCTAAATTGTTAAATAGTTAAAACATCATTTTAATTATTTAGTCAATTGAATCAAATATTTTTTACTATGAAAGGTTCAAAGTTAAAATCTACCTAAACCAATATAGATACTTTTCATTATCACTTCTTCGCAATTTTTTTTGATCAAATAATTTTCATTTATTTGAAGGATTGGTAGGCTAAATGAGAAATTGTGTTTGTTTTAAAGTTTGTTATAAAGTAGAGTTGTGTTATTTTGAAATTATGTTTATTAAAATAAAAAAAATTATTTTTAAATAAAAAATGTTAGATTAACTTTGAGCATTGTGTGTATAGATGGACAATTCCAAAAAAAATTTAATTTTAGTAGAATTCTTTGCTATTAAAACATACTCTCTTTTAATATTTTGTGTTTGTTAAATTTTTTTTATTTTTTCCTTGAGTATCTTTTATAAATTTAATTTATTATTTATTCTAGTTTGTGCTATCGAGAATAAAGGATGAGTAGACAAGCACTAAAGAGCATGCAATTTATTGTTTTAAAATCAGAAGTCAATCCTTTTCTCATCCCAAATTTATAAATAGATTTTCGTTTATGTATTTATATATCTTTATATATTTATATAGAAACCAGATCAAGATGGCAAGAGGAACAGCAACAATTAAATAAATGTGTTGACATTCATTCTTTCTCCATTGCATCCTCTTATTTTATCACTAATTGTCATCTTTTGTTGTTTAGAAGTACTATGGTCTTTGGTTTTTATCAAATTACACGATTCAAAAGGCAATGCTCGGAACAACCTTGAGACACATGGGCCATACTATTATATATCAAAACTATAGAAATCTCAATCACACGGACAACCTTAACATTTTCCTCCTTATAATTAGGAAGATAATATATATATTTGCAAGCTTTCACCATGATCTGGTTCCATAGTCAAAATTTGTGCACATGAAGACTTCAAGAAATATATTCTTTTGAATTATGTGTGCAAAATAATGAATATTCATTAATTCAATTCAAAATCAAAACATCACTAAACGAAGAAAAGGAATTCAATAGAATTGTTGTTCAGTGGACTTTCGATTTCCAACGAAATTAAATAATTTATTATTTTATACACTCTAGTAAACTCTTGTACGAAATCTAAAATTGAAAAAATCTCTTGTACGACAAAAAATCGAGACAGGATTTCCTTTTTAATATATATTGTCCTGATTTTTTACTTGACCCCTTTTCAATTCGTAAACTAAATAGGGGTATCAAATAATTATGCCATTTAAAATTAATGCTAATGGTCGCTAAATAGCATTGGTATTCAATAAAGGCTTATAGATCAATAATATTTACAAATAACTAAATCATTTAATAAAAAATGCTACCTTTTAAAAAAAAATTAGTGGAACTCAAACTAAATCTTTAACTTCCCCCCTCAACCTATCATGTAACCGCTTATCTTAACATGTGACGTATATAGTACTAAAAATGTTACACACTATGATGCGAGTTTGATAAATAAAAATAAAAACATATAAAAAAGGATATTCACGTCATAGAAAACTTGTTGATAATATTATTAAACTTGGTTCAACCGGTCATCATTGAAATCTTTTGATTTAATTCCTTGCATAGCTTCAAATTTAACCGTTTGAAAGTTCTCTGAACATGATCTAATTAACTTGATAGATTCAAAAACAACTTGGACAACCAATGAAAACATACTTTAGCTTTTAAAAAATTTAAGATATATATATTTTTTAATAGAAAGACAATGATATATTAGATCGATAAGTGTTTCACGACTTAACCCTCCAAATCGCAACTTAGATCATGGACTCAACTAAGTTTGATAATGCTTTTTTAAAATATTTTTTATTTAATTATATGATAACAAAAATTATCGCTCATAAAATCAAGCACAACCCCAATATTGAGATATTTTTTGAGACAATTACAACCATATAGAAAGAAATCAAAACAAAGTATAAAGTTCAATTTCCAAACAACTCAATTTAACCCACCAAACCCGCAATCTAGGTTATAGACTCCTAACTCATGTCTGAGCCATGGACTCTAATAGGTTTAATAACTTAGGTTTTTTTAAAATTTATTTATTATTTAATTAAACAACAATAAAAATAGACACTTATAATATTGAGCACCAACAAAATGATGGGATGTTCATCTCATAATCCTACTAAAAGCAAACTCAAACAAATCTTTAAGACTAATTCAAAATTACCAAAATATTGAAGAATAAAATAAAATAAAAAGTGAATAAGAAAATCAATATGCCATAACCCAATTTTAGGTCCCCCAAAATTGTTTAATATTATTTATTTTATTTAAGAATCCAAAAAAAAATCCAAAATGAAAAAATATTTTTAGGACACAAATAATGAGCTTTTAAGCTGCAACAAGTCAAAATGCCATAAGGATAATGAGATTAGAATATTGTTTGAAAAGTCAATTTAACTAAAATTAGCATAATTAATTATGTTAAAGAATGTAATTAAACTTCTAATGAGTTTAATTGACTTAATTAAGGACATAATTGAAGAAAAATTAAGTTTTTAAGTCAATTTGGAAAAACTTGGAAGAATTAATTAAGTTTACAGACTTAATTAAATTTTTAATGAGTTTAATTAATTTAATCAGAGGCTTAATTAAAGCACAATTGAAACGACCAAAGAGTTTATGTCTTCTTCTAAGTGTAGGAGTGTTGAAGTAATAAATAACCCTGCAAGACTGGGGTCGAACCATAGGAAGGTTAACTGTATAAATTACAAATAAAAAAATAGTAGATAATAATAAAAAAGGAGTTGAAGAGAGTTTTGAGATGTGATATTGATGTAAGGATTTAAACAAATATAAAACACGTGTTGTTGTTACTCATTTTTGAACCCCATGTTTGTTGGAAGATTGACAAAAGCAGATGAAAGAAATATTTTCTCGAAACCCTGTTTGAGCTGTTTTCTGCTCTCTTTATCCTTCCCCTTTGCTGCTAAAATCGTCAGGTTTTCTTAGATTGATCAGAAGTCTTCATAATGCCAAATTCATTCCTTTTTTATCTGGTCTTTAAAGTTGAAAAAATCCCTCAAAATTTGCATAAAAAAAATGGTTCTACTGTTGTCGCAATTTTTTTTTCCAACTTAGGCTCTGATTCTGACTCGGTTTTGTACGACATCTGACCATCCTAGGTATATTCTGTCACTCAAGATATGTTAAAAAATTGATGTACACCTTTATTAGGTCCTAGGGATCATTTTTCTTAGGGCAAATTCTCAGTCAGATTCGGATGCTCAGCATCGTCAGATCAAGAACCTTTTTGACCAACTAGATTACTAGCAGATTCTGTTCTCTAAAATGATTTTATCTCACTTCAACTCCTTCATCAAATTTGTAGTCCGGGACATGTAGATGAATTTGAGCTTTTGAATTGCTTGATTTCGATATCAGAAACTCAAGATATTCCTGTTTGAAATCTAGCGTGAAAACATAGAATCTTGCCGCGAGAAGGTTTCCAGCCGAGTTTGGTTGCAATTCTGTTATTCAAAACGAATTTATCTCACTTTGAATCCTTCATCAAAGTTGTAGTCCGGGACACGTAGATGAATTTAGACTTTTTGAATCGCTTGATTTCAATATCAAAAGCTCAAGATATTCCCATTTGAATATCTAGTGTTGAAAGCAGGGATTCCTGACGGCGAGAAGGATTTTTGCCCAAGTTCGCGGGACTGATTCGAAGGATTTTTTTTTGGACCAAGGACTGAATCGAAATGTGCTAAATTGAGGGATTGAATTGAAGAAGGACATTGAAAGCTGGAGAGGGGGGCTGGATCATCATAAATGACAGGATTTTTACCACACCGAATAAGGAAAATAGGACTTTGCAGCTGCACCCTCCATTTGATTTCTTTCCTTTTTTTTTCTCTGCTGTTTTCCTTTCTCATCACGCCTGATTTTTGGAGCTGAAGACCATGTTTTTGTTGCCTCATTTCAAAGGGAGCAGCTAGCCCTATGGAAGGAAAGAAAAGAGCCACACCATCCTCTAACTAGGAAAGAAATCACTGTTGATCACAAAATCAGAATCAAACATTCTGGTTTCCTATTTCTGCTCACCCGAGAATACACCCTAGAGTTAATGTAATATTTGTTTCCTAAATAAAGCCGTGTATAGGCTATATAGAAGCCTTGGCTGCTGACCTAAAAGAGGGGGAAAAAACGCACAAAAAAAGAGCATAAAAGGGGGCAGAAAAAAGGAAGGAGAAAAGATTCATGGGGGATGTAATTTTTTAGAAAAGAGAGGAAAGACACAAGAAAAAAAAGACCTAAATCTAAACCCTCTCTAGAGGAGTCGCAGCCCCCTCTCATCTTTTAAAAACGAAGCAGCCACCCCCTGACTTTGAAAAGAAAACAGAGTGAGGAGAGAAAGTAAAAAAAACAGAGAGAAGAGGCCGAAAACACAGGGAAGAGAAAGCAGAGAGAGACGCAAAGAAAGAGTGAAGAAAAAACCGAGAGAACCCGCATAAGGCTGAGTTGAGAGACACAGAAAAACGAGGCCGAAAGGCAAAGGCTTTTCCATCTATCTGAACTTCATCTTCTGGATTCAGACAAGTAAGATCTGCAGGTTAGTTTTCCAGTTTTTTTTCTTCCTTGCTATATTCAAACTTGACATCTGTTGTTTTTTTTCTGTTCCAAACCTGTTCCTTCCTTTTGCTCTGGATATTTGTTTCTAGTTGGACAAAAGGACATTGCTTGCCCACAGTTCATGTATGGCTTGGAGTTTAGATTTTTTTGTTCATGTTAAAGTTACGTTTCTTTTCTTATTCTCTTGCCGTGAGGAACCGTGAGCTTTAAAGGCTTTCATTATCTTTCCCTTTCTTTGTCCGAGTGACTCTTTGCCTTAGGATGTTGCATAGTTTGAGTTTGGCTCCTAAATAAAGCTCTATCTAGAAAGTGAAACACGAGGGAAGTCTCCTAAATAAAGCTCTATTTAGAGTCAAGGCGGTCTTTTAACAGACTTTCGGTTCATGTTTTCATTTTGATTGTTTTTTCTGAAAAAAGAGCTAGCTGGCCGTTGGTTTGTGTTTGTAGTTCTGTATTTGCTTTAGTATAAAGGTGTTGCTCAAGTCATTTCCTTTTGCATGAGACTAACGAGTGTGGCAGTATTAAAGATCGGAAAAAGGATGGGTGTTGCTGTTATAGGTTTTGGTTTTCAGAATTATGGTCTTCTTGTGCATACAGACTTGTTATTTTTTTTTAGTTATAGGATTTGGGTTTAAATGGACGGACTGAATCTTGTGTGAGTAAAGTTTGGCTTTGGGAAATTTATTTTTTATATATATATCAGTGTTTTGGGCCTTTTGCAAATTTTGGAATGGATGTGTATGGCTGTTTTTCTTTTCTTTTTTGTGATGCTTGCGTTTTGAAAAAAAATAAATATAAAACAATGTTTTTGCGTGTTGCATGCGGCCAATACCCTAACATGTTTTGAACGTTTTTTTATATACAAAAAATATTGGAAGTTTCAAAAATGTGTTTTCGCATGGATTTCTTAAACACAAAAAAAAAATTATTTTCTTGCATTTCTGGATTTTACAACATGTTTGTAAAACTCCAAAGGGTTTTGGCCAATATTCCAAAAACAATAAAAATCTTATTTTGGGGGGAATTCATCTATTATTCACCGCTAATGTTTGGATAAAGAAATCCTTAAAGGACGAATATCCAAAATATTATTGGGAATAATTTGTTATTATTCACTTTTAATATTTGGATAAAGAAACCCTGAGTGGTAAATATCCAAAATAATTTTCTATGAATAATAAATCCTCACACATCCTTGAAAGAAGCCTTGATTATAATCGAGGACATTTCAATTTTTTTTTACTCCACGATTTACGAGTCGTGAGAGTATAAAACACTAAGGCAAAAATATGCTTTTAAAGCGCCCTACATTTCTAATTTTTTGTCCCTCCTCCTTGCGATTTACGAGTCACAAACTCTTGAAATACTAAGGGGAAAATGAGCTTTTAAAGCACATGGAACCTCCTTGGATTTCTATCTTAATAAATTTAGTTTGAATCAAACCTAAGAAAACAGATGGGATTAAAAAACAACAACAACACCATAGCAATTATAAGGCAAACCAAACACCAAGCAGCTTACCTTAGGTAGGGCGTACTAGGGGTGCTAATACCTTCCCTTTACGCAACCAGTCCCTTGCCTTAGAATCTCTGAAAGACCAGTTAGGTTTTCTAGTGACCATAATACTAGGTGGCGACTCCCTTATTCACAATAAAACAAAAGACCCCGAAATCAATCGAGGGTTCGCCGCTCCGCCGCGCTCCTCTCGCGAGGGTGCGACACTTGTCAAGGTTAGAGGATTCACTAATGGTATTTCAAATAAATATAGTATAAACTCTTTTTATTACTCAACTGGAAACCACACACAAGGAGGTTCCAATCGGATTATAAATTCTTAACATGATTATATTGTTATCTTATTCGAATTATGTTAAAACTTGTAAATGTTGTCAAGTATTCATGATGTTAATTTATGTTAACAACAAATCAAGTTTCTTTCATAGCACAATTGTCGATTATATCATATAGTTGGGCTATAAAAGTGCCAAGTATCTGTTGTACCAAGGGTTATACAACAGAAATCTAGATTAACCATTTAACAAGCAAAGTATTAAGAGTGAATAAGATAACAAATACAATACATGTTAGTATCAAACATTAATGTCCATGTTGAGTTTATACTATACTTATTCTTACACCATTAGTGTAACTTTTTCACCTTGACATGATAAACTTAGCTAAACATAATGAAGAAGAAAAACATAAATAAACAAGAGGAAAACATGATTATATAAGTATAATAAAGAAAATGAAAGGCATAAATAAGAGATTAATGAAAATAAAACTTAAGCATTACAAAAATATAAAGAGAGAGAGCAAGAACATGATCTAGATCTGAAAACCAATATGCCTAAATGCATGGCAAATGCCTCTTTTTATAGGCCAGAATTTGGAACTATTGATTTGATGACTAATTGTTGAGTGGGTAGCCACATCTTGACTTGGTGACAATTCTTATCTTTTTGTCTGAACAAAACGTCATTACTAACATCAGAATTTGAAAAAATAGTCCCCGTGAAAGTTTTAGAAAATTGTCGCAGCTTTCTAACAGAAAAAGAATCGGTGCATTTGGACTTCTAGAACTCGAGATATGGGCTGGACATTAAACAATGTCTAGGTTGCAGGACAAATTCTGACTTCTTCGTTGTTGCTACAATTTGAACTTGAAAACGGTCTTTTTGAATCTTGGACTCTTCATGAAAGTTTTAGGCCTATGTCTTAGCTTTTCGTCCATATAGACCAGACTAAATCCAAGTTCTACAGCTCCAGGTATGATCCAATAACCCAATGGTGTTTCAATTTGAATTGAACCGGCATCTCTTTTCTAACTTGGTGACAACCCTTATCAACCCATGTAACAAGCACTAGGCCAATAACTCCCAAGTCAGTTGACTTTAGGGTATTAGGTGTTAAAACACCCATTCGGGCTTAATTGCTTAGGTTAGGAAGGCTGCGAAACCAAACTTATCTGCGTTTTTATTATCATCACTATTATATTTAATTTTTTTTATGAATTTTATCTTATCCATTTCCCTTAGTTGTTACCTTTAACAAAAGAATATAATTAATGTACTAATCCAATGTGCAAACCATAATCATATGTTAAAGTGTGTGTGTGAAAATGAAAGTTTAAGAATACTTGTTACATAAGTATAAGAGCATAATCAAGTGATAACAATGCGAAAGATTGTAAACCTGAATATTTCAAGAAGTGTTATGATAGACCTTGATAAGAATGCTTATTAAGATGCATCTCAAGAGTCAATAAAATTCCTCCTTACTTTGTCATCCTAACAATAACAATTTTGTCAAATGGTTTAATAACAACAAAAGGTTTTTTTTTTTTTACTTATGATTATTACCCTCTTCCCCCAACCAAAATGAGACATTGTCCTCAATGTTCTAAGGTAGAAAGGTAAAGTATAGAAGACATCACCTGAAATAGCGAACACTGGTAAACTTGAAACATATTTAAACAAATATAAGAAATAACAAAACAAAATAATATGCTATTAATAAAATCAAAAGGCACAAGGTTTCACAAATGAAGGCTCAAATCCAATCTAAGCTTTTTACGGCTTTCCATAGTTGATCAATTTATGCGACTCATGAAGGGATCAAACAGTTGAATGTATAGAAAAAATTAGTTGATTAAGCAGTTGTTTAGCAGTAGCAGCAAAGATTATGATTTGTCGTGTCGAAGATGTTAGAAATTTCTATTCCATACTTGATTAAGAAAAGACAACAAATTATCATAAAAACCATTAACATTTAGCAAACCAATAGGTTTATGGTGAATGTGAAGTTGGGCCCAAGAGAAAATATGAAAGATCTCTTCCAATGTGCCCAGATCACCTGGTAAAGCAATGAAGACGTAAGCATGGTTAAACATTGCATTCATTCAATCAGAATTATGGAGACCTGTAGTTCCTCTCCAATTGTTTTTCCAATGATGTCCCCTTTTGCTAAAGCTTTAGGGACGACTCCTAAAACTTGACTGCATCTTAAAATGTAGCTATTGACACCCCCTCATTAACCTAAGGCTGCCTCCCCCATACACTAAATGAATCTTTCTTTCAGCTAGTACCTGACCAAGATGATTTGCTAATTCTAAAAACTCTTTCTTTTCTAGGACTAGATCCACCAAAAACACAAATATTTCTTATTTGATGACTTGAGGAACCTGTCATTTCTACACACTTCTATATCTTTTGAATATATCGGTTGAGTGGAAATGAAGGGAAGGAATAGAAGATTTTATAGATGAGGAATTGAAAATGCAATCATACTACCTATATGTAGGCCAACTGGAGTCTCTCTCTCTCTCTCTCTCTCTCTCTCTCTCTCTCTCTCTCTTTCTATTTTCGGGCAAAACATGTGTATGTACAGGTAGTTGTGATTGTGGCTTGCATCTTCCCTTGATTTTACGTCGAAGAACGACATAAACATCCTCTATTGATCGGGGATAAGCTTCTCATCCAGTTTTCTTAAAAACTGATAAACAAGGTCTTTTTTAGTTAGATTTTCAAGACTAAGTCAATCATGTTTTTTATGAAAATGGGGCCATAAATCATGAATTGCCCGATGCACATCTCCACTAGGATGCGTCTCAAGAGTTACTAGAAGATTATTTAAAAACTCCTTACTTAGGCCATCCTTAATGAATTGTATTTTGTGTTCACGATTTATAGATACCATTTCTAAAGAACGACATTGTGCATTACAAGTCCATCTGGCACATCAGTGATAAACTTTCAGTCATTTTGCACTACGTTTCTTTGCAAAAGTGCTTTTACATGTTCCAAGCATGTATGAAATGAAAGAATTGGAAGACTTACCTGATAATCAGACCTTTGCTTCAATCATCCAACGAATATCTTCAGGAATTCCATGGTTCATTAACAACCTTAATCTTTCACACCTAGTATGGTAAATTTTTGCAATCACATTTGGAGACAAAGCGAGAAAATACTTTTTTAATTTTTCAAGAGTGGTGTCCATTTTTTAAATGAGAAGTGGAAAAGAAATGCAAAGAAAAGAGAAGGAACAAGTAATTGAACAAATATATACACAGATATCAGTTATCATGGGAAACTGAAAGAACTGACTTAAGAGTCACGAAATACCGTTATCCGCCATTTGACTAGGGTGAGAGAGACTAGAAAAACAAGAGTCACACAAAAAAAAACAAAAAAACAATGTGAGAAAAAAAATAAACAAAGAAAAATAATCAATCTTTATATACAAGATCACTTAATTCAATGGAGTCATTTTCAATTGAAAAATTATCGAAGTAAACTTTCAAATGATGTCCATTTACCTTAAAAACATTGTCATTCTTTAGATTCTTAATATCAAAGGCCCCATAAAGATACACATGTTTCACAATAAATGGACCGCTTCATCTTGATCTTAGCTTTCTAGGAAATAAATGGAGTCGAGAATTATAAAGCAAAACTTTTTGACCAATATCAACCTTTTGACAATTTTCACAAGTTTTGCAGAATGCATACGTGTCCTTGAACATAGTGGGCTAATAAAATCCACATTGTAAGATTTTTGCAGTTGTCTTCTTTGAAAAGAAATGACCCCCACATGCCTCAGAGTAACAAAATTTAATGACACTAATTACCTTATTGTTAGGAATGCATCTTCAAAATATTTGATTAGGATAATATTTGAATAGGTAAGGGTCATCCCAATAAAAGTTCTTCACTTCATTCAAAAACTTTCTTTTGTCTTGGGTACTCCAATGAGCTGGAAAATATCCTAAAGCAAAAAAATTGACAAATTTAGCAAACCAAAGCATTGGACTAAGAGAAAGTAAGGATTCATCAAGAAAGTAATCATCGATTGGTGGGATGTAAGATGTCGAATCTATTATCAATTTTGACAAATGAACTGCGATAAAATTGTTAGTGCCTTTCTTGTCCTTGATTTCTTCCTGAGAATAAATCATTTGCAATTCTTCAAATTCATCAAACTCAGTTTTACTCAAGGTAGATTCAAATTGATCATAAACTAATTCTTCAATAAGATCTACTTCCTGTAAATCATTGTCATCTCTAGGTTGCTTGCAAATGTTGAAAATATTCATCTCCAATGTCATGTTTCCAAATGATAGCTTCATCAGTCTATTCCTACAATTAATCAATGCATTAGAAGTTGCAAGAAACAGACGTCCTAAAATAATTGGAATTGAATTACATGCTTCAACAGGTTGTGTATCCAAGACAATAAAATCCACAGGATAAATGAATTTATCAACTTGTACTAACACATCTTTAATTATTCCTTTAGGCACTTTTACAAATCTATCAGTAAGTAAAAGAGTTACAGAAATTGGTTTTAACTCACCTAGATTGAGACTTTGAAAAACCGAACATGGAAGTAGATTTACACTAACTCCAAGATCAAGTAAAGCTTTTTAAATTTTATGTTTTCTAATAAGGCATGAAATTGTAGGATAACCAGGGTCTTTATATTTCAAAGCATTATTGTTTTGAAGAATGACACTTACTTGTTCGATTAAAAAGGCTTTCTTTTTTATATTCAGTTTTCTCTTCACGATGCACAAGTCTTTCAAAAATTTAGCATGAGAAGGTATTTGTTTAATAGCATCTAATAAAGGTATATTGATCCTTACCTGTTTGAAAGTTTCAAAGATTTCAGAATTGTGATTGACTTTTTTTTGTTTAGTGATGGCATGAAGAAATGAAATCAGTCTTTTCTTTGTAATGTTCAGGTTCAACCATTTCCTTACCCTCAAAGATTAACTCATCATCTTTCTCATAAAGTTCAAGAATAATTTTTTCAATAACCTTACCACTGCGGAGAGTAGTGACTGATTTGGTTTGATTCATGTGTTGGCTTATGGGCCTACTCGCACTTAAATTGTATTGCCCTTTAGGATTTTACTATGGTTGAGATGGTAACTTACCTTCTGAAAACTAAGAGCACATATGAATTTTGCAAGAGTATCTTTAAAATCTGTCTAGTTTGAGCAAGTTAAGTGTTGATTGCCTCTTGCTTTTTAATTAGTGCATGCAATGTTTCCTCAAGATTTCTTCTAGGAAGGGGAGCATAAGGAGGTACAAATCCATAAGAATTTTGAAAATTATAGTGTGCTTGAAACAGTGGCTGTGAAGTTTATGCATTATTGTTACCACTCTTCCAAATTAAATTTGGGTTATTTCACCAACCAAGGTTATACGTTTGTGAGTATGGATTCTGATTTAGCTTTGGGAAACTGTTTAAAGCATTAGCTTGTTCATGAAGACATTCCTTGAAAGAAGGCAAAGTTGGACAATCATTGGTTGAGTATTCATTAGTTTCATAGATTTGACATACAATTTCTTGAACAGATTTCAATTAACCACTCCTTTTCAATTCTAGTGCCTCAATTTTTCTAGCTAAAGATGCAAATTTGGCTTGGAGGTCATAATCTTCCCTAAGGTTATACATACCTCCACTAGATGTATGAGGTTGAGTTTTACTTGGTGCATCACAAGTGCCTGTAGTGTCCCAATTTTGAGCATTTTCAGCTAGCAAGTCTAGGTACTCAATTGCTTCATTAGGGTCTTTATCTTCAAAAGTTCCATTGCACATCAATTCCACCATTTGTCTATCTTTAGGTGTTAACCCTTCACAAAAATATAAAACCAATCTCCATGTTTCAAAACCATGATGAGGGCAAGTATTAAACAAGTCTCGATACCTATCCCAATGTTGGTAAAATGTTCTCCTGATTTTTTAGTGAAAGTGGTAATTTGTCTTTTGAAAGAGTTTGTTCTATGAGAAGGGAAAAACTTCTTAAAAAATTGTTGTTGCATTTCATCCCAAGCACGAATGGATCCTGACCTAAGATTTTGTAGCCATGCTTTAACTTTATTTTTTAATGAAAAAGGAAAAAGCTTTAATCTGATGGTGTTCATGCTACAATTTAAGTCATTATAGGCGTTATAGACTTCCTCAAATTCCCTTAAATGCAAGTATGGATTTTTTATATCTAAACCATGAAAAGTAAATAAAAGTTAAATAATGTCTGGCTTAAAATTGAACTGCGAAGCATCAAGAGGGAAAACTATACATGTTGGTGCACTTGTTCTTGTAGGATTCATGCGGTCTCTCAGTGTTCTAACTCGATTATTCTCATTATGAAGCAACTGATTATTCTCTTCGGCCATGATTTCTGAAAATGATGAGTATTTCCTAGAAAGTCTACCACTTAATGTACGTGACTAAACTCTCATGCACATGTAGGAAGAGAATAAAAGGAAGAAGAAAACAAAAGAAAAAGAAACAAAAGTTAAATATAAGAAAAGTGAAAAGTAAAAATAAAATAAATATTATAATTTATACAAGAATTTACCTCCCCGACAAGGGCGCCAAAAACTTGACACAATCATAAGGTTGATGTCTTAACCCAAGTGAAAGAGTGTCGAAGTAATAAACAACCCGGCAAAAACGAGGTCGAACCACATGGATGTCAACTATATAAATTACAAATAATATATATAATAACACAAAGAATTTAAAAGAACTTTGAAATGTGAGATTAATGTAAGGATTAAATAAGGATACAACAATTGTCAAGGTTAGAGGGATCCATTAATGGTATTTCAAATAAGTATAGTATAAACTCTTTTTATCACTCAACTGGAAACCACACACAAAGGAGATTCCAATCGAATTATAAATTATTAACATGATTATATTAATTATCTTATTTGAGTAATGCCTATAATTATAAATGTGGTTAGGTATTCATGGTGATAACTCATGTTAACAACAAATCAAGTTCCTTTCATAACATAGGTGTCGGTTATATCATATAGTTAGTTATGAACAGATCAAATATTTGTTGTACCAAGGGTTGTACAACACAAATCTATATTAACCATTTAACAAGCAAGGTATTAAAGAGTAAGTAAGATAACAAATACAAAACATGTTAGTATCAAACATTAAAGTCTATGTTGAGTTTATATTATACTTATTCTTGCACCATTAGTGTACCCTTTTCACCTTGACAAACTAAACTTAGCTAAACATAAATGAAGAAGAAAAAAAATAAATAAACAATATAAGAACATAAACATGATATAAGTTAATTAAGTGTAGTGAAGGAAATGAAAAGCATAAACAAGAGATTAATATAACATAAAATAAAACTTGAATATTACAAAATACAAAGAAAGAAATAAAGAGCATGATCTTGATCTGAAAACTAAGATGCCTAAATGTGTGGCAAATGCCTCCTTTTATAGGCTAAAATTTGAAACTATTGATTTGATGACTAATTGTTGAGTGGGTGGTCACCTCTTTAACATGGTGACAACCCTTATCTTGTTGTCTGAACAAAACGTCATTGCTAACATCAGAATTTGAATAGATAGTCTTCATGAAAGTTCTGGAAAATTGTCTCATCTTTCTAACAAAATAAGAATGAGCTCATTTGGACTTCTAGAACTTGAGATATGGGCTGGAAACTGAACAGTGTCTGAGCTGCAGGATAGATTCCGACTTCTCTTTTGTTGCTACGATTTGAACTTGAAAACGACTATTTTGAATCTTGGACTTCATGAATGTTTTAGGCCTATGTCTTAGCTTTCCATCCATATAAACCAGACCTAAATCCATGTTCTACAGCTCCAGTTATGATACAATAACCGAATGATGTTCCAGTTTGAATTGAACCATTATCTCTTCTCCAAGCTTAGCCCTCTTTTTATCTTCTCAATTTCAATATTTAAACAAATCAATCAATCCTTTGAATTATAAACTATTCCTGCATTTGAAATGAGCATTTACCATAAATTAAAGATATCTTATGTTATCAGACTTGTTATTATAAAACATGTTTAAGTTAGGGAATTCAATGATACTTTAAGTTCAATATGATAATATAAAATCTTGATAAAAATGCATATTTAACATTTTTTTAAACAACCAGTCATTATTATTTTATGAAACTTTTTTTAATCTTTAATCAAAATTAATTATAATAAAATAAATAAAATTATATTTAAAATACTATTTTAATATACATCATTCGATTTATTATAAGTTTTTAAATAGGAATCTTAACTTTTTTTTTTGCTATATAATGTTTGTCATAACCTAATTTTGAATCCCCTGAAATTTATTTTATTAGAAATACTTTTAATTCAAGAATTAAATATATTAAATATATTTTCTAGATAGGAGAAGATAACTCTTCGAGCTACAATTGACCAAGATGACAAAAGAATAGCCAAATTGGGGTATTTCGACAAGATGAGAAGAAAAACTTATTTTAAGAGAAATTTTAAGGTTGAAATATGATCTAATCAAAATTAAAAGAATTAATTAAGTTTAATGACTTAATTAAATTTCTAATAAGTTAATTTTATTTAATTAAGGATTTAATTAAAGCAAAATTAAGTCAAAAAATCAATTTAGGCCTAAAATTGAAAGAATTAATTAAGTTCAAGGACTTAATTAAATTTTTAATGGGTTTTGAGGATTCAATTATGGACTCAATTGAAGAAAAATCAAGTTTAGAGACCTAATTCAGATCAATTTGCAAAGAATGGAAGACTAAGGAACAAAAAATCTCTTGATTGTCTAACTTTATGGCTGCCTTTTCTTAATCAAATTACACCCATAAGATGAAAACACAAACTAGAACCCTATTTTTTCTAAGAAGGTTATGAGAGGATGGGAGGAATCTTCCCTAAACCACCCTTTTTGTGTGCAAAACCATCCTGATTTTAACAATAGCTTTTAGAGGGATTTTGGTTATAAAAGAGCAACTACTCTTTGAGGAAAAGATGTATGAAAAAGAAAAAGAAGAAAATAAGGAAACACCAAAAGAATTGATAAATAAATCCTAAGTGATTAAAAGAGAAGCTAAAGAAATATGGCACCAAATTGAGAGAGATTGAAAGAACATAATCCAAACTAATTTTAGCTGGAAAATGAGCTAGAAATCAAAGGGAAAGAAGTCTACAATCCAGGGAAGAAAGTTATATCATCTTTATAAGGTATACACTTAGACTTTGATGGGGGTGTAGCTCAATGAGCACACCCTCCTTTCTTTTTTTAACTTATAAATCCATGTTTAGATCCATTTTTTAGTATATTCTACTATTATTGTTAATTTAGATGCAATAGAGATTTATGTTTAGGATATCACTCTTTTTCATTATTTAACATAACGATGCTTACATATTATTTTTTTAATATAAAAAAATTTGATTCAACTTGCAATACAACAAATGTCAATTAACTATTTTTTTTCTACGGTAAAAGAATTTGGAGTTTAATTATTAGTAATTCCTACTATCTTGGTTAATTCATTTTATAACTATTAATATAAAAAAAATCTAAAATACATGAAGTTAGTTTCACTATTTATATGAATAATGAAACAAGTTAAAATATTTTTTTAATAGTTATATAACAAATTTGTCTCTTAGATATAGTGGTTAAAACACGTGTGTGATGCCATGGTTGCAGATTCAAATTTCAGGGACACATATAATTAATTTTAGTGACAACAACCTATTGTTTGATGTTTTTTTTTTTTAAAGAAAAGACAAACGACTTGTCATCCACCTTTTTTTTTTAAAAAAAATAGAACTTGCCTCAAACCCACATGCTTGGTTGTTTTGTGACAGGCCCAACCTAGCGTGTATAGGCTTTTTTTATTAGTAATTTGGTTTTTGTTGGCGCATTTTTTTTCTTTTCAATTCTATCATTTAATATTAAATTTTTATTAAATTTATCATTTAGTATTGAGTTTATTATGAATTTATTTTTATGTTTTTTTATCATTTAATAAAATAAAAAAATATCAACTTAACACAATGGAGTCCATAACCAGTGTCTTGGGTTGACTAGGGTGAACCTGACTTGTTTCTTTTTTATTTTTGTTTGAGTTTTTCTTTGAACTTACCTAGTTAACAAGATCATGTCGGGCAACTACAACAAGATTTAATTTAAAATTTGAATCATTGTATTGAGTTTAACGACAATGTTGAAAAGTTTTTTACGGTCTAGATATTATTTGTTTTTACATTCCAAGATTTTTTTATCCAAGCCACAACAATAGTGAAAAAAATAAACTAGTATTACAAAAAAATAAATTAAAAGTGATGAGAAAAATATTATGGCTCAGACACAAAATAATTTAGATGCCAACAATGTTTTTTCCCCCTAAGATTGTTTATGCTTTGGTCCTTCAATTTTTTTCTTGTAAATTATTTGCTTCTTCGATATTGCTTTGATTTGGAATTGATCCTGGTGGTTTATTTTTCATGCGTGTTTATAGGCATCTTAAGATGTCGAGAAAATATTTGTTGTTAGCTAATTCTTGATTTTGCAAAATAAAATTTAATTTATATGATTTAAAATAATTATTTGAAAACTGAATTTAAAGGTTAAATAAATATTCAACCCCTTTTTTTTCCAAATTCAGGGATTGATTTACACGGTCAAGGGGGAAGTTTTGTCTCTTTTTTTTTCATTTTGATCTCTTTGAATTAACATTATTTGGGATTTGAATTTATATTTTGTTTTGGTTACCTTGATATATGGATTTTGCAATATCAAGGGAAATATCCGGTGCTCGATTTTGTAAGATAAAACAAAATTTGGCTCATTTAAAACAATTAAGTTTTGAAGGATCAAGATTTAAACATTTAAGTAAGGGGACTATGGTAAACGAGCAGGCAAAAAAGGTTTTCATGTGCAACAAAGAAGTCAGCATGTAGGAGGCGTTTGTGTTCTTTAAACGTTCTGCTTAGCGGATTTTTGGCAACACAAAAATGGCTTCCATGACGACATTTGATTGATATTTATTTTTTTAATCTTTTTTTAGTGATTTTGTTTTTCAATTTTATCACTTAGCATTTGGTTTCATTTAATTTTTATATCAAATTTGGTCCTCGTTTTTTTTCATTACTATTATTTATTTATTATCTTTTCAATTTTATTCCTCAATATTTTATTTTATTTTATTTTTTATTTTAAATTTGGTCCTCATTATTTTGATTGTTATTTATTTTTCTTTTAATCTTTATTTATTAATTTTTTTCAATTTCATCCCTCGGTATTTAATTGATTGTGGATTTTACTTTGTGATTTTTGTTTTGAATTTTATGAGGTTAATCTTAGTCTTATGACCTAGTTCACGAGTTTTGAAAATTAACCTGAATTGACTTCGATCATTTTGTTTGTCATTTTTAAAATTGTTTTTTTTTTCTCAATTTCAGTTTTGAACATAGGGTTGGTTGGAGATTGGGGCTCATGATTTTTTTCCACTTTCCTTTTACTACCAGAAAACCGGCGAAAACCAACGGAATTACTGACGACAATATTCTATTGGTAATTATTACCGACGAACGAAATTTCATATCACAATATGTCGGTATATACCGACGAACTAAATCCATCAGAGATACGGTCGGTATATACCGACAAAATATTTTCGTCGGTATATACCGACCGTATCTCCGACGGACTATACATTTTGTTTGGAAAGATGCAACGATGTGGTGACGTGGAGTTTTTTTAGACGATTTTATCGATGAATTGACCGAGGGATTCAAACTGAATAGCCATACAGTGATATAGCACTATCACCGATGGAATCACAGATGGAATCACCAACGGAATGTATCCGTCAGGGATTCCATCGGTAAAAACCATTATATACACCCCCTCTGCTGACATTCTCTTCCCCTATTTCTCCTTCTTATTCTTTCCCATCCCATCCCTGCCCTCCCAAATTGCAGCCAATCACCTATCCCAACTCTCCACTATTTTCAACACAAGCACTCAAGTT
This sequence comes from Populus nigra, assembly GCF_951802175.1. Taxonomy (NCBI): domain Eukaryota; kingdom Viridiplantae; phylum Streptophyta; class Magnoliopsida; order Malpighiales; family Salicaceae; genus Populus; species Populus nigra. The sequence continues at coordinate 7,237,734 of NC_084865.1, forward strand.
TCTTATACCTTGTACGTGGTCATAATATCCGTTTCTTGTGGATTTTATCATTTTTTTGTAAGTAAATTTATCCTTTTTAGTTTTAACATTTAAATGTGAATTTTATTGTTTTTTTAGTATATGTATTTTGTTAACATATGTACTTGTTTGATTGTTATTTGTCAAAGAAACTTGTAGTATAAATGTATAATTTTGTAGTTGTTATAGTTTGTTTTAGATTTTGTCAAATTATATTTGTTTGTAAATTGTTGAAATTTTGTTTGAATTACACCGAATTAAATTTGTTGTGATGAAATAAATAATTAATAGCTTGTTTAACGAGTCTTTTTTAATTGTTATCAATTCTATTTCGAAGTTGTGATATCTGTAAATTTATATATGTATAAATTTGTATGTATGAACATTGATAGTTGATAGTTGATAATGAATATTTAATATAAGTGTTGTTTTAGTTTGTTTGATAATGTCGGGGAAAACCAATATTTTTGTTATGTTTTATAGAGGTTCAATAGAAGTCATGGATGATCGTTCATGGATGTATCGGGACTCACCCCAAGGATTGCGGAGGATGAATTATTGTAATGGTGGCTAGGGTTTTATTAATTTTGCAAAATCTATTCCGAGGAATTTTACTGATGGTGGTATTAGGTGTCCATGTAGGAAGTGTAAAAATTTAAAATTTCTGCATCAAGATGTTGTAACGATGCATCTTCTAACCAAAGGGTTCATGGAGCACCTGTGTTGGTATGCACACGGAGAACTATTTGTTCCTAATGAGAGCATGGAAGAACAGGTGGTTAGGTCAACTTCTAGTGCTACCAACATACATGAAGTTGGAAATGAGAACAGTAATCCTTACAGAAATATGGTTATGGATGCAATGAGAATGAGTGAAGCTAATGTCAGGGAATGTTCAATCGTAGAAAAAGAACTTAATGCAGATGCAACAAGGTTTTTTGATATGTTGAAAGATTCTAACGAACTATTATGGGATGGCTGCACGAACCACAATAAATTATCAGCCGTAGCATAGGTGTTCACCATCAAGTCAGAACACGGGTTGAGTGAGGCTGGTTATGACAAGATTATTGAATGGGCGAGAAGCATTTTACCTAAAGGGAACAGGTTGAAAGAGAACTTCTATGCTGCCAAGTCCATGATGAAACCCCTCGGTTTAGCATACCAGAAAATTGATATATGCCCTAACTTCTGCATGTTATACTACCTTGAAAATGCTGAGATGATCGAGTGCATGACATGTGGGCATTCTCGTTACAAACCCAGAACTGGTAGAGGGAAGACTCTCGTGGCATATAAAAAACTTAGATACTTTCCAATCACACCTAGATTGTAGAGGTTATTCATGTCACCAAGGACTGCTAAGCACATGACATGGCACCAATCACACCATGCGGTTGATGGAGTGATGGTTTATCCTTCTAACAGTGAAGCATGGAAACACTTTAACAGTGTGCTTCCTAACTTTTCAGCTGAATCAAGAAACATGTGTCATGGGTTGTGTATAGATGGATTCAACCCATTTGGGTCATTTACTGCTCCTTATTCTTGTTGGCCGGTTATACTGATGGTTTATAACTTGCCACCGGGGATGTGTATGAGGCCGGAGTTCATGCTTTTATCTATGGTCATACCAGGTCCAAGCAGTCCGGGCGGAATATAGATGTTTGTCTTCGTTCGTTGATTGATGAGTTGACGCAATTATGGTCCTCTAGAGCTTTGATTTATGACATCTCGAGGAAACAAAATTTTGTTATGAGAGCGGCTTTGATGTGGACTATCAATGATTTCCCAGCTTATGGAATGGTTTCTGGTTGGAGCACGCATGGAAAGCTAGCATGTCCATATTGTATGGAGAACAATAAGGTATTCATGCTAACGAACGGGGGTAAAGCTTCTTTTTTTAACTGTGACCGTCATTTGTTGCTGCCGAATCATAGGTATAGAAAGAACAAAAATGATTTCTTTGTTGGCAGAGTTGAAAAGGATGTTGCACCCCCGCGTCTTTTCGGTGAAGAATTGTTTGATGTTGTGTCAGAGTATGGTGACATTGTGTTTGGTATCCAATCAGGTAAGCAGAAGTTTCCTGGTTTTGGTTTGACCCATAATTGGGTGAAGCGAAGTATCTTTTGGGAGCTTTCTTATTAGAAGACCAATCTTCTCCGCCATAACCTTGACGTCATGCACATTGAAAAGAACATGTTTGAGAACATTTTCAATACCGTTATGGATGTGAAGGGGAAGACAAAGGACAACATCAAGTCTAGATTGGATATAGCGTTGTTCTGTAACCGTAAAAATATGGAGTTGGTTTGTGATGGGTCACGAGTCGCAAAACCAAGAGCAAGCTTCATGCTATAGAAAAACACACAATTACTAGTCTACAAATGGCTTAAGAGTGTGTGTTTCCTCGATGGACATGCCTCGAACATATCAAGGTTGGTTAATACGGAGGAATGCAGATTATATGGAATGAAGAGTCATGACTGCCATGTGTTTATGCAAATATTGATCCCATTAGCTTTTCGTGATTTGTTGCCAAATGGGATATGAGATGCACTAACGGAGATCAGTCATTTCTTCAGAGATATATGCTCCAGCAAGTTGAATGTTGATCACATTGAAAGGCTTAAAAAGAATATCGTCGAGACAATATGCAAACTTGAGATGATATTCCCTCCATCATTTTTTGACTCAATGGAGCATCTACCCATACATTTACCATTTAAGGTAAAAATTGGAGAACCGGTCCAGTACAGATGGATGTATCCATTCGAGAGGTTAGATATTATAAGAGCTATGTAATTCATAATTAAATGTTTTTATTTTTATTTTTTTAATTGATAATTTTTTATTACTTTTATATATATATATATATATATATATATGCAGGTACTTGTTCAATCTTAAAAAAAGGTTAAGAACAAGGTGCATGTTGAGGCGTCAATATGTGAGGCCTATGTTGTTGAGGAGATCTCAAGATTTATCTCATACTATTTCGAACCTCATTTGAGAACGAGGATCAACCGTGTTCCACGGCATGATGATGGTGGTGAAGTGTCTTTAAGTGGGAACTTGTCAATATTCTCCAATCCTGGACGACCCACACCTAAAAATGCCGTGAGGGGAAGATATTTATTTGAAATAGAGTTCAGACAAGCACACAATTATGTCCTATTTAACTATGATGAGCTGAGACCTTTTATTAAGTAAATAGATGTTCGACTTAAACTTTGTCAAGAGTGTATTATTTATGTTTTGTGATACCATAAACTCATATAATTTGGAACAACCTTGCAGGCAACATTGACGATACTTACTGTCCAATAACTCACAGCTGACCGATTTCAATTACAAGATGAACAATTTGCCACATGGTTTAGAACACATGTAAGTCCTATCACAAACTCATTATCTCTTGCAATGTAATTAATTGTATGTCAATTTTACATAATATCCATTTATTGATTATTGTTGTATTTAATTTACAAGGTTTATCAAATAGGAGGTAGTGCTGCTATTTCACTGTCTTTACTAAGCCTGGGCCCTAAAAGAAAAGTCAAATGCTATAACGGGTATTTTGTCAATGGATATGTCTTTCCTATTGAAGAATACGGGCATGGAAGAAAGATATACAACAACGGTGTTTGTATTAAGGGATCGACTTCTAGTGAGTTTGAAGTTGACTACTACAGTAGATTGGAAGAGGTCATTGAACTGAAATATCATAGCGAGTAGAATAGAGTGTTTTTATTCAAATGTTATTGGTATGACACAACTGACAGAGGAATCAGGGTAGATCCTCACTATGGTCTCGTTGAAATCAACTTAAAAACTAGACACTGCAACGTAAACGACGTCTTTGTTTTCGCAAAGCAATGCCAACAAGTTTATTACACATACACCCCTTCCTTTAGAAAGGACCGATCAAGAGTTGACTGGTTATTCGTTTTTTTAAAAAAACCCAAGGGTCATGTCGAGGTTGTTCAGGATGAGAACGAAGACACAAGTATGATAGATGAAGTCTTTCAAGCTAGTGAGTTGGTTAAACCATACCGAGTGGCTCCTTCGATTGACTTAGAAGAAAATTTAAATTTTCATGTTTTCAACGATAGTCTTGTTAATGTTGACGCAGAGGAGTTGAATGTTGTTCTAAGCTCTATTAGTGGACAAAAGAATGTTGTTGAAGAAGATGATAACAAAATTGAAGAGTGCGATGAAGCTGATGATAACAATTCAATTAAGGACAAAGATAAAAATTCCGACTAACTAACATGTTCTAAAGCCTTATTTTTATAATGTAATAATTTGGAACATAAAATATTTATTATTCTTTAATGGTCAGCTCTTGTTATTGTGCTGCATGTGCTATAAGATTGCAATTCAAGATTTTGTGACAGGGTTTCACAAAAAAATAAGAAAAATTTACGGTTTCACCGATGGGTACACCGACGAACTATAACCCGTCGGTATTTCACAGAGAGTTGAAAAAAATTTACAGGATTGTGCCACATTCACCAACGGAGTCACCGACGGACTATAACCCATCGGTATTTCACAAAGAGTTGAAAACAATTTACGGGATTGTGCCACAATCACCGACGGAGTCACTGACGGAATATAACCCGTCGATATTTCATAGAGAGTTGAAAAAAATTTACGGGATTGTGCCACAATCACCGACGAACTAACCGACGACGTTACCGACGTATATTACCGACAGACTCACCGACGGATTACCCACATCCCGAAGCGCAAGCATGTCAAACGCGTGTCCGTCGGCACACATATCGATGGATTTTTCAACGGATCAAAAAGTTTGGTGGGATTTTTGAACTTTTTTGGTGCGCATATCAATTAATTTCCGATGAAATTTAATGCCACCGACAATAATTAATTTCCGTTGGAAAAATTGCCATATAAAACACCCCCTTCCCCCCCCCATTTTGTTCATTTTTTTCTCTCGGCTTCGTTTCTCTTCTTCTCCATTTCTCTTCTCCTCTCCGTTTTTATTTGGCTTTTTAAAGAGATTTTATTGTTTTGGTGGTAGTTTTAAAAGGAATGTATTCTTTTTTTCTTTATCTTTGTATTTTTTTATTTTAATTATGATTTTTTTTTTGTGCTCTTTGTTTTGTGTATTGTTTGTAGATAAAATCTTAAATTCAATACACTATTAAGGTAAGCATTTTTTATTCTCAAATTTATTTTGAATTGATATAGTGTTTTTTAGTTTTGTGTATTGTTTGTTTTGTGTTTAGGTTGTGTTGTATAATGTTTTTTAGTTTTTTCATTTTATTTATTAATTTTATGATATTATTGTTTGTATTGCTATAATTGTTATTGTTGAATTTATGTTTTAAATGTTAATTAAAATATAGAATTAAATTTAATTAGTTTATCTTAATTTTAGGATATTATTGTTTACCTGTCATTGTTATTGCTTGTAACTCTAAGTACAAATTTAACAATGAATGTTCATAGTTGAAATTGATTTTTTTACTTGAATTTCGTTATATGATGTTATTGAATAAGATGTTTTGTGTTGATGATAATGAGTTGGGTTGAGATCCAGGATGATTGGATCGGGATGTGAAATAAAATTGAAAATGTAATATGATTTTGTTGGTAACTTGGGACCCCCTAGTATAGGGGAGACTCTATCGAATTTTTTTAAAAAATAATCGAAGTTAATTATATAATTATTCATATAAATTTGTGTAGATATGTAGAATGAAATCTACAGTACGTCGTCAGAAGACGGTTGCAGCTAGTTCTTCTAGCAGCGAGGAGGATGTATCCTTAGGTGCTGATCACGACGAGGAATCTATGCCAACTTGTGATGCTGCCTTTTCTAGCACGGTTTCATAGCGCAGAAGCGGTGTGCCTTCATAGCGTGGTCAATTCACCCGTAAGTACCAGGCACAATGGAAGGATGACCTCTCAATGTAAGTTTCTTTATGTTTTAGTTATATATATATATATATATAGCATAATTTATGAACAACTAATTAATATTATTACTTTTTTTTTTCAGGTTCACAAACATTAGGGCTGCAAGGAGATTCCATTGTTTCAATGGAGTCAGGTTTCCAAACATCCTGAGTGGAAACCTAATATCGATGTATGGTTTAAGTGATTTCAGGTCGGTGTTAATTTTTAATTTTCAGCTTATTTTTAATAAATAATTTTTATAATTTTATATCTTGTAATATTTTTATTTTATATGAATTATTTATATACATAGAACAAATTTGAGTGGGATAGGGCGAACAACAATGTTGTGAGGAGGGTATGGGAGAATCACGCAGCAACTAGGTAACATCAAAAAAATATTTATTTTTGTTTTATAATTTTATATTTTAAATTCTAATTTGTTACTATGGAAGTAGGTTGCGTAATTTTTGGTATGACACTAAAAAAAATAAAAAAGAAACACGAGGGATAACAATCTTGAAGGATGGAATGAGGTGGCGGTTTGGCGGGAATTCAAACCGCCATTCATCCCGGGGGAAATATGGACGACATATATTGAGCATGTGACCTCAGAGCGGTTCTCACGGCGCTCACAGTCCGATGCCGACAACCGGAACCGGCAAATTTATGGTTCGGTGACCATGCACATTGGCAGATCCGTCCCATTCAGCGCACATGCAAAGCGGATGATAAGATTAATTTTAATGAAATATATCGTTAATTAATTTGTCGTTCCTTATTAAATAACTTTCAACTTATTTTTTCCTTACAGGCTGCGTCTCTTGGACGTGAGCTGAGTCCAATAGAGTTGTTTGTAGAGACGCATGTGCGGAGTCAAGACCGCCAAAAAGGGGTGCAGCAGTTTGTGGACCACCGTGCTCAGCACTTTGTGGTATGTTTGTTCATTCATTTTATTTTGTAAGTTATTATTTTCTTGAATTGCATATGATGATTTTTTAAAAAAAATTCAGGAGACCTATAATAGCCGGTTGAGGGAGAGATATGGGGACAATCCTTCGACCCATCCAGATTTGTGGATGGAGGTGGGATTGTCTGGTGGACCCGATAAAAATCAGGTTTACGAGCTCTCCACTACTACAGCTGAAAACTTGCATTCGACTCGTAGTGTTTCAACCCTTGGGAGCTCTCCATCAGTATCAAGCACTCAGTTTGAGGAGCTCATTGCCTTGAAACAATAATATCAATAACTCTCGACGAATTATAATGAGCTCCGTCACATAGTCATGGAGATGAGATCAAAGATGGGTGATGATCTTGTGCAGGGCCTTTTTGGCTGTATAGTCCCAGGAACAACTAGCCTCCTCCTCCTCCTCCAGCTCCGCCGCTATTCTAGTTTAATTTTATTTTTAAACACATTAAATTTGTAATGAATATTTGGATGAATATTATTTAACATTATTTTTTATATTTTTAATGTTTAATCTAATTTTATTTGTTTATTAGAGTTGGCTTTACCGACGGATAATTTCGGTTGATATTTCACAGAGAGTTGCCAAACAATTACCAGCCATGCCATAATTACCGAAGGACATATTCCGTCGGTGATTACATACAGTACTCCTCACACATGGTGTAGAATAGGAACCCTGTTATATATATATATATATATATATATATAATCCACGGATTCAACAATAAAGACATGGCGCTCATTAAATGTATGTTTTGACTTGGATAGGCTAAGATACTATTACTGACAGGGAATATATATATAATCTTATTTGTTTGATAGACTCAAACTAGAAGACTTGATGACCAAATCTACCCTTGGCACTGGCCTCCCCAACTCTCGTTTTATATATATATATATATGTATATATGATACTATTTATGTGATGTCATATATTACTTAAAATTGAGTCTATGAAAATAAACGTAAAGCTGTGATTGCAGGATCAAGTCCCTCATTTTACAAGTCGTGGATGGCAACTCATCAGGAACAAATGCGAAGACTATTTCTACCTTCTAAGATCTAGGTGGGTCCAGTTTACCTGGTAGAGTCAATATTGAGACTTGACCTTAGCCCCTCAAGACTTTATTAAATATCGCTTGTTCACGTCCAAAATTAACTTCAAACTGCTATGATCATAATTTCCTCTGTATTGCAAAAGCAGAGAGTAAAAGGGGCTGTAGATAATGGTAGAGAAGACCATCAGCATGAACAACTGCCAAGGTCATATTAGCAGTACTAATTATAAAGATGATGGCGTTGAAGAAGCTCAACTTCCAGGGTTTCGATTTCACCCAACAGATGAAGAGCTTGTTGGGTTCTATCTTCGTCGAAAGGTGGACAAGAAGCCTCTCAATATCGAACTCATCATACAAGTTGATATCTACAAATATGATCCATGGGATCTGCCAAGTATGTTGTTTTGTTCCAGCTTCTTAATTATATTTCACAAAACATATCTCTTTTTTATAAAAACAAAAAAAAATTAGGGTTTGAGAAAATAAACTAATAAGAACTTGATGCATGGATTAATTAATATAATATATATTTTAAGTAATCATTTCATTATTTCTTAAGAATTTATAGTTTCATGAAGCTGCCTGGCAAGCTAATATACTTTTCTCAATCTAGCTAGGCTGCTTTCGAACTTGATTAGTTTCCTCGATGGCTGTGCTACGGGAACAGTAATACTAAGGCCTTGTTTAACTCGATTTTCTAGCTACAATCAATCCATTTTAATTCTTTTTCAAGTTCAACAAGTTCAAATTATGGTTATACATGTCATAAATATATCTTGATATGAAAAGACATGCAGAATCAGTTGGGGTTTTCTAGGTTATCAATGGCAGAATATAGCACACACGTAATTATATACAAATTGAAAAAAAAAAAGCTCACTTGAAAAAAAAAAACGAAAGAAAAAAACGAAAACGGTGAAATACACCTCTTTACGCATTCCCTTAGCTTGTAGAAGAAAAAACTAAGAGACGATAATTTCAGTTCTTCTTCCTCAAGAAAAAAATCGCTGGCAAAACGAAGTTGTATAAACCACTTGTTATTGCATGCCATCTTCTCATTCATTTTGATGCAAATGTTTCTCTCATTAATTTCATTGGTATACATTCATGTAGAGCCAAGCAGTGTGGGAGATAATGAAGGATACTTCTTTTGCAAAAGAGGAAGAAAGTATAGGAATAGCATCAGACCTAATAGGGTGACAGGGTCTGGATTTTGGAAAGCAACTGGCATTGACAAGCCAGTATATTCACTAGGAGGAGAAGGCCGTGACTGCATTGGACTCAAGAAAACACTTGTTTACTATCGCGGAAGTGCAGGAAAAGGCACCAAAACCGATTGGATGATGCACGAGTTTCGCCTTCCCACCAGTGATAACAACATCAGCTCCACTGCCATTGCCAAAGCTGAAATATCTCCCCAAGAAGCTGTAAGAACATAAACTAATAACCATAAGTTATACATGCTAGAGTGTTTAAATTGGGATATTCCTGTATTCCTTTCTATGTTACGTAAATTTAAACTACTAAATTCAAATTAATTAATAAATATGATTAAGTGTATGAAAGAAATAACAAATTAACTATTTATTATTTGTTTTCTCTTAGCTAATCTCGGTCATTAGATTCAAATACTGCTGGATTTTCTTTTCCGTTGACCGATCGAATTGAGTTCAATCATCCCACCCTGGAACTGTACATAGTATTATTATTACCTCCCACCTGCAATAATGTTTTTCTGTAAGGAAAGAATACTCTCTTTGCAGTACCGAGCATGTGTCTAGTTATATAGTTTGTTCATCTTGTGGTCACATGCATGATGAATGGATTAAATCGCCTCACGCTTTAATTTCAAACGACGGTCCATATATATCATTTGCAATTATTTTGCTTTTGCAAAATATCATGGGATAATAGAGTTCATGGTAATTGGGTTCTGATTCTGCTTTTGCTTTTGCAATTATTTTGTTGATTGTTGACAGGAAGTATGGACACTCTGTAGGATTTTCAAAAGAAATGTGTCATACAGAAAATACACACCGGATTGGAGGCAATTATCAACAAAATGTCAACAACCACCAATTGACACGAGCTCCAAGATATGCAGTCCGGCCGAGTCTAATTACAAACAAGAAAGCTACGTCAGTTTTGGCGCTCCACTCATTCAACATTACGATAATAAGCCTCCTGGTAGTCACGCCATCGAAAGGAAACCGCTGCATTTGGACCAGTTGAGCCACATAGCTCAGCCACCATCTATGGCTTCATCCTCAAACATGTCCAGCCCGTATATCCATGAGATGTTTACACATGGGGACTGGGATGAGCTTGGATCAGTTGTGGAGTGTGCTTTTGATCCTTTTCTTATGTGAATATTTGTGTAGTTATAATAATGATAGGTATAGGGACTAAAGCCTAACAAGCTAGTTAATTGGTTTTGTAATATATATACATGGGCACTGAAAGACGTCATTAATATTATGTTTACCATGAACTTAACTTTTTTTGTTTTGAAGGGTTTTGCTTTTCTGTTTCTTTCCTGGATGTTGTATGGAAATCTAGTTGGTTTTGAGATTATTGGATTGTTTTATTTTATTTATTTATTTATTTTAATTTTCATGTATAATTTATTGATGAGATCAATTCTCCCTTCATTACACTAGCTAGGTGGAAGATCCATTACACCTTAAATTACAGTAAGAGCTCATATCCCTGCACTAACTACATGGTTGGTTCTCTTAAGAAGAATTATCCCACACCTTAAAACCTTTTTCCATAAAATTTATGTACATTTTGATATTCAAGTTTGAATATTATAGTATCGGAAAACATACTTGGTGTTTGAGTAGATCATAGGATTGATAACATCAATCTTGTATTTTGAATTACCTTAATCCCGAGCATAGATATTACATAAAAAATGGCTTATGAGTCACGTAGGTTTTTTTTTTTAATTAATGTGGATATTTGGATTAATTTGAACGCATCTTAACTAATTTTACGGGCCCTAAAATTAACGATCATGTAAGTTTTCAGTAATCTTGAAATTTGTAAGACTCGAACTTGTAACCTTTAGAAAATAAATTTAAAATCTTAACCAGTTAAGCTATATCTCTTAAAATTTACATAGATTTTTCATACCATTCACCAATGTGTGATATTAGTAATCCATCCTGTCTTTCCTTTGAACACTTCGAATACAAGTGTAAAAGATATTTGGAAGATGAAATTGGTTTTTGTTAGTTTAAGAACCTCCTCAACGATTTGTAGTTATGACAACGAAGTTTAAGACTAGAGATATCTAGTACAGGTATCATATTAATTGCTCAATGTACTACATGGCAGCTGGTCGCATTTTCTGAATATGTAGGACGGTTGACCATGAAATCTGTGAAGCGATTATTTTGGCCCTATGGTAGGTTTGCTTTGAAAATGCTAGAAAGGGAAGAAACATGAAAAAAAAATAAAGAAGAACGAGAAGAAAAATAATAATAAAAAAGCTCTACTACTAGGGGATGATTAGACTTGCAAGGAGACATCTAAAATGCAGCATTCTTAGCATTCTTAGCATTCTAATATATATATATATATCATTAAATATATTGAAGGGTTGAAATTTAAAAGAAATATCCAGAAAATAATTGAAATTGATTAAATAATTGAAAACTTAAAAGTCAATAACAAAATTGCAAAAAATGCAAACATGTTATGATAAGAAAAATACATTAGAGATAAAATTGTAAAAACATATTAAGAAAATGGTTGAAATTGAATAAATAATTAAAAATTAAAAAGCTAAAATAGCTGAGTAGATCATAGGATCGATAACATTAATCTTGTATTTTGAATCATCTCAACCCGAGCATATATATATATATATATATATATATATATATAATGGCTTATGGGTCACGTAATTTTTTTTTTCAATGTAGATGTTCAAATCTGTTTACGCACACTTCGACTAATCCTACGGGTCCTAAAATTAATAACCATGAAGCCTCCAATAACCCTGAAGTTTGTGAGACTCGAACTTATGATTTCTAAATAACAAATTTAGAATCTAACCAGTTAAATTACACTCCTCATAATTCACATAGATTTTTCATACTATTCACTTATGTGTGATATTAGTAATCGATCCCTCTCTTTCCTTTGAACATTTCGAATACAAGTGTAAAAGATATTTGGAAGATGAAAGTGACTTTTCTTAGTTTAAGAACCTCCTCAACGATTTGTAGTTATGACAACGAAGTTTAAGACTCTAGATATCTAGTGTAGGTATCATATTAATTGCTCAATGTATTACATGGCAGCTGGTCGCATTTTCTGAATATGTAGGACGATTGGCCATGAAATCTGTGAAGCGATTATTTTGGCCATATGGTAGGTTTGCTTTGAAAATGCTTGAAAGGGAAGAAACATAAAAACAAATAAAGAAGAACGAGAAGAAAAATAAAAAGAAAAGCTCTACTACTAGGGGATGACTGGACTTGCAAGGAGACATCTAAAATGCAGCATTCTTTTATATATATATATATATATATATATATAAAAGAATGCTGCATTTTAGATGTCTCCTTGCAAGTCCAGTCATCCTAAATTGTAAGAATCATTAAATATATTGAAGGGTTGAAATTTAGAAGAAACATCCAGAAAATAATTGAAATTGATTAAATAATTGCAAACTTAAAAGTCAATGAACAAATTGAAAAAGGTGCAAACATGTTAGGATAAGAAAAATACATTCAAAGATGTAATTGTGAAGAAATATTAAGAATGTCGCGGGTGCGCGGCGTCGCCGCGAATATTCCGTTTTAAAATCTAGGAAGTGTGTATGGAATCTATCTGGCAAATGTGGGGAGACAAGAAAATATTGTCTTTTGTTGGTAGAAAATGGAATGGGAGTCGCCACCTAGTATTTTGGTCACTAGGAACCCTAACTGGTCTCAGAGATTGGGTACGGGGACTGGTTGCATAAAGGGAAGGTATTAGCACCCCAAATACGCCCTACCTAAGGTAAGCTGCATTGTTTATTTGTCTGATATAATTCAAGGTCTCGTTGTGTTTTCTAGTTGTTGGTCCGTCTATGGTTCAAGAAAAGTCCTCCTCAATAAGGAGATCCTTATCTTATCGGGTAAAACCTAACCGTTCTAACATCTATGTAAAAAAACTATATTTTTAATATCAGGAATACGTTTTACGTATAAATTCGTAATCCCATATACTAAAAGAAGACAAAAACAATTTTTTAGAAATTTTAAAATATTGGCCTAGTTCTCATGGCTTGAATAAACTGGTTATTAAAACCAAAATGCATGCTAATACATATATTGTTTTTGAAACTTTCTTTGTTGTATGAAAATATGATATTATATTTATATATATATATTGGAGAGACTAGGCCGTATGCATGAAAACAAAATATTTTTAAATTAGTTTATTTTTTATGTTTTGATGAAAACCGGGTATTTTAATACCGAATTTGTATCTTTACAGTATAAAAATACAAACCAATATTGATCAAAATACAGTAATAAAAATACAACAAAAACACATATTTTTTAAATATTTTTTGTAGAATTTTCTTAAATTTTTTTATTATATATATATATATAACAAAATATAATATATATAATATGTAATATTAAATGGGCTGGGCTGGGCCGGCCTAGCCAACTGGGCTGGGCCGGACTCAGCCCCAAAGGTGTTGGGCCGATCTCAGCCCAAAATGGATTGGGCTGATCTCGGCCCGAAAAATTTCCTATTTTCTTCTGGGCCCGACCCGGCCCAGAAGACAGGGCTGGGCCAGGACTAGCCTGGCCTAGCACTAGAAACCAACGGGGGGAATTATTTCCCCCCCATCCTCCTGCATGCAGAACAATTGTTTTGCATGCAGGAGGAAACGCACGTCAAAGAAATGAGCCGAAAGTGAGGAAGATCTTACCTGGCGCGGAGGAGGCGGTGGTTGCTGGTTTGGCTCCTCTGCTGGCGGTTCTGCGGTGGAGGCCGGTGGCGGGGTCAAGCAGCGGCGCTACCCTTTCGAACGACAATGCAGGGGATGTTTCTTTTCAAGTTTTTCTACCCGTTTCTAGCTTTCCCTTCTCAAATTTCGGTTCCTCTCCCTTTCGGTTCGTCCTCTCCTCCCTCTGGTTCCCTCTGTTCTTCCTTTTTTTTTCTCTTTTTTCTTTTTTGCCTTTTTCTTCTCTCCTCTGTTTTTTCTTTCCTCTGTTTTTCTGTTTTTTCTTCCTCCTCGTTCTTCTCCTTTCTCTCTTTTTCCTCCTCCTTTCGTCCCCCCTTCTTGCTGCTGTGTTAGGTGCTATTTATAGAGCCAAGTGAGTGGCTTTTCGCTGTGGAGCATGGGGAGCGGGTCGCGCGGCGGCTGGTCGGGGCGTCGCTGTCCAGGCGTGCCTCCCTCGGTTTCGGCAGCGCGGCGGGTGGTCGGCCAGTGTCTTTGGTCGGTGGTCCAACGGCGTGGGGCCTCGAGTTGGTCGGTGGGCTAGAGGGACCAACAAAATTAAACAAAACTTCTTTTTTCTTCTTCCCCGCTGCATGTTTGGGGGGGGGAGAAGAAAGGGGAACAGTGTCGTTCAAAATGGCACCGTTCAACCTTTCTTTTCTTTTTCTTTTCTTTTTCTTTTTTTTTTTAAGTATGAAACGACGTCGTTTTGGATAAAACACGCTGTTTCATTTAAAAATGGTGCCAGAACGCGCCAAATTTCAAATCAGCCCTCAATTATCTTTTGTCCCTTCAATTGCATCCCTGCCAATTTCGGTCTTCGCCCCTCTAGTTGGCCGCATGTTTCACTTTAGTCCTTGGCCTCTGATTTATGCAATTGAGCCCTTAATTGATCAATAAACTTCCAATTTCTTCAATTAGACCCCTGAATCAATTAATTCCAGCCCCTCCATTTACGCGCCTCTTCCAATTTGGTCCTTGGTTTCAGATTTCTTCAATTAAGTCCCTAATTGGCCCTTAAACTTCAATATTTATGCAATTAAGCCCCTGATTTGACCTAATAAATTCCTAAAAAATATATTCTGGCCCCAGAACTTAAATTTCTTCTAATTAAAGCCCAAATTGACTTAAAAATCAATTTTTCTTGCAATCAAATCTGCTATAAATTCATTTAAAAATCCAATTAAGTCCATAAACATCCAAATTTGGGATTTTCTCCTCAAATTTCAAATTTTCCTTCTCAACAGGGCTCTCCTCCTTCAAGAATATACTGTCAAAAATCCAATCTTTGTATTTTTAACCTCATTCACCAATTTTCCGACCATTTTCTGAGCGCTTTTGCCTCCTGTTATTTTTTCTTAACCTCCTTTGGCTATATATATAAATTTTATATATATATATATTTTGTGGGGGACCCAAAAATGGGTTACAATAAAGAAAATGATTGAAATTGGATAAATAATTAAAAATTAAAAAGCTAAGGATCAAATTAGAAAAAGACAAAGTAATTGAGGGACCATTTTAATGTAATAACAGATGATATTGAAAAGAATTTGGTTGAAATTGGTCAAAAGTTAAAAATTCAAGGAAATTCAAAAAGCTATAAAATTTGAGGAACCTGTCTTTAAATATAAAAATTCTATTGAATCAAAACAATGCATTGTCTGCAACATAATGTCATTTCACAACAAAAACAAAAGTCAAAGCACCAAAACGACATTGTTTCGTTGTATGACCAAAATAATGCTTCTTCTCCTATGCACAATAGCTCAAAACATGTAACCTTTTTTTTTTATCTTGGTTTTGACCTAGATTTTTCTATTTTTTCTCTCTCCCATACCTCCTAAAAATATCAAACAATACACCATTCCCTTTCTTTACATGTGCACTATATTTTTAGCTAAAAATACATGTTTTGACTCTATAAAATGGCTACAAAACTTATGTAAAAAGACCAATCTAAATATACTTAGCCAAAATATACAACCATTATAGAGAGTTGAGATTGACCTAAGAGAATGAACTTATCGACTTGTACTAACACATCTTCAACTATTCCTCTAGGCACTTTTACAGATCTATCGGCAAGTAAAAGAGTTACAGAAGTTGGTTTTAACTCACCTAGATTGAGACTTTGAAAAACTGAATATGGAAGTAAATTCACACTAGCTCCAAGATCAAGTAAGGCTCTTTCAATTTTATGTTCTCCAATAAAACAAGAAATTGTAGGACAACCAGGGTCTTTATATTTTAATGCATTATTGTTCTGAAGAATGACACTTGTTCTACTAAAAAGGCTTTCTTTTTCACATTCAGTTTTCTCTTCACAGTGCACAAATCTTTTAAAAATTTAGCATAAGAAGGAACTTGTTTAATAGCATCCAGCAAAGGTATATTAATCCTTACCTGTTTGAAGGTTTCAAAGATTTCAGAGTTGTGATTGACTTTCCATTGTTTCATCATGGCATGAGGAAATGGAAGTGCTGGCGGAGAATCAGTCTTTTCTTTGCAATGATCAGATTCAACCCCTTCCTTACCCTCAGAGATTGACTCATCATCATTCTCACAAGGTTCAAGAATGGGTTTTTCAATAACCTTACCACTACGAAGAGTGATGACTGTTTGACCTGATCCATGTGTTGGCTTCCAGAACTACTTGCATTTACATTGTATTGCCCCTTGGGATTTTATTGTTGTTGAGAAGGAAACTTACCTTTCTCTTGGAAACTAAGAACATATGTCAATTTTGTAAGAGTATCTTTAAAATCTGTCATGCTTTGAGCAAGTTGAGTGTTAATTGCCTCTTGCTTTTCCATAAATACATGCAATGTTTCCTCAAGATTTCTTCTAGGAGGTGGAGCATAAGGAGGTGCATATCCATGAGAATTTTAGAAATTATGGTGTGCTTGAAACGGTGGCTGTGAAGTTTGAGCATTATTGTTCTCACTCTTCCAACTGAAATTTGGATGATTTCTCCAACTAGGGTTATATGTTTGCGAATATGGGTTATGGTTGGGCCTTTGAAAACTGTTTAATGCATGAGCTTGTTCATGGAGACATTCTTTAAAAGAAGGCAAGGTTGGACAGTCATTGGTTGAATGTTCGTTGGTTTCACAGATTTGACATGCAATGTCTTGAACAGATTTTAATTGACCACTCTTTTTCAATTCTAGCGCTTCGACTTTTTTAGCTAAAGATGTAAACTTGGCTTGGAGGTCATGATCTTCCCTAAGGTTGTACATACCCCCACTAGATGTATGAGGTTGGGTTTTACTTGGTGCCTCATAAGTACCGGTGGTGTCTCAATTTTATGCATTTTCAGCTAGCAAATCTAAGTACTCCATTGCTTCATTAGGGTCTTTATCCTCAAAAGTTCCATTTCACATCAATTCAACCATTTGCCTATCTCTAGGAGTTAACCCTTCATAAAAATATGAAACTAATCTCCATGTTTCAAAACCGTGATGGGGGCAAGTATTAAGCAAGTCTCGATACCTATCCCAACATTGATAAAATGTTTCTCCTGGTTTTTAAGAAAAAGTAATGATTTGTCTTTTGAATGAGTTTGTTCTGTGGGATGGAAAAAACTTCTTTAAAAATTGTTGTTGCATTTCATCCCAAGCACGAATAGATCCAGGTCTCAAATTTTGTAGCAATGTTTTAGCTTTATCTTTTAATGAAAAAGGAAAAAGCTTCAATCTAATGGTGTTCATGCTACAATTTGAGTCATTATACGTGTTGCAAACCTCCTCAAATTCCCTTAAATGCAAGTATGGATTTTCTAAATCTAAGCCATGAAAAGATGGTAAAAGTTGAATAATGTCTGTCTTAAAATTAAAATGAGATGCATCAAGAGGAAAAACTATGCATGAGGGTGCACTTGTTCTTGTGGGATTCATGTAGTCTCTAAGAGTTCTAACCCGAATATTCTCATTATTCTCATTATGAAGCGATTGGTTATCTTCTTCAGCCATATTTTCTGAAAATGATGAGGATACCCTATAAAGTCTACCACTTAATGTACGTGACCACACTCTTATGCACGTGTAAGAAGAGAATAAAAGAAAGAAGAAAATAAAAGAAAGAGAAACAAAACAAAAGAAACAAAGTTAGATATAAGAAAAGAGAAAAGAGAAAATAAAATAAATACTATAATTTGTACAAGAATTTACCTCCCCGGCAACGGTGCCAAAAACTTGACACGATCAAAAGATTGATGTCTTCTCCCAAGTGCAGGAGTGTCGAAGTAATAAATAACCCGGCAAGACCGGGGTCGAACCACAGGGAGGTTAATTGTATAAATTATAGATAACAATAACACAAAAGTAACAATAACAACAATAACAACAATAATAATAGTGACAATAATAATAGTGAAGAAGAAGAGGAAGAAGTTGATGAGAACTTTTGAGATGGAAGATTAACGTAAGGATTAAACAATGATAACAACAAATGTAAAGGTTAGAGGATCCACTAATGGTATTTCAAACAAGTATAGTATAAACTCTTATTATTCAATTGGAAACCACACACAAGGAGGTTCCAATCAGATTATAAATTGTTAACATGATTACATTAGTTATCTTATTCGAATAATGCTAATACTTGTAAATGTTGTCAGGCATTCATGATTATAACTTATGTTAACAACAAATCAAGTTCCTTTCATAGCTCAGGTGTTGGTTATACCATAAGTATGGGCTATGAAAGTGTCAAGTATTTGTTGTACCAAGTGTTATACAACATAAATCTAGATTAACCATTTAACAAGCAAAGTATTAAAAGTGAACAAGATAACAAATATAAAGCATGTTAGTATCCAACATTAAAGTCCATGTTGAGTTTATATTATACTTATCCTTACACCATTAGTGTAACCTTTTCACCTTGACATAATTAACTTAGCTAGACATAATGAAAGAAAGAAACATAAATAAACAAGATAAGAACATAAGTAAGATAAAAGTTAACTAAGTAAAGGAAAGGAAATGAAAGGCATAAACTTGATATTAATGAAAGCAAAGCATAAGCAATACAAAGAGAGAAAGCAAGAGCATGATCTTGATCTGAACACCAAGATGCCTAAATACATGGCAAATGCCTCCTTTTATATGCCAAAATTCAGAACTATTGATTTGTTGACTAATTGATGAGTGGGTGGCCACATCTTGACTTGGTGACAATTCTTATCTTCTTGTCTGCCAAAAACGTCATTGATGACGTCATAATTTGAACAAACTTAAATCATAAACGTTCTAGGAAATTGTCTCATCTTTCCAAGGTAAAAATTTTAGATCATTTGGATTTCTAGAACTTGAGATATGGGCTGAACACTGAACAGTGTCTGGGTTGCAGGACAGATTCGGACTTCTTCTTTGTTGCTACAATTTGGACTTGAAAACGACCTTGTTAAATCTTGGGCTCCACATGAAAGTTGTAGGCCTATGTCTTATCTTTCCATCCATATATAATGGACCTAAATCCAAAATCTACAGCTCTAGATATGACTTAATTACCGAACAGTGTTCCAGTTTGGACTGCACCAGCATCTCTTTTCTAAGTTTGGCCATCTCTTTGTCCTTTCAATTTCAGTACTTCAACTCATCAATCAATTCTTTCATTTATGTGATAGGCCTGCATTTAAGATGAACATTTATCATAAATTAAAGGTATCTTATATAATTAGATATGTTATTATAAAACATGCTTTAGTTAAGGAGTTATTGATACTTCAAGTGCAAAAATGATGATATAAAACCTTGATAAAAATGCACTTTTAAGTATTAATCAACCAGCTTCCCTTTCTCAATCATTGTTGAGTAACCCCTACAAACAGAAAAGGAAAACCTTGGCCTTCTAACCACTACCACAACCACAACCTCCCCTTCCAAACCACCAGCCACACAACCCAAAATCAATAGCCCTTCTTGCTTTTTTGTTGTTGAAAACAAATAGATCCATCACAAGACTCACAGACTATCATCCTTCCTGTGGTCTCTTTCTTCTCCACCAACCTCTTATCAGCCTTAGCTGACAACTAAACCACCCCAGCTCCAACTTACAACCCAATAATAATCCCCCTCGTGATCTTCATAGTTCCTCTTTCATTCCCAATAGCAGCCATCTATAAAAAAAAAGAAATTGTTTGAGAAATAGGGAAAAACAAATCTAAAAAGGGGAAACGAACCAAACTGTTTGTGTTCATTTACTCTTTTATATGTAACGATAGCTCTCACCGCTAGCATAGAAAGAAAAAAGAGAATAAGTGGTTCCAGATCCACTTGTTTTCTACTTCAACAATGATGACATGTGAGACCCATGCGCCGCCATTATTCCTCCGCTTCTTAGAAGCTTCCAAACACTATTTTCAACACTGTTCCTGAATTTTGAGGGGTATATTTTGTAAATTATAAATTTTTTAATGTTTTGTTTGAATTATTTTAAATTTTAAGTTTGTACTGTTTGTAAACCAGTAATTGTGGGTGTGTGTGAGAGTAAAACGTAGTTAAAAAGAGAATGTGTGTGTGCTTGTATTTTTCTTATATATTTTTTTTAAAAAAATATTTTAAAAAAAGACAAAAAAGAATTAAATATTTTTAATTTCATACGGTCAAGTCTCTTAAAAATATAAAAAATCATATCCTTTAATATCTACACATGAAAATTCAAAAATGTTTTTGCGTGCCTTTTGGGATTTAATAACAAGTTTTTGAATCTATGAGAATTTGGTCAATATTTCACTAACTAAAATTTTAATTCATGACAATTAATGGTTAAATATTATGTTATAGAATGTTGGACCTACAAGTGAGGCTGGTATTTGAATATTAAGAATTGACCTGAAAATTCTCAGAGTTAATCTAAATATTTACTAATTTTAATT
The DNA here is from genome assembly GCF_951802175.1 of Populus nigra. NCBI lineage: Eukaryota > Viridiplantae > Streptophyta > Magnoliopsida > Malpighiales > Salicaceae > Populus > Populus nigra. The sequence goes on from NC_084865.1 coordinate 7,258,553, forward strand.
TGGAGTATTTTTCACCGTAATATTCAAATTACAAAAACCTTTTTCATAAGAATTTATTTGAGTACATGAGCCCATAATAAATTCTTAACACCAGATTTATTCAAATAAATCTCAATCCTTAACTAGAAACAGACTACTAGTTAGGAACTCATTAAAACCTTTAAACTACATAAAGCAACTTACCTTAGGTAGGGTGCGCTAGGGGTGCTAATACATTTCATAGCCACAATCAGTCCCTTACCCTTGAATCTCTGATAAAATCAGTACATCTGGATTTCCTAGCAACCTTGAACCAAACAACTAGGTGGTGACTGCTTCAAAACCCTCAACACTACGCGTCCATGTGTAATAGAATGGTGACTCCACTAGGAAATTAAATAAAATCAAAAAATTATCAAGCGAACAAACTTTGGCAGCCTTAAAAACTAGATATTCTGAATATTTCTCTTCTCAACATTGGTTAGTTATCGGATCCCGTATAACTAACCCTAACCATCAAACAACTATAGTATCCACACTAGTAATTTAATTCAATGGCAGCTTTAAGAACGAGATAAATTGATTAATCAAGAAAACATAACTGTTCGTAGTCTATGTTTGATTTGATTGAATGTTCTCCCTAAGATTAATAATGTAGATCCGCCACAATTATTAAACACAGTTGCTTCACAAGTTCATAAACCACAACTCCAGTTTTGATATCAGATTTAACAATAGATTATCTACAATAATAACTTAAAGTCCGCTCTAGTAATTAAAATAAACAATAATAGGAAAAATAAGCATAGAAGGACAAACATATTCATCATATAAACCGAAAATAAAAGGTAAAATAGATCTCACAGTTCTTGAAATCCGAAGGTTTCCGTGTCCTTGCAACCAAAAAAGAGAGTTTAGCCTTACATGTTTGTTGAACAACGAATCAAAAAGGAGGAATGCATGATTTCAGGTTTTGTAAAGGAAGGGAGCATTTTTCTCATCTTGGTTGGCTGCTTCCCTTTCTCTTCTCTCATTCTTTTTATATCCTAAGAAACCGTAGTCTCTATTTTACAAAATAGTCCTCCCTTAAGTAGATAATTTACATTTAAGTACTTCAATAACTATTTTTCTAAAAAAGAAGAAATAGCCTTGCATGAAATTGTCAAGCTTTGACTTAGAGCAGCTAAATTGTTGAAATAAAAAATTGTTTCTTGAATGTAATTTGGACTTGTTTCTTGACGAAACCTGTTTGTTGGCAGAATTCAGTTGTCATCTTTGAAAAATCGTATCTCCCTTATATGACATCATGTTTGGCTTAACTTTGGAGCGTTGATAGGTTTTTGAGTTGAAAATCCAACAAAACTGAGTTTGCATCAATTGGACTTTTGTAGCTCCAAATATTCAAGTCGGAATGGTTGTGAGATTTGACTTTGAAGGCTGTGATTTCCATGCTCTTCCTTATTTTATTTTCTTGCCTTAGATTTCCAGAAAGGTATGGATGTTGTCTTTTCAATGCCATTTGAATCACTTCATTTCGACATTTAGAGCTCACGCTCTGCACAAAATATCGACTAAAGATCAAACCTGCTAATTACCTTCAATTTACTTTTTTTGCATCTTTCATCCAAAAGTTCCTTCAAAACATAAAACAAAGAATATCAAGGTATTATATATATAAAACATAGGCAAAACACTAATTAAATGTATGTGAAACAATCGAATAATATGGTTGCATCAGGTAGGTTTGCTTTGAAAATGCTAGAAAGTGAAGAAACATAAAAAAAAATGAAGAAGAAAGAAGAACAAGAAGAAAAATTAAAAGAAAAGGGATGACTAGACTTGCAAGGAAACATAAAAAATGCAGCATATATATATATATATATATATATTAAATTGTAAGAATCATTAAATATATTGAAGGGTTGAAATTTAAAAGAAATATCGAGAAAATAATTGAAATTAACTAAATAATTGAAAAATTAAAAGTCAATGACCAAATTGCAAAAGGTGAAAACATGTTAGGATAAGAAAAATATATTAGGAATGAATTAGAAAAGATAGATAAATTAAGGGACCTTTTTAATGCAATAAGGGATAAAATTGAAAAAAATTGGTTTAAATTGGTCAAAAGTTAAAAATTCAAGGACAAAATTCAAAAAGCCATAAAATTTGAGGAACCTGTTTTTAAACATAAAAAATCTATTGAATCAAAATAATGCATTGTCTGCAAAATGATGCAATTTCATAACAAAAACAAAAGCCAAAGCACCTAAACAACATTGTTTTGTTGCATAACCAAAATAATGCTTCTTTTTCCTATATATGATAGCTCTGTAACCTTTTTTTTTAGACCTTTTTAATGCAATAAGGGATAAAATTGAAAAGAATTTGGTTTAAATTGGTCAAAAGTTAAAAATTCAAGGACAAAATTCAAAAAGCCATAAAATTTGAGGAACTTGTTTTTAAACATAAAAACTCTATTGAATCAAAATAATGCCTTGTCTGCAAAATGATGCAATTTCATAACAAAAACAAAAGCCAAAGCACCAAAACAACATTGTTTTGCTGCATAACCAAAATAATGCTTTTTTTTCCTATATATGATAGCTCTGTAACCTTTTTTTTTTTTATCTTTGTTTGGACCTGGATTTTTCAATTTTTTTCTCTCTCTCATGCCTCCCAAAAATGCCAAACAATACACCATTCCCTTCCTTTACATGTGCACTATATTTTTAGCCAAAAAATACATGTTCTAGCCTTCTAAAATCTAAACATACTTAGCCAAAATATACAACCATTATAGAGAGTTGAGATTGACCTAAGAGAACCATTGGTCATTATTATCGCATATGCGTAGCGTCGCAACGATCATACTTGTTTTTGGGTTGCTTAGTCTCCAAGCAAACTTGGTGACCAAGCAATTGAAAATAACTCACTCTTTTACCTATAAATATATGGTTATTCCACATACACAAAGGAAAGATAAATTTTAGGAAAGAAAAAAAATTATTCACACATATTCTCCCCACACCTATACAACATAACCCGTCAACAATCCCCATTGTGATCTTCATAGTTCCTTTTTCATTCCCAGGAGTAGCCATCTGTTAAAAAAAAGTTGTTTGAGAAAAAAATATATCTAAAAAAGGGACACAAACCAAATTGTTTGTGTTGATTTACTCTTTTACAAGTAATGGTAGCTCTCACCACTGACATAAAAAAAAGGGATAATAAGTGGTTTCAAATCCACTTGTTTTTCGTTTCATTAGTGATGACGCATGAGACCCACACGCTGCCACTACTCCCCCGCTTCCCAGAAGCCTCCAAGCATTATTCCTGAGTTTTGGGGGGGTATATTTTGTAAATTATAATTTTTTTAATGTGTCGTTTGAATTATTTTACATATTGAGTTTGTAATGTTTGTAAACCTGTAATTGTGGGTGTGTGTGAGAGTAAAACATAATATAAAAGAGAACGTGTGTGTGCTTGTATTTTTATTTTATATATTTATATATATTAAAATGTTTAAAATAAAAAAAAAAGTCAAATAAGAATTAAATATTTTTAACTCCATACGGCTAAGTCTCTCAAAAAAAAAATCATGTCATTTAGTATTTCCACATGAAAATGCAAAAATACGTATTTGTATGCCTTTTGGGATTTAATAATTAGTTCACGGAATCTATGAGAATTTGGTCAATATTTCAATAACTAAAATTTTAATTCATGAGAATTAATGGTTAAATGTTCCAGTATAGAATGTCAGACCTACAAGTGAGGCTAATATTTAAATATCAAGAGTTGACCAGAAAATTCTTAAAGTTATTCTAAATATTCGTCAATTTTAATTTGGAGCATTTTTCACTGTAATATTCAAATTACAAAAAACCTTTTTCATAAGAATTTATTTGGGTACACGAGCATAAATTCTTAACACTAGATTTATTCATACGAATAAATCTTAATCCTAAGCTAGCGACCTTAAACCAAATAACTAGGTGGTGACTTCTTCAAAACCCCCGATGTTGCGCTAACATGTGCGATAGAATGGTGACTCCGCTAAGGAAAGTATTGTTTTTGACAAGTATTGGACTAAGCTTTGTGTATTTGATGTGGTTTATCTATTTTGATATGTTTAAATTGTTGCATTTGGCTTGTTTTATTTTATTTATGTTTTAACATATTTTGTCCTGCCCATGCATGTGTGTTTTCATGCATCATTATTTTATTTGAGATATGTTGTTCTAGGTTGTGCATATGAAAACTTCAAGTTAGGTGGGGAACTAGTAGTTTACTTTATAACTTTTAGTCAAGGTTTAAGTTTGTGTAAACCCTAACTCTATGTTAAGTGCTTAGACTGATAATATACATGTGTCATCCCATAACCTATTGGACCCCTATATTACCTTCACGAGGATGATTACTAGGACATCAAGAGACCTGTTTTAGAGACCAAATAGTAAACCAACCCTATGTCTCACATAAAAGGATTAGAACCTGCTTTTAGGATGTATTCTCCTTATACATTGTTTTGCATCAAGGCAAGCCCTTCTTGAAGCATCTTGAATTCAGGACTTACAGTGTGACACAATGGTCATCACTTAGAAAATTTTTGTTATAGAGTTTGAATAAGAATCAAAATTATTGTTCATCATACAAAAGTTATGATCATATGTCACCCCTTGAAAGGCGAGTTCATTGACACGACTAAAAGATTGATGTCTTCTCCCAAGTCTAGGAGTGTCGAAGTAATAAATAACCTGGCAAGACCGGGGTCGAATTATAGAGAGGTTAACTATATAAATTATAAACAACAATAACAACAACAACAATAAGTTAAATAGGACTTTGAGATGTAAGATTAATGTGAGGATTAAACATTAAGAAAAAAAATGTCAAGGTTAGAGGATCCACTAATGGTATTTCAAACAAGTATAGTATAAACACTTTTTATTGCTCAACTGGAAACCACACACAAAGGAGGTTCCAATCGGATGATTTGTCATTAACAACTCATTATAAATTGTTAACATGATCATATTAATTATTTTATTTAAGTAACACCAAACTTTTAAATATTGTTAAGAATTCATGATGCTAATTTATGTTAACAACAAATCAAGTCCCTTTCATAGCACAAGTGTAGGTTATACCATACGGTTGGGCTATGAAAGTGTCAATCATATGTTGTACCAAATGTTATACAACACAAATCTAGATTAACCATTTAACAAGTAAGGTATTAAGAATTAATAAGATAAAAATGATAAGACATGTTAATAGTAAGTTGTTTAGGATATAAGCATTGAAGTCCATATTAAGTTTATATTATACTTATTCTTACACCATTAGTGTAACCTTTTCACCTTGACATGATAAACTTAGCTAAACATAATGAAGAAGAGAAACATAAATAAACAAGATAAGAACATAAATAAGATACAAGTTAACTAAGTGAAGGAAAGAAAATGAAAAGCAAAAACATGATATTAATGAAAGCAAAACTTAAGCATTACAAAAATTTGAAGAGAGAGAGAGCAAGAGCAAGATCTTTATTTGAACAACCAAGCTCCTAAATGTATGGCAAATGCCTCCTTTTATAGGCTAAAATTTGAAACTATTGATTTGATGACTAATTGTTAAGTGGGTGGCTAACTCTTGACTTGGTGACAATCCTTATATTTTTGTCTGAACAAAACGTCATTGCTAACGTCAAAATTCGAATAGACTTGAGTCATGAAAGTTCTAGGAAATTATCTCAGCTTTCCAGGAAAAAACAATTAAGGTAATTTGGACTTCTAGAACTCGAGATATGGGCTGAATACTAAACAGTGCTTGGGCTGTAAGATAAATTCCGACTTCTCCATTGTTGCTACAATTTGGACTTGAAAACGGCCCTTTTAAATCTTGGACTACTCATGAAAGTTTTAGTCCTATGTCTTAGCTTTCCATCCATATAATGCAGACCTAAATCCAAGATCTATAGCTCTAGATATGACTCGATGACTGAATAGTGTTTTAGTTTGGACTGAACCAACATCTCTTTTCTAAGTTTGGCCTTCTCTTTGTCCTTTCAATTTCAGTACTTAAACTCATAAATCAATCCTTTCATTTATATGATAGGCCTGCATTTAAGATGAAAATTTACCATAAATTAAAGGTATCTTATGGTATCAGACTTCTTATTATAAAACATGCTTTAGTTAAGGAGTTATTGATACTTCAAGTGCAAAATGATGATATAAAATCTTGATAAAAATGCACTTTTAAGTACTAATCACACCCCCCAACCAGCTTATTACTAGTCCCTAGTAATTAAAGTGTTAAAATAGAAAAACAATTTATAAATTTCACAAAGCAAGGCATTCATCATTCAACTTTCAATAATCTATCCAGATAAACAAACTCTCATTAAATTTATATATATGCTCAATACCTCTTAAACAAGATATTAATAAACCTTTCTTTTATGCTCAATATATCAACACATAGTTATGGGGCTTTACTTGGAAGAAAACAAATTTTTTGTCTAATATTTAAGGTTAACTTTCTTGGGTTAGGATTATTATCCTTTTCTTCTTTTTTTTTCTTTTTTTTAATATATATACATATAACTTAAAACACATTGCATCTTTAACCCATGTAACGAGCATTTTTCTAATGACTTCCAGACTAGTTTGTCTTAGGGCATATGTGTTGAGACACCCCTACGAGCTTAGTAACTCGGGTTGCAGATACTGATACGTAGATAGTGCAATGTTTGATTCCCTTAAGCTTTTCTCCTCAACCCATGTAACAAGTGTTGGGCCAATAGCTCCCAAGTCAGCTGACTTTAGGGTATTAGGTGTTAAAACACCCTTTTAGGCTTAATTGTTTAGGTTAGGGAGGCTACGAAACCAAACTTCTCTATGTTTTTATTATCATTTTTTTTGTTTTTTGTATATACTATCCTTTTCCCTTAGTTGTTACCTTTAACAAAAGAACATAAATAATATAATAATTCAATGTGCAACCCACAATTATATGTTAAAGTGTGTGTGTGAATGAAGGTTTAAGAATATTGTTAAATGAGTATATGAGCGGAATTGAGTGATAACAATGCGAGAGTTTGTAAACCTGAATATTTCAAAAAGTATTCTGATAGACCTTGTTAAGAATGTTTACTAAGATGTGTCTCAAGAGTTACTTTAACAAAAGAACTCCTTTACTTTGTCATCCTAGTGACAACAGTTTTGCAAATGGTTTATGAAATAGAAAACACAGTTAATTAATTTTTTTTTTAAATATCAACTACTACCCTTTCTCCCCAACAAAAATGAGACATTGTCCTCAATGTCCTAAGGTAGAAAGATAGAGTATAGAAGACATCACTTGAAATAACGAACACTAACAAACCTGAAACACACTTAAACAAATATAAGAAATAACAAAACACAATAATAAAACCAAAAGGCATAAAGTTTTTACAAACGAAGGCTCAAATCCAATCTAAGCTTTTTACGACTTTCCTTAGTTGACCAATTTATGCGACTCGTGGAGGGATCAATTACAGGGATGAAAGATTGTAGTTGGTCCATCAATTATTCAGTAGTAGCAGCAGAGATTATGATTTGTCGTGCTGAAGATGTTAGAAATTCCTATTCCACAGCTTGATCAAGAAAAGACAACAAATTATCATAAAAACCATTAACATTTAACAAACCTATGGGTTTATGGTGAATATGCAGTTGGACCCAAGAGGAAATATGAAAGATCTCTTCTAATGTGCCCAGACCACCTGGTAAAGCAATAAAGGCATTAACATGGTTAAACATTGCATTCAGTCGATCAGACATTGTGGGGACCTGTAGTTCCTCTCCAATTATTTTGCCAATGATGTCCCCTTTTACTAAAGCTTCGGGGACGACCCCCAAAACTTGACTACCTCCTAAAAATACAGCCATTGACACACCCCCTACTAACCCAAGGCTGCCTCCTCCATAAACTAAATGAATCTTTCTCTCAGCTAGTACCTGACCAAGATGATTTGCTGATTCTAAAAACTCTTTTTCTTTCCCAAGACTGGATCCACCGAAAACACAAATATTTCTTATGTGATGACTTGAGGAACCTGTCATTTCTACACACTTCTATATTTGTTGAATGTATGGGTTGAGTAGAAATGAAGGGAAGGAAGAGAAGATTTTTTAGATGAGAAATTAAAATTGCAATCATACCACCTATATGTAGGCCGCTAGAGTCACTCTCTCTCTCTTTTTATTTATTTATTTATTTATTTTGAAAAAGCATGTGTGTATATAAGTAGTAGTAATTATGGCTCACATCTTCCCTTGGTTTTACGTCCTAGAACGACTTAAACACCCTCTATGGGTCAGGGATAGGCTTCCCATCCAGTTTTCTTAAAAACTGGCAAGCAAAGTCTTTTTTAGTGAGATTCCCAATACTATGTCGAGCATGTTCTTTATGGAATTGTGGCTATAAATCATAAATTGCACAATGCACTTCTCCACTAGGATGCATCTCAAGAGTCAATAAAAGAATATCTAAAGACCCCTTACTCAGGCCATCCTTAATGAATTGTATTTTATCTTCATGGTTTACAGATACCATTCCTAAAAAACAACATATTGCATTACAGGTCCATCTGGCACATCTGTGACAGACTTTCAGTCGTTTTGCATGACGTTTCTTTATAAAAATGTTTTACCTTCCCAGGTATGTATGAAATGAAAGAATTAGAGGACTCACCTGATAATCAAACCTTTGCTTCAATTAGCCAGCAAGTATCTTCAGGAATTCCATGATTTATTAACAACCTCAATCTTGCACATTTAGCATGGTAAATTTTTGTAATCACATTCTAAAGAAGAGAGAAAATACTTTTTGAATTTTTCAAGAGTGGTGTCCATTTTTAAATGAGAATTGGAGAAGAGATTTAAAGAAGGCAGAAAAAGCAAAGAATTGCACAAATATATACATAGATATCAGTTATCAGGGGAAACTGAAAGAACCGACTTAAGAGTCACGAAGTATCGTTATCCGCCATTTGACTGGGGTGAGAGAGACTAGCAAAACAAAAGTCACACAAAAAAGAAACACAAAAACAATGTGAGAAAAAGAATCAATCTTTATATACATGATCACTCAATTCAATAGAGTCATTTTCAACTGAAAAATTGTCAAATTAAACTTTTAAACAATGTCCATTTACCTTGAAAACATTGTCATTCTTTGAATTCTTGATATCACAGGCTCCATATGGATACACATGTTTCACAATAAAAGGATCACTCCATCTTGATCTTAGTTTTCCAGAAAATAAATGGAGTCGAGAATTATAAAGAAAGATTTTTTTACCAACATTGAATGTTTTTCTCAGTATTTTCTTGTCATGAAACTTTTTGATTCTTGCTTTATGAATTCTTGAATTTTCATATGCATCATTTCTTATTTCCTCAAGCTCATTTATTTGTAATTTTCGCAGTTGACTAGCATCATCAAGGTTTGAATTGAAAGCTTTAATAGCCCAATAAGCTTTATGTTTAAATTCTACAAGCAAGTGACAAGGTTTTTCATAGACTAGTCTATAAGGTGACATACCTAATGATGTTTTATAAGCAGTTCGATAAACCCAAAGTGCATCATTAAGTCTTAAAGACCAGTCTTTTCTATTAGGGTTCACTGTTTTCTCCAAGATCTGTTTGATCTCCCTATTAGCAAGCTTTACTTGTCCACTTGTCTGAGGGTGATAAGGGGTGGTAAATTTGTGTGTGATTCCATATTTTTTCATTAAAGACTCAAATGACTTGTTGCAGAAATGTGTTCCACCATCACTTATCATGGCTCGAGGGATTCCAAATCAACTCAAAATATTTTCTTTCAAAAACTTTATCACTGTTTTGTGATCATTGTTTCGACTTGGAATTGCCTCTATCCATTTTGAAACATAATCTACTGCGACTAATATGTACAAGAAACCAAATGATAGAGGAAATGGACCCATGAAATCTATACCCCAACAATCAAAGATGTCAATGACAAGAATAGGATTTAAAGGCATCATGTGACATTTTGAAATAGATCCTAACTTTTGACAATTTTCACAAGTCTTGCAGAATGCATGTGAGTCCTTGAACATGGTGGACCAATAAAATCCACTTTGTAAGATTTTTGCAGTTGTCTTTCTTGATGAGAAATGACCCCCATATGCCTTAGAATGACAAAATTTAATGACACTACTTACCTCATTGTCAGGAATGCATTTTCGAAATATTTGATCAGGACAATATTTGAATAAATAAGGGTCATCCTTGTTGCTACCCAATTTTTTACCTACGTTTTCATAAAATTTTCAAAAAATAATAAAAAATAAAAATAAAATAAGGGTTTACATGTGGCGATAACATAAAGTATTAGGGCTAATATTAAGGAAGCACTATGTCAAGGAAATAATTACTGAATCATATATAATTACTACAATATAAAATACTATAGATATATGATTTGATTCGTGCTGGTTATGAAAAATAATCACTGCAATATAAAATACCATATATATAGGATTTGTTGGTGCTAGTTATAGAAGACAATCTTTGCAATAATTATTGCAATATTTCCTTAAATAACATGTGTAGAGATTTTCTATATAAGTGAACCTCCAGCCATATGCAAAGGGGGAAGAAAAGTTTACAAAAAAAGAACAATTATAAAAAATTAGGGCATCCACAAAACCCTAAACCCATCCAGCCGGCTACACACCCTCTTTTGAAAAAAAAAAAGAGTCGCCGCCCAAGGAAGCCCTCTGCCACACCAAGCCGCCGAACACAAGGCCCCCCTCCTCCAGTCGACACTCTCCCTTTCTTCTCCCTCACCAGATTTCCCCTCAACTGACCAAAAAGCACATCAGCTCCTCTGCCTTTCCATCTCTTCTTCATCCCTACACATGTCCAACCGCCGCCCTCCCTCTTAGTTTCCCCATAGACCCGCTCACTTCTCCTTCCCTTATTTCCTCTCATCTTCAAGTCCAAGCCAATAAACCGGCCCCGATTTCCCTTTTCTTCCTCCTCACAGACCATCCGAACCAGCCATCCTCAACGGAGCTCCCCCTATTTCCACAGATCTTCTTCTCCCTCACCTGACTAAAAGGCAGTAGCCCCAATCTTTCCTTCATCTCCTCCTCCCAGCAGCGGTGTCTTCGCCTTAACCCAGATAACACCCCCCCTCCACAAGCCTCGCGAATGACAGCAGTAAAGTACCATTGTAGCTCCCTCAACAACCGCAAAACTGGCCACTGGAAGAGGAAAGAACAACAAACTAGAGCATAAAAATAGACCCGAGAACAGATCCGGAAAGGAGAAAAGAAAATTAAAATTGACTACTTGTTGTGCTTCTTCTTTTACAGGTAATGATGGTTGTCACCGCCGGCAAGGATAATGAAGAGTGGAGGAAGCCGTTGCAGAATTCAAATAGACTTAAATCATGAAAGTTCTAGGAAATTGTCTCAGATTTCCAAGAAAAAACAATTGAGGTCATTTGGACTTTTAGAACTTGAGATATGAGCTGAACACTAAACAGTGTCTAGGCTGCAGGACAGATTCAGACTTCTCCGTTGTTGCTACAATTTGGACTTGAAAACGACCGTTTTAAATCTTGGACTCCGCATGAAAGTTTTAGGCCCATGTCTTAGCTTTCCATCCATATAAAGCAAACCTAAATCCAAGTTCTACAACTCCAGATATGACCCAATGACCAAACAGTGTTCCAGTTTGGACTGAACCAACATCTCTTTTCTAAGTTTGGCCCTCTTTTTGTCCTTTTAATTTCAGTACTTAAACTCATCAATCAATCCTTTTATTTATGTGATAGGCCTCCATTTAAGATGAACATTTACCATAAATTAAAGGTATCTTATGGTATCAGACTTGTTATTATAAAACATGTTATAGTTAAGGAGTTATTGATACTTCAAGTGCAAAATGATGATATAAAACCTTGATAAAAATGCACTTTTAAGTACTAATCATTCATCATCTAATAACATACTCATACATTTAAACATACCTGCTTACAGTTTGAAATAAAGGTTCCCCAAATCTGTTTTCCTCTAAAAAGTCAAAAGTTGTCAACATCTGATGGTGTTAAGAAGGATTCACTCAAACTTTAAATCTATAAACATCGCTAGTGGTTTCCTACAAGCCGGTAACAAGAGTCTACTCTATCATGAACTCTGCTTGTGACCTATATCGGGATGTCACCTGTGAAGTTTTGACGTATTCATCAATGGAGATTGTGAGGGAATTTAGGCTTCTTTCCAACGAGTGCAACAAGTTCATGTATGAATCCGTTTTCATAAAGCTGAATAACCAAAGAAAACACTATCTCTAGGTTCTTTATACAAAGCATGATCATAAATGAATATTATTTTTCCTTTGTTTCAATTGACACTCTGAAGCCTCATCCAGTAATATCATTTGATTTCCTTCCTAACCATGTGAAGATTATGTCATCGACAAATCAAGGGGTTCTACTCTGTCACGCACACAATAAGCCATGTTATTATGTGTGTAACTTTGCTATCAAACAATGACAAAAGATCCTAAATCCAAAGACACAATATGATACTATAAAATTTGGTCTGATAGTTAAAAGAACAAGCCTTTACACACAAGATCGTGAGATTCTCAAAACCTAAGTTTTGCTCGCACGATAAAGAATTCTATATATACCACTACATTAAAGTCGAGTTATTTGACTTGAAAACTTGGAGATGAAAGCTATTAGGCGAAGTAAAGTTGCCACAATATGAGTCCATTTGTCATATGACAAAAGTATCTTAATTGGTTTACTTGGAAGAAAAATATATTTGTATTTGAAGTGAAAAAGGAGAGTTATTGCTTGTTTCTACTTCCTCTACCAGTCTACAAGCGCAATGATAGCAAAGATATTGGGCTTACTGAATACGAAGAAAAACTTGTCATAACCTGCATTGATAGAGAGAGTGGTTTCATGAAAGTATAGATCATAAAGAATTACAATAGAAAACAATGGAATAAAAAGCATTCAATAAATACAAGGGTTTTAACAAGGAAATAACCACATGTAAGTTCTTTCTGCAATGCTGATGTTGGGTTGATGAGAGACTATTTTCCTAACATGACATTCCTCAACTTCAAGACCAGAAGAATTGATATGCTGCGATTAGGGAAAAGTTTACTCCACAAAATAAAAAGCATTCAATAAATATAAGGGTTTTAACAAGGAAAGAACTACATGTAAGTTCTTTAGCCTTCTGTAATGCTGATGTTAGGTCGATGAGAGACTATTTTCCTTACATGACATTCTTCAACTTCAAGACTAAATGTATTAATGTGCTGCAATTAGGGAAATGTTTACTCCATAGATGCTTCCCATTTTAGTTCACCTTTATTGTCGAATAAGGAGCACCATTGGACATGGCATTGGAATTGTCATGCCCTCAAGAATAATTGCCCAAAAGCTTCATTCCCTAGATGGAATAATCTAAATGAGATGTGAATATTTACAAGAATCGAGTTTGGAAATTAAGCAAGAGGCGTGTTGAGTTTGTGAAGGATGGTATCATTAGTTATATTGTCACTAGAACATCCTCAAAATGACAAGTGATCGAAAATGCTTGGCGAAACAAGAGGCGTGTTGAGTTTGTGAAGGATGGTATCTTAGTTATATTGTCACTAGAACATCCTCAAAATAACAAGTGATCAAAAATGCTTGGTGAAACACATATATTGCCAGAAAAGTTGATTCAAGAAGGATGTTGAAATGTCAATCATGTTGTTATGGAAATTTGCTATTTTGTATTTTGTTTCGGGATCACATCTCATTCTTTAATGAAACATGTTTCTTTTTTGTCTCTTTATTATTCTAAAATCAAGAGATGTTTAGCATTTCATTTTGATAAAATATTTTGATGCAAAATTAAGGCTAGTCAATCTTAAAATATTAAAAGTGTTTTTATTGTAGAAATGACTCAATGTTTTTTAAAATGTCATGATAAATAATGTGGGGTAACCAATTAAATTTTGAGCTCACGTATAAAATTAAACCACACATTATAGAGATAAGCTTTACTAGTATGCATATTAACATGTAGTGGATTCGGTAGTTGTGGACTCGTGAATCATGACTCTTACAAGTTCAAATCATTATATTGGACGAGATCAAAATTTACCAGAGTAGACCCTAGAAAGGAAATAAACAGTATTCAGATTAGTTGGAGGTAAAGAAAGATAATCAAATGATGAATAAGTGAAATACATCAAGGTTATGTTTGACATATGTCAATGACAAATGTCTTTTAATCATAAACAGAAGAACAAGCACATTCAGATGAATTGAGAGCAATGTTATTCAGACAATATATGATTTAATGAACTCTGGTAGCAATTAAGAGTAACGTTATACTTGAAGGACACCTTCATATCCTCATATTGGTTTACCCTCTGAAACGTGGCTATGACTCTTGAAAGATGTTATCACATGGGTGCATTTCAATAGATGTCGGAAGGATACACACCACCAAGACTGACTGTGAGACAATTTGCATTGAATCCCATTGATTTAAGGTGCATTTCACTAACATAAAGTATAGGTGATAAAAGTAACGTCATTAATTATGACAATGCATTTCTTTTTATGATATGATTAGACGAGTTGAGAGGAATTCATTGAGAAGAACAATGAGCATACAACAACGAGCCTTCACTACAAGCTATGTTATGCATGTTCGGATGACTTGACAGTTCTATAAAGGTTAATGATAACATATACTTGAAGAGTATATTTAAACTAAAGGTAACTTTGTGGCTAATTGACAATCTAAAATAAGGTCGACACTAGAATACCTCTTGATGATTGTTGGTAGGATGCACACAACTAATCAGAGAACAGTTCTTGAGAGAATCTAGGAAATGATTGATTTATTAAGCTCCTTCATGATAAATTAAACAACATCACACTTGGAGGCATGGTCAAGCTTGATAAACAATGAGAGTAGTAATCATTGCGGACAACTTAGGATGGGAACTACACTTACTTTTGAGTGGAAGACTGACACATGGTAAACTTAAATAAGCTTGTGAATCAGGAAAAATAGAGAATGCTTTGGATAGAAAACAAAGGCACCCTATGATAATGGAGCATCAAAGAGGGGGGCCTATATTTCAAACTAAGTAAGGATGCATGCATGTTATCTAACCTCCAAACATTGTATAAATATTTTTGAATTTTATAAGAGAAATCCTTAATGAAATCCAACAAGATTTTGATGAATTTGAGTAGAAAAAGAAAGAATTATTAAGTTAATGATAACAAAGAATCATGGTTTTGACCTTGGAATGGGAAGAAGATGAGATAAACCCTACCATTAGAAAATTCTCAAGAAAATGAGAAAATCAACCTTGTCATCAAGAAGAGTCTTTATGGCAACCCTGTAATCAGAAAGCACCAAGTTTTCAAACCACACAATCAGGAAGTATTAGGTCAACCCTGCAATCAGGAAGCACCAAGTTTTCAACTCTGTCATTAGGAAATCCAATTAAATTTAGTCAAGGAAAAATGTCAACCTTGCAATCATGAATCACAAGGAAAGTTCAAGGAGAGCTTAATCAAGCCCAATCATCAAAAAGAAAAAAAAAGAAAGAACCTTGTCATCAAGAATCCTAGTTTTAAACCCTACATTCAAAAAGACAAATTAGAAGAACCCTATTATTAGAAAATTCTCAAAGAAAGAAAAAAGTTCAAACCCTGTCATCAAGAAGAACAAGAAAAAAACAAGAAAAGCCTATCATCATGAATTTAAGTTTTGGGAACCCTGCCATCAGGAATCTCAATTTTTTATTCCACAATCAAAATGTTTCAAATTCAATGAAAATAATTACAGACACCTTCAGAGAGTTCTAGTTGAAAGGGATTGCTGAGATTTAGGATTTTAGGTAAAATAAGCTGAAAAAAGAAGACATTTATGAAAGAATAGTTCAGTAGATGATTCTCCTAGTAGTTGTAAAATTTTGGTTCTAGTCCAAAGGAATCGCTATATTAGGATTTCAGGTCAACTAAGTTGTAGACAAAGATTTTGGTTTTGGTTAAAGATAATCGTCTGATTGGGATTTCAGGTTGACTGAGCTGCAAACAAAGATTTTAGTTTTGGTTAAAGAAAATCGCTAGATTAGGATTTCACGTTAGCCAAACTGTTTTTCAAATTTTAGTTTTAGTTAAAGGGGATTGCCAAATTTAGATCTCAGATTAGCCGAACTGTTTTTTAAATCTCAGTTCTGGTTAAAGGGAATCGCCAAATATAGGATCTCTGGTTGACCAGGCTACAAATAGAGATTTTGGTTCTAGTTTAAGGGAATCGCTAGATTAGGATTTTAGGTTAACTGATGTAAATCCCAAGAAAAACCAAAGCTAGATTAAATTAAAGAAAATAAACTAAACTAAAAAGAAGTGGGGGTAAGAACCAATACACTTAAAGAAAATGGGGCCTAAATGCAAATAAGAATAATTATAGAGCATAAATAGTCATATTCTCACCAAAAACAGATCTGCAGCTACGTAAAGAAAGAAAAGAGGGAGTTTTTATATCTATTTTTAGAAATTAAGAGAGAAACACCAAAATTTCAAGAACCCATCCCAGATTAAGGGTTATAGGTAAAATAAACCCTGGTGGGAAAGGGGTCAACAAGAAAAAATTGAATAAGAAGAGAAGAGGGGAGGGTCGGCTGTCATTAGAAAGAAAAGGAGGGTTTGAAGCCTTGATTCGCATCAGGTAAGATATTCTAAACCTGGTCTTAGGAGTTATTTCAAGTTGATTATGAATTGATGCCTGGATGTTAATTTATATATTGAGTTCTTAGACTTGAATTGAGGAAAAAGTAAGAGTGGTTAAAGTAAAGAACTTCATGTTTTGTGTGTAAATGGAAAGGTTGATGAATCTGGACAGTTTCGTCTCTTGACCTTCAAAGAGATTTTGGGTAGGAGAATGAAGGAATTAGGATCAATTTCCTTCATAGAAATTGTAGTTTTGGATGTTTGTTAATGAGCGATTTTGACTACCTTAGAGGCAGAACTAGGTTCTTCCCAAAACATAGAACTTGTAGCCTCATGTCTTACCTTTCCAACGCCTTAAATTTCACTTGAATCGGAGTTCTATAACTCCAGATATAGTTAAAAATCTGAGGAGAGGTCAGACAGTAACAGTTCGAAAATGGACAGTAACAGTTGGACAGTGAAAGTCCAAATATAAAGAAAGGAATGATAACTAGGATTGGACAAAGAACGACAGTAATAATGAGTGAGATGAGAAAAAACATAAAGTACTAAGAAATGACTGAAAGAAAGACTTATTGGTTGTTGATATGTCATTATAAAACATATCCTTGAGTGAGGAAAATTTATGAGATAAACCTGTGATTTGCAGGAGGGACCACAGACGTAGTGCAGCAGCAGCAGCAGGGGAGCACGAGTAGAGCTTCTATTGCAGGTAGGTGTTTCATACCTATGCTTCCTAGTTAAATTCCATGATTTAATATATTTTGATGTGAAATGTGAATTACTGAATGTAGGTGTATTCAAGGTGAAAAGTTGTTATGTGAATTGCCAAGTGATGAAATTATCACTGAAAAAAAGGAAAATATTAGAAGTGTGATTTGAGGCATAAACTAGCATACATTGAGTGTATGTTAGGATTCCGGGTAAGGGGATCGCCATGTATTGTCTAGCATACATTGAGTGTATGTTAGGATCCCGGGTAAGGGGATCACCATGTATTATCTAGCATACATTGAGTGTATGTTAGGGTCCCGGGTAAGGGGATCACCCTGTTTTGGCTAGCATACATTTAGTGTATGTTAGGATCCCGGGTAATGGGATCGTCACGAATGGACTAACATACATTTAGTGTATGTTAGGATCTCGGGTAAGGGGAATCTCCACGTATTGGCTAACATACATTCAGTGTATGTTAGGATCCCGGGTAAGGGGATCACCATGGAATGGCCAGCATACATTTAGTGTATGTTAAGATTCCGGGTAAAGGGATCGCCTTATATCGACTCCTATGGGGTGGTGATGACAATACCAGTGAAATTGGTATCGGTAATGTGATAAGCAAAAGTAATCACGTTGATCTTATAAAGTCTAGAATGAAGGTTGATAGTGGCAGAGGGAACGGTTATTAATAGTTTGAATAAGGAAGAGATTTTTTTTAAATAAAAAAAAAACTAGAAGGGAGAAGTAAATGAAATATGAATGCATGTTACCCTGTTGAAATTATTAGATTTTCATATTGTTATATTTATGGAAATATTCACCTTGCAATAATATGTATTTTGTTTCAGGATCATCGCATGCACGACAGGAATAGATCCTAACTTATGTTTTCTTTTTGAAGTCTAGGTTCTAGGGAGTATACCCTTGTATTTTGTAAACATGAAAATGGTTGTATAACTTAATTTGTATAATAAATGTTAAACTTGATTGGATGAATTTAACGTTGTAGTTTATATAACCATATTTCATGTCTATGTATTTATATTATTTAAATTATCCATCCATAATGATATTTTTTGTTATATAATGCATATCATAAATATTATGGTTGACAGGTGCGAGTATAATTGTAGAATTGAAACCCAGGATGATTGGGTCGGGAATTAAGTTATGAGATGCGAACTGTTACAAGTGTAAACAGGTTACATGTCGGTAACTTGGGACCTTCCGGTATAGGGGGGCTCTGTCGAAATTCTGGTAGATGTTAATACGAAGACCATGAATATGTATATATATATATATATATAAAAAAAATTAACTACTCTGTTTTTCTATTGACATGAGATTGTGGTTTTATCCTAGAAATGAGGGATGTTACAACTGAGTTGTAGATAAATATTTTGTTTCTAGTTAAACGGGGTCACTAGATTGAGATTTCATATTAACCCAACCGAAGATAGAAATTTAGATTATGGTTCAAGGGGGTCTCTAGATTGAGATTGCAGATTAACCCACCCAAAGACAGAGATTTAAGTTCTAGTTAAAGAGCATCTCTAGATTAAGATTTCATATTAACCCAACTAAAGATAGAGATTTAGTTTCTAGTTAAAAGGGATTGCCGGATTGGGATCTTAGGTTAGCTGAATTGTTTTTCATATTTTAGTTCTAGTTAAAAGAAATTACCAAATTAGGATTTTAGGTTAGCCGAGTTGTTGTTGAGATTTGAGTTTGGTTAAAGGAGATCATCAGATCAAGATCTCAAGTTAGCCGAACTATTTTTAAGATTTTGGTTCTAATTAAAGAAAATTATTAGATTAAGATTTCAGGTTAATCAAGGTGTAGAAAAAGATTTTGGTTTTGGTTAAAGGTAATTGTCAGATGGATCTCAGGTTGACTAAGTTGCAAACAAAGATTTTGGTTCTAGTTAAAGGGAATCACTAGATTAAGATTTTAGATTAGCCCAACCAAAGCCAGAGATTTAGTTTCTGGTTAAAAGAGATCACTAGATTGGGATCTTAGGTAAGCTGAACTGTTTTTTAGATTTTTTTCTGGTAAAGGAAATTGCTAAATTGGGATTTCAAGTTAGTCGAGTTACAGACAAAGATTTTGGTTCTAGTTAAAGAGAATCACCATATTGGAATTTCAGATTGACTGAGCTACAAATAAAGATTTGAATTCTTATTACAACGGATCGCCAAATTAAAATTTCAGGACAATAGAGTTGTACATAGTTTGATCGTAGTTCTGGTTGAAGAGGATTGCTGCAAAAAAAGAGTTTCAAATAAACCGAACTAAAAGTTTTGAGAAGATTAGTTTTTGAAGAACAGATCATTTATTTTTACAAACTTACTACGCAATGGACTTAGCAAGTCTTTGCTTTGTAAGTATTGTAAAGAGGGGGCATATATTGCTACCTAATTTTTTATCCCATTTTTTAAGAATTTTTGAAAAAAAAACAAAAAATAGTAAAAAAATATAAAAACCCAAAAAATAAGTTCTTGACATCTTTGCATCACTTGCAGCATCTTTTTCTACTTGTTAAGTTGTTAATGCGCTTTTAAAAGTCGATGTTGAAGTTCCTATTTTTCAAAAAATTCTAAATTTATAAAGGGACTGAATGTTGAAAGATATAAGTTAAGGGACCAATTATTTTTGGGTTGCTTGGTCTCTATAGAAACTTGGTGACCAAGCAATTAAAAATAACAAACTCTTTTACTTATAAATATGTGATTACACCACACACACAAGGGGGAAGAAATTTTAGAGAGAAAATAAAAATTCGCACACTCTCCTCACACTCACACTCACACAACACAAAAACCCACATCATACAAGGCCAGTCATTACCATCCTTACGACCCCCTCTTTTTCTCGGCAAAAAAAACCGTGCACTCTCTATCTCCATAATGTATCCAACATCATCAACCACAACCTCTCCTTTACCCTTCCAAAAAAAAACAACGCCATCAATCTCTTTCTTACCTAAAACCCACAAAACCTAAAACCATTTGTCCCTTTCATCTTCTCTTCCCCATCACTATTGCCACCTTTCTAAACCAAGCAAGCCATCGTTTTCACCTCCACTATCAAGCATGACCTCCATCACCAACGACTCCCTGCTCTTTATGACAACCCATTCCTCATTGCCAGCTTCCCTCTCTCAGCCATTGCTGAGCAACCCTTACAAACCAAAAAAGAAAACATTAGCCTCTTGACAGCCACAATAAGCGCAACCTCCCCCTCTAAACCATTAACCATAAAACCCAAAATCAATAGCCCCTCTCATTTTTTTGGTTGAAAACAAACAAACCCTTCACAAGACCCACGAACTGCCATCCTCATCACGGTCTCTTTCTTCTACACCAACCTCTTATCAGCCTTATTCGATAGCTAAACCACCCCAACTCTAGCTTATAACTCGACAATAATCCCCCTTATGATCTTTATAGTTCATCTTTCATTCCTAGTAGTAGCCATCTTTCATTTGCATTGATTTACTCTTGCCGGTAACAATAGCTCTTATCATTGACACATAAGGAAAAGAGAGAATAAGTGGTTCCAAATCCATCCATTTTCCGCTTCATCAATGACGACACGTGAGGCTAGTATTTGAATATTAGGAGTTAACTAGAAAATTCTCAGATTTATTCTAAATATTCATCAATTTTAATTTGGAGTATTTTTCATCATAATATTTAAATTACAAAAATCCTTTTTCATAAAAATTTATTTGGGTACATAAGCCCATATTAAATTCTTAACTCCAGATTTATTCACATGAATAAATATCAATCTTAAGTCATCGACGAACTTCCATTTAGGAACCCATCAAAATCTTTAAACCACATTCAAAATCACACGAACTAGCTTACCTCAGGTAGAGTGTGCTTGGGGTGCTAATTCCTTCCCTAGCCACAACTGGTCTCTTACCCTTAAATCTCTTATAAAACTAGTACACTCAGGTTTCCTAACAACCTTGAACCAAATAATTAGGTGACAACTCCTTCAAACCCTTTGATGACACACATTCACGTGTGACAAAATCAAAAGCACAGAAAAGTTGGAAATCATTCAAGGGTCAAGAATTAAGGGTTATCTCCATATGAAATTCTCATGTAGGTTAGTTCAATGTATATGTCTTATGACAAGCACTTATATATTTGTTCTAAATATCCCTTATAAGAACAACTGCTTCTTTTCATAAAGAAAAGAGCATAATATGTATCAGTCTCTACGGCTTTAATG
Source organism: Populus nigra (assembly GCF_951802175.1). Lineage (NCBI taxonomy): Eukaryota > Viridiplantae > Streptophyta > Magnoliopsida > Malpighiales > Salicaceae > Populus > Populus nigra. The sequence continues at coordinate 7,280,300 of NC_084865.1, forward strand.
AATTTTCAATATTTAAGAGAGCATCGACAAGAAATATTTTCGAAACAATGCTTCAATATAATATGAATCTTATAATTATAACAACTTTATAATTATATTTGCAATTGTTTCATAAACTTTATCTTTACTCTAAATTCATAAATTAAATATTAGATTCATTAATCTAATATTATATGAATATTAAAGATAAATTAAGCTTTTATTAATAATAAATATGTATTGACATGAATATAATAATGTCATGTGCAACCAATCGATTGGCTACAGAGCCTATAAAACTAACATATATTTTCTAGCAAATAAGACTCTCCTAAAACAATGGATTAGGCTAAACTTAATTTTTTAAAAGAGTTTTGGAATGTCAGCGTATAAAAACCTTTTGAATATAGGCCAAATCTCAATTGGTTTTATGAACTAGTTATAAAATTCAAAATAAAAACATGTAATGTGATAAATTGATTTTGATTTTTAAAAAATAAAATAAAAGGACATGCAAATGTAAAATAAGAACATGAAAATTACTTGTTAATTACAAAATGAAAAACTATTTTTATGCCTAGAGTACTAGGTTTCTATTTTTTGACTTACGTAGTTTTTGTGTTTAACAAACAACAACTAAAAAAATAAGAGGCATAACTTACTATTTCTAGAAAAAAATGAAAAACCCTATAAATTAGTAAAATATCAATTTGCCTCCTGAATAATATTCATATATTAATTTAGAATAATTTTAAAAATTAACTCAATCAAGTCCTTACTTGATTTTTATAGGTCTGGAAATATAATCCATGTATTTATTATATTTTAGTCCTTAATTTTTAAAATACATTTTAAAGCAATCATTCTTAATTAATTCATTCTAGTTTAATTTCTGACTAATTGTTCTCAATATAAGTGACCCATTAGGTTCCTAATAAGTTGGCCCCAATATAATTTATAATTTTAATTAAATAGAATTAAATAAATTAAATAATTTAATTTATTATCAATTTAACAATAGATTAATTTATATTTGAAAATCAGGTGCATCATCTAGCAATGTCTCATGATCCCCTAAATATTAGAAAAGTCATTAGTGATTTGATTTAATCTTTTGAGTGATTGGTTTCTTAGTGTAATTAATATCATTTTATTAATAATATTCTGATTTAACATTAAAGTTTGGATTATGTTTGTCATGTTAAATATTGTTTGTTCTCTATACAATGTCATTGATCATTTGAATAAGATTTGAAACTCTTTTCAAATTTCAGTCCACCTTGCCCAAGTATTTCTCTGTCAATACTATTTGAGAATATATAAAATATTTTTCTTAATTTATCTAGGGCGATGAATCCTTTCTTGATTACTCAAGTACCTTCATATAGTTCTATTATACCTAATGTTTGCCCTTTGTTACCTTAATTAAGATAACATGTAACAGGCTCAAGGTATAACATTCTCTATATAAGATCACTTATATAACCATCATATGAGCCTTTCTATAAACATAGGTGATCTCTCTATATAGAATTTTCATGCGGGTCAGTCCAGTGAATATGTCTTATGACAAGTACTTATATATTAGTTTTAGGTATCTCTTATACCTCAACTTATGAAAACAATTGCTTCCTTTCATAAAGGAAAGAGCATAATACATATCAATTTCTACAACTCTAATAAATGTTCGGTATTTAAAAGAGTATCGACTAGAAACATTTTGAGAGCAATGCTTTGATGCAATAAGAATCTCATAATTATAACAACTTTATAATTTTTTTTGCAAAGCATTTTTATCTCATGGACTTTATCTTTACTCTAGATTCATAAATCAAATATTATATGAATATTAAAGATAAATTAATCCTTTATTAATAATAAATATATATTCATATTAATATAATAATGTCATGTATAACTAACCAATTGACGACATGACATATTAAATTAACAATCTTCTACTTGCACTAAACTCAATCGCTCATGTATCTAATACCATATTGCTTCATGTAGCATTAGTACTTCTACATAGATAATGACTTAGTTCTAGAAGAAGATTCTCTTACGTGGGTTTCTATTTTATCTTTACATCTTTCATTTCATTGATTTATCAAATCAAATAGAATTTTGAAGTACTTATTTGGATAATTGAAGAGATCTTGGTTCCTTTACCTATGCAATAACTCCATTGTTATCATAATACAAGGTAATTGGGTCAACAATGCTAGGAACTAACCTTGTTAATTGATGAACTTCGTTATCCAAACAACATTTTTTTTACCCTTATTTAGTTGTAGAATTAGTTGTGCTCTGTTGTTTGGAATTCTTCTAACTCAGAGCACTATCATTTAGAATAAAACATATATTAACTAGTGTTCACTATTTTTCCAATGTTTCATTGAAAAAAATATTAATTCAAAAAATTTTGAACTTCCAGTTTATCTTCTCCATTTATGAATCCTATGGCCAAGTATAAGATATCATTTTCATCATATCTCTCTCAATTTGTGTCTTAGAACACATGTCGTTGGAGGGAGGTATTCCATGTAAAATAGATACAAATTCAATTTAGATTCTTCCATGCTAAGTTATTTTAGCTTCTAGTCTATATGTATGGATTAGGACAATCTAAGCAACCTTCTAGATCTATCCCTATATCTACTATATAGGTTGCTTCTCCTAATTTTTTGAATGGAAAAAATTTTGAAAAACCAAAACTTTACTGATTAAAGTAAAATATGTTGTTTATTAATAATAATATATCATCTACATATAATATTAGAAAAACAACACCACTCTCACTAACCTTTTATAAACACAATATTTATCTATATTTTTTAGAAATCAAATTTGTTGATTATACCATCAAATTAGATATTCCTGCTTCTTAAAGCTTGCATTGTATATTAGTACAATACCTTTCATGTGAGTCTTTCTCTTAAGGACTCACTTAGATCCATTAGGTTTTATCCCTTCAGGTAGATCAACCAAGTTCCAAACTTGGTTAGTCTTGGTTAGAACATGAAGTCCATAGCTTCAAACTATTTATTGGACTAAATATCATATATTACTTTCAATTAATTGGTAGGCTCATCAATTATGAGCAACAAGCCATTTAAAGCTTTCATGAGAGGTTCTCATGTCATTGATGCATGACATGTCCTTCCAAATTTAAAGAGATTTTGTGTTTCTTAAGGTTCAAGCTAAACATCCAATGGTTTAGCCTTGGGAATATATTTCATCTTGATGTAGTGGTCTAAGAGGTGTAGAGAAACTCATTATCTTTTAGATAATCCTTTAAATATTTGGTCAGATATTAACTACCTCGATCCAAACAAAGTTTTTTAAAATTTATTCCAATCTATATTTCAATTTTATTGCAGTTTATATTGAATCTGAATATTTTAAATTCAAGTATAAGTAAATCATTTGTATAATTATCGAATCTATAAAAACATCATTACTATAAAAGAACAAATTTTTTCCTCAATAATAAATTTAAATTCATTTAATACTAAATAAAATGGAAAAAAAGTCTTAAAAATATTAGAAAAAGAAATAATTATAAAGTTATAGTATCAGCTTATTAGGCAAAACAAAATAATCAGTTCATACAACTAATGCATAACTAGTTTTTACAGCAAATGCAACAATCCTTGCTTTATTACTTAGTTGTAAGTCCATTTCACCTTAAACTAATGTTCTACTTTTCTTCCATTCCTCCATATTGTCATGGGGCGACATCAAACGATAATTAATGCCCCCTGAGAGTGTGTTGGAAAGGAAAGATGGTTTTGGATATAATCATAAAATTGTTATTATAAGGTTCAAGAGCCACCACCTAGTATTATGGTTACTAAGAAATGTATGGTCTATAAAAATCTGGGTAGGGGACTGGTTTTGCAAGGAAAAAACACATCACCCACAGTGCACCCTACATGAGGTAAATTACGTTGTTGTTTAAAATTTTTTTTCTAGAGGTCAAGTTTCTATTTGTTGATCTCGTCTAAGGTTCAAGGTAAATCTTCCTTTATAAGGAAGTTTCTACCTTATTACGTTAAATCTAATCATTCTAAAGTTTAAATTTTAGCATTGCATTTATTTTGCAATTTGTATCTTTAAAACCTGAGGGTATACTCTACTATGTAGTTTACACCTTTACACCCATAAATATAAAGTCTGCAGTTAAACCCTAACATTTTAAATATAAAGTGCAGAAAATGATTGGTGAAGGATTTTTTTTATTTTGGTCAAACCCTAACGGATAATCATAAACTAGGATGTAGTTAAATTAATGGTCAATCGTGCAAGTTTTGTCAAATTTGGTGGAGAGATGAAGCATTAAATGTTTTGGAAATGAGGACACTTAAGCAGCTTTTCTAGCTTAAATGAATAAGAAGATGAAAAATCACCAGACGACACGTCGTCTAGTCCTCTTTTTTTTCCTGTCAAAATAGCGCCATTTGGGATTTTTTAGGGTTTGAATTTAGGGTTTTGGCCAAGTTTAATTTGTTCCTCCATCTTTTAATGTTTTTTAATTGCACCCTAAACTTTTAATTTTATACAATTTTTTCCCTACGAACTTTAATGTCAAGCTTGAATTTCAACGCCCTTTTCACATTAGTACTTGGTCCTGGATTTATGCAATTTGACCCTCAATTGACCATTAAACTTTTAATTTTCTTTAATTTCACCCTTGATTTCAATCAATTGAATCCTAATAGTTTGGCGCATTTTTCAAAATAGTCATTGGCTATGAATTTCATCAATTTAGTCCATAAATGATCCCAAAACTTTGATTTTCTTGCAATTTTACCCCTAATTTGAATCAAATGACTTTGTAAAAATTAAATTTGGTCTCCTAAAATTCCAATCTTCTCAATGAAGCCCAAATTGAGCCCTCAAACTTAATTTTTCACCAATTAAACCCCTAATAAAATTAATTTAACCCATTTAAAAATAATTAAATCCTTATACCTAATTAAATCCTTCAATTAGACCTAAATTAATTCTTAAACATAGTTAACTTTAATTTGGCCCATAATTAAATCAAATTAGCCTATGAAAAATCTATTTATGTCTATATTTTTAATTTTTATGTATATTAATCTAATAATAGTGTAACTTGACCTTGAATCTTCATTATCTCTCCAGTTTTCGGTAAAATAGGGTACAATTAGGCTCTCAATTCCATTTGAAATTGTAGCTTGGTTTTTTCCACATTTGAATCCTCCTAACTTGTTTTTATCAAAATGTTAGTCTTCTTGCTATTATTATTATTTTTATTTGGGAAAAAAAGAAGATGAATTTGGGGAATAAGCTAGAAATAGGTTATGACACGTGCAATTGCAAATGTGAAAATCACATTCTGTATCTAATACCCAATAATTACAATTCATAGTAAGATAATTTTCAATTATAAACATACTTGAAGTAAAAGCTTTTTTGAGCTTGTTTGTCTTCACGATTCATCCTCCAATATCCTTCTTTGCCACAGTGATGACAAGTGTCCTTGTTTTTCTTGTTGTTCCTAGTAGGTTTGTTTGTTTTAAAGACAACACCTTTATTATTTTTATCCTTCTTCCTAGACATTCTAAAAGACTAAATTAGAAGAACTGAGCTTTTTTTCTTTTTAAAGGCCCCTTCAGTAGTATTAAGTATATTAAGCAATTTTGGAAATGTACTTTCCAACTTGTTCATGTGATGGCTCATAATGAATTGTGAAAATCTTTGGGGTAATGATTGCAAGACCAAGTCAACACTTAATATGAGTGTTCACTGAAGAACCCTTTGTCATCTGCAGTAGAATAATTTGGGTCCTATTGGCCTCATCAAACATGTAGCTTGTTCATCGTCACCAACATGATGTTGATGTTTATTCCTAACTTCTTCTTTAACATCCTCAATAGGGGCATTTGGAATTGGATTTTCAAGAACATACAACCTCTTTTCTTGCTTAAGAACAATTCTCACATCTCGATATCAATCCAAAAAATTTGGTCCAGTCAATTTGTTAGCATCAAGTATGCTTCGTAGGGATATATTCCTACTCATTTTGATCTACCAACTTATTTATATTAAGATAGAAAGTATTAGTTTCATGCATACATATTTAAATTTCAAATTTAGGTAAGGTGTTTAATTCTAATTTTATCTTCCACTATTTTCTTACAAGATAATAGCCCTCCCTATTAATTCGGGATATCTCGCTTAGATTTTTCTAGTGGGCTAAGATCCTATTTGATATATTTGACCTTGAGTGACTCAATAAATCAAAATAAATTAAATTAAATAGATAATATAGTTTATCAATAACATATCTATGTGACTCCTAGATCAATAAGGTGATAATTATTTGTCTAAACATATCTTATATGTTTCGCCTAACACCTGCCTCTAACCTCATATGATTATAAGTGACCCATCCAAATTATATAAGTTAGTGAAGTAGAACCCAATTTTTAGCATAAAACATATTCAATTAATGGTAACATTGAGTAACCCAATAAGTTATCCAAGAATAAAATTCTAGTATTATGCATAAAAAATTAGAAGGTAGCTTTACATTTTCTCAACATGTATTTAGTATTTTAATGAGGGATTTAATAATTAAACAAGTCTCATTCAAAACATGGCATAATAGATATATATTTCATACATAACAATTTATATATAAATACACCCCTAGCATATCATTCTAATCGTATAATTATAGACATATCTAAGCTAATCCCCTTAAGTTAGTGAAGAAAATTAGAAGGTCAAATCGTAAGTAGTTGCTGCAATATTCATAAATCCTTTGCAAGCACCTTGACTGTAGCCTTTATTGTTATTTATTTATTTGTCTTTGATTACAAAATTATTTTCTATCTATATTCCTACAATTCTAAATTACATAAAATTTATATAATTAATTAAAAAAACCTCATGTTACATTCAAGGGGAATTAGTTGACAAAACAATTTACAACTCCTAAGAAAAATAAAGATAGAACAAAATATGCAAGCCCTGTTTAAAAAAACTTATAATCATTCAAACATCAAATAAAAATACAATCACATAGGCCATTAATGTCCACAATAATCTATCATGCATAAAAACATTTTAATATCATTATAAATTACATCGCATGCTTTAGTTCTAATTATTGGTTTTATATGCTACTATAAAATAATATTTCTAACACTTAGAAATATTTTATCAAATTTAATTTGATAATTTCCCAAACAAAACAAAAAAAAATTAACATAGATTTAATGAATTTTTTATATATAATTTAATAAGAAAACTATTCACATTAAAATTCTTATCAATATCCTAAACTATTTTAGGATTAATTAAATAAAATTTTTTGGCTTAAAAAATCTCATTATTATATAAAAACCATTTTTCTAAATATTATTTAATTAAATCCTAATTCTATGAGGATATGACAAAATTAAGAAAGAAAAATTCTAATAAAATATGGTTATTAAGTGTAAAAATCAACACTTGTTATAGATTATTTGTGCTTCATTGATAGAAGCTCATATATTGTTCTCTTCTTGGGAAGAAAAACTTGTTTTTGTAGTATACTTAATTAATTAAGTACTATCTGGTTCCATTAACTTCCCAACATCTTTACATGCTCTCACTAATATAATGTGTACCCTAACAGTCTTAGACATACCATCTTATATTTTTAGTTATTCAATATTTGTATAATTCCATAAATAATATGCAATAAGTTAACTCCAAAAGTATTGTGATGTGTTTCCTCTAGTATGTAAATCATCAAAAGGGATACGTACTAAAGTTATCATCCTCTAACTCAACAAATATTTATCATAATGAATGTTGTTTTTCATGAAGATAAAATGTATTTTTCCTCTATGCCTAAGCTTTATGAGAAATATTATAAGAAATTTTAGACTCTAAATTATTATTTTTTAGACATCAATTTGGACTCTAATAGTGGACTAGAAAATCAAGAGGAATTTGTTCGAGTGGTATAATTTTGGATCAAAGTGTTGATGACTACCTAGAAACTAAAGATGTGACCCTAACAAATGCTTTGTTCGAGTTAGAATCCCTCATAAATAATATACCAAACCAAATGAATATTGAGGACATTCATGACATAATGTTCCAGTTTAGTTAGAAAATTACCACATGTCACACTAGAGGTATTCTTAAACCCATATATGAACCTAAATTTTCTAATAAAGTTAAATATTCATTATATATCAAACTATCATTTGTTACAATTAAATATATTATATTTAAATTAATTATCTATTATATTTATTCTTAATAGTGTGTAGAAAACCTTAGTTAATCCTAACTGGAAATCAGCTATGAACAAAGATATAAAATCCTTGCAAAAAAAGGGAATGTGGATGTTATAATCAATTTCTAGCTTATTCCTAAAATTGAATTCCTTTTCTTCCAAAACAAAAATAAATAATAAAATAAAGATTAGCGACACGGAGAAAGTAAGTTGAGGAGGATCTCAAAAAGCTACAATTTTGAAGGAAAATTGAGGCATAATTGTACCCCGTTAAGCCTAAAAATGAAGAAACAATGCAAATTCAAGGTCAAATTAAATGATTATTGGACGAATCTATATAAAAACTAAGTTCAAGGATATATTTAAATTTTTCATAGGCCAATTTGATTTAATCATGGGCCAAATTAAAGTTTAATTATATTTAGAAATTAATTTGAGTCCAATTGAAGGATTAAATTAGGTGCAAAGACTAAATTATACTTTAAATGGGTTGAATTAATTTTATTAGGGTCTTAATTGGTGAAAAATTAAGTTTTGGAACCCAGAGTTTAATTGAGAAGATTAAAATTTAAGAGACCAAATTTACCTTTTATAGTGTTAATTGATAAAAATCAGGGGCAAAATCGCAAGAAAATTAAAGTTTTGGGGTCAATTAGGGGTTAAATTGAATAAATTCACAACCAATAACCAATCTGCAAAAGGTGCAGAATAATAAGGACTCAATTGATTGAAATGATGGGTGAATTTGAAGACAATTGAAAGTTTAATGGTCAATTAAGAGTCATATTGCATAAATTCAAGACCAAGGACCAAACTGAAAAAGACACTGAAATTAGGGGTTGATTTTGAAATTCAAAAGGGTCCCAATTGCATTAAACCAAAAGTTTGAAGTCAATTAGAGATGAAATTAAATAAAATCAAAAGCCGAAGGACCAAATTGAACTTTGGCCAAAATCCCTAATTCAAGGCAAAACGGTGTCGTATCAGAATAAAAAAAATAATAATATAAAAAGGGAACCATACGATACGTCGTCTGGTTATTGTTTATTATCTTCCTTTTTTTCTCTAAAATGACAGTTCAAGAGGCTACTTTGTAGATGTATTTAATGCTTCATTTCTCCACCAAATTTGATTAAACTTGCCTAAATGATCCCCTAACATTTCTCTACAACCAGGTATGGTCCGTTCAGGACAATTGACAACACATCAGTTATGGCGTCAGCCTAAAGTTGCCAACTTAGGCAACCTTTAACTGCCAAATTTGACAGTTCATGGTGCCTACTTTGAGCCCATAGTTGAGATTCTTCCCAGGTGAATCAAAGGCTGAACTCAATGAAAACAAGATTACCCTCTTCCACCCTCTACAGATAGGGGTGGCTTTCATGGCCTAAGATTAAAGAAAATTGGGTGGAAAAATTGATAAAAATCAGCTCCCCCCTAATTCTTCTACAGCAAGTTCTCGCTCCTCTTTCTCTCTCTATTATGGCCTTTAGCCACCACCATAGTCACCACTGCCTTGACCACCATCATCTCCACCAACCCAGCTCCTCACCAGGAGCAACCATCGTTGGTCCCTCTTTTTCTCTGCAACAGATTTTCTTCTTCTTCTTTCTACCTTTGCCACCAACCGCCAACTCCTCCATCACCATGCCACTAACCTTACGTCGTCATCCCACACCAATCAACCACGACCACCAAGTTAGGTTGCTCCCCTTTCCTTCTTCCCCTTGTTCTTCTTCCCCTCTTCTGTGGCGTTTGCATGTAGAATCCATTTTGTATGCATGAGGGAAGGAGGGAAACAATTAACCCCCCCTTTTAGCCCAGTCAAGTTCTGGCCCAACCCAAATGTTTGGGCTAGGTTCGGCCCAGAGAAAAAAAATGAAATGGCCGAGATCAGCCCAATCCAACCTTTTTTTGGGCTGATCTTGGCCCAATTAGCTGGGTCGACCCAGCCTATATTTTATAATAATATAATATTATATATTAAAAAAACCCTTTCAAAAATTTATTATTTTCTTGCATGTTTTTCAACCAATTTTGTTTAACATTGGGTTGTATTTTTACACTGTAAGATACAAATCTGGTATTAAAATATTTGGCTCTCTTCAAAATATTTCTAAAAAATGATTTAAAAAATATTCAAAAAAAATCTCAAAACTTTTAAATTCATTTCCCTTTTCAAAAGATAAAAAAAGAAACTAAAAAATATTTTGTTTTCATGTATACGGTTAAATCCTAAAATGTTTTCAAGCATATCTTTATGAAAAAAAAACAAAAAATTGCATCTCTCTCATGTTTTAAAATGCAAAATGGATATCGTAACTAGTTTATAATTATCCAATAGGATTTGGCCAAAGAGTTAAAAACCCTTTTACCAATCTTTTTTTAGGTCTAGAGGTAGACTTCAATACTTGTGAGGTGTAAAAGTAAAGTACAACTTCAGGTATTAAAAATACAAGGTGTCAAAAAAATATGATGCTAAAACTCAAACTTTAGAACAGTTAGGATTTAACCTGATAAGGTAGAAATTCTCTCACAGAGGGAGATCTGCCTTGAATTATAGACAGGACCAATAAATAGAAACCCAACCTAGAAAAAAACAATCAAACAACAATGTTACATAGCTTACCTTAGGTAGGGTGAACTGGGGATGATACGTCTTCCCCTTGCACAACCAGTCCCTTACCCAAACTCTCATAAACTATAGGTTCCTAGTAACCATAATACTAGGTGGCAACTCTTGAACCTTAATCATAATTTTATGATTAAACCCAAACTCATTTCCTTTCCTAATAACACAGACCTCCTCAGAAGGCACGATAAAGCCCTGCGTCGCCCCTGATGTTGGGGCACCTCGTGACAAGATGACAACTCTACTAGGAAACACCTTGTTTGGTCAGACTAAGCTTTGGTTGTTTGATTGTTTGCCTATTTATTTTGTTCTATTTAATTTTAGCTCATATTTTCACTGCTTTAGCTTTTTTATTTCTTATTCATGCATAAGTACATCGGGTATGGGCTAATGCCCTCATGCATTTTGATTTCGTGAGTAGACCCAATTCTATGTTAAGCAGGAAATAGCGGTCTACCTTATGATTTTCAGTTGAGGTTCAGATTTGTGAAATATCTAACTATAAACTGAGTGTTTACTCGGTAATTGATTAGTACTTAAAAGTGTATTTTTATCAAGGTTTTATATCATCATTTTGCACTTGAAGTATCAAACTGGAACACTGTTCGGTAATTGGGTCATATTTGGAGCTGTAGATCTTGGATTTAGGTCCATTTTATATGGATGGAAAGATAAGACATAGGCCTACAACTTTCATGTGGAGCCCAAGATTTAAAAAGGCCGTTTTCAAGTCCAAATTGTAGCAACAACGAAGAAGTCTGAATCTGTCCTGCAGCCCAGACACTGTTCAGTGTTCAGCCCATATCTAAAGTTCTAGAAGTTCAAATGATCTGAAATGTTTACCCTGGAAAGATGAGACAATTTCCTAGAACTTTCATGATTCAAGTTTGTTCAAATTATGACGTCATCAATGATGTTTTTGGCAGACAAGAAGATAAGAATTGTCACCAAGTCAAGATGTGGCCACCCACTCATCAATTAGTCAACAAATCAATAGTTCCGAATTTTGGTCTATAAAAGGAGGCATTTGCCATGTATTTAGGCATCTTGGTGTTGATATCAAGATCATGCTCTTGCTCTCTCTTTATATTTTGTAATGCTTAAGTTTTGCTTATATTAATTTTTTGCTTATGCTTTTCATTTCCTTTCCTTGTTTATTTATGTTTCTTTCTTTCATTATGTCTAGCTAAATTAATTATGTCAAGGTGAAAAGGGTACACTAATGGTGTAAGAATAAGTATAATATAAACTTAACATGGACCTTAATGTTGGATACTAACATGCTTTATATTTGTTATCTTGTTCACTTTTAATACTTTGCTTGTTAAATGGTTAATCTAGATTTATGTTGTATAACACTTGGTACAACAAATACTTGGCACTTTCATAGCCCATACTGTATGGTATAACCGACACCTGAGCTATGAAAGGAACTTGATTTGTTGTTAACATAAGTTATAATCATGAATGCCTGACAACATTTACAAGTATTAGCATTATTCGAATAAGATAGCTAATGTAATCATGTTAATAATTTATAATCTGATTGGAACCTCCTTGTGTGTGGTTTCCAATTGAATAATAAGGGTTTATACTATACTTGTTTGAAATACCATTAGTGGATCCTCTAACCTTGACATTTGTTGTTATCATTGTTTAATCCTTACGTTAATCTTTCATCTCAAAGTTCTCATCAACTTCTTCCTCTTCTTCTTCACTATTATTATTATTATTACTATTATTATTATTGTTGTTGTTGTTGTTGTTGTTGTTGTTACTATTGTTGTAGTGTTATTGTTGCTTATAATTTATACAAGTAACCTCCCTGTGGTTCGACCCCGGTCTTACCGGGTTATTTATTACTTCGACACTCCTGCACTTGGGAGAAGACATCAATCTTTTGGTCATGTCAGTAATGGCGGTTACATTGTGCCCTAACCATTCCTTGTAAACCCCTATACTGCCTACATGCAAGGTGGTTATCAAGAAGTTCATAGACCTTTCAAGACTAGGTAGAAAGCCTACCCATCATGTAATGGCATAGAACCTTCCTTTAGAGTATGGACTTCTTAAATATTCATGTTGCATAGGTTTTCGCCATATATACCCAATATACATGTACATACTTTTGCATCCATACACTTACATCCATTTATTGTAAATAATATACATACATGCATCAGGTTGAAATATAGGTCTCCAAAGAGTCTACAACACCCGACTCCAAGCGAGAAACATGAAAGATGAAGAGCGTGTTCACCATAATGCTCATTTCCAAGAAAAGTTGGAGTCATTACCTTATTAGAGCATACACTTAGAAATGCCTCTAGTGAAGATCTTTCCAACTGGCCCATCATCTTTGTTTAGACCGTGATAACAACTCCACCTAAAGAAAGAATGGGTGAACATGGTTAGAAGCCCCTACACAATCCAACATCTATGTGGTCACTAACACTAGCCTATGATGCATTTGCCAATAAGTCCCACAAAATCAAGTCATCTGATGACATTGATAAGATGGTGGCGTTGGAAGCCAGACTCAAGGCCATTGAAAGGATAGACTTATATAAATTATATGTAGCAGAAATATGTTTAGTCTTAAATATGGTTATCCCAAAGAAGTTTCGTGTTCCTAAATTCATCAAATATATTGGAACATAATGCCCCATAACTCATCTCAAATCCTATTATAATAAATGGTAGAAGTAGTGCATGATGAAAAACTACTAATGTATTTTTTCCAAGATAGCTTAAGTGGGGCAACATTGAGCTAGTACATCAGATTGGACAACAACAAAATCTAGAGATGGAAAGACCTGGTGGATGCTTTTGTCAAGCAATACAAATATAACATGGACATCACTCCTGATAAAACTAGTTTGTCCAATCTAGAAAATAGAGACAAAGACAGCATAAGGGAATATGCCCAAAGATGAAGAGATCTAGCTACATAGGTGCATCCAAGAGATGGTCACTTTACTTGTCAACACACTCAAGACGTTGTACTATAAGCATGTGATGGGTAACTCGGCACAACAATTCACTAATATTATAACAGTAATTGAGCGTATCGAGCAAGGAATCAGGAGTGGTAGAATTTATGTGCCCATCGAGAGAAGAGGCTTTAAAGGAAAAAGGAAAGAGGTTGACCATGTTGAGGGTGGTTATAAAGGTAAGAAAAACTTATTCCAAAACTACCACACTCCATCCCAAATTGCAAACATCAATTTCAACCCTTCATTTCCTACTATAAAACTTGGGCCTCAAATTAAACACCAAAAAGTCTAGGAACAACTACCCCTATTACCGTTGCCTTTAAATAAGATGTACCAAAAGCTACTGAGCATTGGGCATATAGCTCTAGAACCACCCATGCCTCTGCATCAACCTTATCCCAATTGGTACAAGCCAAATCTCACCTAAGAGTACCATACTGGCGTTGCGAGACATAGCATTCATACCTACAATGCTTTTAAGAAGAAGCTCATGTAACTAATTAAAGTTGGGTGGATAACATTCAAAGAAACTCTAAAGGTGAGTGTGAACCCCCTACCTAATCATGCTTCAAGCAATGGATTAGTAAACGCATTAGAGGCGGAATGCCCAGGAAATTTGAAGGCACTGATGGTTAGAGTAAGGTGCGAAGAAGACAACATGAATTTTTTAGGGACTTGAATTTAAAGGGGTGCCTGTGGTTTTCTATCCCTACCATTGAGGAAATGCTTGCAAAAAATTTTGTAATGAGGCTAGCCATAAGGGAAGTGTATTAGAATGGGAGGATAAAGTCTGCCCTATTATTGTCTTTTGCTTGATCATGACTGTTTCAACCTGTTTTAGTCTTATTGGTAATTTGACTCATAATGCCACAAGACTTTCTTATTAATAAGATCATGTGTTTTTCTTTGTTCATGATGTGACTTCAATTTTGTTGTAATTTCATACAAATAACACACCTACACGAGCACACCCTCTACTCACAAAACCATTGCACTAAGAATTCTTTAGTATGTTCCTTTTTTTCCCAAAAACTATGTATGATCCAATGTTTTCACAAGAATTTTTGGGAAATCAAGGCTTTAGTACAAAAAAGAAATCAAATTGGTGTTGTCCAACAATCAAAGTTCTGAAAATTCAAGTGATCTCCTAGAAAAGTGACCACACACCTATAAAATAAAAAAAAACTTGAAAACAACCCAAACACCTTAAGATGACTTCAAAAGATGAGTTTTAGTTGGATGAATAATTAGAAACCATTTTGTATATTTGTATGGGAGCAGCTTACTGATTTTGAATGCATGCGTTTAAAATGAGGAAAGGCGATCTTTGATAGTCCATTCATAATACTAAACAAATCCATTGCAATCCCCTTTTGAGCCTAGTAAATTCTTCTTGAAAGAAAGAGCTCTCAGTAGTAAGTCAGCAGCCAGAGAGATAATTTAGAGAGAGATGCTCTCCTTCCCTTGAAGTTTCTCTTCCTGATCCTGCTGCTGAGCTCCATGAGATCATTTCTTCATGCCTCTAATGGCCAGTCCAACATCGGCGCCTCTATTCCAGTAACCAGTGAGTGTGCGATGGATCTTGTCCGAAACCCTAACGAGTTTCTGGCTTGAAGCTTTTAATGATGGGGATTTTGCTGGTACATTTGTGGCTCCTCTCTCTGATGAGTTAGATGACTCTCCACTCTTGCTGGGGTTGATCCGTCCCGTCCACTGCCTTGGAGATGGTCAATTTGATGGGTGTCCCCATTGTTCAAGTACTGTTCAACATTGTGCTTTTCTTAGATCTGAAAGTGGTAGACCAGTTCCTGCCTCTCTCACTTCATAAGTTATACCTAGTTGGCTCTTTAGAAGGTTCCATCTCCCTCTGCATCATCATCGGGTTGTTCCCTCATGACTTGTCTTGTATCCACTCTTTTTCCTGGTTCGCTGCTCTTTCTTTCTCTGTTTGTTGTTGGTGCTTTCTGTCCCATGCATTTGTAGTCAATGATGCTTGTCTACCAAAGCCAAGCGCATGCTTAGCTGATCTACAGTCTTTCAGTGATGTGAACCTTGTCTTGGGATGTTGGGTCTGGTTCCCTCATTCTCCTGTTCCTGCTGATTGTAGTTGGTGGACTCTGCTTTGCTTGATATCTCTGTGTATATTTCTTGTTGATAGCTCTCTGGTCAGCTAGTCCATAGCATGCGTTGCTTCTTGTTGCAGCTTGTGGCCTTTGGGACTGTTAGCTTTGCCTCTGCTCAGCTGCTTGTCCTTGGTTGTGTTTTTTGAGTGGTTGGTTGGCTGCTGGACATGACCTTAAACCCTCTAGAGGGTGTTGTTGCTGCTATTTAGCTTTGGCATTTTGGTTTGATGGAGGTTGCTTCCTTGTTCTGGATCCCCTGCGTTCCAGTGAATGTTGTTTAGTAATGTTCCTTCCTCAAGGCCGTGGGTATGTGCCTACAAGCTGCCTGATTCTGGGTTGTTGGATGCTACTGGTTTGTTGTAAAGGATCTCTTTGCCTCCTAGGAGGCATTTTTTGGGGTGTGTTTGGGTGAGGTTCTCTCCCCTTGTTCGCAAATTCTGCCTCTTGTTCCATTTTGGTTCTGCTGCAGGTCTGATTCGGCTGGCCTATCTCGATAGTGGCTATGGATCCTAATAGTTTGGGTGAGGCTTTTTCCCCTCATATTTGGGCTATATCCATGTCGTGGTGTAAGGATGGTCTGCTGGTGATTGGCCTCTTGGTTATTGTTCAATGCAGTTTGGTACGCTGCTATAAGCAGCTTTGTATGTTGTGCTTCCAGAAGCTGACTGGAATTCTGGTTTGCTAGAGTTGGACTTTCTTCTCTGGCTTGTTATTTCTGGCTTACTGCCATGAGCCCATCTTCCCCTGCATGTTCCCCTTTATTGGGTGTACAGGTTGCAGCTGTCGTTCGCTTGCTATCCCCATATTGCAGGAGTGACTTGGGTGAAGCTCAGTAATTCCCTGCTTTCTACGTGCGATGTTGGTGATACGTGGTCCCTGGCCCCTTGTTGGGTCTCTGCTTTGATAGCTTCTTCCTGTTATTGCTGGAATGGGCTTGGTTTGATGCTCTCCTCAGTAGGTGGAGGCTGGATTGTGTTGCTTGTTACTCCTGTGACTGTCTTCTAGACATATCACCACTTTGGTGTTGCTGCTACTTTATGCAGGATATTCTGTTCCTGGCTTTTCTTGCTGGGGATTTGTATGCCTCTGTTGGCTTTTTGGATGTATGGTTACTGCCCCTGCATGAGGAATGTTCATGTTATTTGTATCTGGGATCCTGTTCCTTTTATTTTATTGTTTGCTTAATGCCATATGGCTTTTATTGCTAGTCTATGGGAGCCTGTTCCCGTTGATCTAGGTTACTGTTCTCCAAGCTTGTCTTGCTATGGTTTGTTCAAGGGAGCTTGTTCCCTTTAACTGATTATGTATATCCTTATGTATTGCTGGTCTCTAACTTGTATCGCAAGCTTGTCTTGCTATTTTTTATTTATATATTTCTTACATTTGATCAAAAAAAAAATTCTTCTTGAAAATTAACCTTGGCTAAGATCACACCCTATACAAATGTGAGAAATACATGAAAAAAATTCCTCAATGATTAAAAGAGCAAAACAAAAAAAAACTAGGGGCAAGAAAGAAAACCTTAATGATTAAAGATGCCTAAATAAAGCTGTGGGCATAAAAAAAACCAAAGGGTCCAAAAGGTATATGAGCATACCAAAAAAATGATGAAGCTCAAAACTAAATGAAGTAAACAAAGAGAAGAGATCCAAGCTCGACACAAAGGGGCACGATGGACCGTTTTGCAAATCAAATCCAAGGTCAAAAAATCCATGAATAAAAAAAAAGGTCGAAAAATAAGCAGTAGTGATCCTTAGTTTTAAAATCTCTTAAACACCTTTTAAGCCTATAAATATTTTTTTTCTTTATAACCAAGAGCCCAAGCCTACGTTACATGCCCAATTAAGCCTTTTCTAATAAAAGGCAGGCAATCTAGATCAGTAAGCAATGCTTTCTCATGTGAAACAAGCTTTATTATTCATATAAATGAAATAAATGCTTGGAAGAATGGTTATTTGAAACTCTCAAATTGAAGTTTGAACCTCTTTGACCAATAAAATATCACTTTACATTTTCCCCAAAAGCAAAATAAAAAGTTTTCAGCACTTATGCAAACCTATCCATGAGAATCGCTTGAATTTTTCAGAACAAGTTTGTTTTAAATAAACATCAAAATGATTTTTGTTTGGAATAGATTTGAAATTCCAAAAGTTTTTTATGAAAACAACACCTTGTAAATGTCAAAAATCTTCTTTCATACAACCTTGTCCCTAAAATAACTTGAATTGAACAGTTGAGGGCATGATCAAGCTGGGGAAGCAATCCAACAAACACATAATAGGGTTGGCTTTATAATTCCCTTTCAAAGAAATCAGAAATGTAGGGCAGAGCAAGCAACTTTGAGATAAAGGCTCACTAATATTATGTCCTTCTTAGAGGTCAAGATCACAAGATGTGACTCGAGTAAGCAAGAGCGAAAAAGTCATCAAAGTTTACTATTAGAGACTCAAACTTTTAAGAAAAACTAAAACTCCATGAAGAAAAAAAGACCTATATTTCTCAAGTATATATGTATTTTGGTCACAATGCATTGTTTTCATCATTGACAGATTGGTGTCTCACCATCACCTCTTGGGGAGTGCATTTTACAACCCTACCTATTTTCTTTTGAGTACACCTTCAAGCCCTCAATCATCTCAGGTAGTGCACTTTCAAGCCCTATCCCCCTTGAGATTGCCTTTGAGCCATCATCTTTTCGGTAGCATGTTTTCTAACCCTACCTATTTTCAAGTATGCATTTAAGCCAACATTTCCTAGGTGGTGCATTTCCTAACCCTACCTCCTTTCATGTGTGCTATATAGCCTTACCTCTTTCCCTTTGAGTGCGCCTCTAAGCCCTTGACCTTTTTAAATAACGTGTTTTATAACCTTACCTCTTTTCTTTCAAGTGCGCCATCAAGCCTTCGACCATCTTAGATAGTGTATTTTACAACCCTACCTCTTTCCCTTCAAGTGCACCTTCGAGCCCTCGATCATCTTAGGTAGTGCGCTTTCTAGCCCTATCCCTTTTAAGATTGCCTTCAAGCCATCATCTCTTCGGCAGTGCATTTTCTAACCCTACCGCCTTTAGAGTGTGCCTTCGAGCATCATCTCCCAGGGAGTACGTTTCCTAACCCTACCTCCTTTTATGTGTGCTTTATATCCCTCACTTCTTAGATAGTGCGCTTTATAGCCCTACTTCCTTTCGAATGTGTATTTGAGCTATTATGTCCCAAGTGGTGTATTTCATAACCCTACCTCTTTTCATGTGTGCTTTATAGCCCTCACTTTTCAAACAATACGCTTTTTAACCCTATCTTCCTTTTGAGTGTACTTTTGAGCCCTCATCTTTCACGTAGTGCATTTTCTAACCCTACCTCCTTTTGAGTGCGCCTTTGAGACCTCATCTCCCATGTAATGTGCTTTTTAGCCCTATCTCTATCTCTATATCTATATCTCATCTCTTCTTAAGACTGCCTTTGAACCCTCACCTCTCCAATAATGCACCTTTAGGCTCTATAATTTCTCCTTTCAAGTGATCCTTTGAACTCTCATCTCCTAGATAGTGCACCTTCGAGCCCTATCTTGTTATCTCTTCAAGGCATCTCTGGCTAAATCCTTTCATTATGCAAATCGTATTTTTCACCACTTTGAAAAATCATTTGCATTTCTCACCAATTTGAAAACTCTTTTCACCTAGGCAAGTCAATCATTACAATGAGACCACTTTGAAAACTCTTTTTTGTTTTTCTCTGGGCAAGTCCCTTATGACAATTCAACCATTTCAAAACTCTTGAATCTCATCCTTCAGTTCTTCCTTTGAGCGAGCTTTATAATTCTTACATCAAAAACTTTCAGAATGATTCATCATTTCTTGATATGGTGAGTCTGTTATCTCTCCTTTTTTTCTTTACAAAGCTTACAAGACTTTTTATCGTAAGCATTATAAAAAGGGCGAGCAACTGTCATAACCAATTTATGGGTTATTCCCTAAATTCACTTCTTTTTCTTCCAAACAAAAATCAAAAATAAAATAAAGACTAACAAAGCAGACAAAGCAAGTCGAGGAGGATCTCAAACATATGGCAAAATCAAGTTGTAATTTTAGAAGAAATTTGAGGCCTAATTGTACCCCATTATGCCCAAAAATATTAAAACAATGCAAATTCAAGGTCAAACTAAATGATTATTGGACGAATCTGCTTAAAAATTAAGTTCATTGACATAATTAAAATTTTAATAGGCCATCATAGACCAAATTAAAGTTTAATTATGTTTAAAAATTAATTTGAGTCCAATTGAAGGATTTAATTAGGTGTAAAGACTTAATTATTCTTAAAATGGGTTAAATTAATTTTATTAGGGGCTTAATTGGTGAAAAATTAAGTTTGGGAGCCCAATTTGAGCTTAATTAAGAAGATTGGAATTTTAAGAGACCAAATAATTTTTACCAAGTTAATTGATAGAAATCAGGGTCAAAATCACAAGAAAATTAAAGTTTTTGGGTCAATTAGAGGTTAAATTAAAGACATTCACAGCCAAGGATCAATCTGCAAAAGACACAGAACAATAGGGACCTAATTGATTGAAATAAGGGGTGAATTTGAAGACAAATGAAATTTCATTAGTCAATTGAGGGTTATATTGTATAAATCCAAGACTAAGGATCAAATTAAAAAAGATGTTGAAATTAGTGGCTGATTTTGAAATTCAGTAGGGTCTTAATTGCATTAAATTACAAGTTTTGAGTGGAGGTGAAATTAAATGAAATTAAAAACTAAAGGACCAAATTAAACCATGTAAATAAATCCCTAATTCAAGGCAAAACAACATCGTTTTAGAATTAAAAAAAAAAGTGTCGTCTGGTTACTATTCATTGTCTTTTTTTTTCACTGAAATGATAGTTTAGGAGGCTACTTTGCATGTGCATTTAATATTTCATTTCTCCACCAAATTTGACCAAACTTGCACACAAATGATCCCCTGACATTTCTCTATAACCAGGTATGATCCGTTCAGGACAATTGACACCACATCAGTAGCAGCGCTGGCCTAAAGTGGCTAACTCGGGCAGTCTTTAACTATCAAATTTGACAGTTCATGGTGCCTATTTTGAGCCACGGTTGAGATCCTTTCCAATTGAATCAAGGGCCGAAACTTTTAATTAATGAAGACAAGATTACCCTCTTCCACCTATTATAAATAGACGTGGATTTCATAGCCTGAGCCTGACAAGAATCCATTATGCATGCAAATATCTAGGCTAGTTCTGGCCCAGATATCTAAGTTGGATCTGGCCCAGACAAAAAAAATTGTTGGGTCGAGATTAGCCCAGCCCAACCGTTTCTTGGGTTGAGCTTGGCCCTGTTAGCTGGGCCGACCCAGCTTATATTTTATAATAATATAATCTTATATAATATATGATTGGGAAATTTTTTCAAAAAAAAAACTTTTCAAAAATTTAAAGTTTTCTTGCATATTTTTCTACCAATTTTGTTTAATATTGGGTTCTATTTTTACACTATAAGATACAAATCTGGTATTAAAATACTTGGCTTTCTCAAAATATTTCTAAAATCAATTTTTTTAAAATTCAAATAAAAATCTCTAAACTTTTAAATTAATTTCCCTTTTCAAAAGACAAAAAAAAAGAAAAAAAATATTTTGTTTTCATGCATATGGTCAAATTTTCAAGCATATTTTCATGAAAAAAATAAAAAATTGCATTTTTCTCATGCTTTAAAATGCAAAATAGATATCATAACCAGTTTATGATTATCTATTAGGATTTGGCCAACAAATCAAAAAACCTTTACCAATCTTTTTTTAAGGTCTAGATGTAGACTTCAATACTTGTGGGGTGTAAAACTATATAATAGAGTATACCCTCAGGTATTAAAGATACAAGGTGTAAAATTAATGTGATGTTAAAACTCAGACTTTAGATCGGTTAGGATTTAACCCGATAAGGTAAACATTCTCTTATAGAGGGAGATCTACCTTGAACCTTAAATGAGAGCAACAAATAGAGTGCACTGGGGATGATGCGTCTTCCCCTTGCATAACCAGTCCCTTACCCAAACTCTCGTAGATTATAGGTTCCTAGTAACTATAATACTAGGTAGTGACTTCTGAACTTTAATCATAATTTTATGATTAAACCCAAACTCATTTCCTTTTCCAATAACACACACCTCCTCAAGAGGCACAATAAAGCTCGTCGTCATGCCCAACATCGCGACACCCTGCGACATTGGAAACACATTGATCCTCTATCAAAAAAGAAACCAATTGGGTGCTAATGGATTTCCATGGTAAAGTATAGAACTGATTGAACAGTTTAATGTTTTTAAACAAGATTAGTGAAGAAAAATTTTATTTAAACATATGGGATCGATTACACAAAGATACATACACTTATAGCTAAAATAACCACAATTCAAGTCTTATTATCTATAGTTGGGAACTTAGATTATCCATTTTAGTAATTTAATATAAAGAACACCATTTTTCATGGGAAATTATATGAAAAAAAATCTACATGGATTACCTATTAGGGTGAGTGATACTTGAAATATATAATCAAAAGGTGTGCAGGTTGAAGAAATCATTGTATGGTTTCAAACAAATTTGAGAACATAGTTTGGAAGTTTTATAAAATCTATGATATCCTTTGACTACCATCAGAGTAATTTAGATCACATATTTTTTCTAATAACAATAGTATTGCCATCAGAGTAATTCAAATTACATATTATCCCTAAAAATAATAGTAGGGTAAGATTATCACCCTTATCACATATGCAAATAATATGATGGTTATATAAAATGATCTTGAAGAAATGAATGAAAGACATATGTCCTTTGAAATATTTTCTAGAAATCAAAATATCTAGATCTTATAAAGGAATCTTTATGTCTTAAAAATATATCTTAAATTTATTATAAGAGACTAATACATCAGTTAGTCAACTAGTTGATACACTAATAGAAGAAGGTATGAAGTTATATGTATAGTACAATTAGATACTAGTTGATAAAGGAAACTATCAAAAACTTGTTGGGAGATTTATGTACTTAGCCCACATAAAATCATATTTAACTTATATGTGTACTGGAGAGCAACAAATGAATACAATTATATGTATTTTTAGATATTTAAAGGTTGCACCTATAAAGAGGAATTGGTTTACTAAAAATACATATTGCCAAACTACAGGTACATATAATGATGTTGATCCATAGTTAAATTATTTACAGTCTATAGTAATTCACTCAACAATATTAAACACACTACCAGAAACTCGCTTAATACCAATGGATTTGCCGACGAAATAATTTCGTCGATAATTTGAGGTCGCCATTACCGACAGAATTCAATCCATCGGTAATGTCATCATCACATACCGATGGAAAACATCCGTCGGTACATACCGACGGAATGTTGAGAATTAAAAAAAAAAGGGTGGTTTGCTGAATCACCGAGAGAGGTTATTGCGGGTATTTTTTACCGATAGAATCACTGAGGGATTCAAAATGTCAGCTCCGTACAGTGATGAGACCGATTCATCAATGAAAATGCCGATGGAATCACCAAGGGATTCAAAATGGCAGCTCTGTACCGTGATGTGTCCAAATTACTGTCAGAATAGCCGATGGAATCACAGACGGAATAGTCCGTCGGTGAATCCGTCGGCAAAAGTTAATACATCCACTCGCACTCGACCCTATCCTCCCCTATTTCTCCTTCTTCTTCCTCATCTCAACTCTCCCCAACTGCAAACAACCAGCCCCCCTCCCAAAACAAATCTCCCTCTTCTCAGCACAACAAGTCATATATCTTGAAGTCTTCTTGTCACATCATCCGTGTTCTGATTTACCTATGAATTTTTATCACTTTTCATAAGTAATTCTATCTTTTTAAATTTTAACATTTAAATATCATGGTTTTTATTGTTTGTTTAGTATATGTATTTTGTTAGTAGATTTACATGTTTTATTGTTATTTCTCAAACAAACTTGTAGTATATGAATGTATAATTTTATACTTGTTATGGTTTGTTTTAGATTTTGCAAGATTGTATTTGTTTGTAAATTGTTGAAACTTTATTGAATTACCGAATTACATGTGTTGTTTTGAAATAATTAATAGCTTTTTTAATGGGTCTGTTTTAATTTTTATCATCAATGGTATTGCAGAGTTGTAATTTTCATATATATATATATATATATATATATATATATATATGTATGTATGTATGTATTAATTTGTATGAACGTTGATAACTGATAATGAATATTTAATATTTATGAGAAGTTGTAATTGGTTTGTTGGATAATCTCAAGGTAAACCAATTTTTTTGCAAATTTATTTACCTAACATAGTTAATTAATACATGTTGTCATCATAATTTTATAGAGATTCGATAGAAGTTATGGATGATCGTTCATGGATGTATCGAGATTCACCCCAAGGATTGCGGAGGATGGATTATTGTAATGGGATTCAAGGTTTTATTAATTTACTGGAGGCAGTATTAGGTGTCCGTGTAGGAAGTGTCAAAATAAAAGGTATCTGCATCCAGATGTTGTAACGATGCATCTTCTACACAAAAATGTTTATGGAGAAGTACCAGTGTTGGTATGCATACGGAGAAGTATTTGTTAGTAAGAGGAGAATGGAAGAAAAGGTGGTTGGGTCAACTTCTAGTGCTAGCAACGTGCATGAAGCAGCAAATGACAACACTAATCCTTACAAAAATATGGTTATGGATGGAATGAGAATGAATGTCCAATTGTAGAAGAAGAACCTAATGCAGATGCAACTAGATTTTTTGATTTGTTGAAAGATTTTGACGAACCGTTTTAGGATGGCTGCACGAACCACAGTAAATTATCGGCTGTAGCACAGGTGTTCACCATCAAGTCAAATTACGGGTTGAGTGAGGTCGGGTATGACAAGATTATTTAATAGGCGAGAAGCATTTTACCTAAAGGGAACAAGCTGAAAAAGAACTTCTATACTACAAAGTCCATGATGAAACCCCTCGGTTTAGGATGCCAGAAAATTGACATGTGCTTTAACTTCTACATGTTTTTCTACCTTGAAAATGCTGAGATGATCAAGTGCATGACATATGGGCATTCCCGTTACAAACCCAGAACTGGTAGGGGAAAGACTCTAGTGGCATATAAAAAACTTAGATACTTCCCGATCACATCTAGACTGCAAAGGTTATTCATGTCACCAAGGACTGCTGAGCACAAGACATGGCACCAATCACATGATGCGGTTGATGGAGTGATGTTCATCCTTCTGACGACAAAGCATGGAAACACTTTAATAGTGTGCATCCTCACTTTTCAGTTGAATCAAGGAACATACGTCTTAGGTTATGTACAGACGGATTCAACCCATTTGGGTCATTTGCTACTCCTTATTCTTGTTGTTCATTCATACTGACGGTTTATAACTTGCCACTAGGGATGTGTATGAGGCCAGAGTTCATGTTTTTATCTATGGTCATACCAGGTTTCACCAATTCGGAGCGGAATATAGATGTTTGTCTTCGTCCATTGATTGATAAGTTGACGCAGTTGTGGTCCTCTAGAGCTTTGACTTATGACATCTCAAGGAAACAGAATTTTGTTATGAGAGCGGCTTTAATGTGGACTATCAATGATTTTTCAACTTATGGAATGCTTTCTGGTTGGAGCATGCATGGAAAACTAGCATGTCCATACTGCATGGAAAACAACAAGGCATTCACGCTAAGAAACGGAGGTCAAGCTTCTTTTTTTGACTGTCGCCGTCGTTTCTTGCCACGTAATCATAGGTACAGAAAGAACAGAAAAGATTTCTTTGTTGGCAAAGTTGAAAAAGATGTTGCACCCTTGCGTCTTTCTGGTGAAGAATTGCATGATGTTGTAAAATTGTCTTTGGTCTCCAATCAAGTAAGCAGAAGTTTCTTGGTTTTGGTTTGACCCATAATTGGATAAAGCAAAGTATCTTTTGGGAGCTTCCTTATTAGAAGACCAATCTTCTCCACCATAACCTTGACGTCATGCACAATAAAAAGAACATGTTTGATAACATTTTCAACACCGTCATGGATGTGAAGGGGAAGATAAAGGACAACATCAAGGCTAGATTGGATGTAGCGTTGTTCTGTAATCGGAAAAATATGGAGTTGGTTTGTGATTGGTCACGGGTCGCAAAACCAAGAGCAAGCTTTGTGTTAGAGAAAAACACACAACTACTAGTCTACAAATGACTTGATAGTCTACATTTTCTGGATGGACATGCCTCAAACATATCAAGGCTGGTTAATATGAAGGAATACAGATTGTATGGAATGAAGAGTCATGACTGCCACATGTATATACAAACACTTATCCCATTAGCTTTTCGTGATTTGTTGTCAAAGGGGATATGGGATGCACTCACAAAGATTAGTCATTTCTTTAGAGATTTATGCTCCAGCAAGTTGAATGTTGATCACATTGAGAGGCTTGAAATGAATATCGTCGACACACTCTACAAACTTGAGATGATATTCCCTCCATCATTTTTTGACTCAATAGAGCATCTCCCCATACATGTACCATTCAAGGCAAAATTTAGAGGACCGGTCCAGTATAGATGGATGTACTCATTCGAACGGTTAGATATTACAATTACAATGTAATTCATATATAAAAATATTTTCTTTGTTTTTCTTCATTGAAAATACTTGATTAATTCAATGCAAGTACTTGTTCAATCTCAAGAAAAAGGTTAAGAACAAGGCGCATGTTGAGGCTTCGATATGTGAGGCCTATATTGTTGAGGAGATCTCAACATTTATCTCATACTATTTCAAACCTCATCTAAGAACGAGAATCAATCGTGTTTCACAGCATGATGATGGCGGTGAAGTGTCTTCCAATGGGAACTTGTCAATATTTTCCAATCCTGGACGACCCACACCTAAAAATGTTGTAAAAGGAAGATATTTGTTAGAAATAGAGTTCAAACAAGCACACAATTATGTTCTATTTAACTGTGATGAGCTGAGACCTTTTATTCAAGTGTATATATGTGTAATACTAATTAAAATTTGCCAATAATATACTGTTAATTAGATATTGTAATATAATACATTCATTACCACTTACAGGGAACATCGACAATATTTATTGTCCAATAACTCATAGTTGACCGAATCCCAGATCTTTCAATTACAAGATGAACAATTTGCCACATGGTTCAGAACACATGTAAGCACTATCACAAACTCATTCTCACTTGCAAAATTATTGTATGCATGTCATTATGTGATTCTCGTTTATTGTTCATTGATGTACATTATATACAAGCTTTATCAAATGGGAAGGAGTGCTGCTAAGTCATTGTCTTCACTATGCCTGGGCCCTAAAAGAAAAGTTAAGTGCTACAATGAGTATTTTGTTAATGGATATGTTTTCCATACTGAAGAATACAAACATGGTAGAAAGACATACAACAGCGGTGTTTGTGTTAAGGGATCGACTAGTAGTGAGTTAGAAGTTGACTACTATGGTAGATTAGAATAGGTCGTCGAACTGCAATATCATAGCGAGCAGAATAGAGTGTTTTTATTCAAATTTTATTGGTATGACAATATTGAGAGAGGAATCAGAGTTGATTTGCACTATGGTCTGGTCAAAATCAACTCAAAAGCTAAACTCTGCAATGTAAACGATGTCTTTGTTTTCACAAAGCAATGTCAACAAGTTTATTACACATACACCCCTTCTTTTAGAAAAGATCAATCAAGAGTGGATTGGGTGTCCATTTTAAAAACGAAACCCAAGGATCGTGTCAAGCTTGTTCAGAATGAGAACGAAGACACAAGTGTGTGAGATGAAGTCTTTCAAGTTAGTGAGTTGGTTGAACCATATCGAGTTGGTCATTCGATTGACTTGGAAGAAAATTCAAATTTTCATGTTTTCAATGATAGTCTTGTTGATGTTGACGCAGAGGAGTTGAATGTTGTTTTAAGCTCTAGCGGACAAGCAAATGTCGATGAAGATGATGACCATATTGAAGATTGCGATGAAGGTGATGACTATTCAATTGATGAAGAAGAAGAAGAAAATTCTGACTAACTATCCGAATGAAGCCCTGTGTAAAACCCTTTTTTCATGTAATGTAGATTATGGATGATATATTTTGTAAAACGAAATATGTATTATTTAAGCATTGTTGTTATTGTTTTGTGCAATGGACAGTTTATCATTTAAATGTTTGCAGGAAGGTAAATAAGCAATACAAATATAATCTTTCTTGTACACTTACCGACGTCCATACCGACAGAATAAGGTCCGTCGGCATTTCACAGAAAGTTCAAAAATAATTACTTGAAATGCCACCATTACCGACGTCCATGTCAACAGAATAAGGTCCGTCGGCATTTCACAGAAAGTTCGAAAATAATCACTGTAAATGCCACAATCACCGACTAATTTACCGACGAACTAAATATCATCGGTAAATTGTTGGCGGATACAATTACCAACAAAATCACCGACGGACCGTGCGAATTCCAAAGGGCAGTGCATTAATGCATCTCTGACCGCGTGATTTTTCCGACGGAACGCGAAAAATATGGAGGGTAATTAAAATTGTTGGTGCGAAATTCAAAAATTACTGATGAATTTTTGAAGGTCACCGACAGAATAAATTAAAATAATATTTTTTTTATTGTCTGTCGATGAATCCATCGGTAAAACTGCTCTATATATCTCAGCGACTGCCCCTTCAATTCACTTTTTCATCTCTTCCGTTCTTCACCTTTAATTTCAAATTTTTTCCTCTGATTTTTTCAAGGCATTCACCTACAATCTCTAACAAGTGTTCTTGTGAATCTTCATCAGATTAAAATGTATATGTTTCCTCTATTTCATTTGCTTTAAGGGTTTTTTTTTTTAGCTACTTTTTTTTGTGTGTTTTTTGTTTTGGTGTATTTTTATAAAGTAGATAAAGTCTTGAAATCAACACATTATTAAGGTAAGCATGTTTCATTCCTAAAGTCTATAGTTTTTTTTTGAATTTATTGAATATATTTTATTGTTGTATTGGCATAATTATTGAATAATTTGTTAAATTGTAATTGTTAATATTGAATTTACCTTAGAATAAGTAATTGAATATGTTGGAATAATTAGTAATTTTACTACATTATTGCATGATTTGTGTTTAATTATTTGCATTAATTTTAATTGTTAGTCTAGAGTTTTTGTTGAATTTATTAAATATTTTTTATTGTTTATATTTATATAATGATTGAATAATTTGTTGAATTGTAATTGTTAATGTTGAATTTACCTTAGAATAAGTAATTGAATATGTTGGAATAATTAGTAATTTTACTACATTATTGCATGATTTGTGTTTAATTATTTGCATTAATTTTAATTGTTAGTCTAGAGTTTTTTTTTTAATTTATTGAGTATTTTTTATTGTTTGTATTTATATAATGATTGAATATGTTGTTAATGTTGAATTTACCTTGTAATTAGAATGAATGTTATATGTATAGATGTTATGTTATATACAATATAGTATAGATGGAGTCAATTGGTTGTGGCTTTTGTCAATATTTGCAGGTTTGTGGATTTGGGTAGTATCCAGTATAGGGGAGGTGCTGTCGAATTTTTTTTAACATTTAAATTTAATTAAATAATTATTCGTATACAATTGTGTAAATGCGTAGAACGAAAACCAGAGTTGATCGCTCACGTATGGTCGCAGCTAATTCTTCTAGCAGCGATGATGACGTATTCTTAGGTGCTTCTCATGAAGAGGCACCTACACCACCTGTACCATCAACCGATGCTGCCTCTTCCAGCGCGGGTTCACAACGTAGAAGTTGCGTGCCTTTGCAGCGGAATCAGTTCACCCGCAAGTACGAGGCACAATGGAAGGACGA
The DNA here is from genome assembly GCF_951802175.1 of Populus nigra. Classification (NCBI taxonomy): domain Eukaryota; kingdom Viridiplantae; phylum Streptophyta; class Magnoliopsida; order Malpighiales; family Salicaceae; genus Populus; species Populus nigra. The sequence goes on from NC_084865.1 coordinate 7,310,230, forward strand.
CCTTCTATTTATGAACAACTAATCAATATTTAATGAATTTAATTTATTTTCAGGTTCACAAACATTAAGGTCGCCTGAGTAATATCATCGGTGTTTAAATCATCGATGGAGATTCCATTATTTCAATGGAGTCAGGATTCTAGACATCCTGAATGGATACCTCAAATCGATGCATGGTTTAACAAATTGGAGGTTGGTGTTAATTTCTAATTTCCAGCTTATTTCTAATAATTTATTAATATAATTGTAAATAAGTTATTATTTATTTATCAAATTATTTATACACAGCATGAATTCACCTCGGACAAGGCGCATGACAAAGTTGTGAGGAGGGTGTGGAAAAATCACGCGGCAACTAAGTAACATCGAAAACAATATAAGATTTTTTAGAAAAACAATTTATGTTTCAACTTCTAATTTCTCACTATGAAAGTAGGTTGCGTGATTTTTGGTATGAATCACAAAAAAAAGGCAAAAAAAACTGCGAGAGATAAGGGTCTCTAAGGCTGGAACAACGTGGCGGTTTGGAGGGATTTCAAACCGATATACATCCCGAAAGATATATGGTCGCACTATCTTGAGCACGTGATGTCTTAGCGGTTCACACGATGCTCACATTCCGATGCTGGCAACCGGAATTGGCCAATTCATGGCTCGGTGACAACGCACACCGGCGGTTCCGTTTCGTTTGTTGCACATGCAAAACGGATGGTACGATTAATTTTAATAAAATATATCATTAAATTAATTTGTTGTTAATTAATCTTTTTTCATTATAGGCTATGTCTCTTGGACGTGAGCCGAGCCTGTTGGAGTTGTTTCTGGAGACGCACGTGCGGAGTCAAGACCGCCAAAAGGAGGCGCAACAGTTCGTTGACGACCGTGCTCAACACTTCATGGTATGTTTGTTCAACCATTTTATTTTGTAAGTTATTGTTTTTATTGAATTGAATATGATAATTACTTTTTTTATTTTCAGGAGACCTATAATGGCCGATTAAGGAAGAGATATGGGAACGATCCTTTGACCCATCCAAAATTCAATCCGGATTTGTGGATGGAGGTTGGATCGTCTGGTGGACCCGATAAAAATCGGATTTACGGGCTCTCCAACACTACGGCCGATAACTTGCGGGCGGCCCATAGTATTTCAACCATTGGGAGCTCCCAATCAGTATCGAGCACCCAATCTAAGGAGTTTGTGGCCTTGTAGCAACACACGGCTCAGCTCACCGAAAAATACGATCACCTATCAGCGGCGTATGCACAACAAAAAGCGGACCATGACCAGCTTCGTGAATTTGTCATGAACATGGCATCACAAAGTGGTGATACATGTGCGTCTTCTTCTTTTTTGCCGTATAACAACTAGCCTCCTCTTCCTCCTCCGGCTCTGCCATTATGTTAATTTAATGAATATTATTTAACTTTAATGGTTAATTTAATATATTTTTTAAAACATTCAGTTTGTAATGAATATTATTTAACTTTATTTCTTTTATTTTTTATGTTTAATAAAACTTTTTATTTGCATAATTGGTTTTTATTACCATTAATTTATATAATTTTATATTATGTATTCTAAATAATTTTTTAAAAATATATTTAAAAATAATCATAGAGGATTTTACCGACAGAATATATCCGTCGGCATTTGACAGTAGCTGCCACAGTTACCGACGAATTTACAGACAGATATATTCGGTCGGTATTAGGTATTCACCAACCAATTTACCGACGGACGTAATCCGTCGGTATTTTACAGTGCCTGCCACAATGACCGACGAATGTACAGACGGATATCTTTCATCGGTATTCCAAACATTCACCGACAAATTTACTGACGGTTTTAATCCGTCGGTCTGTCACACAATCACCGACGGGATAAATCCGTCGGTATATTTCAAGCGGGAAACTTTTTTTGGCGTGCAATTTCTGTCTGTAAAACTATCGGCAAAATTTTTTTCCAACTGATATAGCGACGGAATATGGTATTACCGACGAAAGAAAAGTCGATGGACATATTCCGTCGGTGTACGAAATATTTCCGTCGGTAAAACTGTGAAATCTTGTAGTGACAGTGCAATACACAATAAAAGCACTCACAATCTATCTACAGTATCAAACAGTGCAATATACAGTGAAAGCACTCATAGCCTATAATAATTCACTGTACAGTAAAACACCGATCCCTTTCAGTTATATTTAATAATAATAATAATAATATGTATTAAAATATTTTTCAATAAAAAATAGAAAAGTTTTTTTTTAATTTGAGAATATAACTATCAACCAAAATGAATTAATATAATTCATTTTTAGCCCACCACAGATGCCATTATACGTAGATTAAAACTAAACCATTGAAGGCTAATTTGCAAATTACAACCACTAGTTCGGACGGTGATTAACAACCGACGTTCTCAACACAAATATATTTTTTTTTAATGTATTTACGATCTGCCTTAGAGTAGCAATCACCGACCAAATCTTTCACAACTGAGTTACGGTCATTGTTTCTTATGTATAAGTGGTACCTTCAGATTTTTCCAAGTTATACGCCAAGCTATAACTTGTTTTGTTCCTTAGGTTAGGTTACAGTGACAAGAAATTAACGCCGTAAGAAAAGATTTTGAAAAGTTATCATGTGGCACCTTGGTTCAAAATGCATGTTACATGTTTGTTTGACGGAAACGCTATAAAAAAAAATTCCAACAATTATCATGTCAAGCAATCTAGTTCAAAGAAACATATCATAGATTCAGTGAATTAACTCATCAATCAACAGATTAATCTGATTTATTATTTAAAATAAATATTAATTCAAAATAAATATCATTATAGCAAGATGGTAGATTATACACAAACGAACTAACGCATTAATTTGTAAAAAATATTGCTGTTATCAGTTATCACCAAAGGGCTATTGCTAGCAGTAATCAAGCATTAAAAGCCTAATTGTCATCTTTGTAAATTTTATACTTTGCGTATTTGCCTTTTGCCTAACTTGGCTCCGCTGCCAATACTCATCAGTTGGTCAAGCAGTATGGATTTGATCACTGATGATGCTGGAGAATGACGAACACTCACGTTTTCGGGGGGTTTTTTTTCTTACATTTAAATAGCCTGGTCTTTGTATAGATCCTGTGTATCTTGCTGCGCGCACGTTATGCTTTTGTCACTGCTGCTTTTTTTCTTTTTTAACCAAAGACTATCCATCCTGATTTGTCCAAAAAACGTTAATTAAAGGATACCTAATATGAAAACCCAAAATATAATATTAATTGTAATCTTTTTCCAATATATCAGTCATGCAATCTATTCCGATATGTCATTTGCTAAGATTTGAAAGCAAGCCAAATATTAACTAACCAAGGGGGATCGTTTGATTTTGTTTTAATTAATGTTGGACCGTATCTCCAACATGATACCACAATATCTCAATTAATATTTCTTGTTCAGAAAAAATGAGGTGGTTTCTGGGGCATCATAGCCTCAGAGGTGATTTGACTGTGGCTAAATTTTCCTTATTGCCAACTTAGGAGAGTAATTACTTGATTTCCCCCACTTTCGAAGGTATATATTTCATATTTGTGCTATCTTACAGTTAGTTGTGCCTGGCTTGAGCTAAGAGTAGCAGCGTGATATGCCATGTAAAATATAAGTTGCCTCTAAGGGGTTAGGTTAATTTATATGTGTGTGTGTGTGTGTTGAGATCTTCAAGAAAGTACTTTAAATGATAAGGAAAAAAATCATTTAACTCATTTGAGTCTCATTTTTTGTTTCTCATGGTATATCTTTATCTAATTAATTATATTTATGAAAATATCTTAAATCTCAGTCGACGTAATACATGAACGATGGAATGCGTTAGTTTGGAAAAAGCAAGCTTATATTTGCACCCTCTTAGAAAGGAAAAAAAAAAAATATATATATATATATATATATATGAAATAAAATATGATTTTATTGGTATATATGTGGATTTAAAAGAGTTAGATTAAAAAACCCGAACAACAGACTTGGAAAGGGTTAATTTTTGTAAGTCATGTCTTCTTTTTTTTCACGTGGGGTGTCCGGACTAGCTTGCGCGCACCTCGATTAATTCTCATGGGCCCTAAAGTTAACGACTAGATAAGCCTTTAGTAGCCATCAATATTAGCAACCTCGGGACTCAAATATGAGATTACGAAGAAAGCAAACTTCTTAGTCTCAAAAACTTACTACTGGACACCTACTAGATATTGAAGTCATGTCTTCTTGATATGGTATCCATGCATGCGATCCATATGCAACTTTGAAAAAACACACCCTTGGGTAGCGTACAAGCTATATGGGAAAAGAAGATGGAAAAACGAGCCAAATAAGGTTAGTGTGCGTGTCTGATAATATGATTGCAGTTGTTTTTTAAAATATTTTTTATTTGAAAATATATTAAAATAATTTTTTTTATTTTTTAAAAATTATTTTTGATATTAACTCATCAAAATGATCTAAAAACACCAAAAAAATATTAATTTGAAACAAAGAAAAAAATAAAATAAAATTCAAAGTTTTTCAAAAACATTTTTAAAATATAAAAACAAACAAGGCCTTGATTATGATTAAATTAGAAGAAATTAAGAGCAATTATAGCAAGAACTACTTGATTAAAAAGACTATAGCTTAATTATTATTCAACTTAAAGACTTAGAGTTGTCAAATGAAAAATCCTAGATACTTTTCATCACATATGTGCATAGCAAATAGATAGGACTACGCACCTCCAAATGATCCAAGGATCAAAGAGGTTTGTTCCTTTATTTTAATTTTTAAGGTTGAAATTTATATTTATATATATATATATATATATATATATTGAAAAATTTATTCAAATCTTCTAAAAATACGCCGTATCGATATCATGAAAGGTACGCTCTTAAGGTCCTGGTGAAGAAATTTGATCCAAGAATACCTCCTATCATCTAATAAAAGAATAAAATAAATTATCATTCCAAGTCAACTCATCCTACCCTTTCCCCCGCCGGCCTCCTCCGCCAACAAAATAAAATATGTTAACAGAAAAAGTCAATCCATCCCCTGAGAGACGTAAAGAAACCACTACGAGGTTGTTGACCTTGTAAGTTTATTAATTATTTAGACAAATCTACAAAAGCAAAATAATACGGCATGCCTATAGAATTTAGGATGTTTCAAGGGTTTGTCAATTAAGCAAAACCAGCAATGGCCAACTATAAATGCACACGCACACCCATCCTTTCGTCTTCACTAATCACCACCATCCTCGAGCCTTATCCTCCTTTCATCTTCTTGATTTTCTTCAAAAAAATTAAAATTATGGCGAAAAGTCCTTCAACTCCAATCCATCTCATAGTTATGTTACTGCAGGTAACATATTTTTTGTGCACCATGGGAAAATCAAATGCATTGACATGCCCACTACCACCGGAACTAGCAACTAAGCTTCATGTTGATCCAGTAGCCATAGATTCAGCATCTACTGATTACGGTAACATAGTCCATAGCAAGCCAGCTGCTGTTCTTTATCCATCATCCATTGAAGATATTCAAATACTAGTAAATTCCTCATACAATTGTCCCATTCCTTTTGGTATATCTGTTAGGGGAAATGGCCATTCTGTTAACGGACAGGACATGGCTCGTGATGGGGTGGTAGTGGATATGAAAAGTTTGAGAGAAGATAAAAATGGGATCAAAATTAGGGTTTCTAAAAACCATTTATTCGCTGATGTTGGAGGTGAGCAATTATGGATTGATGTGTTACACACCACTACAGCACAAGGACTTTCACCGGTGTCGTGGACCGACTTTTTGTACCTAAGTGTTGGTGGTACGCTTTCTAATGCTGGAATCAGTGGGCAAACATTTCTGCATGGCCCTCAGATTAGCAATGTTTATGAACTAGATGTTATAACTGGTATGTTTCCCTTGTATATATTTTCACTTTGTTTTTTCAGTAAGAAATAGGCCTAAAAAGAAGAAAAGAAAAGTGGGTTTACTTGATAGCATTGTGTTTTTTCTTGATTCAGGAAAAGGGGAGCTTGTGACCTGCTCTAAAAGAAATAATTCAGATCTATTTGATTCTGTTCTGGGAGGTTTAGGCCAATTTGGGATTATAACTAGAGCAAGGATTGCTTTAAGGTCGGCACCAACAAAAGTAATTATACAAAGCTAGGGAGTTGTGCTTCGCTCTCTCTCGCATTAACAATTTTTCAATTAAGCATGAATGAATGTTTTGACATCTGGTTACATGCCTAATAATGGTGCTAAACTCAAAGAAAGAAAGAGACAGGCGTGCTGAATTTAAAAAGTTTCCAACAATTTGAATATTTCGATCAAATCTTAAATATATGAATAAACTTTATATTGATTAGCTCCAACAATTTGACATATGGGGTTTTCAATTGCAGGTTAGGTGGTCTCGAGCATTTTACAGTAATTTCTCTGATTTTATCAGAGACCAAGAAAGAATAGTTAGGGGTGGCCAAAGAGATGTAGCCAATTATTTGGAAGGTTCACTTATGTTGGATAATGGCACTCCAACTGAGTGGATAACCTCCTTTTTTAATCCAACTCAGCTCCCTCAAATTATGTCCTTGGTTAAAACATATGGTATCATCTACTGTCTTGAGCTTACCAAGTACTACTACATAGAAGATATAGAGAGTGAAATAGACCAGGTAATGAAGTTCATCATCATATTAATAATTATATCTCTATCTATATAGTATATTTTATAAGGTTAATTACATGATCTCTCGAAAGTTTGACAAAAACCTTTTCACATTTGAAAGATGTCTGTAATTTCATGATATTTCAAAAGATGTCAATGTTACTCAACATATTCTTAAAACGAACTGACAAGTTTTCAGTCTAATCTATGTTCTACTTTATGCAACGAATATTATATAAACTAGATCAGTTGACATTTTATACATGTATAGTTCAAGTTAAAAATATGTATTTTCCTGTGAACATACTTTTCGAAAAAAAAGAGAATAAGTTAGTAGTCACTGTCGATTCTCTTAAATACATTAGTTTAATAATGAATCTGGCCATACTTTTCTTATAGGATTTACAACAAGTATTCAAAGACTTTGCTCATGTTCCTGGTTTCATCAATGCAAAATTTGTCTCCTATCAAGAATTTTTAACGAGAGTCCCAAATGCTGAGAATGAATCACAGACACATCCATGGCAAAATCTATTTATTCCCCAATCTCGAATTTCAGATTTCAATGCAGGTGTCTTGAGAGATATTGTTCTTAAAAGAAACATCACCACAGGACCTGTCCTCTTTTACCCTTTGAACCGACACAAGTAAGTACCATATAATAGTATCCTAATAAAAAACGTGTGTGTGTGTGTGTGTGTTACTTCAACAATAATAAAAGTTTTCCTTAAAATTTCAGATGGGATGCTGAGTTGTCTGCAGTTATACCAGATGAAGATATCTTTTATACAACATCGTTCTTGCATACAAGTGGGATTGATAATTGGCAGGTCTACGAAGATCAAAACCAAGCAGTTATTAAATTTTGTGAAGAAGCTGGTATCAAGATTGTGAAATATCTTGCTGATTATACAACCATAGAAGAATGGATTAAGCATTTTGGCTCAAAATGGACAACCTTTCGAGAGAGGAAAGCGCGATATGATCCAAAGAATATCCTATCGCCAGGGCAAAAAATATTCAATAGCGTTTAGTGTTTACATTTCTGGTCACAATCATGTATATCAATAAATATCAATTTCTTTTATGTTTTCTTTTTTATTTTAATTTCTTCACTTCTTGTGAAAACAGAGGAGGAGAACAGTGATAGTTTCCATCGTGATGTTAGACCCAATATTGCTTTTGGCGTCTTGAAGCCGTACTATATATTGAAGTAGACATGACAACCACACTTGTAATTCATATGCATAAAGCTAGAAAGCAATTACCAATATATATAATTCAACAAAAATAATTTAAATTTAAGATAAATTAATTATAAATTATGTAATATAAATATAATGTTAAACAAATATAATTTTAAATTTAAAATATTTTTAAATAGTAAGATTAAATAAAACTTTAACTTAAAGTAATTCAATTTAAATAAAATACCCAAATATTATGAAAGTAAAATATTTTAACTCAAAAGAAACATAAATCAAACCTGAACTTTTTACTTCTAAAAGATAAAGGGAAACCACACAAGTCATTCACGTTAAAATGCTACGGCAATTAATTCTTGAATGAAGGTAGAGGGAGTTGGAATATGAATGTCACATTTAGGTTAACACACGAACGCCACTCAATTAATATTTTCTTAACCCTTAACTAAACTATAAGTTTTGTTTGTCACCCCTTTAAATTCCGTTTAATTTACCTCATTCAATATCACGAGCAGGTCATGCTTTTATTAAAGATAATAAGAAATAATATAGTGTTTTTTATATTATAATCGTATTGCAAAATATATTTTTATTGTGATATTAATGGAGAATGATTTTTTAATCTGTTAACATTTTATAAAAAAAAAAAAGATGTTTAACTCATGTTTTATTCAACCAAAGAAATGTAATAGTCTAATAGATATTAGTGTCAATGAAGGTTTCTTAGGAGAGGGGAGTTCAATGAAGATGAATTTGCCCTTTGACTATGCCAAAAAAATAGATTAGGGTCTATAAATTTAATATTATTATTGTTTTGTTTGATTTTTTATTTTTAGATTGATTAAAGATTGTTTTATAATTGAAAATGGAGTTATTAATATTTATATGGTATTTTTAGAATTTGTTTTGGTTAAAATAAGTTGAAGTTTGGACTTGATTCAATGGCTTTTCAAGACCAAAACGGAACGTGTGAAATGAAACCAAAACATTCCGGCTGAAATTTATCCAAAAAATCTGGAATGGACCGAGATTTAAAATGAGATGAAAATTTTTCTGTTTTATTCCGTTTTTGAATTGGTACGAAATGTTTTTGACATTCCAAACAAAAAGGAATGGAATTGACAACCTTGATTGTGATGAGTAAGTATTTTCTATTTAATATTTTTGTGTTTTGAAAGACTCCAAATCTATAAATAAAATGTTAGTCCAAGCTAAACCCAATATATTTGGGTTGATTCATGCTCAAGTTATCGTTTGTTTGATAAGATGTTAGACCTAATATGTTTAGATTTAGCCATTAGCTGAGCTCAAGTCACCATTGATCCAGCAAGAAAGCAGGCTCAATATACTTGGGGTTCAGCCATCAGGGGTTTAATGAGCTGCCAGATCTATTTTTTCCAGGTTTGGCTAGACGTCAGACCTCGTTGGACTTAGAGATCCATGTTAAGTTCTATCTTCAGATTATTTACATGAGTTGTTCATGTTAGGAATAATTATGCCCCGACATTTATAGATGTATAAAAGATCTCTTAAAGGGCCTACCACATTTCTCATCTTATTAATTAATGACATGTAAGGGATATTTGTCCCTCATTAATGATGTCTAATAGATATTTTTCATCTTGGATAGACCTCGAGGAAACGCTCCTCTACTTGTCTGAATGGAAAAAATAACCCCTGGTATTAGACCAGCAATGGTCCTTGAAGGAAATAGTGGAGGTTAGAACTGAGGCTACAGAAGAATTGAGAGATGCCTCGCTAGGAGAAAACAAGCAAACCGACACAAAAGTGGGTTTTATCCTAACACCAACATAATAATAGTCATTGACAGAGCTCTTTCATATACAAAGTCCAATTTTGCAATAGGCATTTCTAACGTGTCAGGAATCAATCCTTAAATTATAACTCATCAGTTGAAAGTGGACCCAACTATTCATCTAGTTTGTTAGGAAAAAAAAAAGGAATTTTAGGGTTGAAAGACATAAAGAAATAACATAAGAGGTGGATAAGTTCCTGGATGCTAATTATATTAGAGAAGTGATATACCATATCTAGTTAGCAAATGAGGAAAAAACAATTTTAATAACTAAAAAATAGGCATTTTGTTATACAGTTATGCCTTTTGGGTAAAAGAATGCTGGAGCTACTTACCAACAGATTGTGAATAAAATATTCAAGAATCAGCTTGGGAGGATTATGAAGGGATATATTAATGACATGTTAGTGAAGAGGACTTAGAAGAAGTCTTTTTTTATGTTGAGTCATCACCAAATGAAACTTAGCCCTTCCAAGTGTGTTTTTGCCATCAAAGGAGAAACATTTATGGGTTTCCTATTAAGCAACAAGGAATTAAGCCTAATCTAAAAATGGTTCAAACCATATTAAGCATGACTCATCGATCAGTGAAGGAAGTTCAACATCTTACAAGGAGATTGGCTACTCTTAATCGATTCATTACTCATCTGAAGGAGCATACCCTACTATTCTTCAAGACATTGAGAAACATAACTAATTTTAAGTGGACTTCGGATTAACAGAAAGATTTTAAAGAGCTCAAAATTTATCTTTCATCTCTCAAGATCTTTTCCTAACCAAAGGAGAATGAAAACCTCTTTCTTTACCCGGGGGTGGCAAATACAGTTGTAAGCTCTGTTTTGGTAAAAAAGGATTAAGGAACATAACATCCAGTTTACTATTCCAGCCTCACTCTTTATGATGCTAAAACAAGATATCTAAAAGTGGATAAGGTGGCCCTTGCTCTGGTAAGCACCTCCCGAATGTTAAAACTATACTTATAAGCTCACAAAGTCATAGTTTTGACAGATCAACCTCTATGACATATCCTCCATAAGCCAGAGATGTCTGGGCACCTAATTAAATGGGTTATTGAATTAAAAGAGTTTGGATTTCAGTACAAACCTCGACAAGTTATAAAGGATCAAGTCTTGATAGATTTTATTGTTGAATGTTCTTTTAAAAGTCTCATTGAGACATTTGAATCCTTACCTTTAACAACAACTTCTTCTGCTAAATTAGAAGCCTTAGTAGAACACCCTCTAATGATCCCTACCTGAAAAATATATGTTGATGGCTTTTCTAATATCAATGAAAATGGAGCCAAAATTATGCTTATCAGTCCTGAAGAACAAGTAATTGAATATGGAGTTTGTTTTGAGTTCCCAGCTACGAATAATGTATCAAAGTATGAAGCTCTTCTAGCAAGATTACACCTTGTAAAGACTTTGAATGCATACTTTCTTCAAGTTCATAGTGACTCACAGTTGGTGGTTGGTCAGTGCCAAGAAGGGTATGAGGCTAGAGAGCCAACCATGCAATAGTATCTTTAGAAAGTTTAACCATAATTGAAAGTTAGAAACAAAAATATTTCAATCACTTGCATTCCAATGGAAGACAATCATTGGGAAGACCTCTTGTCAAAGTTAGCAAGCTCAAATCCTATCGACCTTCCTACAAATGTCTAGGTTGAAGTTTTGAAGAAACCAAGTATAAGTGAAAAAGAGTTAGTAGCTCTTCTCATTAGCATTGAGTAAGATTGGAGGACCCTGAGCATGCATTATCTGCTTAGTGAGGAGTTACCCTCAAACATAAATGAAATCATTCATTTGACTGGGCGAGAAATGAGGTATTGTATAATTGATAATATTTTGTATCGATGATCTATCTCAACTCCACTACTAAAGTGCTTATCCGTAAAAGAAAGCACATATATTTTGAAAGAAATATATAAAGGTATATATTACCTACATACATGCTCTAGATCCCTCACTACTCAAGCCAAACGAGTAGGTTTTTATTAGCTAACTATACTCCAAGATACCACGAACTTAGTGAAGAAATGTGATCAATGTTAGATGTTTACCTTAGTCTTCTGTCAACCATCTACAGAAATGACCACCATAACCTCCCCTTGGTCTTTTGCATAATATGGGATGGATATCTTAGGTCTCTTCCCTAAGGCCACGAGTAAAAGACAGTTTGTCCAAATGGTTGTTGATTATTTTACTAAGTGGATTGAAATAGAGGCCCTAAAAAAGATAACCATTAACAACGTGTTTTCATTCATCTAGAAGAATATCATTTGCCAATTTGGGCTCCCCAAAGTCTTGATTACAAATAATGGAATGCAGTTTGATAACCACAATATGATAGAGCATTGTTAAAGGCTTCATATTGATCATCATTTATTCTTTGTATCACATTCTTAGACCAATGGTCAAGCTAAACTGACTAATAAAGTTTTTCTTAATGGACTCAAGAAAAAGATAAAAGAAGCCAAGTCAGAATGGACAGAGCTGCTGAATTAAATCTTATGGGCCTACATAACAACTTAGAAGACGTCGACTAATGAAACTCCTCTTCTCTTCACACTTGGAACTACAGTTATAATCCCCGTTGAGATTGGATGTCCAAGCCACCAGATGGTTCACTATACCTCAAAAAGCAATGAACAAGGTCTTAGGACAAATCACGACTTCTTAGAAGAATCTCATCTGACTGTTGCAGTTAGAAATTAAACCTATTATCTCAAAACTACTCGGTATCACAATGCTAAAGTGAAGAATAAAAGATTTAAATTTAAAGATTTGGTCCTAAGGAAATTGAAAGCTACAGGCAACAGAGAAAGTAAGGGCAAGCTAGTCCCAAAATACCTATGGTGCTTTCAAAGTCATAATAGTAGTCAAGGTGAATACCTATTATTTACAAGATATAAAAGGGAAAAATCTCCTTCGCGCCTAA